>NW_028227264.1:73913125-74532500 GCF_978045245.1 Mus caroli
GAGGCAGATCTCTGAGTTCAAGGTCAGTCTGGTTCATGTAGGGAGTTCCAGACCAGCCAGGGCTACACAGAAAAACCCTGTCTCAAAAAGCCAAAAAACAAACAAACAAACTATATATAAAAAATTTGGCCAAAAAGCAAAAAACCCAAACTATGTATATACACATATATGTATGTATTTATGTGTGTATGTATGTGTGTGTGTGTGTATATATATATATATATATATATATATATGTATGTGTGTGTATATATATGTGTGTATATATGTGTGTGTGTATATATATATATGTATATATATATACATATATATATATGTCTTAGTCAGGATTTCTATTCCTGCACAAACATCATGACCAAGAAGCAAGTTGGGGAGGAAAGGGTTTATTCGGCTTACACTTCCATACTGCTGTTCATCACTAAAGGAAGTCAGGACTGGAACTCAAGCAGATCAGAAAGCAGGAGCTGATGCAGAAGCCATGGAGGGATGTTCTTCACTGGCTTGCTTCCCCTGGCTTGCTCAGCCTACTCTCTTATAGAACCAAGACTGCCAGCCCAGAGATGGTCCCACCCACAAGGGGCCTTTCCCCCTTGATCACTAATTGAGAAAATGCCTTACAGCTGGATCTCATGGAGGCATCTCCCCAACTGAAGCTCCTTTCTCTATGATAACTCCAGCTGTGTCAAGTTGACACAAAACTAGCCAGTACAATATATAAATTTTTTAGCGTGTGTGTGTGTGTGTGTGTGTTTAAGTCAGAGGATTACATGTGTCATCTGGGTCTTAGAAATCAAACTCAGGTTGTTAACTTCCTGTACCCACTGAACTACTGGCCTTTAATTCGTATTTTCAAAGATACATTAGTCCAGGTGTGGTTCCAAACACCCTGTATTCCCAACCACTACAGAAGCTGAAGCAGGAGAAAAACTGGACCTCGCGAGTTCCAGGCAATGTGACAGACAAGTCTGATCTCAAAAATAAGTAAATTAAAACAAACAAACAAACAAACAAAACCAAGAGGCCAGGGGTGTGTCTCTGAATGCTTGCCTGGCATCTCCAAGGCCCTGGGTTTGATCTCTGGCATAGTGAAAGAGAGACAGAAAGGAAGAGGAGAGAGGAAGAAGGGGAAGAAAGGGAGGGAGGAAGCCTGGCTTGGTGGCTCACACTAGCCAGGTAGGACAAGATAGGCTGATATAGGAGGATCCAGACTCAAAGACAGCCTTGGCTACAGAGAACTTGTCTCAGAAATAAACAAGCCGACAAACAACAGACCCTCATGAGCTGGGCATGGTGGTGTGTTACCTCTGTCCTGGACATCTCTCTGCCCGACCCTACCTGCCCTTGGGGGTTGGGGGTGAGTTGGTTGGCGCAGAGTCAACGAAACAGACTCTAGAGCAGGTGAGAAATGCTGCAGCAAGGTCACCTGAGCACTGCTGCAAGGCTCCTTTAATACCCTCCACCGGCACCCCATTGGTCCCAAGAAAGCATCTCTTCTAAACAGCCCTTCCTGATTGGCTGGCATTATTTGCACCAGCAATCCTTGGCCTCTCAGGCAGTCCTCGATTAGGTCTTTCTGTAGGAGATGTTTCTGCAGCTGATGGGCCCCAGTGTTTACATAGAGGCAGCCCTGCCAGTCCTGCTACATAACTACTCTTTTGTTTTTAGATTTTGACAGTGGTGCACGTCTATAATCTTAGCCTTTGGTGGACTGAATGGTAGAAGGATCACTGAGTTTGAAGCTAGTTTGGTTAGTGAACTCAAGGCCAGACTGCGGTACATAGATTTGAAAACATAAACCAAAAGGAAAGAAGAGAGGAAGGGAAGAGACAGAATGGGAGGGATGTTAGGATGCTAGGCAGCTATTCCAGTGGTGATTTTAGTGAGTGTATGAACCCCAGAACCCCATCTACACTTAGTTACTGGAGAAGCAGGTCCTGCAGTGGAGGGACGAGAGCTCCAGCTGTCTCTAAATCTGTCTTCCATTTCCATGTTGGGGCTTGAGATCCCTGCAGCAGGAAGTAGGGAAGGAAAGAATGTGACATAGGGCCGGGACTCCAGAGCTGGCTGGAACACCCTGTGCAGACTGGATCCGGGAAGGATGCACTGAACCCGGCATCTGTTCTTGTTGCCATGGGTGATGACTGTTTCCTTCAGGGCTCAGTTTCTACACAGCTGAAGGCCGAGGCTGGGGAATGTGGGACACTGGCAGGCAGAGGCTCTGCTAACCCCAGTAAGATGATCCCACAGATGAACAGCAGGGAGGGGAAGTCCCAAATGACATTTCTTCTTTGCAAAGAGGGTCTCTCCGGCTCACCCTAATCAACAGCAGAGGAAGGAAAACTTAGGAAATAAAGGTAGTCCAAGCTGCTGGGGATTTGTTTTGTTTTGTTTTGTTTCATTGGGCAGAGATATGTTCTTGTGCAATGATAGGGTTCTCAGGGGTGTGTGTGGGGGGGCGCGCGCATGCGAGCATCTGGCTCTAGGAGGGTGGTGTGTGTGCCGGTTCATCACTCAACCTGTATAGACTGCTTCTCCAAGTAAGGCAGTCCTGATTGCGTGATGCTACACCGTGTGAAGCATCAGGATAGGACCTCAGCCAGGGTCCACAGCTGCTGCCGTGCTCTGTACAAAGCCTCCCACTGGAGGCGGCTTTAGCCTCAGCGTTTAGTTTCAAAGCTAATGAAAAATGCAAGGTCACGTTTTTCATGGCTCTCTTCCTGGTGTTTAATGCATTTTTAAAGCTGGTATAGCTATGAGCAAATTTAATCCCAGCGCTCAGGAACCAGAGGCAAGTGGATCTCTGTGAGTTTGAGGCCAGCCTGGTTTGCATAGCAAGCTTTAGGCTAGCTGAGGCTACATAGTAAGAGTGCCTCAAAAATATTTATTTTTGCCGAGTCTCACTATGTCGTTCAGGAAAGAAATTCAGCTTCCCAAGTGTTGGGACCAGAGGCAGGGACCACCACGTTCTAATCTGTCTTCAGAGGGACCCCCTGATGCAGTTAAGTACCTGCTCCAAACATGTTATGGCTAGATCACAAAAGCAGCTTATTTCTTGGTTTTGGAGATCTCCAGGATGGCTGAACAGGTTGGAACGAGAATGGTGTCCATGATGGGACCTGGATGGGACACCGGTTGGCAAGGCTTCCAAAGTTATCCTTGGGGTGACAAGAGCCAGAGAAAGAACATAGAGGGGTGCCTATGGATTTTATGGGCTTGGACCGGAAGTGATCACCCCAACTGCAAGGGAGGCTGGGAAATGTAGTCCAGTACGTGGGCCTCTTAAGCAAGCCCCGTAGAAGCCTGCCACTCCCCACCCACTGGTGATGGCCACTAATGGAGCTTTTCAAGGTGGGGACCATTTGATAGCTGAGGAAGGATCCCACACTCTCCTGCTCTGTTTGCTCCCAATTGAACTTAGCCAGCGAGAGGCCCTGATTTGTCAGTTCCCAGGTCTGTGAGAGCGAAGAAAAGCAGGTACTTTCCTCTGCTTTGGTAGCCAGACTCTGCTGTCACATGGTTACTTCTGTGACTCTTGGGCTGGGTATACCCACATGACCTCACCGTTCTGGTTTGTGTGGGTTCCTGGGCCCCCATCAGTCCAAGAGTGCATATCTCCTTTCTGTCTGTCTGTCTGTCTGTCTAGAGTTGATGCTAGGACCCTGCGTGTGCTTTATGGGCCCCTATTTCCTCTCCTGGGTGTCCCAACCCCTGTTTCCAAGCCCATGCATTACTGTCTATCCCTTGTACCAGGGCCGAAGGGCAGGCCACTGGGTTCGGATATTTGGATATTCCATCACTCCAACCAAGGGTTCACAAATTGCCAGCATTGCCTCCTGCAAACCCGCCATTGGAGATGCCTCTCTAAGGCTAAGGCCCTTTCATGTCTCTGAGGGTCTTCGCTTGCTCTGGTATCTTCCACCTTCACACGGGTGGGAGCCGTACCTGGCTTCTCTGGACTCTTAGGAAAATCCCCATCAAGTGATGGGGCTTCCCAGTCCAGCCTGTCCTTGGCACTGAAGATGGCAGCTGTTTGGGGCCAGGCTCTCAGCCAGAGAACCCTTTTTTCGTTCTTTAGATGGGAGGTGCAGGGACAGACAAGTCTAGGGCACACCCTGGGTTGTAGTGGGAGCAACTTCAGGTCAAAAGAGGCCGTGCCTTCACGATGAAGTCTGGATGCTGCTGGATGCAAGAAAGCCATCATAAGGCATCCCTCCACCCCGACTCCCGCATCTTTGCCGCTCCCCAGAAAGGCCTACAAGTTCTCAGGCTATTCCTTTAACCGAAATGACCCTGACTAACCTGTCTGGTTTTTTTTTTTTTTTTTTTTTTTTTTGAGACAAGGGCCTCACCGTGGGGCATAGGTTAGCCACATACTTACAGGTTAAAGCAATCCTCCTGTTTCAACCTCCCAAGTAGCTAAGCTATAAGCCTGCTGCCATTCTCAGCTTGGAACCCCTGTGGTCCTGGTGTAGACTTCTAGGCTATTCTGACAGACCTGCAGTGGCTTGCCTTGATCTCACACGTCCAGGCCCCGTCTAAGAAGCTAGCTTCCCGAACTCATGGTCGAGCATCTGGCCTGGCTTAACTTGGCTCAGGGACCCTCTGGGGACTCAAGCAGTAGGACACAAGCCTTGCTTTACCTCACCTGAGAGGAAAGTACCAGATGAACAGGCAAGACAAAAAACCCCTCAGTCCTACCCTATCCTGAGCTGCAAACTTAAAGAAAACTAAGAAGCAAGGCTAGGGGGGCGGGGCGGGGGCGGGGATTGGGAAGTCAGAACCAATGAGGCTGTCCTCTCCTCTAGCATCCTGGGTGCTCCATCCTTCAAGCCTGTAGTTCCCAGTCGTTTACATAATGTGCCCCTTCATTCAGTTATTTCTGGATACCCTCGGAGGGACCTGTCCCTGCTGCTCAGCTCTTCCATTTCTTGCCAGGACTTCTGGCTAAGGGTAAAGTTAAATAAGAGAACTCTGGACTCCTCTTCAGCTGGACACACCCGTACAACCTTTCTGAGACTTCTGAGTCTAGGGGGCGTGGGGTGTGGGGTGTGCAGAAACCTTGGCCAATGTGACCAAACAGGCAAGGGCTATCATTCCCAACCACCTAGGATCTGGCACTTCTGCGGCCATCAGAGTTCATCACTGTTCCTGCTCTCTTCTGCCCCCGCGTGGCTGCTCCTGAAATTGCAGAACACAATAAGTCCCACAGAAACTTCCCTACGGGATTCGGTAGGTGGAGCTCTACCACACTCTCTGTCTGAGATATAAGAAACAATTCTGATCCTACCCTACTCTGCCTAGGCTCTTCACAGCACTCATTCAGGGGCCTTTCCACAAAGGAGAACTTTGGGCCCCACTGGCCGTTCTGCTGCCTACTGATCTGTGCTTCCAAGAGAGTCGATCTAGGTCAAATAAATGAGGCTTAATTCTGTGCTTATCTGAGGAGTGGCAGCCCAAGCCAGGAACCCAAGTGGAACCCAAGCCAGGCTTGTACAAGGTATCTTTTTCTCAGAGAACACCAGAGTGGGATGTTGCCTTTCCTGTGAGCAGCAGGTGGGATTAGCCAGAGGGCACCTGACTCTTTCATCTCATGACTGTGACTGACAGCAGGGTTGAGCCTTTTGCAGGCATCGGCCTTCCCATTGGGTACCACCATTCTTCTTATTATTATTATTCTTTTCTTTTTTTTTTTTTTTTTTTTGGTTTTTCTAGACAGGGTTTCTTTGTGTAGCCCTGGCTGTCCTGGAACTCACTCTGTAGACCAGGGTGGCCTCGAACTCAGAAGTCCGCCTGTGTCTGCCTCCTAAATGCTGGGATTAAAGGCATTCGCCACCACCGCCCGGCACCACCATTCTTCTTAATCCCACCCTATCTGTGGAAAAGCTCGGGAGAGACTACGTATGCCATGGGAAGCAGGAGCAGAGGAAGCAGGAAGCAGGCGGGGCTCAAACTCTGATGCTATTAGTGGGTGACCTCACAGACGGTTATGGAACCGTGGGGAAACACAAACAGACGGGAACCAGGAAAGATGGAACATGAGCTTGTTTTCTTGTGTGGGGATGGAAGGCTGTTCCTGAGTATGCTAGAGAAGATGTAAGAGTAGAAGCCTGGGGTACAAAAGAGGTCTCTTCTCTGCTGGACAGTTCTCTTTCTCCCTGCTCAGGCCCTGGGGCCACTCTTCATTGTAGGACTGACCCAACCTGAGCTCTCAAGTTGTTCCATGGGGCAGGAATCAAGGCAGCTTAGTTCTGGGGGCCCTCACAGGAAGGCAGGCACCAGGTCTCAGTTTATCAGGCTCTGGGGAGTGAGGGACTGAAATGGGAGCTTCCAACGCAGGGCTTGGGACATAGGTACTCCAGTTCTAGGACGGGGCAAGAAGGCCATCCCTTAAGTCTGAGGAGTTAGAGCCATAACCAATAGACAAAGGAAGTGCAGGCTACTGATGGAGAAGTGTTGGGGGCGGGGTTCGGGAGTTAAGACTATCCGGTATCATGTCTCAGTCAGGACAGGCTAGGACAGGTATTGGATCCATAGTGTTCAAGGCACAGATACTAGATGTAGCATTCATAGGACTAGGGTACATGTTCTTTGCGCTTCTCCCGGGGAGGCTGGGTCTTGGTGAGCATGTGGCCCGATGCTGTCAGCCAAGTGTGCTCTGGTCTCAGGGCTGTGAGCTCCACATGGTCCTACAACAGAGATAGGTTTAACGTGGCACCGGAGTCCCGCCAACTGCTCTTAGGTCCTAAGAAAGCTAAAGAGCGGCGGGGCTGGGGGTGGGAGTTCTTGAGTGATGCCCTCACACAGGTAGGGTCTTACATGTTGCTCTTCCTGCGGCGATGCAGCATCATATAGATGATAGAGATCAGTGCCACGATGGCCAGGCCTCCGAAGATGATACTCAGTAGCACCGTGTATCTCCGCCCTGAGAGAGATGAAAGTGGCGACAAAGGCCAGGAAGGCACGGGCGTGCAGAGGCAGGATGGGAGGGGCAGCTCACCTGGCTGACACTCTGGGGTAGGCATAGACCACTTTCCATCAGCCTGACAGGTGCTACTTTCCGGCCCCACCAAGCTGTAGCCATTGTTGCAGCTGAATCGGACAATGGATCCTTCCAGGTACCTCAAGCCTTCCTTATGCCCGTTTGCAGGTGGGGGTAGCCAGCCACAGGATACCACTGAGCAGAGCACAGAGGACAGGCCTGAACTGCTGGCCACTGAATGGGGGAGGGGGGCACTAGGCGATCTGAGAGGTCCACCCCTTGAGTCCCTCCCCACCCCCTACCAGGCTGCAGGCTCTTCAGACGGTGCTGGTGCAGTTGGTGGGCAATCCGGGTGGCGTTGCCCACGCTCGGGCTTCCTGTGCTCATCACATCAAGGATGCAGAAACGGTCACTCTCACACAGTCTGACCACATCTTCTGTCTCGCTGGGGCTGAGTGTGGTCTCATCAGGGAAGAGCGGTTTGAAGTTGGGGTTGTGTTTGGGTCCATACACGAATTGGTAGACCAGAGGCCAAGAGTCATAGGTAAACAGGGAAGACGTGTTGGAAACAGCCCCTGGGGAGACAGGTGTCACTCTTGTGTGGGCACAGACAAGTTTCTCTCCTCGACCCACTATGTCACCCTGACTGCGCCACTTACCCTCCTCCCCCTCCCTGCCCTGGGTCACTCACAGTCGGCTCCAAACTGGAACACCTGCTGAGCGCTGGCATTCAGGGGCAGGACCTGCCCATTGCGCAGGGTGAAGTCATCCCTGGGGTTATTGTTGAGTGTCCCCAGGAGACCACGGGTATGGGTCAGAAACTTCTCAGGCAACAGGATGCTCACACTCAGGAAAGGACCTTGTACACCGACCTCGAGGCCAGCCCCCGATGACAACATGATTGACACCTTATCCTGAGCGGCCACTGACAGGAACATGCCTGTCCACAAGTAGAGACGGCTTAGGGTTATTCTCTAGGGCCCTGATCTGCCCCTGCACCCCTTGACACAGCCCTGAGGGAGGGTAGAGGATATGTGTAAGGAAGTAAGAGGATGCACCCGTCTGCTGACTGTGACGTGCTAGCTCTCCTAACTCACGTCTACATGCATTCAGATGCCTGATGGGCTCAAGGCTATCCCCTGCAAGGATTCCTCCTCCTTCATGCTGAGCCTGTGTGTCGGGGGGTCGATCCCTGAGGAGGCTACAGCAGCCTGGCCCTTCCTGAGGGTCTTTATATACCATGTTCTCACCCATTCCCACCAGGAGCCATCTCATTGCTCAGCTCTGGAGCAATACAGCCTGGTGTCAGGGGAGTTGGAGGCTATGCTGTGGCTCCCGGCTGGCACTTCCCATCACTGTAGACGTTAGGCTTCTGTGGGCTATTCGGAGGACTAGCTGCTAGCCCGTGGCCTTTCAGGACTCCATGTAGGCCCTCTGGTTAACACAGGCACTCCCGTGGATATGAAGGTATGCGAACAGACCTCAGGCTGAGCAACCGCCCTCAATAGCCTAAAACAGTCACAGACAGTGCCTAACCTGGCCATGTGGGTCTTGACTTCTGCAAGACCCAAGAACCTTTGCCTTTGTATTTGAGCCAGAGTCTACCACAGCCTACAGCCAGGACTAAGGACAGCGTGGAGAACACGGGTAACCCTCTGACCATACTTGACTGCGCCACTTACCCTTCAGGTCCATCCAATTTTGTTCAGTGAAACTGAGCGCTTTCTGATTCAGCAACACTTCCAAGACCTGAGACCCGCCAGCTAACCGCACCTCTATCACATCCGAATTGTCTTCTTGGACGGCCACTGCAGTCAGCCCTGTGCCACGGGCCTGGGTGCCTAGGTGGGGGTTCACAATGGGGCTCTTGTCTACTACCCTGGATGACCCAGCAGTGCCACCCCCCAACGTAGAGGCCACACGGCCCTGCCTCACCGTTGGGCATTCTCCCAGGCTGGGCCCGGCCCTGCACTCTCAGATCACTCAGGGTGGTCTCCAACAGCACATATTCGCCATTGCCGCTGAACGAGAAGCTGGTGCCATCAAAGGTGACAAAATGGGGGTCCCCGAAGGCAGAGGCTGAATCGAAAGCAGAAGATCAGGCAGATTTCTTTGGTCTTTCCCACCCAGGCAAGACCCTCCCTCTGTGATCAGGTACCCAGGCCAGCACCTACCCAGGCGCGGGGGTCTGTAGTTGCGGCAGTCACTGGAGGGCCGGCGCTTCATATAGCGGGGACACTCAGGAGCCCAAAGACAGCAGTAATAGAAGCTGATGACGTCATAGAGCCAATGAGACATGCCGGGCACACGGGGAGGAGTCCGGTATGGGGGTGCACCCCAGTCGTGGCCACGGTCAGGGGTGCTGCCACTTGTCGAGTCTGAGGTCAGGAGCTGTGTCCCTGCTGCCGTGTAGCAGCATTGCTGGCCTGAGCCATACCTGGGGCTAGGTAGGGTAGGAGCAGGTCAGAGCCACTGTTGGCAGCCACCCCCAAGCCCTGCCCATACCTTATCCCTGATCGGGTAGCTCACCTGGCTTGCACGGAGCGCACACAGTGCACAGCCCCTGGGTGGTAGGTGCATACGCTGCCATGTTCAATGTCACAACCATAGTCAGTCTGCAGAATATCCAGGGCCTGTCACCCAGGCTCTGCATTCCCTCGTTCCCCCGGGAACCAACCCCGAGGAAATCTTTTGACCCCACCCTACCTCCTCTCCGGCCTCTGTCTAACTCAGTCAGGGAGGTTGGCCCCTTCTGTCCTCCTCCCGCTCTCTGGGGCCCTACTGGGTTCAGGGGCTTACGAAGAAGCGGCCAGAATCAGCCCTGGCCTGGGCCAGGGTGCAGGGGCAGTCTGGCAGCTCCGTCAGGAAGTTGGGTAGTTGGTCTTCCAATGCCTCCCAGGCCAGGCATTGTGCTCGGGCCCAGGCTACAGAGTCTGCCCGGAAGTCGTCACCCAGGTGCCAGGCCAGTGCATGATCGTTGGTCCAGAGTGCCCGCACATCCCTGCAGTAGAAATGATGCGCCAGCTGAAGGCCCACACCTCTGGGGCTTCTTCAGCAAGCTGTGCAAGCCTGCAGGCAGGTGGTTCCGCTGCATCATCTGCTGAGGCCCTTACGTCTCTCCTGGATAGTTCCTGCTGCTGCTGATCCTCAGAGCACCCACTTTCCACCTCTGGTACTGGGGTGATGCGGGCTTGGGGGTGAAAGTAAAGAAGCCGGTATTGGGGATGTTTGTAGCCAAAGGGTACAGATAGGACCACTTCGCGGTCCAGTTCCCAGAGTAGGGTTTTCCTAGGGGAAGAGAAAATCTTGGTCAGCCCTCCAAGGATCCCTCCCTTCCCTCAGTCTCTGGCACTGATAGCCTGAATGAAGGAAAGAGAGTTATAGATACTCTCCTGTGGGCTGTCATGTTCTGATGCTTAAGCAGGGTCCCTGGCTTGTGTGACCAGCAGGGACATGCTTGAATCACTGGCCCTGCTCCGTGTCAGGCTTAGAGGAGATAGGGTTGAGGTGGCTGCTTCTGTCTTCACTACATACCATCTATTCAATAGTCACAGCATCCAACATTCCCACTGTCTCTGGGGCCCACCATGCATGCCAGCAGTCACTGCTGTTTTTGTCTAGCTGCAAACCCCTCCTTGATCTACACCACCCGATCGAAATCTCTTCCTTTCCACACCCTTTCCTCCATCCCCGCCTGAGACTCCTCCTCTCACATCTGAATGTCTGAAAGTTCCAGACACCTCCATCCAGCCCTGGGCAGGCCCTACCTGTCTCCTCATAGCCCCACAGCTCAATGGTGACGGCCGGCGTGGGCAGCGCTGAAGTGTCCCAGGTGAGGCTGAGGTTTCCCCTGGTGTCTGAAGTGCCGTAGTATTGCCAATGGGTCTCATTCACCAGCTGGCTCTTCTCGGATTCAGACACTTTGTAGGGATGTGCTGGACAGAGGGGTGAGTCCGTAAGGAATGAGTGAAGACTTAATGGTGCACAAGAGACCTGGAGGGTTCTGAGAACCTCCAAGAGACAGGCAGACAGCAGTCAGGTGATGGTCTCCCTCAGGGTCTCTTGGAAGGAAAATAACATGGCCGGGAAAGATAAAGGGTCTTTCCTGCAGAACTGAGGACCCAGGCCAGACCACGCCTCTCATCTGGCTCCTCCCCAGGCCCTTGCTGAGGAACCATCAGGGGGCTGGGTCTGAATCAGACCCCCATGGCTCCAACTCCTTGTGGGCCCGGACTCTGGTCTAGATGCCAGGGGTGGAGTAATGAATGACAGCAACCCTCGCCCAAGGGACTGGTTCAGCCAGAGCGACAGGTAGGCAGACTGGGTCTAGTATCAGCACACATGGATTAGCACTAGGGAAAGTCCCCTGGCCTTGGGTTGCAGATAGAAACCAGGGCCCAGGGAGGGTGGAATCTATGAATTTAACAGCCTAGACTGGCTTGACAGAGTGAGAGCTCACCAGCTAGCCAAGTGCCTGTGTGAGGGAAGGAGCGGCCATTGTCCATCGATATGGTGAAGGGAATGTAGCCGCTTTCATAGAGCAAGGGTGATATGCAGTGCACTTGATAGAAGCTGTCGACATAGCCAAGCGTCTGGATACTCTCCTTAAACCTGAGGGACAGAGATGGGTGGAGGCAGCCTGAGCCAAAAGCTATGGAAATGGGTGAGGCGAGGTGCGCATGTGTTCTCCTGCCTGCCCTTGGTCCCAGGGTGCTACCTCCAGCTCCCCCACTCTATGCTTGAGATTGAGCGTGTAGGAGCCCTAATGACCTAGCTGTTTAGGTCCCCACCCCCCACCTGCAAATGACCCCATCAGTAGGGCCAGTCCACTTTAAATGTTGCACCACGAAGTCTTTGCCACCCATCATGGAGCCTGAGGAGGGTGAAATCTCTAGGCAGTAGTCCAGAAAGTCTTCACAACAGGTGCGAAGGCCCGAGCAGGTCGGGTGACAGGAACAGAGTCCATCCTGTGCCCCGCAGCGCAGGGAGCAGCTTCCCTGGGCACCTGGAGAAGAACGCCCCATGTCCCAGGGTCAGCTGCCTGACCAACAGGGCCCGTTTCTCCTGGAGCCTGTGAGAAGCGTCCATGAGACCGACCAGGAATTGCTATGACTACCAAGTGGCACGGTGGAAAGCCACCGGCTCTGTGGGCGGGGCTCCATTTTAGCACAGTTAATGGAGTGGCTTCATGGGTCATCACAACTAAAAAAGGGTCCCCGTGCTTTCTGAAGCTAGGGCACATAGGGCACATAGTCACCAAGAGTCCTACTGAAGGCCCGGGAGGGAATGGTATCTGGGTTGAGCTTATCCCATCTTTTTCTGGGGGTGGTACACAGTTGAATCTCAGACAGCCCCACCCTCTGAGAAGGCAGCCAGGACACTCCCTTTTTAGGGGCTAGGAGGAGACATTCCAGAGAGGGTTCCAGCACAGTGTAGTTGGGAATACCCCGTAGAAACTGTGGAACATCCTGTCTAGGCCTGGCTGATCAGCCCACTACCTCTGTGGGCTGTGGAGACCTGTGGCCTGCAGGGCTGTACTTCAGCCCTAGAGCTGAAAAGTTGAGACTGGGGTGGGGTACAAATCCCCAAGCCAGACCACACCTTCCCCAGACCCTTGATGGAGATCCAAGAGGAGCCAGGCTGCGGTCTAAGCCATTAGACCACCTCACTAAGCTTATACTCCGGAGCAGCAATAAATATTTATTAGCTAAAGTTTAATGACTGCAAGGGGTGTGGGAAGATGCTTCAAGATGCCATGAGATAAAGTATCAGAAGGGTGGTGGCACTTGGGTGAAGCAGGAGACTGCAGGCTGGTTAACTCCCAGCTCAGCTCAGGGAAAGGCCATGGCTCTAAGCTCATCCTTCCTGCTAGACTTTCTTGGTTGCACCGAGAAGGACCAGCATAGGGACAGATGAGAGGCGGGGGTTCCCTGTGTGATTGCACCCTTCACAGAGGCTGGGCTGCAGGCTCTTTGGTCTTCCGGGATTCCCTCCCAGGCCCTTATGTGAGTGCAGAATGAGCTTGGTTCAGACCTCCCATCTCCACCAGAAGTGTCTAGATCCAGGAGCCTCCCCCCCCCCGCCCCCAGTTTCTTCCCAGTACTCCCCAGTGTAGTCACAGATGGACTGCCAGATGGACAGACAGCTGAGCCCAGAGGGGTGTCTGCTTAGGGCCTGGCTGATCAGGCAGATGAACAGGGAGGGGTCAGAAGGACAAAGTGGGGGCATACCTGCTGTGAACCCGGGGCCTGGGATTGTTGAGAGCAGCATCAAAATCCAAGGCAGGAGGGCCAGCTTCATGGTGTGCCCTGTGTCTGCAACCAGCAGGCAGCACAGTGGCTCAGAGATTTGCAGGGCAGGCTCTTGCCTGGCTGACCAGGCCCCGCCTCCTGACCCCGCCCAGCGTTCTGCGGCATCACTCCTCCCCTCCCCGCCCCCTCTCAAAGTCCACAGGTGCCAATAGAGACCAGCAGAGCCCACGTGCCCAGTTAGCACATTCTTGTCGCATCATCACAGCCTTGGGACCCTGTATGAGAATGAGGGGCTGGATCGTCCAGATGCTAAGACCTTTGGCACCTGACAAGCAGAATGGCGAGACAGCTCAGACCCTGGGGTCATAGTCCGGCCTTGTGTTTGAGGTTTCTGTTGGGTGGGTGGAGAAGTCCTGGCCCCTCAGGGCAGACCTAGACCTCTGCTTCCCCTAGGGAGGTGTTGCTAACACACACTCAGTCTGACAGGCGGAGGTGGAGCAAGAATTAATCTGTTTGGATTGTAAGCACATGGCATGGACTTGAGACTGGGTCATTTCTGATGAATAACCAGCTTCAGAGTCACTACCGAGAGGGAGGGAGGAGCCCAGGGCTGAGGCCAGCCTAGCTCCAGTGTTGTCAGTTGGGGAGCTATCAGATTCTGTTGAGGGTTTGCTCTCCAAGCTTCTGCCCAGAAGGAAGGAGCCTGGTGGAGACCAACTACTGGCTTCTGGGAAGACCTTGATACTAGGGTGACTCGTGAAGGACCCCAAAGCTGGGACTCACTCTTACTCAGGGATTGTCACCTGGGCTAGACATCAGGACAGGGGATCTGTAGTGTTTCAATGCAGACACACTGGCTAGCCTCACAGAGGAGGAGGCGCTCAGGTGGCTGGCTTGTGAACCAAAGCCATCTGATCTGTGATTCTCCTCTGGTCCTGGGTCTCAGCCAGCCTATTGTTCTATGGGCCTAGTCCCCTCTCACTTAGTATGACTACCCAGAAGTAGTCGGGGCTGGAGGTGGCCGTGTCTCCCACGAGTTCAGATCTGAGGAAACCCGAGGTGTAGGAGTGGGAACCAACTACCCCAAAGGTAACCCTGTCCCTATTATACCTGCAACCCCAGAGGTGTATCTGGTTGAGAAGTCACCACCTTCCAGGGGAAAGAAAATCTACTAAGCCACAAGGGGTTCTATATGGGTGCTTGTGTGTGCACACTGAGGTCCTGTGGTGGGAGCAGACAATGCTAACAACCCAGGCCCAGGATTGCGGTAACTCTCTACCATGAGAGGAATGGGTAAGCAGAGGGGTATGGCTAAGTGACTGCTGTCCCCAGCGTCTTGGCTGTCCAGATGGCTGGCCTGGTAAGGACCCATCCTGGGTTGCCATGTTTCCAATCCATGGCCTTGGATTATTAGGTCTAGTCACCAGATTCTTTCTTCCCCATTGAGGGCTCAGTCTATGGCGGCACACAGGCGTATGGGCTTGAGTCTTGTCTTCATTCTGGTCTAGGGGCTCTGAAGTGCTGTAGGTGACAGTCATGGCAGGCAGGTATGAGGTGCTAGGACTTTAGTATCTCCAAGATAAATGGTGTGGAGCCCAGGAAGGGCAGGGTTGTGATTCAGTTTTGGTCAAGTGTCGTGGCACATGCCTTAACCTCACTCAGGATGCTGAGGCAGGGCCGACCTGGCCGATCCAGGCTATATAGCATGATCTTCTAGGGCTTCAATTTGGCTTCTCCTCAAATATTACATTTTTATTTTGCAGTCTGTCTTGTCTGTACACTACATGTGCTGCAGCACCTGCAAAGGCCAGAAGAGAACATTGGCTCTTCTGGAACTGGAGTTGAGAGCTGGGTGTGGACTGCAGTGCGTGCGTGCGTGCGTGCGTGCATGCACGTAGGGGATCAGAGCATCGCGTGCTCTTAAGGACTGAGCCAACGCTGCAGCACCTCAATCTGACTTTCAAGCCAGCAGCTCACATGTGTTCTGTCCTGGGTACCACTCTAGCACAGCTAGTCCTGTCAGGGAGGAACTATGATGCAGTAAGGCTCCCTCTTGGGCTGCTCTTTCCCATGGTGCCCTGCGGCTAACTCCCCGGCATCACCTAGCTCTGCTTTCTTTGTGACTTCCCACTTACAGTACAGGAGCTCTCGGAAACCCAATGTCCTCTCGGACATAGGTCCGTCCTTTCCCAGTGGAGTCCAGGGAATTCTGCATAGTAATCCCCTGGGGGCAGGGCGCACATCCCTGCAGTGAATATCCCCCAGGATGAGCAAAGAGGCAGAGACTATTTTTCACCTTTATTAGAAAAAGAAGCAACAATGACAAAAAAGGGTGTGGGGTGAGCTGGGCTCCTGATAACGTCTCTACCAGAACCCAAGCTGGCCTCCCTCGGCACTCGGCTGTGGGCCTGATCAGCCGGACATGGGCTTGGAAAGAAAGTCAGTATTTCATTACAAAAAGAAGTGCCATCCTTACTGCATAGACCACAGCCGGTGCACGTGCCTAAGACAGGCCTTAGCTTCCTCTGGACCAACACAATGTGTGGACAGCCTGAACACAGGCAGGGTGCTGTAAAGAGGGGGCTGGGCAGCTTAGGAGACCACAGGACACGATACCTCACATAGGCTTCTGGCCTTGCCCAGGGTCTGGACAAAGGGATCCCAGGCCTTGTTGTTGCCCTGCTATGGCTGCAGGCCTCTGGGTGGACTCCCTCATACATCCATGAAGTCGTCATCCTCGTCTGTCTCGCTCTCCAGTGAGGACTCCTGGCTGGATGTCTCCAGAACCTCCAGGGCTGGCTGGCACAGGCTCTCCTTCCTCACATTGGCAGCAGATTGGGCAGACAGGATGGCTGACTGCATACAGAGCAGGACATGATCAAGACTGGCCTTACTCTGAACCTCTTGACATTAACCCAAACTCTCACCCAGGGCCCGCAATAACCTGGGCCCTTCCAAGTCTCCCAGTAACTCAAGCCCCTTTCCAGATCCCCTTCATGAGCCCCTGGAGCAGGCCCCCTTTCTGGTGCCCACGGTCACCTTCAGCTTCTGCTTGGTCTCCTCCGAGATGCTGCCTTTGGGGGAAAGCAGGGTAGGGGTAGGTGGTGTGACAGTGATCTCAGGAGGGAACTTGGTGGTGGCCGAGGGGATCACCAGCTTTGGCATGTTGGGCAGGAGGCGGGATTTGGTCCTGCTGGACTCAGTTTTGCCTTGATGGCTCTCAGCCGTCTGGGTACTTCCACTGCTGGGGACCTTAGTGCTGGAGGCTGTTGAGAGACCTGAGTTTAAGTTCCCTTGGCCTCCTTAGTCTGCCTGTCTCTTCTCTGCTAAGAACTCAGTTTCTTCTACAGGAAGTCAAGAGGGCCCACATCATGGATGTCTTTCTGGCTTGCCTAGGGTGCCTGCCAGGGTCTCAGTCTCACCACTGTTGCAGCCCTTGGAATGCTAGGTTTGTATTTGTAGCTAGGCACAACACAGGAGCATCGGTGGACTCTAGTGGCTCTTCTGAGATTTCTCAGGAATTCTGAAGGTCCCCAGCACCAAAACAACCCAAATCTTGTGTCTTCTGAACCATTCCCTCTCAAGTAGGGGTTACAGGCTGGCCCTAGTCTACTCTGTGTCTCCTGGAGGCCAGAGGCAGTCAGGGCTATGGGCAGAGTACAGATCTGGAACCTGGCAGCAGCCTGGGAGCCGCAGGAGCTGGGAGCAGCCTAGCTGTCCTGGCATGGCTCCACATTCTTTCAGCCTCATCTCTTTAAAAGGAGTGGGAGCTTATCCAGGGCCTGCCTGGTCTTTGTGAGCTGGCGCCATGTCCTTCCCTCTTGAGTGGTCTGTGGGAGACCTGGCCAAGAGGTCTCAAGGGGCCTAGCTGGTAGAGTGGCTGGAAGGAATAAGGGAGGGTATGTCTGTGCTCCATCTCAGTGCCCACAGGGACACCTCAGTGACGGGGCACAAACTCCTCCCCACACAGTACTGCCCCCTGGGCTCTGTAGTACTACAGGCCTAAGAAAGACTCCGCCCCAGTAGGACTCTTCTGTGGAGCTGGGGTGAAATGAGGCTGTGGGTCCTGCTGATGGTCTGAGACAGACTCCAGCCAGGATTGTCCTCATTCCCTCCTGTGCTCTGTACATCCGTCTGTCCTCAGTCCACCTCTGGCTGTCATCTGTGTGCAGCCTACTAGCGGGTGCTGATGCAGGGCTTACCTTGGCTGCAGGTGGGCTCAGCTCCGGTCTGGCAAGCAGCCTCCACTGGCCAGCAGTGTTGCTCAGCCAGGTGACCTGTGGCTGCCATTTTTATCTGGTGACTGTACCGTGGTTCTTGGGGTAGAAGGCTGGCACCCTCTGTCACTCCTGACACCTCTTCTCCCTCTATGGAGACACAGGCCAATGACAGGTAACATTCCCATTCCCTGGAGCAAGCCACCCCCTCACCCCCAGGATCCATGGTTTTGTGTCAGGCTTTGTAGGCCCTGACTATGCCCTAGGACCTATGACCCTATGACGGGAATGCGGCGCTCTATCTCCACAGGAGTCAAGGACCAGCAAAGCACAGGCAGGTAATTTCAAGAAACGTATCACACCTTAAGTAGACTGTGTCTGTGTGTGTACAGTGGGGCCTGACATAGCCAGGGCCATAATCGGAGCCCTCCTTGGTCTTCATGAAGTGCTGCCATGTCCCTCTGTCCTGAATGACAATCTGTGGGAAGCCTGGCTAGGAGTCTTGAGGGGCCTGACTGGCTAGACTGTGTTCTAAGCTGCTCATGGGACACAGCTCTTAGACTTAGGTAAGATACCGCCATGGCTGTCAGGAGTGGGCTTATGTGTGAGGGTCCCTATCCCTCCTCCTGCTCACAGGAATGGTGATTACAACCAGAGTAAAAACCACCAAAGCTGTCAACTAAGACCAAAGTAGGCAGAGGACACAAGGGTACCATATCTTCCTGCTGAGCACAAGGCAGGGCCTTAGAACTAGTCACATGTGGTTGGATGGAACTAGGGACACAGCTGTCCCTGCCTTTCCAGTGAGGATCTCTCTTCCATCTCCCCACTCATTCAGTTCTCACCCTGCCCCTGCCAGGGACAGCCACCTCCTTCCTTCAGCAGGGGAAAGGCAGGACCCTGAGTGCCATGGGACTGTCCCACCTGAGCCTCCGCGGTCCAGAGGGCTCCTCTTTTCTATCTCTTTATTTAAAGAGGAGTTCTTGCTATGGATCTCAGGATAAACTCATGAGATTATCCAGTTTCAGCTCTTGAGGAAGGCATGTCCTACCACACCCAACTTGGAGAAGACCGGATCTCACCTGACCTAAGCCACTCCCTCTTTTGTCTTCACTGACTGGAAGTCTAGGTCATAGACAAACAATGGCTGGCAGCGTGGAGCACCTCAGGATTGTCCTGCGGCATTCTTAGCAACACCTCCCATTTGCAGGGTGGAAATCTAGATATCCACCAACCAAACTGCCTTCCCTGGGCCTGGACCCAAGGCCATACCCATCCACAGAGGGCAGCACTCCACCTGATGCGGCTGGCTGGCTGACTTAACAGGGGTTTCCTGAGTGGCAGAGGTGGTGGTTAGGACACACAGGCAGAACAAATGTCTGGCTTTGAGTTGGGGGCAAGACAAGGATGGTTGTAACTAGCTGGAGGCCAGCCTGGACTTGAGACACTACTCAAAAAGCCAAATCCAACAAAACTTCCCAAGGGTACCATCCTTCTAGATGGTCTGGATCAACATGGCTGAATTCCCTGAGGTGGGCCACGGTGCACTCTGGGTGGGATGGGTGTCAGGTGGCTGGCTCCTCCTTCCCTGTGGCAGCAGCCCCAGGTGGCCAAAGTGCCCCCTTACTTGTTTACTATTCATGGTCTTCAACTGTAACAGTAAACACTGCTGGGAATTCTTTTTCCAAATACCCGAAAAACAAACAAAACTGGCTAGATGGTGGTGGCATTTAATCCCAGCACTTGGGAGGCAGAGGCAGAGGCAGGCAGATCTCTGAGTTTGAGGCCAGCCTATCTACAAAGTCAGTCAGGACAGCCAGGGCTACAGCGAGAAACCAAAACAACAAAACAAAACAAACCAAAAGCTGGTCCTGGGGTCCCACAGGCCTGCTTCAGGACCACGTGGAGCCCAGGCTTCCTTCCTAAAAGCACCCTGAGGAAGGGCAGTACTGAGAGGTGTCCAGCAGAGATGTGGACACGGGGGAAGACACTCACGAAGCAAGGGCACCTCTTCCCCTCGCTAGGGCTAGGCTGGCTACTCAGGACGCCATTAGGAGAATCCATTCCTGTTCTCTGGAGTAGATTTAAAGCCTGGCACCAGGTCTGTGGGGGTTGTCCCAGGAGGCTTGGGGGCCCTCCCATATGTTCCTTGGGAGGCTGTTGGGTAGGCATCTGTGTTCCCAGGTGGCTCAGTCTTCACTTAGCCCCACGTTCTAAATTCTTGCTATTAAAGTACCCCACATATGTCTGTCAAGGGCCTCCGTAAGCAGGCTGTACCATCAACAGGAACAGCAGACCCAGCCACTCTGCTGCACTAGCCTATCACAGCTACGCAGTCTAGGAACTGGTGAGACACTCTTTCCATGAGGGCTTGACTAGTTCAAGAGATGCAGGATGTGGGCCCTATAGACATGGCTGTTCCAAACTGGTCCCCATATCACCCCAGAGAGCTCTGGTGATCATGGAAAATCCCCACAAACATGTGCTGATCTGAGTCGGAAGGCAGGCTGGTCAGGGGATGGGTGTGCCCGGGCCTCCTGGCCAGGCCCAACCAAGTTCTTGCTAAGGGCTGTCTCTATCCACATTCGTCAGAGTGCTACTGTGGAATATACAGACAGAAGGAAACACTCTTCCCCAGAGCTAACCTCCAGAAATAAGATATGAATTGTAGGATTCTGCTTGCTTGGAGGCAGCCTGCCAGCCAGCGTTCAAAAGTGCTGTAGCTGCTTACCTGCTGTGCCCGCTCAGACAAGACATCAACAGAACCAGGCAGAGGGCCCATCAAGAAAGACAGGCTGTCACCCACTCAGGAGAGCAGCTAATGACTTCAACTCAACCGCACAGGAGACCACAACTAGGAACAGCCCACTCAGAACACTGCGCCTGGCTCCCCAGTCCTCAGATTCTCCAAGGTCGTGGGGCACATGGGTATGACCTTGGGTCAGGACCCAGGGAAGGCAGCTTAGTGGGTGTCATGGCACTGTAGGCATGATAAGCTGAAGGGAGAACAGGTCAATGGATCTGTGAAGAAACGCAGGATGGGATGGAGGTGCACAGGCTGACTCAGTCAGGTGGAAACCCTCATTCCTTTCTACCCTGCTGCGGGAGACTCCCGACACGCTCCACACTGCCATCCATTGTTAGTCTAGGATCTAGATCAGCAGAGGGCAGGGCAACCGGAGGCGTGGGCCTATGTGACCACTAACAGCCACTAAGTTGCTCTGGCTCTGAAGATAGAAGTGATTAGGACAGCTGCAGATGGCACCCAGAGATTTGTGCATGCTCACCTGAGCCCAACTGCCAACTACCCTGTCCTGTGGCCTTCAGAGGTTCCTCTGGAACAAATGGTGAGTGACTGGGTCCCTAACCTGGCACAATCCTCAAGGTAACCTGGGGAAAGCATTTGCTGAAAATCCCAGTGCCTGCCACCGAGCCTCCAGAAGGAGCTGAGAGGGGCGCTTCCAACCCAGCCTCCAATCAGGCAGCACGGCTAGGGGCTCGCTGTCCCACTGTGCAGATGAAATAAATAGGAGACAAAGGCAAGGTCCCACGGCTGAAGGTGGCAGCTCCCAATGTGGCTGGGAGGACAGGCCAACCCTAACAGATGGCTCCGGTTTGGGCAGGTGACCATGCAACTATGCAGCATAGGACACTGGTCAGGACCTGAACCAGGGTGAGAGAAGGACGGGTGGAAGACGGCTCTGTGCTGCGAAAGTGAGCTGTCACGTCAGAGTCTTTGTCACAGCCCACGGTCAACAGGGAGCATAGCTGGGGGTGGGCAGGCAGACACCACCAACCACAAAGCCAGAGAAGGAGCTGCAGCAGTGAGGACCAGGACAGCGTCTTGCCCACTGAGGCCGCCTTCCTCCTAGGAAGGTTCCAGAACATGTCCTGCCTGCCATGCTGGCCACCCTGCCTGGTGGTTCTTGATTTTCAGAAAGAATGAGGGTTTCCACCTGACTGAGTCAGCCTGTGCACCTCCATCCCATCCTGTGTTTCTTCACAGATCCATTGACTTGGCTCTGCCTTCAACTTGTCATGTCACCAGTGGGAACATGTCTGGTCCTGGACATTACCTGGGGCCTCAAAGACTGCCAAGGCCAGAACCTTCCATAGCAGCCTGGTCAACACTGGCTTCCTTTCTACTACTGATAAAGCCAACCTTCCTATTTTGGGGCTCTGCTGTGGCAGAAGCTAGGACAATGGCAAACCCTTCAGCGATGGTATATGTTCCCTCTCCTGGTCTTTCTACGTGCAGGCAGGACAGGCACAGGGGGCAAGAACCACCAACACTGCTACCAACTATGACCTGGACTAACAGCCAATAGCCCCAGGGTAAGCCTGGGGGTGCTGGAGGGCACCACATATGCTTCTTTGCCAATTCCAGAGGGGAAGGATTTGTGGCATCTGGCAGAGGGGACTTGGCTCAGGTGAACTGAGATGGCACTTACCAGGACTCAGAGGGGCCCTGCTGGGGGTAGTCTCTGGTCTGTGTGGCCGGGGCATTCCAGGATCTGTGGACAGGTCTGGGGTAGAGGCTGAAGCTGAGGGAGGGCAGGTGATGACAGTAGCCAATACAGGCTTGAGGTGGGAGTCACTGGGCCTCTGGAGAGCATCAGGTGCTGTGGGGTCAGGTACCGTGGGGACCACTGTTGCAGGGAAAAAATTCTCTCTGCTGTCCTTGGGGTGCTTGGGGGTAGTGGGCGCGTCTCCTGAGACCTGTGAAGACAAAGGCAAAGTGAGGAAAGTCAATGGGGTACTACACTGCCCCATGCTAGTCAATTCAGCCGCATAGGTGTGACACTTCATCTGGACCCTGGAAGGCACAGCCAACCTGAGCCACAAACATTCTACCAGAATACAACTGACACAGTTGAGAGTCCAGCCCCCTCCCTCCCTTGAAGACATCCACCCACACTAGCAGGGCCTCAGTAAACACCTCTGGCTTGTCTCCCTGTTCCCTCCTCAGTGCCAGCCGGGGAGGAAGCTATTCACTTATGTCTCTATGTACGATGTAGGGCCTAATCTTGGGGCTGTAGGAATGGAGAACCTGGGAGAGGGACTTTCTAAGGGCCACTAGTGGGCAAGTGCCAAGGGAAAAATCTAACTAGTCTATTCTCTGAACTTTAGACTTTCAGTAGGGAGAACAGGGAGCCGACTTCGAAACCTGAGGGAGCCTATAGTTACCTTTTCCTAGAAGAGGTGAAGCATGTGGAAAGATGAAGAGACAGTAAACAGCTCTCTGAGATGTCCCAAGGGGAAAAGTGGAGCTGTATGTGGTGGTAAGAGGACCCAGGGGCAGCGGGGTGTGGTGGGGCACGCCTTTAATCCCAGCACTCGGGAGGCAGAGGCAGGCGGATTTCTGAGTTCGAGGCCAGCCTGGTCTACAAAGTGAGTTCCAGGACAGCCAGGGCTACACAGAGAAACCCTGTCTAGAAAAACAAAAAACAAACAAACAAACAAACAAACAAAAAGACCCAGGGTACACCATCCTGTGTGGCCTGGGGAGGGAGTGGCAGGCCCTGAGGACCACTTGCCTGGCTCTCTTCTACTCTGGCTTTGTACTCCAGGAGGTGACACCGCCTAGCAGCAGGCAGCCTGAAATGTAGGGATCCTATCCTAGCTTCGTCTACTCCATTTCCTTGCCTGGTTCTTTCGAGGGCCACTGGCAGTAGCTTCTGCCCATGCACTCCAGTGGTACTGTGTGCAGGTCTTTGGCTTTAGCTTTCTCCTCTAAAAATGAGACTTTCTCCTGTCCTTAATTCCTTGCTAACACAGCACCAGTAAAGGCAGGGTGTTTGCTATTTCCTGTACAGGTTTATTACTTAAGTCTCTTCAAAGTCAGATATAAGCTGGGCCCACAGGGATACACTTGTAATCCCAGTATTCAGGAAGTTGAGGCAGGAGGATTGCCGCTGAGTTACAGGCCAGCCTGAGCTACACAGAATTAGTCTGTCTACTAACATGCAAGAAGTCTGGGGGCAATAGTCAAGTGGTGATGTCTGCTGGCTGGTTGCTCAATCCTGCCAAGGACTCTGATCGTCATCTGGGAGGCGGACCACAGTCTACACGCTCCAAGATGAATCCCTGGGCTGCCTTAGATCTAGAGTCTGGGCACTGTTGATGACCTCATGCTCTATCCCCTAAGATAGATCCCTGCTAACCACTGGGGCTCCTAGGACAAGGTACCCCAAAACACCTGGGCCACCCCTAGGATGAGAAGCTAGACCAGCAATGGCATGGAGGCTGTTTTGCCTTTTCTGAGATAAGACTATGGCACTCTCTGACCTGCAGGCTCTCAATGCTTTGGGAGAGTGTGGCTTTGTCCTGATGGGCCTGCCTCCCATCTCCCAAGTCTTGGCAAGATTAAACATGAGCACGCCCCCCCCCCCCCCACATTTTGTTTTTCTATTTCCTTGAGACAGAACCTCTCTATGTAGACCAGGCTAGCCTCAAACTCACAGAGACACACTTGCCTTTGCCTCCAGAGTGCCAGGACTAACGGTGTGTACCACCTCATCGAGCCATCAGGAACTCTACCTTCAGGGACTTCTCAGCCCATGCCAGGAGGTCTGCTTCTCACAGCTATCCAACATGCCAGCCCTTCCTACCATCCTGGGATTCTGGCATGTTCCTTTGCCTATCAGCACCTGGATACCCTGGGCTTGGAATAAGCCCCTGGTCCCTATCATGCCACTGCCTGCCTGCCTCCACCCCATGATCCTTCCTGGCTGTTTTGATACTAGTTAGCCTGGTTCTGGTATCACTTCTCTACCAGTCACAAAGGTAAGGCCCTTCCTAGCTGAAGCCTTACGTACTTACTTACAGCTAGATGCTGTCCTTCCTTACTACTTATGAAAAGAGCCAAAGCAGGGCTCCTTAGGTCACACATGTATGTCTTGAGTCCTGTTAAGTCACTACCACTTTGGGGTACTGACCCATTATCCAGAAGCATAGATACTTCCTGCTCCTCCACCCTGGGCCCACAATGACCACAGGAACTAGCTTCGGGGCAGACTTGCCTCTGGGCCAGCAGCCCAGGCCTCGGTGTGGGACAGGATCAGCATGAGCTGGCATATGCTGGGGAGTGGGTGGGGAGTGCGTGTTCAGGACAGCTTACCTGTCTCTGGGTAGCGGCCCCAAGGTGGACTTGACAGAACTTCACAGCCTGCTCCAGTGCAGTCTCCTCATCCACCTGAACAGAGAGATGTCTAAGTTAGGGGACCCTGGGCCACAGTACATGACCTGCTCCCTTGCCTACTTCCCAGCCCAAGAAGGGCACTCCTGTGTGGACTATCCTCAGTGAGGACCACGCCTAGCACCCGAGACCGTCATCCAGGTGGGGATGCAGGCCAAAGGTCCATGTACCAACTGCTTGTGTCAGGACCTGTCCCAGTCAACCCTCAGGCTACTTCAAGTTGTTTTCCCATGGTCAGTTATTTATGTCCTCAAGGGCTGAGAACTGACAGAGGCTTCAGGACTCAATGAAGTTTTCAAATTCATCTGAGAGCCAGGCTTGGAGGTATATGCTTTTAATGTTGGCACGAGGGAGTCAGAGGCAGGATGAAGTGTCTCGGGCCAGCCCGAGCCACACAGCAAGACCCTACCAGCTCAGCTGCTTAAGTGGCTGTCACAGGTTGGGTTCTGATCTACCTTTCAAGCGAGTTGTTGATTCCAGGGGGAGGTGCCTTCTGGAAGCCCAGGTAGGATGGGCACACTAAGTCTACACCATAGACTAAGTGCTAACACACATGGTGGTCACACACAGGGTAATCCTGAACAAGCAGGTGTGACTTGAAGAAGAATGCCACGCACTGTCAAGTGAAGACAGGAGCAGGCACTACAGGAAATGGCCTGGTCTCCCCTGCAGGGAACACAGCAGTACTACTGCACTGCTCCTGGGAATTCATAGGAGAAACAATGCCAGCAAGGGTAGGGGGGCTCAAAGGTGGTAGGAAGAACTGACCACACTGGACAGTCACTCCATCTGTACTGCTCACGAGTTCTGTAGACTGCTCCTACGGAGAAAAATGTATCTGATGTGGGGTGGGGATCTGGCTGACCGAGAAGGGTGGCAGACTCTTAGGGCTGCTGCCATGCTTGAACTCCTCCTAGCTCTGTTCCTTACACTGGGTACCACAGCTACCCATTTCAGGAAGTGGCTCAAATATATCCAGAGGACCCACACAGTGGTCAGACGAGGGCTTCCACACACACTCCTGTGCTGGACCTGTACCGTAGTTTCGTCTTCCTTAAAGGATAAATTCACAGCATACACCTCATTGTTTTCTGTGTCTAAACTTATTGCCTATTCATCAGAGAAAATCTAAAAAATAAAAAATACAACCCCACCCCACCCCCCAACCTCACAAAGTACAGAGTGTTCAAGCAGGGGGCACAATCCCCAACACCACCTCAGGGTGGGCCCTGATACATGTGGCCTCAAGAAAGAACCTCCAGGGAACAAAAGGCCAAAGCAACGAAGGGGCCTGCAGACAGATGCAGCCCCAGGGTCAGTGCACGGCTGCCCACCTGCTTGATGAGCATGTAAGTCTCCGACATGATCTTCTCAATGCGGCTCAGGTCATAGGCCATGCCCTTCTGGCCCTGCTGCCACACGCGGTAGGCATCCAGCAGGAGAGTCTTGCCAGACTCTGTGTCCTCCAGGAGTTTCCTTTTCCGATTAGGCCTTGGAGGTGCCTCCTCAGAGTGCCCTGCTCCCCTGGACGCCATGGTAGTGGGAGCAGCAGTTGTGGTGGGGGCTGTTGGGGATGGGGCCAGTGGAGCGGGCTGTTGCCGGGTACTGATGCTCAGCTCCTCTAGGGAAAGCTCAGCAGACCGGCTCTCAGCGCCCCGGTCCCTTGGGGGGCGGCCCGGCAACAGACGTGATGTCTGTTCCAAGTCTGGGTGGCGAACAGCAGCCTCACTGGTATCCATGGGTTCAGTGGGCCCCACCTGGGGACTCTCTTTGTCTTTCTGCTCCCCACCCTGTTCTGTGTTGTCCCTTGTGTCTGTGACCACTGGCAATTGGTTGAGAGGGCCCACCCTGCCCCCTGGCTCAGGCCCTGGTCCTGAGCCATCAGCTAGAGGTAGCTTCTTGGGGTGTGGGGGGCTTTCCTGGCCATCCTCGGGACTGGCTTTGTGCGAGACATCAGTGGTCATCCTGGCTCCAGAGAGGCCGCAGGCCTTGGATCCTGGGTGTTCTAACCCCTACAAGGAAGCCAGACAAGTTACTGGTGATCCTCCACGGGTCCCTCTACCCAACGCCATTCTGGCTATGCACATGTGCCAGCCGTCAAGACTCTCCCAGAGACCCATTCTCCTCTGTTCCTCGGGCAGTTCCACCCCCTTACATATAAGCAGGTGTGGGGGCAGGTTGCTCTGGGATGGCTCAGCCTGGCTTTCCAGGAGCTTTGTGATGTGAGCCTTATGGGGAGCTGACATCAAGAGAGGACTTGTGTTGGCCACTAACTGTGGCTGCTGCAGAGACTTGTTACCCTGGCCCTTATGCACAGGCCTGGGGTGAGCTGTGATAGGCTGACATACCTCTGCAAGCTCACTCAGTGTGTCCTCCAACACTTTCACAGTGAGGATGAAGGCGCGTTGTGCCAGGACCTGGCGGTCAGCATCTCGCAGATATTTCCTGCGGTCATACAGAGGGACAGAAATAGTGGGACAGTGTCAGAAGCCATATAGTAGTTAATTGATGAGTCAGCACCTTACTTCCACCCCAGGAACACTTGTGACTGTGCCCATCTATTTAAGTCTGCTCTCCTAAAGTACTCTTTGGATCATATACTTCATCTTCAGTAAGTCTCTGACTTGGTCCCAGTGGCTGCCATGAGCCTTCTGAAGTACAGGTCAGTCAGAAGTGGGCTAAGTTCCTCTCCTTTAAGTTAGCTTCTGGGATGCTTATGCTTCATGTCCAGGCTAGTCCCGTGTCAGCTGTATCTCCAGGTATAGCACCCCCAACCTCTACACCTGGCAGTTGTAGCAGATGCACTCTGTTCTGTGCCCATACTTCTGGCCAATGAAGCCATGATATCTGTTGAGACCCAAGACCTCTGCTGCCTGCCTCCTACTTCCCTAGGGCCAGGGCCACTTTCAGAATGTCTATTTCTTACACCCCATGCTAGCTAGTGCCTCTGAGAACCCAGGTTGGGTAGGAGGGATGGTTTAAACATGGAGACTATCAGCTTGTGTCAGTCCAAGAGTGCTTAAGGCAGAGAGGTGGTGGGCTTGTGTTTCAGATACTAAGAGATGCCCCTCATGAGTGAGGGAAGGCTGGGACTTCTGGACCAATAGACCTCAGAGCCAGGTGTGAGCAGTGGGGACAAGCCTGGGAGGAGAACGAGCCAGGCTGTGTGTGGTGGCTCACTCACTTGCCCTGGTCTGGTGTCCGCTGCAGCATGGAGGACACCTTCAACAGGGTGCTGTGGTCGCGGAGCTGGGCTAGAACCTTGAGCAGCAGCACGATGGAGCGGTTCATGTGCCAGGCAAAGCTGCCTGGCCGGTCAATCTCATCCACGGGGATCCGCCAGATGCCCTATGGGATGGGCAAGCACAAGCTAAGGGAGGCTGCCACCTCTCTGGCGCCTTATGGACACCCTGCCTGAAGTCCTCTCAAGCTTGCCACTATGCATAGGGCCTAGCCAGGGGCTTCTGTCCCTTCATGTCAGCAGCCGCCTGTACCTACTCACCTTACATTCATGGCAGAGGACTGTATATGTGAGGCTCTGTAAGCATTTTCCCTAGTCAGTCACCAAGTGGGCTGCCTCAGCCCCTTCCTTTATGTGGTTGTATCCCACATGCTTACTGGACCTGTTGCCTATGGTGGCTGTCATGCAGTGCTCACACTCTGCACAGGCACTGTGCAAGGATGCAGGAGCAACTCCAAGGGGAGCAAATACTGAACCAGAGGACTGGTGACACTCAATAGCTGCTGCTGGAGGTGGAGTTTAGGGTTCCCAAGCTTGGGGTCAAACAGATGGGAAAAAAGGAGGAGAGAGAAGCTGACATGGGGTAAGAATCTTAAAATAATGGCTACATAGGTTGGCTAATTGGAGTTAAGAGCAGCCCAGACAAAACATGGTAAATTATATAATAGGATTACTGGCTGGGAAATAGACAAAACAGCATAGAGGATAGACACCTGCCCAGCTCTTGTGCTGATTAAGACTTATTATAAAGGTTGTGTGTGTGTCTTTTATCCAGGAACTAAATGGCTAAAGACAGGGTAGAAAATCTGGATTGGGATTAAATATTTTCAACAACATTGGGGTCCATCAGGGTATAGGGATACCATGGATGCCAGAGGGAAGAAGTGGTGTGTCAAGACTCAGGAGACCTGTCTGACACAGGACCTACCTCGGTGGCCTGGAAGAAGCTGGCAGATCCCAGTGGGGGCCCTGTAGTCACCCCCTGAGAACCACCAGCTAGCACACAGGTCCTGGATCCTGACTGGCTGAATCATGGGGTTTCTGGGTCTCCAGTGCCAGTCCCAGGGATTATAGGAGCACCTACATGGGCCTCTGTTCTCATGGCTCCTTGCTGCCCATTAGTGGTCCATGTACTGAAGTATAAGCCATGTGCTAGAAGGCCAAGGGGGTGGGGGAGGAGGGAGGGCAGGGTGTCTTTAGCCCTCAGCTGATGAGGGAGGCCTGGAAAAGCTTAACACCCTTAGTCCCTGGCCCCACAGCCTCCATCCTGGGCTTCAAGCCCTCTCACCTAACAGGCTAGAGGGTGAGAACACCCACACCCAGGAGAACAAACACAATTATATATTCCTCACATGTCTGTCTGTAACAGCTTACAAAAAGCCACATGGTGTGTGTGTGTGTGTGTGTGTGTGTGTTTGTCTGTCTGTCTGAAGAAGCCCAGTCCTCTCCAAGGACTAAGGAGAGCCTAACATAGACTACAGTGGCCATTAAGGTATTCATGGCCCAACAGCGTGAGGCTAGGGAAGGGTTCTGTTTGAGGCGGCACATCCTAGACATCATACATGGAGTTCTCATGTGACTTTCCACAGACATGTGATAAATAATAGAGCGTAGAGACAAGGAATAACCCTCCTAGAGCCACAGATGAGTGGCTACCCCACAACTTTGAGGAAAAGAGCCTTATGGGTCTTCCTAGGGAAGCGTCCACACCCGTACCGAGCTCCACTGCTGGCTGCAGCAGCTCTTCCATCTGGAAGGTCGGGAGAGATGCCTTGGGTCGGTCACCTTGATGACAGATGCTCTCCTTGACCTCCAGATCTTCTCCCTCTGGAGAGGCCTAGAATGATCCTAGCTTCAGAGACGTCTCCCCACTTTCTGTGCACAGCCACAGATGGCCCTACTTAGCCAGGAGCTGCTTTTCTCCACACCTGAGAATGCACAGCATCTGCCCACTTCTCAGACATGCCTTCAGAGCCAGAGGTGGGGGCTCACACCCTTAGTTCTAGTGCTCAGGAGGCAGAGGCAGGCAGAGTTCTGAGAGTTCAAGGCTAACTAGGGCTACACAGAGAAACCCTGTCTCAAACAACCAACTCCTTACATGTGCTCTTCTGAACTGTGCTAAGAGGTGGTGTGATTAGAATGGGGAGGACTTTCCTCTAGGTGCAGTTAGAGGCAGGGGAAGTGGCCCTGCTCCCAGGGTTCATTATAGCCTCCAAGCCAGTAGTACTGGAGCACAGACACAGCAGGCTGAGGAAGAACAGAGATGGGTCCATCCTGGGGGCCTCTGCTAAAGATGGTTGGATTCCAATGCCCACCTCCTCTGGATACCCAGCATGCTAGCTCTCATATCAGTTAAACATACTGTAGCTAATCAACACTGGTGGAAGCTAGTGTCAACTCTGGTTACAATTCGTAGAATGGTATCTTTTCTATATGGCACAGGGCTGCCCCCCAGGGACTGAACCAACATCAACTGGCACCAGGGCCTTGGGTATGTATCCTAGACAAGTGTTGTTAAACCACTGAGCTCCATCCATCCATCCATCCTTTCATACATACATACACACACATATATGTGTGCGAACACAAACACCCAGGCAGGTTTTGAACTCTTGATCAACCTGGATTAATTACATCGGTGTGCACCAAGCCAGGTATTGCTGGTGTTTTTAATGTTCTACCAACTGCCTCTCTAACTGGCTTGCGTCCTTTGGACTGACACAAGCCACAGATTCTATACATGTGAGCCTCCTTTTCTGTCTTCTGCATCCTCTGCCCAGCCAGTTCTTCTAATGTTTTTCCCAGGTCAATTGTGACATCTAGTCCCTCTTCTCTAAGGCTCCCTGGCTTGCTGTTCTGTGACACAGTGGAGAGGGCTTGAGGCAGCCTTTCAGATGATGGCTCTGGAGCTGGCAGGGTGTCCTGGCCAGGGTCCGTCTGCTTTAGATCTAGGTTCTGAGGGGTCTGACACAAATTTGGCAGAGTAGGTGGGGCATCCATCTTGAAAGCTTTTTACCTCCCATTTTATTAGGTATAGGGAATCCTAACTACCCTGCCTCCTGAAAATTCCCATGTGAACTGTGTGGGGCAGGTAAGAAACAACAGTGTTCACAGCAAACAAAGCTCTTCCAGGCTCCAAGTGGATACAATGCCCCATGGGGAGCATGGGGACTGCATGAAGATGAACTGACTCCCCCTAAAAAGCAGCCAGTGCCAGGGGGTAATGTGATGGACCAGAAAGCTATCACACTATGAAAAAAATGAGCTGAGGAGGTGCTTGCTACCCGTAAAAAATTGTGTTTGCCACATGCAGGGGGTGGGCTGGGGAGGCAGAAGGTACTTGGCAGATGTGAAGGTGCAGGAGGCCAGGGCTCCTGTAAAGGCTCTCACTCCCCAAGCTGAGAATCGATGGCACAGCACCGCAGTCACCTTCTGAGGCAAGGGCAGGAACAGGAGGACCCAGCCCCTCTGGGGGCTGTAAGAGGCCTGTCAGGCAGGAGGACCCAGCCCCTCTGGGGGCTGTAATAGGCCTGTCAGGCAGGTGAGATGCATGTTCAGTACCAGGGGAAGAAGAAAACATAGGCCATAAGTTCTTGAAGAGGAAAGAAAGGTCTGTCAGCAAGGGTCTCTTGTCTCAGCATCTAGATCTTGTTTCTAGTGCACTGTCTACCTCAGCTCCTTTTATAACACAGCAGCGCTCCTTTCAGAAAGGTAGAGGGAAGTTCCAGGAAAAGCAGAGGGAAGTGCAGACACCCTGACAAGTGCTCCAAGTGAGCCCAGCAGTTGCAGCTGCCCTGCTCCAGCTTCACTCTGGCCTTCTCCTGGACACACTCGCTGGGCAAGGTCTGGTTCATTCATTCATTCATTCATTCCTTATGTTCACTCACACGTGCCACAAGACTCTGGAACTTACTGGGTACCATCTCTTCCATGGGCATGCAGCTAGCAGGAGCCCTTGGGAATAGTGCTCTGCCCTCTCAGCATGGGGCTGTATACAGATGGAGAGAAACCTGGGTGAATGGGGGTAGGGGGTGTCCTGTGGCCACCAAGCTGGCCTTTGGAGATAGCTGTTCTGAGAAAGAACAGAATCATAAGCCAGGAGGGTAGAAACCAAGCCAAGTACGACTTCTGCCCGAGCTGAGCAGAATCTGGCTCCTGTGTTTACAGCTCCAGGATGGCCTGGGTACAGCCCTCTCCTGAGAAGGTATTGGGAGTGGGGGTGGGGGGCCTTCAGGATGAATTGGGTAGACACCTGTTCTGTCTCCACCACAGCCCACAAGGGAGAAGGTGTGGGGCTAAGCAGAGGCTGCACAACACCCAGCCCAGAGCCCAGAAGAGAAAGGCATGGACCTCTGGCAGGTGTTAGGGAGAAGCCAGAGTGAGCTGAGCTTGGTCTAGCATGGAGGACATGAGCAGCAGGGCTCCTATGTGAAAGCAGGCCTGGCGGGAAGCAGCTGGGAAGGAACCTGCAGAGGAGCTCATGTCTAGGTCTGCGGGACAGGCCAGAGCAGGGACACACATGTGAGAGCTAGCAGCATCGTGGGAGTCAGAGCATCAGGACGCTACAAGGAGTCCCCTCTGTAGGACTATGCTTTCACATACCTGCAGACATGCATATTGTCTTTAATCAGCCTCACTGGATTCCTGGGTTGTGGTGTCACCAAGACTGGGCTCCCTGGTGGTCAGTGTGTCTGGGGATAATGCTGGCTCACAGTCCTGTGCTGTAGGCAGTCGGGCCTTCCCAGCAGCCCCAGAGTCCTTCCAAATACCTCACTGTACTCAAGTTTCTCCTACATGCCAAGTCCTTCACTGCAAGCATCTCAGCCCATCTCCGCTCCTTAAGAGTGGCTCTGGGCTCCTTGATGACAGATGAAGTCACTGAAACACACACTAGCAATTGAATAATTTATGGGGTCCCAGACTGTGGGCTGAAGGTTGGATACAAGTTCCCAAACCTTCCCCACAGCCTGCTGTGTCCTCTCACTACTATGGAGATAATGGGGATTCCTTCAGGAGCAACACCCCACAGGAAGATGGGTCTTGGGTACATGGAACTGGGGTGTGGTCGCTGCGTAAGTGGAGGTAATAGTAAACCTGTGGTATCGAGCACAGATGCTCACAGTGGACTGGAGAGCAGTGTGAGGGCAGGCCTGGCCAGGAGGCTGCCGAGGCTTTGCCTTCCACTAATGGCAATCTCGGTGCGCAGACCACACAGGGAGCTAAGAGCAGCAGCACACGGGGCACTCTGCCTGGGTCAGGCTCTGCCTGCGCGATCATCTCACAACGTCCCACATCCTGTGGTCATGGGGAGCATATTCCTGAGGAGACCCAGACTCCTCTTCCCCCTCTCTTCTCAGAAGCCTGCACATAGCTGCTATAGGCCTTCGCACAGACAGAAGAGCTCATCCGCACACATTTCCATCCTGAGTGTCTAACCTGAGGGCTGCTGAACACAGCCCCTTTACTCAGTCCAGAGCCATCTGCCCCAACAGGCAGGGTCTACAGATTCACTCACGTGTAGATCTGGCTCTCCCAGCACACTCTGTAGTAACTGCACAGCCTGAGGCTATTCTGAGATTGCTGCCTTTCTGTCACAGATCCCCCTAGGACCCCTTCCTTTTCTAAGGCCTGGAAAAGCCAGAAAGGAAAGAAGGTGGGAGAAGGAATGGCCTGGACAGAGCTACACTGGGGGTGGGGTGGGGGGTTCAGAGTTTCATTCTCTTGCCACACTGGAGGACATACCCCAAGATACCCAGTTCTTTCTTCCCAGAGAGTGCAACTGAATTTAGATGACCTGCTCAAGGGTGTCCAGAGACAGTGAACCAGGAAGCAGGGGTCTGTCTTCATCACCTGAAAGCCTCTCCTCACGGTCTCACTTCTAACACTCCCAAATGAAGGAACAGGCAGGGTTTTGAACCTTGTGTTTCTTAAACAGCTAAGAGCTTAGCACACAGCAGGCAGGGCCCTCAAGGCTTGCTCACAGGCAGGGTGGCTGGTGTCCCTCACAGAATTCAAGTGCTGCAGACCTACTGCAGGAGACAGCCTTCAGCCTTGGTCCTGACAGGGCTTTAGTTGCTTTCTCCAGCTATGTCTTGCTGCCTGCCACACACAGGACTGAGATGTGACACTTGTTCTGATTTGCCATTTTCAGGGTCACGCCCAGGAGGGCACCAGGCCAGGCAGGAGGGAAGATCTCATCTGGGGGCACATAGTATGGTTGTAGAGGAGCCACCTGGGTACCACACAAAGGTGCTGACAAGGAAAAGGAAACAGATCGTAGACGGTACCTTAGAAGACCCAGGACATTTGGCCTGAGGGAACAGTTGGGCTACTACTACTAGGCAGATGGTAGGAAAATTTCGCCTCTCCACCTTACCTGGGCTCCCCATTTAATGGGTCTGAGTTTGTCAGGGGTCTTCATGAGCTCTACCTGGCCAGCTGAGGCACTGCTCACCAAGACTGCTTCTAGCTCTTGACCTCAGTCCAAGGGCCTCAGCCTTGGGCACAACAGTTGTTCTGGCATAGCCCCGGGACACTGAGCTGTTATAGGAGGGGGCCAGTGGGCAGATGCGGCTGTATTGCGTTTGAGGAGCTCATGGCCTATGAGGTAAAGTCTCCCAAAGCCCCCAAAGAAAAGGGAGTCCCCAGCACAAGAACTTAGGAAACAAGGACAGTAGTATACTGTCAACCATGGAGCCTTCCTGCACACTCAACAGAAAATGAATGATCTGGGTCAAAATCATAAAACATAGACTCCAACTCTCTTAAAGAAGGGGTGTGGGGCAACATCCCAGCCATCCAGGTACAATCATAAAAGAGAGGCTGGTGTGTGAATAAGAGGCCAGGGACTTTGAGGGTGCCTGGGCAGAGCCAGAGGAAACAGGAGGGGAGACTGTGTGCCCCAAAGAGAAGACAGAGATGAGAGACAGATAGCTGGGGGTGGGGGTGGGGGGCAGGGAGCTGAGGTGGGAGGGAGGGGCAACCTATGTGGAGCCAGCCCTACAACTTAAGAGTACCCTGAGCCCAAAGAAGCATTTCCCATGTCATCAAATACATCCCCTTGACAACAGCCGCAGAATCATTTATCCCACAGCACATGGGCTACAGGTTGACACATAAGCTAAAGTTTTCAGGGTCATTATTTAGAACGTTGGATTGGAAAGGTTAATAGGCAGGAGGGGGAAACAAACAGGTGGATCCCTGGGGTGGGGCCTGGTGCCTCAGCTGATACAGTAGGGGGACAGCCCATGGAACAATGGGTGAGCAAGGCTTTCTAGAATAGCACACTTTTAACAACCCTGTTCACTGAAAACAGTACTGTGAGTCTGAGAGAGAGAGAGAGAGAGAGAGAGAGAGAGAGAGAGAGAGAGAGAGAGAAAGAAAACGCCTATTTCTCTCCCTGTGGCCCATCTAGGAGGTATGGGCACACTGGTGAATAGGGGAAAGTAAGCCGGCTATCACAAAAGCAGAAGACACGGGGTGTGGGAACAGGCTGCTGCCGAGAATGAGCTGCTAAGTATTGGAGTAATGGTCCCTGCAGTGCAGATCTCAGCAGGGCAGAGCTCAGCAACTCCCCTCCTTCCACCCCAGAAAAGCACAAAAACCTGTGCAGCCTCCAACACAACCTCAAAATTAACAACAACTCAACTCCAAGAAGCAGGGGATGGTTCTATTTGAGGGGCAAGCACAGTTGGGAGGGGAGGTGTCACAGCATTCCCCAGTCTTGGGGTGACACCTGTTGCCCGTTAACACACACAGACCACTCACACTAGACTACCTGGAGAGGTGTGTGAACAGGGTATGGAGAGATGCTCCCAGTGTCACTCAGTCTCTGGGGCTGACTACGTCTCTCAGGCAAACAATTTGTAGGTGGCTGCCCAGTTTCTCTCACATCAGTTTTCACTCTCTTGTTCTGTAGAGACTAGCTCTTTTGTGAGCCAGCAAGCAGCAGGAAGCCGAGGCTACAGCACAACTCTCCCATCAGCTCCCATTTGTCCCCAGGACTGAGAGCATCAAGGATGCTGCCAGTCAGCTGGGTAGCACCCATGGCCTCATGTACAGACGGCTCTCTCTGGCACCTCCTCCTGCTCAGGAGATTTGGTGTTGGGATCCAGGACTGCTTTCTAGGTAGGTAGCTACTCATCCTTTTGATGCTCTGAGGAGAGTGGGGCCCTGCAGCACTTCTGCTCCATGGTAAAGATGGAGGGAAGCTGGGAGCTCTTCCCTCTCCCCCAAACCCAACACCACTGTAGACAGAAGTTTCTTCAATGAGAACCTCAGAACCATATGGAAGGCAATCTGTAGTCTCAGGACAGTACAGTGGCTATCAGGAACACACCCCCGTCCCCCCACCCCCACCCCACGCCCGGTTCTCCCTCACGAGGTCCTGGCTGTCCAGGCAGGGCTACTGAGGGCAAGGGATTCCCCCTGCCATTACAGGTAATGAGCCCTCAACAGACTCAGGCAGGGGTTGGGGAAGCCTGCAATTTGCCTGCAGCTGGCGTCTGCCGTTTCCAGCCTTTTCTGCCAAATGAGACATATCATGCACTAGGTCCCCTCCCCTCCCCCCTCCTGGGAAAAGCAGAACCGACAAACAACTGAGCTTGGGGAGAGCCTGGCAGCTAGCCCTGCCCCCATGTGCGTGCGAAACTAGTAGCGACCCCACGCCCAGCTCATACGACCCTTACTCCAACCCTACCCTACCCCTCCGCCTACTCTTGAGTGCTGAGTGGCTAGGACCCCGGGCCCCATGTTCCGAGCCGGACCGCACTTGCGAAGAGCTGGCACCATCTTCCCGCCCCCGCACAACAGCTATTTTTAGCTAGGGAAGCACCGCGCCCGGGCGCCGCTGCCCATCCCGCCCGGCGGCCCGCTCACCATCCCCGAGAGCGGCACCGCGCAGCTTTTCGTCAGCGCCTTCTGCTGCGAAGTTGTTGCAGCTAGTGGCTTTCGTTTTCGCAGGCGCACACCCACGCCTGGGCTCCGGCCCGGGGCTTGGTCGGGCTGGGCTGTCCTGGGTTTGCTGGGCGGGCGCAGTACAGACTCCACCAGCAACAGCCGCCCCCGCGTGCCACTACCTAGGCCGGTCTGGACTCCCACCTGACGTTCGGTAGAACGCCAGCCCAGTCCGGGCACGGGGGGCACCGCACCCACCGTCGGCGACTTCCTCTGTAGAAGCGCTGGGGGAAACCGCGGCCCTCGGGCTTCCTGCTGCGTCCGGGGCGGGGGCAGCTCCCCAAGCCCACCCGGGGGTAACTTAGCACAGAAAAGCAGAGAGAGTCAGGCAGGCAGAGGTGAGGTGGTCGTGCAGCCCTGGTCCCAATCCCCGCCCTCGGCCACAGGCAAGTTCCTACCCGCTGGCTCCCCGGTGGCATCTGTGCAGGAGAGCTAGTGCGGGCGCCAGGCCATGGCCGCGGAGGCTTGCTCCTCACTCGCGGCGGGCCGGGGCGGGGCAGGCAAGAGCCGGACGGTCCCCGGCAGTCACTTGGCAGCATAACTGACTTTTGCCGGCCAATCCTGGCGGGGTCCTCGGTCTAGCCACCAGGGGTTCAGTGACGCCAGGCTGCCCACCGGCTGAGGGATATCTAGTACACAGCCCTTGCTTGGCACAGGAAACTGTGGAACAGGGAGGTGAGTTTGGGAGGCAGGATGGCAATGGCCAACGGCAGCATGGGTAGGCAATCTTCCATCTGCAACGGGGCTCCAATGTGAACAGCACCCTTCCCCACTTTGTGCCACACAGTGCCCTGTGGAGGGTAGAATCCTAAATTGTAGGTGGGCCACACTAGAGCTGTCAATCGGGACTAGAACGAAGACTTCTGGAGTAATATTCTCAAAGAAAGCACAACAAAGATGCCATGGTCTCCAGTGAGCTCTCCAGAGGAAGCCACTATTTTTTCACAGGGTATGCAGCTGGGTCAGGTAAAAGAAGACCCTCCCCATCTCTGCATTTCAAGAAGAGGTGCCCAACTCCTGGGAGCAGCTTTGCAGAGTCCAGGAAAAGGTAGTGAGCCTGTTCTATGGAGGAAGAGCTCAGAAAGGAAGCAGTGCTCTAGGGCACAGAATGGCATCCACAGCACTGGGCATCTTCAACCTAGTGAGGCAGACTGTACAGGAACTAGCCACCAATTCCTGGCTGCTCTTCCTGCCCAGGTAGACGAGAATACCAAGGAAGGGACAGAAGATCCTAATCCATACATTTCCCCTGGCCACGCTCCTCAAAGCCTCATCTACCTGGCCAATCACGACGTAGTTTCTGTTTGCCTTACTCTAGCTTCTGCCCACCAGTGTCCCAAACAAGCACCAGTCCAGACCTCCTCCTCTTAACCTAGAGAATAAACCAGTTTTCTATCTTGGAAAATGGACTTGTCCTTGGGAACAAGGAAGAAACGACCTGGGTTCTTAGGGGTTCACACACACACACACACACACACACACACACACACACACGAGCACAAGCCCCCTTTAGACTCTTCAGGAGCTTCAAATGCATATTCCCCACAACAGCATCTCAACTCACTATGTCCTCAGCATCCTCCCTGCTCCTGTTTGACAGACACCACAGTGGGAATAGATAGTTCAGGGAGTCTGGGCACTGGTATAGGCACTCAGTTGTAACACTGGGACCTATCACGCAAACCCTGCCAGCCCAAGTCTGGGTCATTCCTTGCAGCTTCCTTGCAGCAGTCTCCAATTGCTGGTGCGGACATCAGAACCAGGTGCTAAAATGCCACTTGTGTTTCATGGAACTTGTGACCTCACTTCATACCTTTTCTACTTCCTGAAAGATCAAGTCAGACCAAAGGAAGCTGAGAACGAGTGCTCACCACCTTCACCCAGGCCAGGAAGAAGCTGTGTTTATCAGTGTTGTGCACAACTATCTGGAAGGAAGGATCCAGAAGGCCTCCAGGCCCGCTACTCTCCAGAGCATGGCTGCCCTGCCACAGACAGCGCTCTCTCTCACACAGGGCTCCTCCTGAAGAAGGGTGCTGAGTGGCCTGAAGGCCCAGTATCTGACAGCATCGGAGAAGCCTACAGTACATAAGAACTTGCAGGGGTCAGGGGTATAGGGTATGGGTTGCTAAGTCCTGGACAAGTGAAATTCCAAGAAGGAAATCTCTGCAAGAACATCTCTTCCCAGCTGGGCTCTAGAGGCTTGGGCATACCCACTAACCTTGTTTGTTGAGGTAGGGTCTCACTGTAGTCCAGGCTGGCCTCAAACTCATGGCAACCTTTCTGCTTCAGCCTCTGACTGACTGACTGACTGCTGGGATTATAGATGTGAGCTACTACCTATTTTGCACTGGCCCCTTAAGACCTGTTTTTACACCATGTGATGTCCCACACTCCCACCCTTGGCTTGTACCAACCAGCTCTCTCCAGAGGCATCGTCATCCCTGGCTGACCAGCCACAGCCAAGCCCCAGTGAGAGATTACTCACAGGGTGAGAATCACCCTTGCTCTCCTCACCAGATGGATGGATTTGAGTACATGCTGGAGTGTGAAGTAACAGCCTCACAACAGAGGCTGACAGGACTTGCCTACATTATATCCTTGAGAATTCTTTGGGCTTCCAAGAGCTTTGAGCTTCCTGGTTCTTGTTAACAATCTAAGCAGCAGAGTTCAGTGGGTCCCAGTTGCTCATAAAGCACCTGAATGTTGAAGGGTTTGGACCTCTATTCCTACCATGGAGACCGAGCCATGCATCCATCTCAACGTCACGAATGCCTGAAGCTGGCTCTGGCAGCTCTCTAGCAGCCATGGAGGCTCAAGTGATAGGCCATGTTCATCTCTACAGGTATCCTTGGGCCTCTAGCATACCTGACCAATGGCATATGGAGGCACTCACGGCTCAAGTGGTGGGTGGGCCTCTGGTCTTGTGAAGCTAAGTTCCAGATGACAGAGCTGGACTGTGCCTAAGGTACTGCTAGCTGAGCTACTTAGGGGACCATGTGGCCCCAGTGGTCTCTTACAGCTCTTCCCTCTCACCATCTGGGCCCTTGTAGACCTTCAAGTCTTTGCTGGTTCCTTTCTTGTAGGCTCTTACTTCAGTTCCAAGGTAGAACCTGTCATCCTCCTGAGCTGGACTGGAATAAGAACGCTCCTTGAGAATCCTAATTTTCAGCCTTGCAACCACTCACCTGCCTCACTATTGTGGGGCAGTGGCTCTGTGTAACACTGGATCTGGCAACTTTCCTACTGTGCGCGTGACAGCCAGTTTTCTTCTTTAATTAAGGTCCAGACAACGTGAAACAGGCCTCCCTTCCCCAGGTACAGAGACCCTCGGTTCCCCCAAAGCATGCAGTCCACTCAACTCTCTTGAGCTAGAACTTTTGGTCCCAAGAAAATGATCCTGTGTTGTACAACTACACAGTGCCTTGAGACGTCACTGTATCTGTATCCAACGGTGCTGAAGGAGGACAGAGGAAAAGAAGCCTGAAAAGACTGGCTCAGGGAACATCTCCAGGTTGCTATGCTAGGGCTCCGCTCAGAGTCCTGCCCCTGGGACTGGAACTGCACGTACTTCAGCAGTCAGCAATGCTGCACCACTCGAGTCTGCGGGTCCTGGTGTATATATGGGCACATTCTGTGCACAGGGCCACTATTCCCACCAGTACTTTTGTTTTTTAAATGGAAAGACAATCCTCTACCTCAGGAGAGAAAAGGTCAAAACTCTGCCCGTTCCCAGGACTCCTGGGAACCCTGCAATGGCTATGTAATGGAGCATGTCAGCTTAGCTTAACCGGCACCTTCAGCCCAGTGGCACAACAGACTACATAAAGATAATGACAAGGCTGGGGTGGGGACACAGTTGTGGTGGGGAAAGGGACAGACAGGTCTACTAGGTGGGGTAGCCCTGGCGACCCAAAAGAGAGGCAGCCCACTGAAAGGCAGTGAAGATGGCTGGTATCTTTGGGGGCAAGTGTAGTTACTGTGGCAGGCTACATGTGGTAGAGGGTATCCCATCTGGGGAGTGGGTAATCTTCATAGAAAGGAAGGGTTGGACTGGTGAGATGGCTCAGTGGGTAAAAACACTGACTACTCTTCTGAAGGTCCGGGGTTCAAATCCCAGCAACCACATGGTGGCTCACAACCACCCATAATGAAATCTGATGTCCTCTTCCCGTGTGTATGAAGATAGCTATAGTGTCCTTATATATAATAATAAATAAATCTTAAAAAAAAAGGAAGGGTTACTGGAGGTCAGAGGAACAAATCAGGCAATGCAGAGCAGCAGCCTCTGAGGTAGCCTGGAGGAGCTATGAGGCTCAGATTTAGACTATGAGCTGGCTCCCTGTCTAGGGACCTGTGGTTGGCCCGATATCTGACCTCACAGCAATGGCAGCAGCTGGGTTATAGAGGCCCATTTTGCTTTACCCAGTGTGCCTCTCCTGCCCTACGAGTGATCCTCACTCCCACACTGCACATGGGAGGAGTCCCTGAGCACCTCCTTATCATACAGGATACTTACAATGGGCTCCTCTATGCCCCCACTTCAGGCCAGACAGAGAAGCCCACTATAATAACCCACTCTTTGGAGGGCTAAGCTGCTTCCATTTCATTTCAGGAGAGGAGCCCAGATCCTAGGAAAGCCTTCTCTGGCAGGCACACTGGAAAAAAAACAAACAAGCCCAGGATAATCTATATATCTACTGATCCCTGGTCCCTAAGGAATGGCTTTTATATAGCTTGAGGATTCTGGCTGGCCTAAGGGAGTGTTTGTGGGAGGGAGTCATGAAGAAGCAATGGTAGATCAGATGGTAGCTCAGGCTACCTGTGGTGGTCTCTGTCAGGCAGCTACAAACAGCAGGTACTCTGGTAGATAGGCAGATGGGAAAGGCTATGCTTTAGGCTTGATCACAAGACAGGAAAGGGCTGAGAGAGAACTGGCACCTTCATGGGCATTCTAGCTGCCAAGAAGGCTTATGCCCACTGTTTCTTCCGGCTCCATGATGGTCACAGGAAGGAACCCTGGGGTAATGTCAGAAGAAGAAACACCCTATAGAACAGGGTCAGCTCCACATATACAGCGTCATCCCCCAAACCAGAATGCTGGTCAATCCAGATGCAGATCCTAGACCTAGGTCTCTTCTATGATAGCCCTGGGCCTCTCACCCATGGTGTAAAAAAACCTGATACGGTTCTACACACCAGGAATGGGGTTACCTATTCAGAGCAGAGGCCCTCTGATAGCAAAATATGACCTATGTCTAACCAGTACTGTGGTGGTCTCTAAGCCAAACTGAACTTGACTCTGATTACTAAATCAAATCCATGTATATACTTCTCTATCATGAGAGAGAGGGGCCTTCTCAGCCCACCTCAATGCTCTTCCTATTGGCATTTCTACTGCCCTCTTTATTGGGGCCTCCTATGTGAGGGACTCACTCCACACTATTTTTCTTTGGCTTTTAGTTTGTTTCCCCATGAAATGCCTTCTTTCAGATAGTATGGCCAAGTTCAAGTTTAGTTCAGACTTCCAGAAGTGTTCCTCATCACCTCTGGTGGAATCAGACGGGCAGACAGTCATCTCTAAGACACACACCACTACCCTAGAGGTGCCTAGGCTCAGGGTTGGGCACTATGGTGGTTTCAATATGCTTGGCCCATGGAAAGTGGCACTATTAAAAGGTGTGGCCTTGTTGGAGAAAGTATATCTGTGGGGGTGGGCTTTGAGGTCCTATGTTAATTAAGCCCTGCCCAGAGTGGAAAGGAAGCCTCTACCTTGCTGCCTTTGCATCAAGATGTCTCTCAGCTCTTCCAGCATCATGTCTGATTACAGGTTGCCATGCTTCCTTCCTGCCATGATGACAACAGACAGAACCTCTGAAACTATAACCCAGCCCCAATTAAATGTTTGCCTGTATGCTTGGTCATAGTATTTCTTCACAGCAATGGAAACCTTAATTAAGGCAGGCAGGAGTGGGTGGAGGAACACCTCCATAGAGGTTAAAGGGGAGGGAGGAGAGGGGGGAGAGGATGGGGGTTTGGAGAAAGGTAACTGGGAAGGGGGATACCATTTGAAATGCAAACGAATAAAATGATTTAAAAAAGAAAGAAAGAACAACAACAACAACAAAAAAAGGCAGTCATGGACTCAAATTTAAGGAATGCAACAGTGGACTCCAAGCTGAGGGGAACATTCCCTTACTGTGAACTCACACACAGGCATCCTACGTCTTCTATAAAGGGACTCCTCACCCTCATAGCCAGTGGCATCCGTACTGGATGCCCAAGGCAGTTATTGTCTGGTTGATCCACGCAGGTATTGCTGAGGCATGGCCTGTAGTGGAAAACCCTCTCTGGCTAAGAAGATTCTGCTTCAGAAATTCAGCCCCATGCCAACCCTAATGGCTGGTCTTTCCTGGAGCCTAGAACTGGCCTTCATTTGCCTCATTGCCTCAAGAGCCCCAATCTGAGTCACCAATGACTAGGTGTGCCTGTATAGAGAGTGAACAGTGTTTAAGGCACTAGACAATCTGTTCCTTGCCAGAGATGCACTGAAGTCTACCTTGCAGATCCACGAGGCCTCATCTTTGTTGATCTAATGTAAGATGTATATACAAAGCACTTTTAAAAAGGGTTGCCGTTTTATTTTGCTTTTGGAAGCAGGGTTTTGCTATGTAGCTTATCTGGCTGGCTCCAAACTCATGATCCCCTTTGACTCAACCTTCTGAATACTGAAATTACAAGCAGGCACCATTATCCAGGCCCAATCAAAATTTGTTTTTGGATTGGTGTAATAGCACAGTCAGTCAAGACACTTGTTGCTGAGCCTGACAAGGTAACTTGAGTTTGATCCCAGACCCACATGGTGGAAGGGACCTGCAAGTTATTCTGGACCTCCTCAGGGGCACATGCACTTGGTACATATGTTGACACATACATGCATGTGCTCAAACAGCCCCACCCCACCCCACCCTACATTTTGAACCAGGTAAACTTGTGCAGTTCTTCAGACCCTTTCTCGATCTGTCCCACTCTCTCTCACTCATTCCACTATCAGTGATCCTTGTCACCCCCGTCCCTTCCCCACCATTGCCCTCCTGAACACAATGTCACTGTTGCTCAGCAGTATCCTGTTCTCATGTGCTCTTTAACCTAACTCTGAAGTAATGTCTGGTCCACTGTGCAGATGAAGAAACTGAGCCTACAGACACTAACTGGCTTGCTCACAGCTACACATCCCATAGTGTGGGATGAAGACAGGTATGGACAGGGATTTCCTCTTGGGAGCAGAGGTGGGGTAAGACCTGTGTATTGAGAGTCTTTGGCTTACCCCTCTCAGGCAGTTCCTGGCCCTGAGCGCCTGTCACCATGATAATCCATTGTGTTAAAAGTCAAACTTTCCAAATAGGAAAAGTGGGGTGGAGGGGAGGCAGGGGGTGAGAGGAAGGAAGGGAAGGGGAAAAAAATGAGTTGAAATTAAAACTACCCAAGGAAAGAGGGGCCTGGCCCTGAGCAGTAAGTGCAGGGTACACAGTAGATATGAAGTCTACAGCCCTTCAGGGCTTTGTTCAGGAGCTGCCAGGGCACAGCTAAACAGGTGGAGTTTGGCCCTTCCTGCATCTGCGGGGGCAGTGGCCATCACATCTGTTTTTCATTGGCTATGTGAATAGGTTTCTTTTGGAAAAGGAGATGGAAAACCACTGACCTTATCCAATTGGCCCACCTTTGGAGATGGAGAAACAGAGGTCAAAGGGGCCGGAGACAGGAAGTCTAAAGTGGGGCACGACAGAGTCCTTCCCCAGTGCGCACACACTGAGGAGACTTGGTTTAGGTGCCTGACTTTCCAGCCCATCCTGTTCTGGGTAAGCCCACCAACAAAGGCTCTTGGCTGGAAGCCCCAAATGAGCACAGCAGAGGAGAGAGGCCCTTAAAGAGCTCAGGGCAACCTTAGGTTCTCAGCTGCCATGGGCATGGATCACAGGCTCAATGCAGTGGCCTGTAACCTGCTGTGAGGACATACTCGTCTATGGAGCAATACCAACAGGTGGACTGCTGTGCCCTCATCTAGCCACAGCATGTCCAGTGCTCTGACGAGTCTAGCGCTGCCACAGCTTTACAAGGGTGGATTCTCCTTCCTTCCGTGGAACCTCAGAGTTCCCAGCCCCTGCTTCTCAACAACTATGTAGCTCTCCCAGCCTCTGCCCTTGCCTGGGCCATCTTCTCTGCCTCACCCATTCCAGTTGGAGAACTTTGCTCAGGGACTAGGGACTAGGAACACGCCTACAAGCACATCTCTCCTGCTACTGCCCCTGGCTGCCCGCTGCTGTCCAGCACATGGCCTGGTGGTACAGCCTAGGCTGAAAGCACCAAGCCCAGGCATTGGAGCGACATCAACAACAGCAGAAAAAGACGTCTGTGCAGGAATGTTCTCTGGGAAAGCCTCAGACAGTACGCTCTTGACTGGACACTCACTCTGAGTGGAGTGGTTGGGAGTGGAGGGGATCTGGGCTGAGGCTGACTGGACATACCCATGAATCACACAGTCCAACAAGGGCGAAAACAGCAGTGGTCCTCACAGCTGTACAGAAACTGTGGCATGGAGGCTGGCCCACAGGACATGGACATAGCTCCTGAGCCCTGGGCTTGATTCCATGCTCTGCTGCCCACTGGCTGGATGACCGTGGACAAGTCATGCTGTCATCTATGGGAACTTTTGCTTCCTCTCTCAGCACTGCCCTAGGACTCAGGACACGAATGAAAAGCTCACCCTTCCTCTGCCCATGCATTCTGGCCTTGACACAAAACTTAGTACCTCTAGGCAACAACCGCCTCTGGAGGACAGAAAAGAATTCACACCACAGGAAGACATCCTAAAAGCTGCTTACATTTGATTTCTGTTGCTTTATATTAGAACCATGACTGTAGCAGCTTGGCTTGGCAAGATGTAACAGTCACAACCTGGGCGTCCTATGCAATGGCCCTATCACTGTCTTATACTGGCTTCCCCACCGTTTGCTTCCTCTTGCAGGCCAGGAGACTCACAGCTCCTCTCCACCTGATGCCCAGGGAGAGGTCCAGCCTGACCCTGGGTTAACCCAGTCTGAGCTGTGTAGTTCCAGAAAGTTCAGCAGCTCTGGGTATGAGAAGGACAGAGAGGTCGGCACAGGCTCTGGGTCCATGCTAACCCTTTAAGATTCTCAAGAACAGGACTTCTTCTCCCTGGAGAACTTCAAGTGTTTCTTTTGTTTACTCTGCTTGAGCAATTGGCCCATGGATCATCTCAGCAATGCTAAAAATAGCAGGATTGCAGCAATTCCAACTACAGCCAAGAAACTCACATTTCCTCAATTGAGATTTCCCCTTGCTTCTTTTCTGATTCCCACTATGATGTGACTGGCTGTTCTTTCACCCCAATAGCAGTTAAGTCCCTGCTATACACCTTGGGCCATGCTCATGATGAAGCAGTAGCTGAATCAGGCTAAGTGACTTATAAGAGTGACAGCCACCAGGAAAGGGGTGAAGAATAGAAGCCCGCCAGTGTTCTCACCAGCCAGAGATTCTTATGCCTCTTGTCTTCAGTGACAAGCTGTTATGGGGAAAGAGAAGAAGCCACAACCAATGTCAGACAATGTCTTTCGAGAACCAGAGATTCTTGTTCCAGATGAGGTAACTCTGGGTTGGTGTAACAGACAGCATTCTCCTAACCATGGACTCCCACGGGCATCTGCCCCGAGGACAACCTCTGCCTACTCAGTGGGATCCTGGTGTCTGTTCTCTGGAGCAAGCCTGCTGAGCCTAGAGCCCATTCCTTTGCCTTCCTGTATTCTCTATCTTTATTTCCTTGCCCCTCATCCTATCAGTCTGTCTCTGGAACCATCTACTGACTTAGTCCAGAAAATCTCAACCCCAGTGTAGGTATTAATGCACTTTCTCTGTCTATGGCAAGGGGCTGTGAAGCGTCAGTCCATGGGCTGTTGTAAACACAAGACCCAAGGAGTGGCAAGTGGTGCCTGGGTCCAGTGTGTTCCACTTCACCTTCTATCGAGGAAGAACTGCTTTGGCGGCAACCAGTGCAGCTAGGCCAACTGGGGAGTGGCCTGTGGCAGACCAAAACTAAGGGCCCTGAGCTCTACAAACCACAGGAGAAGCCAGGCTTCTATAAGCCCTGTGGGCAGATGAGAGAAAAGGGCTTCTGTTTCCCAGCCTGTGGCAGCACCTTACAGGTGCTCCCCATTTCCAGCAGTGCTTACTGAGTTTACAGAGGGTAACCGCCTTCAGGGCCACTGCCTGCACTAAGGCTAGTCAGGCAGTCTGGACCAGATGTACACATGCTGCATCGCAGCAGTTTGTAGCAGCCGCCTCCTGCTCCTCCCTAGCCTCGGGAGTGCCAGCTCCTACATGAGCCTAGACAGAAATGCCACTACAAAGTCCTGCCACAGCCCAACCAGCCAGCTCCGTGGGACAAAGCCAATTGAGCTGAGCTCAGCACTAGCCTGGCTACTGGCCCTAGCTGACCGCACTTCCTAGGTCAGATACCTGTGTCCTGCATGCTGCCGCTCCATTCTCCCCACAGGAGCATCCCTGCTTGGAGCAGCTGGGCTAAGTCCAGTGAAAGTACAAACAGGTCACTGGCTTTCTTCACTTGAGTGGCTGTCAATCTCTCTAGTCATGGGCTCTAGCGCTAGGTAAACCAAGACTCACAGCTCCCCTTCTACACAGACCAGCCATGGGACCTGGGCCAAGTCACGTTACCTATCGGCATCCCTGGAAACCTGTAGACTGACTGTATGCTGACTATGTGGCAGGCTTAGGATCTGGCATGTGGCATGTTTACAGCAGGTTAACGTGCTTCTTAAAGTGTGGGCTCAGTAACAAGTAGGGTGTAAGTAACAGTTACAGTTGTTTCTGGTGGGAAGATGATACTGTGGGGCTGTCTGAAGGAAGCTACCGGCCATAGCGAACCAGGGAGTTCCTATCCTGACCTTCTCTGGCTCTGACCAGTGTACATGGCAGAGGAATCTCACTGCTGATGCTTTCAGGGCTTGTTTACATTGGGCTTCTGTTATCTACCCAAACAAGCCTGAACTTGAGTCTAGTGTTGGGAATAAAGATTATCCATAGCCCCACCAAACACGGTGCATCTTTGAAGCCACAGGGATAGAAGGAAAGCCAAGGAGCAAGTAAGTCCACCTGGCACTGACCAGAGGAGGCAGTGCTGGGCCTGATCTACCAACAGGAAATGAGGCCTGGCTATGGCTGGATTCCTGGGCACCTGAGCCAAGATAGTTCTGTGTTCTGAGGCTGCTGCTCCCCAGTTACTCATCTCAAGGCATTCTCAATGATAGGGGACCTTTGAGAGCACACATAGGCACCAGGCACTGAGCCAAGGGGAGATGCAACAGTAATTTAGGAGTGTAATAGTAATGTTCTTTCAGGTTTACTGGGTCCCACAGACTGTTCCCTCCTGGCTCTGCGAACATCTACCCAGATAGCTCTATGGAAGGAGAGCCCTGCCTGAAGTGTGGCCTGGAAAGAGTGTATCTATTCCATTGATAGGGGAAGGTGACTCCCCCAAGGCCACAGAAGCAACTGGCGGAAGTTTGAGTAGACCTGCCAAGAATGGCCCGTTGGGGGGTCTTTGGCAGATGGCCCACCAGCAGAGGCCCTTTCTTCCCTTTCAACCACAGCAAGACCTTTGAGGCACTAGGAACTAAGGTTTGGAATAACACACAGCACAGACACTAAAGAAACAAAGACAGCTCACAATGCCCATCCCTTCCAATGGTTTAAGCCTCAGTCAAGACAAAAGACCCACCTGGGCCTCTGTGGTGGCCGCCTAGTAGGAGTGAGTGAACCCAGAGCCGAGGTCGATGAAAGGAACTAGGTGTGGGAAGGGGTTCAGCTTTCCCAGTCACCTACAAACAGACTGAAAACAATCTAAATTCGTCACCACACCCTATAGATGGGCCCAAATGGAAGTCATCTATGACAGAAGGCTGGGAAGGGCAGGTCATTCTGTAGGAAAGAATCTGACCCAGTGCTGGGCCCTTTGGCAGTATATGAAAGCATTAGAGGTAAAGGGATTACTCCCTGGCCTCCAGGCATTTGTCCTGGAGACTCCTGCACAGGTGAGGCAGCTACTGTACCATGCATGGTGTACAACACACATCTGGGAAAGGGGCACGACAGAAGAGCTGGAGCTTAAGGCAGATGGTGGCGCATGGTGCAGCTGTAGCCAAGAGAGTGAGCAAGCGCCTCAGTGACCAGCACCCACTCTCAGCCCAGGCCATGCAGAAGGGGCTGATGTGCATGGCCAGTCACAAGTCTGCTCTAGTCTGTTCTTCTGGAGCCAAGGTGGGCCTTAAGCTTCTAGAAGACCTCAAGACATGTGGGAGTCAAGGTGTCCACTACCCCCACTTCAATCCTGTCCCTTCTGAAACCAGCTATGGCCTCTGGCATCTGTAGAGGACATTTGGGATCCAAGAGACCTTGTGGCTCCATGTGGGTCAATCTCTAGTCCTAAGGATGAGTTGTGTTAAGTTCTAAGTGTTGGGGACACTCATGAATCTACCTGTTGGGATCATCACACTTGGGCCTGTGTGAAGTCAAAGGTGTAGAATGGCCAGGAATTGAGCCCCAAATCTAGGTTTTTTTCTCAATGCCTTGGGCAGGAACATATCTGCTGCCCACCTGCAGTACCCTCTGCTTCTTTCAGAAGGGCTTGAAACTGGGTTAAAACGGGGGGTGGGGTGGGGGACGACCCAGACTGCTAAAATAAGCAAACATTTTTTTGGGAAGATGAAAGAGCCATCTCTGGCTCTGTTACTATGGGAACGCTTCAGAATCAACTACAAGATAGGGAGAGATGCTCACCCTGGACAAAACAGCTTGGTTTCAGCCCACACAAGGCCTGCTCACCCGCCCGCCCAGAGATGAACACGCTTGTGCAGAGAGTGCAGGGAGCATCTGGGTCCCCAGAACACCACCATAGCTCCTGGGCGTGGGTAGGCCCCCAGCATCACCTGTCAGCTGATATGGCATGTGCTTCCCTGAACCCCTCTCTCCAGGCAAAGACAGCCCCTCTCCTGGCTCCACTTTGAACCACTCCTGGCCTGGCCCTGGTTTGCTTGCAGGCCCAGCGTCAGCCTGTCCCCTAGCCCAGTCCACAGCTACGCCTTCTGTCAGTTCCTCTAGACCTGCAGAAGGGAGCTCATCAGTGCCCAGAGCGCCCATGAACTCCATCTCCACTTGGACAGACACAGACTAGCGTGGTGCTCTGGGTAGAAAAGGGCGAGGAAACAAGAGGCTTCAGCTGGCTGCTAGCCAATGCTGCAGAAGTTCCAACCCAGGAGCGCCGGTCTAGTCCTGCCTCAGCTTCATGGAAGAGAGACCCTTCTCCCATTAAAAGTAGTGTTGTGGGAGTAGGCACATGAGTGTGTGTGTGTGTGTGAATATAAGTGTGCACATGCTTTGAAGCTATGTGGAGGTCAGAGCACGATTTTCAACTGGTTCTCTCTTTTGCTTTACTGAGAAAATCAACATTGGTTAGCTGGGGCTGAAAAGCCACCTGTGATTAAAAAGAGACCAGAATCACTGAGGCAGCATCTTCTGGGAAATACATCCTCAAGGCCAGCACACAGAAGCTGTGCTGCGGACCAACACAAAGCTGCATTTTACAGCTAGCATAACCTAATGTTACTGGCTTTTGCAGCCTGAGACCTGCAGGGTTAAAGAGTCCTACAAAGTTACGGAATCCTGGAAAGCAGTTGAGAGAAGGGCACTGTGTAAGCCGAGTGTCCCTATGTAGCCCCCGCCCAGACAATCCTGCCAGCCCTCCAAGCAGAGGTCACCGGCACACATCACACCTGGAGCCTAGTTACTCTCAAGTCAGGTACCAGAGCTCCACTCTATGAGATGAGTAACCAGAGAGCTCAAAACACTAAACTCAACTGCAGAAAAACAGGTTTGCGAAAGGGCCTACTAATTAATATTCTAGCGATCTTCTAGATCAATAATAGAACTGGTAATCCAGTAGAACAACCAACATGAGCAAAAACTGTATTAAAAGCTAAAACTGTGGGGGGGGGAGTGTATTGGGGACTTTTTGGATAGCATTGGAAATGTAATTGAGGAAAATACCTAATTAAAAAAAAAAAAAAAAGCTAAAACTGTTGGACTAGGGAGAGACACAGACGGGCGGTGATGTGCCTCCTTACATGTGTGAGGTCCTAGGTTCAATACCCAGCACTACAGAAAAACAACTTGGACAAATACATAATCTCACTCACGGGGAATGAAGCATGGTAAGAGGTTTACCCGATCCTACTCCCTGGACTAAAATGCAAATATTCACTCAGGAAGCTGAAGTGAGAGGATCATGAGTTTGAGGCCAGAATGAACTACATTCCAACCAAATCCTGTTCCCCAATCCACCCCAAAATTAGAACCATCAAGATGGTTACCAAGACAGCACTTGCCGTGTAAGCTTAGTAACTGAACTTGGTCCCTAGAACCCAATACAAAGGAGGAAGCAAAGAACTGGCTCCGCAGTGCTGTCCTGACTTATAGTCACAAGTCATGGCATGCATACTATGGCACATGTGTCCCCACACATGTACCCACATATACACATAAATACTTTAAAACTAAGAGGTCTGAAAATGTTAACAACATTGATCAACTCATGAAGTCTTGAGAAAAAAAGCATGTGTGTAAGGGTGAGGGTGTGGGCAGATCGCAAGAGTGTGTAAGGGTGTGTGTGTGGGGGTAAATCTCAGAGTGTGTAAAGGTGAGGGTGTGGGTGTGGGCAGATCTCAGAGTGTGTAAGGGTGAGGGTGTGGGTGTGGGCAGATCTCACAGTGGTATCTACTGATACTTTTAAAGTATCACAAATATTTTAACCTAAGCAGGAATTCAATTTCTAGGCTTTATCTTATAAATGGGCTCCCCCTACCCTTACAAATATACAATAGTAAATATCGGGAGTGCTGTTTGTAGTAACAGAAGACTGGGAATAACTGAAACATCTGCCAGTGGGTAACGATGGTCATCCACCTGAATACTGCACAGCTATAAAAAGAATGATCAAAGGCAGGCATGGCAATGAATGCCCAGAATCCCAGCACTTGGGGAGGTCGAGGCAGGAGCATCTGAACTTAAAGGTCATCTTTGCATACTCAGTGAGTCTGAGAGCAGCCTAAGCTAGAGGCCCTGACTCAAGAAACTATCAACCCATGGGCTGAGGCAGCAGGACCGCAAGTTAGAGGCCAGTCTCGGCTGTACAGCAAGACTCCTTCCCAGGCACAACCTTAGCTCAGCCTGAGCGAGGCCCTGGCTTTGATCATCAGTACTACAATAAATGATAAATAGTAAGAATATTAAAATACAGAGATGGTATAGAGAGAAAACAAATTTAAAGGGGGGGGGGCGCATGCCTAAGGGCAGAATTGTAGGATTGTATGTGCTTCTATACCTCACGTATAGATATGCACACTGGCTTATGAAAGGCCTTCTGGAAGGACATACACGGAACAAAGACCCACCCATGGTGTGCAGCAGGGCTATGGGCTGGGCACAGGGGTATGCGGGTGCTCTTTTTCACAGCAAATTTGTTAGTACCATGAAGTCTGATTAGCAATGACATCTACGGCCTGCCGATAAACAATATTCAGAGCACAGGTAAGTACTGTGTTCTAGATTTGAGTGCCCCAGACAGGAATTTTAGTTGAGGTACAGACCCCAAACTTACAGGCTGGGAGAAAGGACAAGCCATGGAATTGGGCACTCTTACCCCTTGGCTAGCTCTCAGTGAAAGTCCTGGCAGATCTGCACCCTAAGGAGATGGCTCTACCACAGCCCTCCTGCCAGACAGTACCTTTGTAGGCAAACCCTGTCCTTACATTTCTCTCTGAATATCAAGAAATCAGGGTAAAAAGAAACCAAAGCTAAGAGGGTCACGTGACATGCCAAGGCTATCCAGGTGGGACCAGCCAGGCTCAGGGGTGCAGAGAGAGGATGGAGAACTAGACTGGTGGTAAAGAGGAGAGATGGTCTTGGGTAGGGCAGAATGCGTGTGGAAAGGCTGGGCTGGCTGCTGCTGAGGAGGCAAACAGGAGCAGCCCTAGAAGGTGGGTGACGTCTCACTCACAAATGCTGCTCTCCCGTCAGTGGAATGGCAAGGCTAGTTGGAAGGGCACTGAAGGCCCAGCCTTGGGAAAACTTAGTTCTCGAGCAGGAGAGTTAGCCTTAGTGAGAAGCTTCTTGGTGCCCAAGATCACATGAGGGACGACGTGGCCTGTTCCAGAGCTTTAGCCTCAAGCCCTCTGCTTGCCCATTATGCCCCTGAACACCCAGGGCTCTAGAGGACACACAGAGCTCATCCATGCCTCTCCCTAGTGCCAGAGGAAGTAGTGACTCGCTACAAGTCACTCAGTAATCACAGCCCCTTATCAGTTTTGATTCTCTTGTCAGTCTGCCCGTCTGCCCTCTGAGGGTGATGCAAACACCTGACCAGGGTGTGTCTCTAGTGAGACGCAGTGGCAGCAAGCAGCCTCGGAAATCAACAGGGCAAAGTACTCACGTTGAAGAAATTGGTCTTGTTCCTCTCGCAGAAGAGCCCCTGTGCCGGCATGTGCTGCAGCTGTTGCCATGGGATACTGCTGCCTAGCAACACATCACGGGCCCACTGGAGGTTCTGGGGAAACAAGAAGTAGGTTGGAAGTGAGTGTGTGGGCTGCTCAGGGTGCCCATGGGAAGGCAGGTGGTCCCTTCTTCATGGCTGCACTGGCAAAAATTGTGGTGAACAATAGCTCTGCAGACATTGATCCTACTGCTCCAGGAGGCTTTGGACAAGAGCTCTAAGCACTGTGCTGTGGGATGCGTTTTTGGAAATGATTTTTGTGGTTGTTCACCATAGCTGACTTAGGAATGTGGCCTCAGATTACATAAGGCAGTGGGCATAGAGACCTCTCACCTTGCCCAACCCTAAAATACTGGGGTGCAGACTCAGTGCCCGCATTTCCTGGAACCCCTATTGGCCTCGTATACAAACAAACCCTACTCATTTACCAGGAATCCTTACTTCCTATGCACTGTGGTAGAGCTGCCTCAGGGGCTGGGCTTTAGTCACAGTGGGGCCCAGGCTCTCTTGGCAGTGGAGCATCTTATTGCTACTTGTAGCCTCCTGAAAGGTACAGGGAGTGGGAAGGCACCTTCGGGTCCAAGGGTCCTTCACCCTTCCTGAGCTCCTACTGCCCCCCCCACCCCACCCCCCCCCCCCCCCCGCTTCCGCTGCTGCTGCCATTACCTCAGGCTTGAAGAGGAAGGGGTAGCCACAAAGAAACAGAGCAGAGCAGAGCCAGGATAGGCCCTGCACAGTTAAAGGGAAGGAATAAAAACCAAGAGTAGCCTAGCTCGCCCATCAAAGCTGTCAGGGGGTACAGGAGCCTAGGAATGAAGCTCGAGACACACACACAATGCTCAGTCATGAAGCCTGGGTCTTCGTGACAACTCAGTCAGGCTCTTCTTGGGGAGACGCTTAGGCCAGGCGGTTAGGCCCCATGCCTGGCCCAACCAGTCATAGGCAGACATTCACAGAGAACGACACAGAGCATAAGACAGGCGCGCACTTGCGGGGTCTCAGGGAATTTTGTTTCTGTGCAGTACTGGGGCTTGCACACAGCAGGCAAACATGCTACCACTGAAGTACAGCCCACGGCCCAGCCCTTTCTCTCCCACCGAGGTGTAGCCTAGACGTTTTTTTCCCTCGTTAATTTTGAGAAACTCACTAAGTTACCCAGGGTGGCCTAACCTCTTGGTCTTCTTGCTGATATTTGCTGAGCAAGCACTGGCACTACAGGCATGCACTACCATTCCTGGAGATTTTTAAAAAATTTATTTAAATCAGTAATTTATTTTTGCAGGGCTGGGAGTCAAACCCAGGACCTTGGTCATACAAGGCTGGAATTCTAATCCTGAACCATATCTAAACCCCCACCTGTAATCCTAATTCCTCCTGTACTCCCCCTGATTTCCGGAAGCTGGGCACAAAGCTGACATCTGGGCTATGGCTTGCACCATGAATGGACTATGGCAAGAGTCCAGTTTGTTCACACAAGAGCGAGGTGTGGCCCCCTGTGAAGCAGAGAAGCACTCTGCCCGGCCTGAGTAGACTCCCCCTGAGGTGAGTCAAACCCCAGGAAACCCAGGACATGGACCAGCTCAGTGCTGCACAGGCCTGGAAAAGGTTACCACAGCACTGTGACACTAAGGGACTTGTCGGCAGTGTCCTGATGACCTGAGGTGGGAAGGAGACAGTTCAGGGCTCAAGAAGCATCTTCACAGTGGCCACCACCTCCTTAAGAAAACCAAGGTGAAGCCGGATGCGGTGGCGCACGCCTTTAATCCCAGCACTCGGGAGGCAGAGGCAGGCGGATTTCTGAGTTCAAGGCCAGCCTGGTCTACAAAGTGAATTCCAGGACAGCCAGGCCTACACAGAGAGACCCTGTCTCACAAGCCAAAAACAAAAACAAAAACAAAAACAAAAAAAAAGAAAAGAAAAAGAAAATCAAGGTGAAAAGACATCCTTTTTGGCTGGGGAAGGGAGAGAGCAGTGCTGGTACGGGGGTGGTGGGGGTGGTGGTGGTGGCTGCCTTGCTAGGCTGTTAGATGAGGATCCATCCGCACTCCTTCCTGACTCACAAAGGGGCAGCAGGAGAAGTTTCCCAATGCCTGGGAAGAATTCAGAAAACACTGCCTGCCAAACTGAGCTTGGACGAGGCTCTGCGCTCTGTGGAAAGCACATTCTCCAGTTGTTCAGGATGCCAAAGACAGGCATGAACTCACTCACGGCCAAGCACAAAAGGACAGAGGCTCCTGGGGGCTCCCAGCTAATTTACATCTGAGGCCCAGATGGGAGCTCAAAGGGCTCAGGAAACTGTCAGGAGATTTGGCTGGTGGCACCCCAGGGAGGCTAGAGACGGGTGGCCTCTTGCTTTCCTGCAGGTGGAATGTGGTGCTTTCACGGTCAGAGCAGGTGAGCACGTCGTCTGCAGGGTGAGCACTGCACCCTAATGCCTTCTGAGCTACAAAACTCCCATTTTACAGCAAGAAAACTGAGGCCAAGGAAAGTTCCAGAGCTTACGCAAGCTCCCAGAACCAGCAAGAGGCAGCTGTCTGTGAGGAGGATGAAAGACAAGTGGATCTGGGGCTTTCAGGAAATGGAAGGCACTGGGCCTCGGCCAACTCAACAGTCTGAGGTGCAATGGCAGGAAGAAGCAGAAACTGGAGGGAGGGAAGCAGGCTCCTCACGTGCCCAGAATAAACAACTAGGAGACTCTGGTGTAGTCTGAAAGCAAGAAGAAGCTGAGGTGGCTGCCTCAGCTACCCACAAGACCAGTGCCAGTCAAGCCAGACAGTCTTATACTCTTGGCCTGATCTCAACTGCTGAGTTTGTCTGCTAACTTGTTCCAAACTCCTGTCACTCCAATACAATAGACACCAGGCTGGCTGCCACAGTTACCAGGACCCTGAGACTCCCCCTCTTGCATAGGAACTGAAGCCTTGGGTGGGGCAGCCTCCATCCCTACCTGGACCTTCTAACCTGCACATGCAGCGAGCAGAAGGGAGGGGAGTGGGGTTACTTTACCTTCAGAGCACCTGCGGTGCCCAGTCCTAGCTATAAGGGAGCCCTGGCCTCAGACCCCACACACCACTGCTGTGTAGCTGACCTAGATGATGTCCTGTTGTGCCTGTGTCACTTTCACTGGGCCGAAAACCAGTGACAGTGGTCCCCCAGGAAAAGCTGGGCTCATAAGAGTCCTGTAGGTAAAGATAGCCATCAGAGGTGTGGAAGTAGTGCCATTTGGACTGCAGTGACCTGCTGCTCAGCCTGTGTGACAGCTTCCAGGAGGGCAGCTATGAGTCCCAGCTGGACTCAACACTTCACCTGACCAGCTAAGAAGTAACTCATGGCTTCCAGGACACATGAACAAATCAGAGCTGGAAGAGATCTTCACTGAGGAACATACTCTACAGCCTGGGAAAACAACCTGCTCTGTTTCCTAAGCATTCAGACAACTGGAGGGAGCCTCTGAAGGACCAGGCTCCATGGGCCAGGAGAGGGGCTAGAGCTGGAATGGCTGCCTCCAGCTGGTAAGGGATGCTGGAGGTAGGAAGAGTCACAAAGCCAGGGCACATCTGTTTGAAGAGTCACCCAGTAATAAAGGGTTTCTCTCTCTACATCAGTGGTTCTCAATCTTCCTAATGCTGTGACCCTTTAATGCAGTTCCTCATGTTGTGGTGATCCCCGACCATAAAATTACTTCATTGCTACTTCATCACGGTAATTTTGCTTATTTGTTATGAACTATAACATAAATATCTGATATGTGACTCCCATAGGGGTTGCGACCCACAGGTTGAGAACCGCTGCTCTATACTCATCAAGAACTTCCTGGGATGGAAGTCACAAGACAAGAATGCAGCCAAATCCTAGAGCTGGCAGACTTAAAAAATCAATTAACCTTTTTTAATCATTAAAAAAAAAAGTGATAAACATCTCCCTATTTAGAAAAACAACTGGTGAAATACAGTGGCCCACTCACCCAAGGAAACATGGTGTGGACAGTAAAGCGGTCTTAATGAAGGGCAGACGCAGGCCTGAAGTCATGCATTACAGTATGTGCAAAGACAAAAGGCATCGCCAGTGTCAGATGGGGCGCACACCTGAAACCTCATTCCAGCACTCAGAAGGGCCGAGGCAAGAGGCTCCAGGGCAGCCCAGCTCCCTAGCAAGAGCCTATCTCTGAGAATGGGGAAAAATAAAAGACAACCCTCCCATTATTCCTGGGGAAATTATTCAATGGAAGAGACAGTCTCCCTGACTCTGTGCCCTGTGGGGTCACCAAGCATAGCTCCTTAGAGGCAAGGCCAGCTCTGACGTCACCAGCCTCTGGGGAATGATCTGGACAGTACTGCCTCACGCCCCCTCACAGTCTGTTCCTACCCTCCATTCAGGCCCCTTCAAGGAGTGGTGCTTGGGTCCTACTAAGTCTCCCAAGGGCACCTGCTGCTTCCTGTCTCTCCCAACCTAAGGCTACACAATGCCTGCCCTCCACACCCCATTACAATGGCTTTAACCTCACTTGCAACAATGTCCTGAAAACTTCTATTGCCTAGCTGGGCCTCAGTGAGCCTGGGAGCAGATGCTCTTCAGCTCTCCTCCCTGCCCATCGGTTTCTGCCAGGCCCAATCTGAAGTCAAGTAGGGTGTGCAACTGTACCATCTACCTGGAAGCCTCTTCCTCTGACCTCCTCATGGGTCTCAGGACTCCATTGCTTGATTCACAACTTTAGTTGAAAGGCTTTCTCTGACCTTTCTGTCTAAATAGCCATATTATCCTTTCCATTCCTCCCTGACTTCACTAGCTGCTAGTAGATGTGCTTCAACTCCTTGATAACCAAAGGGCACATTTGAGAGCTTTGATGTGATTCCCCACCTCCTTAAGAGGGCCTAACACACGGACACTTACCACATGGTCACCTCAGTAGACAGAGGATTATCAAATGAACCCATTTAGATACACAGGAAACACACCACAGGAACATATTAAAACACAACCAGTCCTGTCAAGTCCATGGGTCATGGGACATTTAAGGGGAATGTTCTATTTCCCAAGCTTACAGAATCTTGTTTGTAACAGATGCTGCTACTCAAAGCCCTTCAGACTTGTATGTCTCTATCCCTTTGTGGGAGTAAGAACTGGAAAAACAGAAGCCTTCCTGGGGCAATACACCTTCCCTCCTCTGGCCCCTGAAGGTTCAAAGGACTCTTCAAAACAGGAGGCAGACAGACTCCAAAGCTGAGCAAGGACCACTGGAATCTCAGTACTAGGGAGGCTGAGGCAGAAGGCTGGTCACAAGTTTGAGGCTAGCCTGAGCTACAGACTTCTTATCTAATAAGAATGTATGTAATAAATTCCAGGCCATACTGAGTTACAGGTTGAGACGCTGTTCTCCAGTCCAAATCACCCCAAAAGATTTCCATGTTGAAAAAGCAATCAAATCTGTGTACTCTCTCCCTCCCCCTACCCCAACTGACACAAGCTAAAGCTATTTAGGAAGAAAAATCACAGTTGCAAAAATGCCTTCATTAAATTGCCTGTAGGTAAGTCTGTGGGGACATTTTCTTAATCTGCTGCTGTGGGAGGGCCCAGCTCACTGTGCACAGCGCTATCACTAGACATATGGCCCTCCATGGCTTCTCGTCAGTTCCTGTTCTGACTTCGCTCAGTGTTGGATTGTGACCTAAGAGTTGTAGGCTGAAATAAACCCTAGTAAGGCAGAAATTAATACCAGAGTATAGAACTGCTATGGCAGACCTGACCTGGTTTGGGGGAGGACTGTGGAAGAGTCTGAAACTTAGGGCTAGAAAAGTTGTATGCTTAGAGCTCAGTGGGCTGGACTGTGGGCTCTTGGAACACAACATTGAGAGCAATACAGACACTGCAGGCCAGGTTCCTGAGGGTGTAGAAGGAAGCAAAGACCCTACTGGTACCCTCTGTGTGATATTTCTGTATTCAGAGTATGTGTTTTGATCAGCAGGGCTGATGAACTGGCTGTAGTTATCAGGAGACAGGACCACTGAAGTAACACCCTTGCTGTGCTGGGACAATCGATACTGGTGACACTGGTCAGCTAGGGCTGAAGAATCAGCTGTGGTTAGCTTGTTTCACTACATAAGGTTCATTCACATTGGTACTGGACTACCTTTCTTTTAAAGACTGAAGAACATCCCACACCATTATTATCTATAGACTTTTATTACACTTGAAACTGGGACGTGTATAGCACCAACTTTGTTTTTTTATTTGGCTGCTTGGCTCCAGGGTCCACTCTGATCAGCTGCTCTGCACTGGACTGCTTAGAGTAGTTATAGCAAAAAACTGAAGGATCTCAGCTCCAGGACAACGGGGCAAAGGTAGTCATATGTCCTCCTTCATTCAGACCCCTAAGGATGAGGGTAAGAGCCCAAATGGTAAGATCCATATAGAGCATGCCCTTTTCTCCTGGGCTTTTCCCACGGGCTGGGGGAGGTTTCTATGAGTACAGACTGACAGCTCTGGACCTGACATCCTGGTGAAAAGTGTGACCCTGGACATGAGAGCCACTGTGGCTGTCTACACAAGTGATCATCCCTAGCTAAGGGCCTAAGGCTTAGGCTCTTGGGCCCACAGTATGGCACATCAGAAGCTTTCCCTCACCTTCCTCATACAGCACAATCAGTCTTGGATGGGAGGACAGTCGCACACAAGCATCAAGGATCCCTCAGGAGATCCTAGGCCTTGGCAACTCTGTTCCGGGCACAGTCCTCAGAAGGCCTTGGTTTTTGGTTTTTTGAGACAGGGTTTCTCTGTGTAGCCCTGGCTGGCCTCGAACTCAGAAATCCACCTGCTTCTGCCACCCAAGTGCTGGGACTAAAGGCGTGCGCCACCACTGCATGGCCAGAAGGTCTTGCTGCAGCGTGTGCGATGGGCAGGAGCTACAGAGATGCAAATAAGGGAGATGGGTCTAGCTAAGAGGAAAGGACAGCCATTGTCCACCCACTGCCATTATCACAATAATTCTGTGCATCACCACCAGTTTCCTTCAACAAAACTATACTGAGCCTCCAAGAGTGTCCAGCCACAGCGCCTGGGTCTGTACCTAGGGTGCCAACGACTACACCTAAAGGGACATGTCAAAGATTGAAGGGGTCAACAGCAGCTAACTGTCCAACCCAGAGAAGCTTTGCCTGTTGGATGCCAAAGTAGTCAGACACCTGACATTCCAGTAGGCCACCAAGCCACACAACAGCAACAGGAATATATCACTGCTAAGCCTGTAGGGAAAATTTAAACAACAACCAACCAATAGATAGATAGATAGAACAATTTAAAAACCAGATTGATGTCAAATACACACATTAGAAAGTGTTTGTTACCAAACAGCCATGTGTGGAGAGAGGTCAGTGCTTGTCAGTCAATGTCCCTGAATTAGTCAGCTACAGTGAATTGTGTTCCATCATGGAAGAACCAGCAGAGCGGGCACCTAAGACTTGTCCTCTAACAGAGGCTAGGCCCTCAGCAGCAGGAAGGTATTAATTCAAACACTCCGCAGAGCCTGGTGCTAATCTATCATTCAGGTTGTAGGTGGCAACTGGTGTTCAGCAAAGGCCTGTCGATGAAGCTCACAAAGCTCCCCCAACAGCAGAGGCAGCCCAGGGACATGGTCAGGATCCAGAGCATACCAGTCATCCTAGAAGCATTCAATGTACACCTGGCTCTCTACAGTATGGTCTCCACAGGATGTCTAACATTGAGAAGTGAGTGTCTGCTCCAGAGGAGATCTCTCAGAATCGTGGCCAGCATGGCATTTCCACAAATCAAGAAACCCAATCTAAAATTTGGCCAAGAAAAGAGCCAGCAGAAACTAATGGATATGGCTGGGTTGACTGGATCCATTGCATGATCCACTACAGAAAGACCCAAATGACCCAGGGACGATTGTGGGAAGAGTACAAAGGAGAATACCACACAAAGCGGGATACACTTAGCAGTGAAGGACAATGGAGTTAACTGAGTCCCGGGCAAAACCACAGGGCCTCACTCACACCTGGCTCCATTACTCAGCCCTGGTAAACCAGAAGCCCAGGTTCCCAGATGCAAAGTAATAAGGCCTACAACCAAAGCCCCCAAATTAACATTATCTGTCCCCAGGAGTCAGAAGTAGTATCAGCCCTGAGAGGGCTTCTGACTTTAGAGTTTGGAATTAGGATTCTCTCCTCCCCCTCCCCTTCTCTCCCCTCTTCTGAATCTTCTTTCCTTCCTCATTCTTCTGCTTCTCTCTGGCCTCAAACTCAAACTCTCTGTAACTAAGGCTAGCCTTGATCTTGTAATGCTCCTGCATCTACCTCTCCATGGTGCGGACAGCAGGAGTGCACCTCTGACCCTGCCTGTATTTACTTACATCTGACACAAACACGACTTTGAAATATCTATTGAACAGCTCTCATCCAATGAAGGGGACGACATTATTCAACAACACCTGGTGCATGCTAAACACTCCACATGCTGGCATCCTTAGGACGGAAAGAAAGCCTTTAGCAGGACATAAAAGCTTGGTGGGGTCTGTATGACAACTCACTCTTCTCCGACCCACATGCACCCTCTTCCTCTTTCCTTCCCTGGGGAACAATGCATGCCAACCATTCTGCACCCCACATGCTGTCTCAGTCTTTGTTAGGGAAGGCATGTGAGAACACAAACTGTCTGAGCCGAGCATGGGCAGCAGGCTGGCCAGCAGTGAGGGGACTATGGAAGGCTGATGACTACAATCTCCTACCAGGACTTGAGAGGCTCTGTACCCAAGCTCTGCTGCTCCTCACAGAGAAAAGGGTTACCAGAAGTGACTAAAGCAGTAAAGACAACAGCTAGGCCCCCGTGTACAGAAGTCTGGTGCATAGAGGTAAGACTCACTGCCGAAAGTAGGCCAGGTAGTGAGTGAGCCCAGCTTTTCTGAATGGGGTCAGCAGCACCGGCCAAGAGCAGCTAGGCAAGCCAGTCTACTGTAGTTTGATTTACAGAGACTGACAGTAATGATCTTCTCCCTCCACAGGTCTGCTGAGGTTAACTTCACCTACTGTGCTTTTAGAAAACTGTCTAAGCTACATGAACACGTCAGTCACTGCAGGGACGAGGAATAACCAGTGCCAAGCCAGGGTCTGTTTCCCTGGACAACTATTCTCCCTACTTGGTTCTTCAATCATGCAGAATGTGGTGGGGCCCAGAACAGGGGCAGCAGTGACTCAGGAGTCACGTAAAGGCAGGTCTCACAGCTAGACTGGAGAAACCACCCTGCTCACATGGTCCCGCTCGCTCTCGCTGGCTCTCACCACACAGCCCTCTCTGGGGCTGCTGGGGTGGGCTGGCTGCCTTTCCTTTCCTCCCTCAGGCCTTACCTGCTGCCCTCACACTACAGATCCCAGCCTCCACAGAGCTGCTGCAGCACTCCACTGCTCTGCATCCTGCTAGCCTCTGTCATGCTGGTCACAACAGAGCTCTTCTGCTTGCTCGTGTGTATATTTTTAACCTGAGCATACCTCTGAAGGAACAGGCACCAGGGGCAGGGGACCTCTCCCCATTACCTCTTGAATAAGGAGTGACTTATGGAAAAGAAGGTTACTCTGGTCCTTCCACCAGTGTTAAAAGCCAGAAGAAAGGGTCTGCCCGGAAAGCCCCTGGGAACACCGACAACTAGGGCACAGCTGTTGCTTTCCAAAAGAGCTGAGGGAGGCTCTCAGCACCCAACATCTGGGAAGCAGGGGCTTCAAGGGTGGATCTGGCAGCTGTACCTATGAGGGGAGCCCAGGGCAGGCGACAGCAAAGAGGCCTCTGTTCCAAGGAACACTGGACCACACTTTGGACTGCCTCTGGCTCTGTAGCTCTTCTTCCCATCTCTCCCAGATGAGTTACCCAAGTTCCAATCTGTTTTGGTTCTGCCCGTGAGCTGCTCATCATACCAACGTCCTTCTCCAGGGCCCTTCTTACCCGGTGAGTCTTGCTGTAGGTGTAGAGGAAGGCCAGCCGGTAGAGACTCTTGTAGTGCTGTGGGAAGCGGCTCAAGCACAGGCAGAAGGAGGAGATGCACTGCTCTGTAAGGAACTGGCGCTGCTCCTCAGCACCTGCTGGCAGCCCCTGGGGAAAAGCCACTGGCTCCCCTAGGGAATCACCCCTCTTCTTCCCATCCCACAAAGGAGGTGTGGATGCTGCGGGCTTGCTGGGGATGTAAGCAGAGGCTGAGGAGTCTGCCACAGGCTTCTGGACACTTTGTTCTACAACCCGGAAGGCCTCTGTGCTCTCCAAGGACTCTTCCGTTTTTCCTACAATTAAGAAGGAAGAGAAAGTCACTTGGTTTTGAGCTCTTTTTTATGCAACAGTCTATCACAAATAATGGAACACCTCAGTAAGGTGACAGGGACAGCTGGGTTGATGCCCGTGCTTGATGGGCACTGAACCCAGCAATGGGAGATACAGGGCCCCGCACTAGCACTGGCTCTGCCTACTGGCTGTGGTCACATAGGCTCCTGTCCCAACAAACAGGAGGCGCCAGCTGGCTTCCAGCAGAGGGCCCAGAGGTGCCAGAGGAGGAGCTCCAAGCTGGGCTCTGGCTCCTACCTAGTGAGTGGTGGCATAGGTGCTATTCGGGATGGTCTAGGAACACAAGAAAGCAGCCCACAGAGGGGAGGCGATATCACCACTGCTAGTCAAGCAGCTCGGGCAAGTGAAATACCTGTTCTACTGGTAGCAAGTACCTCAGCCTAGAGTCTACCTGACACTCCTCTCTGGGACTGCTGCAGGTGTGCCAAGTGTTTATGTATAGCCCTTACTTGAGAAGTCCAACACCTAAACAGTCAACCCTGCTCCTCAGGCAGCATGGGGGAGCCCAGGATCAGCCTCAAGATGGCAGAGCTGAATGACCTCATACCATCCCTTCTAAGGCACAGCCTAGTTGGCTGTCCATGGAGGAGGCTCTCTGGCCCAGGGAGCAGGAGATTGGGTGGCTTTTGGCCCATTGCCTTGCGGTATCTTGCGTTTGGCATATCCTACACAGCTTGTCTGGAGGAGCCAGTATTACCTATTCAGAAGGTATAGTGTACTGTGAGTGAAGCCTCAGCAGCCCTCCTGCTAATATGAGGGAAGCCAAACAATAGCTGAAACCTAATTTGGCAAAATCAAGGACCAAGACTCCAAGTTATCTTCACAGCAAGTACCAGCATAACTAGGCAGACCTCAGGTATGTGGCAAGGCTGGCAGTTGTACTTCTGTGTCAAGGAAAGAATTGAGCAGTCTCTCTCTGTACCCATCAGGTCCCTGCTATCCCAGCTCCCCAGGACACCTCCTTTCCACTGCCACTGCAGTTGGACATGTGCTGACCTCTGCCTTGCCTGCTGACTCACTCGCTCACAGACCTCAGCACTCCACTCAGTGTTTCCTCTCTTGAGCCTTCTCACCTAAGGTAGAATTTGTAAAGGACTGTTTCCTGCCCTGGAGCCCAGAGCTTTGTAGGGGCCTGTTCTAGAGCTTAGTAGGGCTGTTCTTGTTTTGCAGTGCTAAGGATATTACCCCAGCTCCCACCCCAGCATCTGAAGTGGACTGGATAAGGGTCAGAGGTCCTAAAGGGTCTTTGCTGACGTGCTATTGTGCTGTCATCTCCTCTCTTGTGGCTAAGGATGCGCTCTGGACCCCTAATTTCAAGCTGGCACCCATCTTGCCAGGGTTACCATCATCTTGCTCACAAGCACATCAAGTTTTTGTGTTCCAAATGTGGCTCAACACAAGCAGTGGGAACAGTGGCTATGAGCCCAATGGGAAGGCAAGGGAATCAGAGGATGATCCAGCCCTTGGCCTAGGTCAGGGATCAGGCGTCAGGAGTCAGAGATGACACTAAATGCTCAGACATAAAGTCTCAGGAACAGTGTTGACAGAAAGCAGGCAGAGTGAGGTTTTAATCCAGTTCAGTGCACACATCTGAAGGACCAAAGACAATGGTGATCTCTGACAGCTACAGCTCAGCTGCTCAGACTTCTGGGTGGCCCAAGAGGTCCACCTCTAGGAAAGATGAGGCGAGCTGCCTCACCCAAACATCCACTCCCTCTGCTAACTGGGCCTCCTCACAGATCGCTGCAGAGGGTCAGAAATGGCTGTAAGTCCTCATGGTGCTTCCCAGCTAGGATGTCAAGGAATGACCCAATACCAGCAGCATGAAGATGGTATGACACGGTCCTCCCACCCAAAGGTGAGAAAAATACACACTTTCACTCAGCCTAAACTAGGTCTTTATAGCAAGAACTAGTTTAGAATGCTTCTGGTACAGGCACTGAGGCTAGCAAGCGTGGGAGTTCTAGGAAGCATGTCAGCCTACCATGGTAAACTGGCTCTATCTAGTGGTTTCCTGGGAAAGGTGGAGGGGACACAGCTGATCACCAGACACAGACCTGTCAACCACAGATAATGCCACTATCAACTAGAAAGTAGGCCATGTGTGGCCACACTATGGCAGGTCTTAAGAGTTCCCTGCATGGGCTACACTGGTTACTGACAATTTCTACTTTTGAGTTTACATACTACAGAGGGAGCCTGTGTTTAAGTACTGAAATTATAAGTACTTGTGTTCTCCCCCCTCCCTCCCTCGCTCCTTCCTCCCTCAGTTCAGGGCTAGGCAGGATCGGGAAAGCAGACCCCGCTCCCATCAGTACCCACTGCCTGGTGGACCTGCTCTTCAGTGGGCACCAAATATCTGAGCAAGGGCTGGAGTCCACGGCATGCATCGACTGGAGGAAGAAGCAGGTTGGTGTCAGGGCTGACCAGAGAATGGGCCTGCATTTCAGTGGGCACTGGCCTGCAGCTCAGGCTTTCTCAGGGAGGCTGAGAGCTAGTTGTGGCCTAAAAGGACAGCACAGAGGCAGAGAACTCACCTAAGCTAGGCTGGGAGTAGGGAGGGACAGAGACAGAACATGTCATTTTAAGCCTGCTAGCCACTGTAATAGCCTCTGGTTCTATCCTAACATTCCTCACCAATGGCCAGCAATGCACTGAGTAAGAGAGGCAGGATGCTAGGACACTCCTCAGTTTAGAAGGGCCCTGTCTCACACATGATGCAAAGAGGCTGGAGGGGAAACGTACCCCATTCGTCATTTGAACACTTGCTTCACAGCCATTTCAGGAAGCTGTAGAAGCTTTAAGATGCAGGGCCTCGCTGGAGGCATGCTGGGTACAGAGACCTTTTAGAGTGACAGCCAGGTCCCTATTCTGCCATAGCTTCCACTGCGAAGGACAGAGCTCTACCTTCTGTAGACCATATCCCCTCAAACTGTGTGACGTGAAAGACACTCTTCTTCCCTTAAGTTAGCCCTGTCAGGCGCCTCGGCCATGGCAAGGAAAGAGGTAAGTAAGACTGATGAATACAGGGCCAGTTGCAAACAGTTCGCTGCTTGGCGGGCCACAGAACATCAATCAAGAGTCTCACTTGTCTAAGAGAAAAACTAGCAATGCTGTATTGGAATGTGCGGGGTATGTTACCTGTCTCCTTTCTACCCCAAATTTCCTACAGTATATTTATATCCATTACAGAATATAACCAACAGGAAGGGGGTCAGCACAATGACTGCCCACAAAGTAAGGCAGTGACTGCATTTCTTTTTAATTTCTGGTTTTCAGAGATAAAATGTACTCGGATGCTCACTCTGCTATCAAACCTGTGACCCACCCACCTCAGACTGCTGAGCGCTGGTTACAGGGATGTACCACCACACTTGGCTTTAACCTTAACCCCATTCCCTTGTTATTCTTTAAGACAGAGTCCCACTGTATAGTCCTGGCTGGCTTCAAACTCACAAAAATCCACCTTCTTCTGCTTCTTAAGTGCAGGGATTATAGGCATGCACCACCATAACCAGCTTTAACCTGTCTCTTGATGGGGACCAGGCACAGTAAATCTATCTGATAAGAGTCCTATCCTCCTCCCAATGGCTTTGGCCCCACTACCACAGTCACAAGTGAGCCTCTAACTTGCATAGATTACGTCCAAGCCCCCAGAGGATGCAGGCTATCCCCCATCCAGCCCACCCAGAAGGCAAGAGAGAGCAGTGACTAAGGCTAACCTCCTCACCCTTTCTCAGTCTTAGGTTCTTTGTCCAGGAAACAGGAAAGGCCCTGGTGCTTCCCTACTCAGGCGTCTGAGAAGGCAGTGTTGTTTGGCCTGGGACATCTGAATGTGGGACTGGACTGTCTGGCAAATACACATATACATGGCTTTACCAAGAATGGGAAAACTCTTGGGGAAGAGTCTAATGAGGAAGGGACTTGCTGTGCAAGCATGAGGACCTGAACTCGGGTTCCCTAAACCCAAGTAAAGCTGGACACAGCAGTACACACATCTGTATCCCAAAGCTCCTGTGGCAAGATAGGAGGTGGACACAGGAGAATCTATGAAAACCCACAGGCCAGCTAGCCTGAGGGACAGCAGCAAGCAACAAAAAGACCCTGCTCAGACAAGGCTGAAGGTGAAGACCTGTCCTCTGATCTCCACGTGTGTGCCATGCACATTCACACCAGCACATCACACACCCACTCATACACACACCACACACAAAACAGAAATGGAAGCTTTCAGAATCTACAGCTAACTAGCCACAGTCTAGGAGTGGCAGCAGGGATGCCTCAGCCTGCCTCTAATCACACTACAAACTTAGAAGTGAGGTTCTGTAGATTGCCACACAGGAGACCCAGGGATCCCAAGGGAGCTGGGCATATCCCAGGCTTAAATCAGTGCTCTCTGCCCAAAAAAGGCAGATTTCCCAAGAAGTCTGATATGATTCAGACTAAAAGAAAAACATATTTGTGACATTCAGAATCCCAAGCCTTTTTCTGATAACCATTCATTCACGAAGGCGGGGGGCCGACATACTACACTGACATTGTGAACATGGCTTTCCCAAACAGGGAAATGTGTCATCACTGTGTGATGAGTGTCACAGAGCATCTTCAAAAGCTGCCTTATTTAATCCTCATCACAACTGCTGGGGTTTGGCGCTGGACCACTCCTCTCCTACAGGGCAAACAGAGGCCCAGAGACGAGGAACAATCTGGGGGGAAAGCAGAAGCATTAAGATGGAAGCTAAGCCGAGTCAAGGCTTCTCCAGGACCCAGAGTCTCGGGTCTTCCTGGACTGCCCCAGGCAATCAAAGCTGGCCCAATCTAGCAAGTTAGGCTTCTTACCTCTTTCTTCTGTGGGCCCTGGAAGGTCTTTACCACTTGGTCCTGCTTGAGCACTGAGCCCAGATGGCCTCTTCTCTGGAAAGAGCTTTCGAGAACCCTCCAGCAAACTTGTGGGCTCATTAAAGAAGTCCTGTGTTGAGCTGGAGTCTGACAGTGCCACAGCTGTGCTGTCCTGGCTTCGGTCTGAAGAAAGGAGGGAGGAGAAGGCAGGAACATAAACTCACACCACCCCTGGCAGAGAAGGTCTACCAGGGTTAGATTCCCACACAGCCCAGGACTGTCCTGCAGCAGAGCATTCTTAGCACACCACTCTAACCCTGCTGAGCCCAACCTACCCGAGAGGCCGAGCCACTCACAAAAGGCACCAAACTCTATAGTCAACCTTCCGGAGTTTCTCCAAAGAGTATTCTGGCAAACTCAACAACTGGCTCCTGTGGGAAAAGCCCCAATGTGCTTTATATACTGTGGGGATATCACTACTATGGCTGATTTCAAGTCACCAACATGCTGCTGGGAGGTATGCAGTTGAGAAGAGACAGACTAGTCACCATGAGTAGTGCTGCTGCCATACAGACTTAAGAGAAGGCTCAGTGGCCACAAAATAAAACAAAACGAACCAGCAACTATTTTTAGGCAGATGTATGTTCTAGAACAAAGAGTGTAGAATCCTTTGAGTCTTGGACACAAAAGCAGTTTGTACTCACTCCCTGGCTGTTCTTCTCAAGTCTCCATAGGCACTCTAGGAGAAAGACTAGAGGCAGGGCTAGGAGGAGTGTAAAGAACACAGGCCTCGGGAGGAGGGAGAGCTTAAAAGATGTGAAGCTCATCTGGACCCTTCATTCCTAAGGGACAAAACCTCCAGTTTTGGGGTCAGGCAGCAAACCTTGCTGCCTCCAGGATACAGGGCAAGGAAAAAGGAAGACTTTTTGATATAAGAAAAAGCAGGAAACCTACTACTAGGGAGGGACGGGGTCACTAAGAAAGCTGTACCGGAGATGCAGGGTCATAGAGCTTTCCTTAATCAATAGAAGAAAGCCACACTTAACTCTGCCCCAGGACAGCCAGCAAGTACCCACTAGCAAAATAAGCATAGCCGAGTCTGCTGCAGGAAAGAGGAGCAAGCAGGGAGAGCCTGAAAGGCTGAAAGCATAGAAAAGAGCTCGAAGAGGCTGAGCAAAGCCTCATCTGGAGAAAACACAAAGCCAGCAGCCAATGAAGGCAATCATAGCAACAACAGACTGCAGCCTTGCTCGGGGGCCCAAAAGCAGGACAGGTACATCTACTCCAGGAGTAAATGTTACTTATTTCAGTCAGTTTCTGTGGTCCTACATGTGGTATCTAGCTAGTATTCACTATACAATTATAAGACATATGCACATGCATTAAGAAACAAACAAAAACGCATACTGTAAAGAGGCAAAATAACAGAACTAGGATTGGAGATGATCACTGACTATTTAAAATAGCAACGATTAATGTGATGCATAGCTATAATTAGGATGTTAAAGCTATAGTGGAAAATCTGTACACTACCCACGGACAGATGGTAAATTTCAGGAGTGAGTTGGAAATTATAAAGAAGAGTCAAATGCAGTTTCTAGAAATAAACAAACAGTAACGAGAAATGGGATGATTCTTCTGGCCAGGCTTCTCAGACTTGACACAACTAGGATGAAGGATCAAAACTTAAACTAGAGGGCTGAGAAGATGGCTCAGAGCTTCAGAGGAAGCACTGAAATTCTTACATCGGACGGACCTGAGTCTGGCTGCTAGCACCCAACGCAGTGGCTCAAACCCACCAGATCCAGGGGATCTAGCACCCTCTCTGGTCTCTGGGTATGGGGTGCTCACATACTATACATATTTAAACATGCAAGCAAAATGCTCACACATGCAGAAAAAAATTAATTCTTGGTAAAACAAAAGTTGAAACTAACTGAATATAAACAATCCCAATTGAAGGGGTGGGGTGGCAAAGCAGAACAGAGCACATGAGCGGCCTAACCACTACTCAGTCTCCGAAATGAGAGAGGAGCACTTGCTCAGCATATGCAAAGCCCTGGGTTTGCTCCCAGCACTGCAAGAATTAAAACACGGGATAACCAAGACTTTTCCAAAAATCATAAAACACAGAGCCATTAAGAACCTCAGAAAGCACACCCTCTACACATGATGGAGGGATCACACAGGGCCTGACACCGAAGGCCAGGCAGAACACTCACACACATTAAATAAATCAATAGATCTTTTACAAAAGGTTAAGAAATTAAAACAACAACAACAACAACTTCTGATCAGAAAGCACGCACTAGATAATATCTTAACATCGGGGCAGGAGGAGAAATCCAGATTTTAGAGTCAGTAAAAATAATTTCCTACAAGGTAAGAGTAAATGAAGACCTTTTTGAAATAATAAGTAAATTTATTATCAGTAAGTATGAGTCATGAAATGTTAAGGTAGAACGAATATGGACCCAGACAGAAAGCTGGACCTGTATAATAAAAGTGAGCTCTCTAGAACTGGCTAAGGTGATGATAAACGTTGTAAAAGGCCTTCTTCTACCAGGTGTGTGTGCTGCTGCTCAGCTGTAAGGCCAGCACTGATGAGGGAGAACACAAGACCTGGTGTCAAAACTAAACTAAACTAAACCTAAACTAAAGTAGCAGCAAAGCATGAAGCCTCCTAAAATGCACAAAAGTAAAATGCATAAAAACCACAAGAACCCGTAAGACCCTTACAGTGCTGTGAAGAAGTGCAGCGTCTTCAGGTTGGTGGTGACTAATGGTGTCACTGTTAGCCAGAAGGCACAAACCACATTTGTGCAATCGGTGAATAAGTGATAAAGTAGTTTGGGTATCTGAGGGTGAAGTAGGGACCTAGAGAGCCAAGTCCAAATTCACCCTGTCACTGAGATGGGGCAGAGGCAGACATAGCCCCACTGTGGCCCTCCCAGTCCTCTTTCAGAACCTTAGAAATCAAACACTGGTGACTGTATCCGCAGGCAATCCCAGGGGATTGTACGAGCTACTTGGTGGGAAAATGGGAAACAAGGTAGAATTGTTTACAAAAAGTAGAAAGCCCGGAGTCTGGCAGGGCAGACTGTCAGTGCTGAAATCCTGCTCCTTTGTGCAAGCCTGGAAAACCTAAAAAATCCATGCCACAGTGATTTGCACCTCTATGTAAAACTAAAGAACAGTGACCATTTCCAAAACTGTGAGTGATAGCTCGCTCCTAAGTTCAGCTGGCCAGATGTAATAAAAACAGAGGATTTGGGCCACAGAAGAGACCAAAGCTGGAATTGTCTTACTTGATAAAAAGCTCTTCCTTACTTTCAGGGTCAGGCGTGGGGCTTCCTAAGTCCTGAGTGAGGGGTGAAGGCCAGGCCTGCTCCACTCAGAAGAAACTCCATCTTGGGTCTCCACTATAAGGAGCCACTGCTCCCTCTACAGGACTGATAGCCCATTTGCTGTCTCCGCAGAAAGAGAATACTGAGAAATGGTGACCATTACACTTACAGTAATCATATAAAAAGTCAGTATAGTGGATACATGGGGGAGAACCACAGCATTACAGAGGCCAGAGGCCAATGCTGTGATCAGTCATCTCCTCCATCTTCATGAGGGCTCCAGGCACAGGCCTCAGGGAACAGGCTTGCTTAGCGAGTGCCTTTACCTGCTCTATCTTGGTAGCCCTTGTTGAAGAACTTTGAACTAAAGGGTCTCTGGTGCACATTCCAATCTCATATCTGCTACTGACATGCTAGACAAACACGGCTGAGTAAGTTTACTGCCTTAGGGCTCCCATTTCATGTTTCTTAACACAAGTTTTAGCATCCTTATTCCTGAACATGGGATCTCCACAGGCTCTACCCCCTGACACACGCTAATGACAACATAATGACCTATCCCATCCTACAGCATTCGCACTGGCCTAGACAGAAACATGAATAGCTTGGGCAATGCCAGAGAGGCCTGAAAGTCTCCAGAAGATGGCAGCCATGCCCTTGCTGTTAGCACCCCCAAGAGAGCCAGGCCAGGGCCAGCTCATCTCAGGCAACAGGAAACACGCTGTGGGGACTGCAGACTGAGAAGCATAGCCAACCAACACTGAGCTTCAGGAAGCCAGCCTTGCCAGGATGATCTCACCCACTGGCACAATGCCTCACTAGCTCACTGGCTCTCAAGCTGTTAGGCTCGCAGCCTAAAGGAATTGCCAGTTTGGTGGAATCCCAGCTGTGATCATTGTAAAAACAGAGGATTGACTTGAGCAAATGGGTATTTACTCCTAATGAGCTAATGCCTGCGCAATGCTTCAACACGAGGGGACCACGGATTCACAAGCAACATGGGGAAGACAGCCAGACTGTAACAGAAATGCTGTGGGCAAGAAGAGATGATGGCGCGGAGGGTTGTGCTCCACGGAAAAGGAACACCCCGCAGAGAGAACACTCTTAAGCCTCTTAAATACCAAGAGAGCCACAGCAGCCAAGGGGAGGGGCCAGGCTGGACAGCCTGTGGATGTACTTCCCCAACCTCTCACGTGCATGAGAAGCTCTGAGAGCCTGCAGAGCTCAGGCTGCCACTGGTACTGAGGATGTTGTGGTGGCTCCAGTTCTCTCCTCAGGGATGACCACAGTATAAAGCAGCCCTAATAAAAGCACAGCTAATGGAGCCAGAATCACCACAGTCCTGTGGCAACACCTAAAGGTCACAGTGCTGGACAGTGCCGGGGGTTAGAGGTTGTACACAACAAAGACTGGGAAGCCGGGGCCAGCAGAGCAGGCTGGCAAGGCTGCTGCCTGCTTGTGGGATGCTGGGGGCTTACATGTATTAGAAATAGAAGACGACAATGGCCATCGACATAGGTCAGTCAACGTAGGCCAGTCGTTAGGATTTCTATCTGGCATGTATAAAGCCCTAGGCTCAATTCTCAACACCACATAAACTAGTAACTCCCATACCCACTAGGAGAGGCAAGAGCATCAGAAACTAGCCAGGTCATCCTTGGCTAGAAAGAGGGTCAGTATCTTCTCCTGTCCCGCTTCTTCCAAGACAGAAAGCAGGAAAGGCTTGTTATTTTTTAATCATGTGTAGATGCATCTGTGCACAGGTACAGATGATCTCTCAGAGGCCAGAGGGTTGAACCCCCTGAAGCTGGAACTAGAGGAGGTTGGGAGCCACGTAACACGGGTGCTGAGGATTGATCTAAGTCCCCTGGAAGAAAGGCAAGTGCTCTTAACCTCTGAGCCATCTTCTCCAGGCCCAAGATTAGAAACTTTAAATTGCAACTTCTTTTCTCTTCATTGTGTACATGTGAATGCATTCGAGCACGCATGTGCCACAGTGTGTATGCGGAAGGTCCCTCAGGCATGGTATGTGTCTTTTCCTGATGAGCCCTCCCTCTGTCTTGCTACCCCCATCCCCCTCCTCCTTCTCCTCCTTTGCAGTAAGAACATTACTACACAGCCCTGGGACTTGGGATCCTCCTACTTCAGGCTCTTGATTTCTGGAATTGCAGGCAAGTGTCACCACACTCAGCAAAGGTGAATTTCTTCAAATAAGATATGTTAAGAGGTTGCAAAGTTCAGGATTTCATTTTTCTCTGTTCCTGCAAGTCTGGTGAGTATGTAATGGTGGGTAAGATAATCCTGATTACAAAGTCCAAGAAGACACACATGGTTCCACATCAAGTACCCAACTGGCCAGAGGAAGCCAAGTTTCCCTTCTTTCAGAGCCATAGGGTAAAGACAAATGAAAAGCTCTTAGAAGATACCCAGAAGCCTAGCCTGTGGTATACAACTATAATCCCCGCACTCAGGAAGCTAAGGCAGAAGCCAGCCTGCGCTACCTGTCAGGATCTGACTTTAAAATATAAATAAATAAGTAGGTTGCTGTAGTGTGCATGCATACAGAGCCTCCCATCTCCTCTCCCAGGGAGCCATATCTTCTCTGGTACAGCTGACTGAGGACCTTGGGGAGGCAAACAGACAAAGATAAGAGAGAAAGTGTGCTAGGCATATTTCGCAATATGATAAAAGTACTCTCTTTCTGCGACCAGCTAATGAAGGATGGCTCAGGGGCTGGGTGAGATCAGACAAACAACAGAGCCTAGTAGCTCTCCCACAACAAAAGGCCAGCCTTAAGACTCTAAAGTCAGGTCAGTTAGCTAGGAGTAACAAGGAAAACTGTGTGAAGCCTGGGGCAGGCTCTCCTCATCCTCCAGAGGCCACGCCCTTGAGGCTCACCAGTGGGGCAGAAGGAAAAACGATGCTACTGACCACACTGTTTTGTCCTGACTCCCAGAAGGCCCTCTGCAGAGCAGTCTTCTTAGCTCGCCAGGCCAGAAGTTGCACCAGAGACTTCTGGGAGAGCAGGGTCAGATTCCTTTTGGGTCGTACTCCCACCCATCACTTTGAACCTTTGGGGAGGACTTACCCTCCCTGGCCAACACTACATCTGTTTCCTGGATAGCTGAATTCAGCTTTATCTCAGCTTACACAGCACCTGGCCCAGGCACACTGATAAAATGAGGGAGTGTAGAGCTGCAAGGGGCTAGGGCACTGGCGAGAGCACACAGCTAAGAACTGAGCTTCTGTTCTACCTCTTCCACACAGCTGCCAGTGGGCACTGCAGACCTTTCCTGGGATCCTGTAGCTGGGGGTCCCAAGAGGCTGACACTGACACTCAAGAGGGCCTAGGCAGGCCGAGGGTGGGTGTTTGGCTAATGTTACTAAAGCAGAGACTACTACCCTGCTTGCCTGCAGAGGGCCACATGTGGGCAAAGGCAGGCAGTGTTCTCTGTTGCCTTGTCTCAGCCGTCTGCTCCATCTCTGAGGGGGTCCTGGGACACAAACTGCAGGTGCCCTGGACTTGAGACAGAGCAAGAAATCTACAGAAATCCTTTCTGATCGACCTAGCAAGAGACTGACACATGAATGGGACCCCTAGGAACCCCCACTTTAGCCCTGAGTCTCAGAAGCTAGGAGTGTACTCTTCTGAAGAAGCGGCCTGGTGGTCAACAGGAAAGAAGATCAGCACTAGCAAGTAGGCTGCAGGCTGGGCCTGATCTTTTCATTTACAGTGTTCTTTTAAAGTTTTGCTTATATGGCAACTTTTCATTGGAATGAATACTTGGGACAAGATTTCAATATCTGATTCTCGGAATCACACCAAGGCGCAGGCGCCACTCCAGCCTGCCCTCTGCATCCTGAGGGGAGAAAGCTTAGCTGCTAGTCACCTGTTGATGAAGCCCTGGCACTCTCCACTTCCAGGGCACGAGTCAAAGGATTCAGAGCCCACTACGAAGAGGGAAAAGGGCTGGTTTGGGGATAGAACGGTAGCCTGTCCCAACAGCTCTGAAAGGAGGTTCTCTTTTGAGTCTTTCTTCATCCAGGTTTCACCATGTTCAACACCACAGGATGCCCAGGCTGAAAGAGCTTCCTTGGGAGATGTGGGCTTCCAGGAGCTCCTTCAATGTGTTTGTGACACTTGCTCCAGCAGGAAGCCTTATAACAGCTCTTGTTTATTCCCTCAGACTAGACCAATGAATATGCAGAAAAAGGCTTGCCATCAGAGACTGCCGGAACTTTGACCAGTCAACCTAGAGAGATCAGAATGTCTGCCAACCAGAAAACAAGTTTCTAAAAACCACGAACTCAAGTAGAACCAACATTCTGAGAAATTTCCAACCAGGCAAAATCCATTCCAGCTGGTCTTTGCTAGTCAGCTACCAGGAAATGATGGGTCCACCAGGAATGGGGCTGGCCACAGGAAACATGGGTGCCAATAGCAGGCTGAGGAGACTGCAAAGGCACCAAGGAGAGACTCCAGAAGCAGAGACACCTTGAGAGAGAAGCAGCAGCAGGTGGGCAGCAGAGCTTCACACTATGGGGAAACAGGCTGCATTCCTACCCTGTCAGCCAGCTTTCCTGGGTCAGTGAAGCAATGCCAGACACTTCAAGCTCCACTTTGCTCAGACAGTAGTGCCAGGAGTCTGGTAGTCACTGGGAATCAGTCTCTTTCACTCCAGCTCAGGTTAGGAGATATACCAGCCAGAGAGAATTCAACCTCTCTGAACTCAACTGCCAAGAACAGAGGACACCAGGACAGTAGGCAGCCTATGGCTATCTGGTGTACTTTCCGGGAAATTTCTTCCAATTAAAGACAAGGGGAATCTATGTGTCTGGAGCCAAGCAGGAGTCTGTGGCCCTGTAACTCCACTGCTCTCCTGAGTCCTTTCCCCACAACATCCCTTTGTGGCCACTCCAACACACTGCAGGGCTCTGTAACTCACATTGTCTTTGTCCCCACCCCAACCCCCCAAGTCCCCCTCAGTGTCCTTAGACTGATGGTAGTCATCCCAATCCACAGCCACTGTCTCAGGCACCACCTAGGGGCATGCAGGCTCAACCACAGCGGGGGCAGGGCACTCTCAGCGCAGTACCCTCCTCCGTGCCTAGCACACAGCGGGAGCTGTTTAACTGCCACCATCAGCACTGGCCTGAGAGAGGGTCTCAGAAAGGTTAAGAGGAAGAGTGGGCGCAGAAAGATGTCAGCTGACTGTCCGGAACAGCATGCTCCCCTGGGAGTCTCTCCCACTTTGGGCAGGTCTGTTTACAGGAATATGGAGCTCCTACAGAAACCCACCTGCCCTTCTCCCCAGGAGAGCAGGATGAAGACCAGGTTCAGGACCAACTGAAGAGTCACTGACAGTCAGGGCACTGGGAACTACATAGGGCCCACTCAGAGTTTTGGCTACTGTACACAATCTGCAGTTTTATACTTGTCCTCATAAAGGGAATTTGATATCTTGAGAGTCTGTTGCCTTTTTCTTTGTTTGTTTTAAGAAAGAATGAACAAAAGCAATGGAAGTACAGGCCTGAACTACCTGCCAGGCAGGGAGGCAGGAGGACAGGGGAGAGGCTACCACTGCCTCTGCATCAGGCCAGAACTGGGCAACAGGCAGTTGGCAGAAGCCAAGCACAGCACATCAAACACACATTCTTGAAATCACAGGACTGGCAGACACGAAGGCGCTCCTGGTCACAGGGGAAGCAGGGAGCCGGACTGAGGGCTGAGCATGCGGTCTGCACTCTTCCCTGAAGCGAGCCGTGACAGTGCAAGCAGAGACAAAGCCTGGAGAACAGAGTGTGCTCAGGGTTAGGGGCAGCACGGGCAATACTGGTGGAGGCAGTGGGTGAGCAGGTGAGCATGGAAACAAACAGCACAGTGCCACAGTGACAGGATGGTGGGTGAGGATGGATGGCCGTGAAGAGGACATGCTACCTCAGCTTCCCTACAGAGCACCCCTCTACAGCTCTGCCCATGCTGGCAATGGGGCAGAGTGGACAATCCCCTGCAGCCACAGATACCAGCTCCCAAGATTCCTGCCATTCTTGTCCCCTCTGCCAATACAGACCACAGAACTTGGCTAAATATGGCCTTTTACCCCTAACCAAGGCAGGCCTCTAGGACATGCAATCTCACCTCTCCAGTGCTTACCTATGCTTCACCCCACTCCTCAGCTATGCAAGGCTACCTCCTCCAAGCTTACGGGGCTGCTCTGTGCATCTGGCATGTGCTGCCAGAAGACCTGGATGGACTGGTTAAAGAATCCCAGACCATCCACAGGGCAAGTGCTCTGACCCCTGAGGCCCTTCTTGGCTTTGACATTCTCAAGTGATATGGAGTGTGACAGGCAGACAAACAGTAAGGTTCATTCAATAAATATTGCTATAGACATATCCTGAAAATCAATTAGCCAGATCAAATGAAGGTAAAAGCCATTTAGGAATGGCCCTATTCCATGCACCCTTCATTGAGGCACCTCCAACCAGGACAGAAACATGGAACTACATCATTTGTAAAGTCAGCCTCACACCTGGCCTGGAAGAGACTTTAACCATACTCTCAGCTCTACCCCAACAAGCAGGAAGCCTGACTGCTCTCAGTTTCATTTCCTTTAGGGAAGTGAGGCCACTGACAAGCCTGATGGTGGCTGTGACAATGGAGACAAGCTGCCATCCTGCGGGCACCTGCCTGGAGCTTGGGACCAAGAGCATACAGTGAGTGCTGTGTGTGTGGAGAAGCCTAACTGTTCATACATGTACACATAGGCACACACCTGTACAACTAGCATGTAGGGCAGAATGAGAGAGTTTGCCATTTGACATGCACACACAGCAATAACTGGGAGCCCCCTTAAAGTTTACAGAATACATGACACGTACTTCTCCCCGGAGACTATCCCTCCCTCTCCCTTCCACCTCAGTTTGGTCAATCTAGGGTGGCCTTGTGACCTTGGTAAGAAGAGCTGGATATGATGGCTGACTACTGTGGCCTCAAGGGCCAATCACAAAACAAGTGTGAGTCTGCAAGAAGCGTCCACCTTCAGTGCATGCAGCACAGTGGCCAAGTCAGGACAGGTCGGACAGTGAAGCTGGGTCTTATCCTAGGAAGGAGCTTCCTCTGTCCATAGCCTGATGAGTCGCGTGGCAGTGCCTACACATCTGAGGCCGTACTCTAGCTAGAGTTGGGGTAAAAAAAAAATCCAAGAATAATGGCATACCCCAGGACCTGGGCTTCCACCCTATGAGCTTCTAGTTCACGGATGACCTGAAGAACTGCATCTAAAAGCGGCCAGGCTGTGCAAATCAATCAAGGCCCGTGTCTAAGGAAGCTGAGCATGGAATCGGTAGTCAGTTTGGAACTCAGAGGTTTCTCAACTCCAGGGTACTGCCCATGCCCTTCCACCTGACCTCAACTCCCAAGTCTAAGTGGTATCAGGCTAGAAGCACCTAGTTACACTGGGAGGGTGCCTCTGACTTAAGAGAAGTATTAATACCCTGTCTTGGGTCAGCTCATGAAGCAGGAGTAGCAGTTTCAAGCTATCAGCAAATGCCTTACTTTGCAACCTGCTTGTTTCTGCCTAAGGTCTGGCCCTTTCCCTAGGAACCAGAAACTGATGAAAAGGATATCACATCTGAAGAGTACAACTAATTTCGGGCTCTAGCCATGCTCCTGTGACAGAAGCTTCTGTAGGGCTGCAGAGGGTGAGGAGGCGGGGGCTCTCAAAGTGCTGTGCTCTCCATGTGCTGGGCCTGGACAGAAAGGAGGTATGGAAACCCACTGGCTCCACAGTTAACATTTTGGAGCTACTGAAAGTCTATCTGAACTTCCTTGTTCTGCAAACTTCCAGAACAACTATTAGTTAGCACCATACACTTATCTAGTGCCTGAACTCTGCAGCACTTCCCTAATAGCTCTATGCTCATACGTGTGCCACATGGCTTAGCAAGCCCATCAGGGCCAAGTGATGCCATGGGCTCCTCTGAGGTACTCCTGCCTCCCTCCTTCCTGCTCCTAAAAGCATGATCAACCCTGTGGGTGGACAGGCAAGCCCGTGGTACCTGCCGTCTGAGCTGGTTAGAGGGGCTGCAGAGCTGGTACAGGTCCTCCCCAGTCCAGGAGCACAGGGCAGGTAGGTAGATAACATGACATGGCGGCTGCATCAGCACCAAGGGTGTCTAGCAGAAACTCACAGCAAGGGTCTACTTCTACTGTGTCTGCTCAGTACCTTCAAAGGTCAATGGCTGGAACGGGGTGGGTCTCCCAGATAATATGAGTTAATAAAGAAGGGGAGAGGCTCTTCCACAGAGATCTGCTGAGCTGGAGCCAGGAGGAGCCAGGGGTCGGGTCCTCTCATTTCTGCTCTAGAGAGCTGTAACACAGGGTCTTATCAAAGACACGGCCCACTGGGAGGCGGTGGAGACACAGGGCATGCATAGATCCTCAGTCTCTTTTTCAACATATATGATGCAGGACCAAACCAACTCTAGATGGATGCTCAAGTGTTCTGTTCTCCCAGGAGATCACTGAAACACCAGCCCCAGAGGAGCAGAGGGGCCCTAGCCACTGTGCCATGCTTCTCCAGGGCATGCCCCCTCAGCTCTCTACTAGACCTCCAAGTGAGAGCTACCATGGCACTCAGAGCATCCATCCTTCCCCTAAGAACCACCTGACATAGGAACGACCCTGGCACCAATCCTACCCCACCCAGAAGTGTCACATCCCAATCCTGGAAGGCAGAGCAGCAGCCCAGATGAGATGAGTGACATGGAGTGAGGGTGTCTTTCAGCCCTATCACCAGCTCTCTGGGGTTCCACTTTAATGACCCTCTAAGTCCATCAGTTTGCTTATGCCAAGTACACTGTCACCAGCTTGTTACTGTACAGGTGAGACCATGGAAAGATTAAGCTATAGGCCAGCATGCAAGCCTCCTACTGTTAGTAAGAAATGTGACAGAATAGTCGCCACCTGCCTCGTCCCACATGGAACAGCCTCTAGATGCCCAAGAGTGACAGACTTAGTGTTAGTTATGGCCTACCTACCAAAGGACAGAGCCATGACAATGTGCTGCAGACAGGTGTAGGCCACATGGAGCTGACAGTGACAAGAATCACTCCAGGCAGCCTACAGGGCTTCCAAATGTCATTCAAAGATGCCAGCACCCCCATTTTGCAGGTAGGAAAATGCAATCCCAAAAGGAAGCTGCTTCCTTCCGCCAGACCTGCTCCTTCCCTGCCTCCCACGTGGACGTAGGCAGATGGCGACCTGAGCATGTCTTGGAAGCACAAGCACTGTGAATCCATGAGGTAAATGAGCAGCCGCAACATTGCCCGTGTCACCCCAGACCCAGCACCCCCCTCGCCAAAACAAAGCGACAAATGAAGTCGCTCAAGCACCCTCCCCACAGCTGGTGTGCCGCCCTTGGCACAGTAGGGAGAACAGGGACTATACCGTCCGGCGCCGCCTGCTGATGGGGTTTTTTACATTTGACGTAATCGTGGTCAATCGGAGTGGCTGTGTAAGGTGGGGATGTCAGACCTGGGCCAGAGGAGGAGGGAAGGGAGGCTCCGGGGCCCGGCAGTGTCCCAGCTGAAGAGTGGGAGTCCTCATCCACCAGGCAGGCCTTCTCCCTGTGGGGACAAAGCTGCACGTCAATGTCCACACTATGAGGAAAGAAATGTTCCTGTGGGTCAGCACCCTTCCCGGGGGGAGACTGCTGCTCCACATACCTTGTGTGGTCCCTGTCTCGAGCGGCTAATGCACTAAGGAGGAAGGGCTTCCCCCATATCACCCTCACAGCCTCCAGCTTCTAAATGGATGCTGCCCAACCTCTCTGGCCAGGGGCTAACAGCATCTGTTTTCAGGCTCGGGAAATCTTGCAGGGGAAGTGGCAAACATATCCTTAGCATGCACACCAAGTCAGAGCCTTTCTGCAAGATAGCTCAGCACAGCCAATCCTCCACAAATGAGCATCCACAAACAAGTACACACCAGCGCAGGTTTGCACAAGTACAACGCTGGTAATGGGGAGGGGGGGGGGAGTAGAACTATCTTTCCTGTTCATGGAACACTGGACGTCTTCACTATGCAGCAAAGGTATGAGGCAGGGAAAAGATCTAAACAGGTTAGCACAGATGGCGTCCCAGGCCCACTGCTGAAAGGTGAGCAACTAAACACCCTCAGTTGTTCTTTGTTGAAGTTTGAGGACAATTTTATCAGAGTTTGAGAGAGGAAAAACAAACAGAACAGGAAAGTCAGCCCATAAACCTCCACAACTGCCAGGAAGAGAGGTGGAGAAGAGAGACGGCCCTGCCACTTGAGTCAGGGGCTGAGAAAGCGGGGAAGTTCAACAATGACTATGACAGACAGCTACACAGCACTGGGCAAGGACGCATGCTTACACGCTGGCCAGTCAGCATTTGAAATAAAACGGGACACTGAGTTACTCTTTCTCAGTTCCAACCCACAAAAGCAAGCACCCTACCCCCAGGGGCTCCTCCACAAGCAGCCGATGCCTTGATTAGGTTTTCATTTGTTTTGTTTTTAATTAAGGAACCCGGGGAACTGGGGGGCAGGAGGTAGGGTACCACAGTGGCTTGCCTAGCATACCTGGGTTCCATCTTTTAGTACTACAAAAGCAAAATAAAGCTGCAACTGCACAGGTGCAAACAAGTACATACAAATCCACAAGAAAAGAAATTAAACTGAATAAAGGCCAATTCTGGTGTCAAGAGATCTGTTACAATTTAAGTCTAAGTATGTATGTCTGATTTCCTTAATTACAATGTATTCACATACTATTTATATAAGTCACATTTTTCAGGGCAGAATGGTGATCAGTAAAAACTTCTCTGTACCCCGGAAACCTCTTGGACTAGAGAACACCTATGTCTACTTGCCAAGCACACTGTACCAACCTAAGTCACCTACGACCCAGGTGCTCATCTCCCCCACAGCAGACAACACTGCTTGTGCAGAGTCCAGCACTGCTCACTGGAGGCACAGGTTACATGACTAGCTACAGCCATGGACAGTTCTCAGGGACAGGGCCTGGGAGCAGCTTACTCTGCTGGGATCTGCACAATCCTCAGCCAAGTGAGGCCTCAGAGACGGGAGACGCTGAATCCAGCATCAGGGTAGAAACAACAAAGAAAAATGTGTCTGGGACACAAAGACAACTTATGTTAGAGGACAAGTAATTAGACCCCAAGCAACTGAGGAGATGGTGCCACAGTCCTACTCCCTGAGGACAGAGAACTGCTCTCCCGGGCACTGAAGGAAGAGCCTCATTGGTCACTCAGCTGGAGTCTTGGGAAGAAGAAATAGGATAACCTAATCTTCTAGTATGTTCTGCACAGGACAAGGCTCTGTTCTACTAGAGCAGGAGGGAGAGGCTGGCTTCTCCCCAGGACTCCCTCCTGAAGGGAGGGCAGCACCAGCCAATGCCACAGAGTTGAGGGTAACAACAGACACCCTCCCACACATTGAACAGAAGTAGCTCAGCTCCACAGAGACTCTGAGTTCCAGTTTATCCAGTAGCCCTCCTCCCAACACTACCCAACAGCAAAATGAGCCACCCAGGGCCCCTGTAAGCAGCTACTCACTTTTCTGAAGCTTTGGGCGTATTCTTCTCCTCGCCCCTGGCAAAAGGTCCTTCTGCTGCCTCCTTCATAAAGCTGACCAGGACCTCTGCACCAACCCCAGAGTCAGGTTTGCCCAGGAGCTTCAGGATGGACGCATGGAGCCGGAAGTACACCTACAACAATACCTCTGGCATAATAAAACAGCCTCTCCAATCTAAGGCCTGTCCTACAGGTGAAGCAGCCATGCTAGAGGCAGGCTGCTGCCCTGGGAGACAAGCTACCACACATTGCCTGACTTTTTAGCTTTTAACACCCTACCCCAACTAAGCAGAGAAAGTTAAGATAGATACTGTCAGCATTCTAATTAAACATGTACCCACTCATCCAAGCACATGATGGTGGGATAATGTGAGTGACAGCCAGTGAGCACTGCCTCAAGACGTAGCCCACACTAGACTCAATCTTGCTATTCAGCTGAGGATGGTCTCGACCTCCTGACCCCTGCCTCAACTTTCCAAATGCAGTACTTTTTTGTTTGCTCACAAGATTGGCAAGTCTTAAAAGGAGGGTCTTAGAAGTAGGGAAGGGAACCAACATGCTCACCGGTGTCATTCCCTAGCATAACTGGATGCCATGGTCAAAACTGTAGATAGTCTACAACGCCATCTTTAAACTTCAGCCCCTAGAAGCACTCCTGAGAGCTCCCTGATACAAGACTAGGGGTGCGTACTTCCTCCTCACAGTATCCCTGGCAAAGCAGCCCCAGAGACCAAGCCCATGAAGAGGCTTTTCAGGTAAGCAAGTGCTCTGAGCAACTGGGAAACATGGGGCAGGCAGCAAAGTTCACCACACTTTCTACTACATCGTGCCCAAGGGGAGTGCGAGCTACAAAAGCCTATGCCTGTGCTCCTGCCAGCACAGTGATGGCAAGAACAGCTAGGCCTTCAGGAACACAGCCGGACCATTAGGACAGATGACGGCGTAGGGGCGACCAGGGTCATTGGGGACTTTCATGCCTTGTATGCTTGGGAATTGTATGACTCTCTTAAAACAAACAAACAAATGAATACATTTAATTGGAGGGGTGTGAAAGAGGGAAGAAACAAAAAACCTGTGCCCTAGAAGCAGAAAAATAACAATAAACAGATCCTGCCTAAATTCCAAGCGCTTAAGCTGTACGGGGCTGGCTGAGGGCCAGTGCTTGAGGCCTCTGAGGAGATAAAGCAATCGTGTTCAGGGTCTTGGGAAGCTTTGAACTCTGGACTGAGTGGAGCAGCTCTTGATTTCCACTCAGGCTCCTTATTTGCACACCTCTAAGGGTGCTGGTCAGGACTGTTGCGAACAGCAGTGCACCTTCATCAAACCTATTCTCGAAACCATAAAAAGTGAATCCTGACAACAAAGCACTGCTCTAGTTTTGAGCAGCAGTGGAAAAAACAAAACAGAACACAGCATTCATTATCAAGAAAGGCCCACTCTTGCCTTGGCCTAACCCGCTAAGCTGGTAGGCCCAGGCCCAGGCCGAGGCCTCACTTGGCCTTAGGTATCTGCACCTATCTGCACTCAGGAACACAACAGACCAGACAATAGGTCTGAGTGGCTGTGTGGCTATGGATGCTGCACTGTAGCATCCGTGAGAACTAGGATGCTGCAGAGGAAGGCTGTTTCCTCTGAGAAAGGAAAACAACATGCCCATTCTCTCTGGAAGGACCACAAGCACTTTTAGGGAGAGAGAGACCAGGCTGCTTTCTTCTGGGCAGGCGCAAAGCTGCTAAGCACAGCCATGTTACCAGTGGGGTTGCAAGGGAATCACTGGGGACTGTGAGCTCCAGCCCCAGGAGACAGAGCGGGCGGACCCTCCTGCCCCGACATCCTACCCTGGACCTGCAGGGTTACCTCCAGGGCTTCCATGGCCAGCTCAGGCGGGTTGTGGTAGTGAATCTTCTTCGGGTACCGGGCAGCCTCCTCGTGTAAGTAGTGGCCAGCCTGCCGGTAGTGCAGCAGGTACACAGTTGGTGGTTGCTGCTGCTTCTCAGCCACCTTGCCCAGCATGTAGTGAATGAGCCACTCCTCCTCGTCACCATCGCCTTCGCAGCGGGCTGCAGACGTGAAACAGTGCCTGGCTGTCTCCAGCATGCTGTCTCGCCGATCCTCCATCTATAACAAGATCACAAGTCTGCAGACTGGCCTTAGGCACAAAGCCTGCACCTGCTCAGGGACTATGCTTCTCTTGGATGAAGCTGGCTGGCTTGTTCACCTGAACCCCAGAACTGTTGCCACCATTTCTCAGTTGTAGAAATGAGGTGTGGAACTTGGGAGTCCCTTAAAAGCATGCCAGGTGCAAGGCTGGACTTGGATCAGGTCATTTCTCATTAATTCAAAGGTCCTTTCTTTTAGCTTCTTTCTGTAGCACCTTAACAGTAGGAGTTTATGAAGTTCCTATTGATCTCTCTCTAGGGTTCCCAACTATAACCTGCATGGCCGTGATAAGGACTGGTGCACCTCAGCCACACAGAAGAAGGATGATACAACTATGCCTCACTGGTCTCAAAAAACCAGGCATCCTTTACAGCGTAAAGCCCCAGTGCAGGGAATGAGCACCCTGCTCCCACACGCTCAGTGGGACATGCAAGCAGAGGGATTCTGTCACACTGCCTTGAAAATGAGGCCCTACAGCCAGTCTATTTAAGGGAAAGGCAGCTGCTTAAATGTAGTTTTTCTGCTTGCACTGCAAGCAGAAACTGTGTGGCCCTCCCTGTCACTGTCCCTAGTTTTGCTAAGTTCAGCAGGAACAATATCCCACTCAGAAGGAAGAGGGACAGTGGTCAGAAGCTATGCCATTTGACTCCATTCTGGCTTGTCACCTTCTGACAGAATGGATCCCCTTACTCACGGCCTTTCAGCCTCCTGTGTATTGAGTGCCTGTGCTGGCATCCTGGCTGACATCTCCCAGTGCTGCTTGGGAGAAGGAATGGGTCATTTTCATACGTAGCATGAAGCACAGAAACAATGTCAAGTCACCCCCTCCGAGTCACTTGGTTAGGAAGTTCTGGTCCCCAATTCTTTCTCCATGCCTTAAATCCAACATCATAGGAATATTTCCACTTCCCCACACCATCTCTGGCAAGTTTGCAGGCAAAAGCTAAAGACCACAGCAGTTCAGATATGGCAAACAGGTGCAACAGCCTAGTTCTCAGACATGGTAAAAAAAAAAAAACACAGCTTAAGCAACCCGGGGACTGTATCCTAGAAATCTGCCTCCCCAGGGGTGGAAGAAGCCCAGGGAACACAGGGCAGCCCTGCAGGGCAGTATGCACCCCAGATACTGAGGCCAAACCTCTCCCTTCCTCCAGGCCAGGGGATGTCAAGTCTGCCCCCTACCTGCAGGAGCTGACAAATAAAGCTCTGCAAAAGGTCCTCTTGGCTCTCAGAACAAGTCTCCCTCACGGGGAGGGACGACCTCACCTCAGTGTGTCTACCTGGAGGATAATTGTGTCCCTAATGTTACAAGGCCACCCAATGAAGCAGTAAGGGGTTTCTGTATGGTCGGCTATAACAAAGTTGAGTTCACATTTAAAAGGATTGTATTTGAGCTGTAGAAAGTGACCCGAGTAGAGATCTACAGCACAGGCTGAGGGAAAAGGGAAGCCAGACACTGCATTTAGTACACTGGTATCCAGGATGAAAGGAAAAGTCCAACAGGCAAATCCTCCTAGACTTTTCTAAATGTACACACCACCTGTGTGTAAAAAGGCTTTGTTTCCTTGTACAGTCTAGAAAGATAAATAACAACTTCTTAAAGGAGGTGATGCTTAGATGAGAGGCATGCAGGCACTTCTCCACTCTGTTCTTGTCAGGACAAGGCCCTGCACAGCACTTGATATCTGCCCTGTTAGCAGTGGGCTGGGACCTCTAAGGACACTTCTCACACATACTCTCTGCTTCTGGGCTCAAACCTATCCCTATGATGTCACATCTAAATTACTGAAGAAAAAAATAAATTAAAAAATAATAATAAAGTAAAACATAATACCTACCCAGGAGCTTGCAAAAACACAGCTTCTGTCTGGAGGTCCCTGGTACATCCTTTTAACAAGCTCCACACCTACCCAAGAGACCCAGCCAAGTATGGAGCCCCTATTCTCACTTATCTATAGAGTTCATACAGTCTGCACACTGAGGAAGAAAAACATGGGGACCAAACTGCTGTGAGTCTAGAAACCAGAGACGAGCTACTAAGCTAAGGGCGTGGTGCCTGAGCAGACGAGGAAAGCAGCAGTGTGGTGTGAGGCCTCACACAACAGCAGGGAAGCCCAGGGTCATGCTGCCCCTGCCAAGTGTGCAAACCCTGAGCCTTTATGCTCCAGAACTCACATTGAGCACAGCTGACCATTACCTGCCATGAGAACACCCCTGAAAGGCACAGAGGATTCAGAGAGTCCCAGGGCAAGGGAGGTAGCTCCCAAGTAGCTTTGGAAAAGTAGCTTTCTAAATTGCATGCTGCAAAGGTGAAAGGTGTGTGTTATAGAATCCTACAACCGACAGAAAGATGAGCTCTCCAAGAGTCAACTTCAGCTCTGCTCACCAAAGAAGAGCACATTCTTGAACTGTCAAATTCTAGTGACACAAGATTCAGGAGGCATTTTCACGATTAATTTTTTCATAAGGCCCAATGACATCTTTTATTCACTATTTATTACAGTAACTCAGTCCTCATTAAGTGGGTTCACGTCATGACTCTCTCGGAGCTGAGGTCCTCAAACAGTAGCCTTGTGTTCAGGGTAGACTGTTAGGGATGCAGCTCAGATTATAAAACTGGCAACCTCTAGTGGAGAAGTCTACTGCTGCTTTCTTCCTCAGCCTTTGCAGTATCATCTGCCAAGTTCAGAGGCTCTGCAGGCCAGTGTCTTACTCTGCAGGGTTGGGCAGTAGGGACCTCAGCAGCACACTGTCAGCTCCCCATCAAGGCAACAACGCTTCAGAGGAGGGCAGTGGCGAGTGCAGAGGGTCTCTTTCAGCCGTCCAGCAGTCTCAACAGTGTTGGCAGTGCCATCATCTTGCCTGGGGTTTTCATCACAGTTGATCAGTGCAAAACCTGAAACCAAGTACTGTCTACCTGACTGGTCAGCTCCTTCAACACCTTCTTCCTCAGAGATCTTTCTGAGCTCCAGCCTCTTACTGCCCCGCTGGCCTGCATGGCGTGGGGATGTAGCTCTACAGCAGTCTGTGCTCACCAGGTCTGATCTCCAGCACCCTCTGCTTGCTGCTAAGAAATCCGCAAGCATGTCGGTGTGATTCCGTCACTTGCATCTGAAGGAACCAGTGGTGCTCTACAGAGCAGTGCTGTAGGTCAGACCTGCATCCTGCCTGAGAGGAACACCACTCATGGCAACTGAAAACCCTAATGCCAGGCCAAGCATATTACCATGGCCCCCATGTCATTCTCTGGAACAGGGAAGAGGTGCCTACTTCAGATGGCCTCATCCCTTCTTCACTACTCAACTCCGTTCAAACTGATGACCAGTCAGTCAGGTCATAAGAGTCTACCTCTGAAATTGTTGTCAATGGACCATGTGCCCAACGACCAAGAAACAACAATATTACTGCAGGAAACAGCTCACATGTCCCAGAGAGCTGGGGTGTCAGAACAAAGAGCAGCAGGGACCTAGGCCAGCCTATTTAGACAGACAATGGCAGGCCCTCTGTAGCACCCTCCTCACCTGCTGCACAAGCTCAGGGGGCAGCTCAGTTCTCCACTGCTTCAGCTGACGGGATGCGAACGAGTGTAAGGCATAGGACATGGTACCATACTCAATCCACAAGGACAAATTAGAGCTGTCAATCTCAAGGGCCCTCCGGAAGCAGTTGAGAACAGGTGTGGCATGTTTCCAGATGGGTCCATCACTCTTCAGCTCATTTGAGTTCAGCTTGTCCTGAATTCTGCTGGCCCGGGCCAGAGCCATTCCTGCCCAGGAGTCAAACCTAGGGTAGTGAGAGAAGTAACAGCTACCAACACTGCTGTCCTGAAGGATGGTCGGCAGACACTACAGCTTGACAGACAGTCGGCAGGTACTACAGTCTGACAGACAGTCCCACACACTATGGAAGCAGAGCTAATGCTGCCCCTCCTACACACCATCAGTTCAGCCCAGCACACGCTGGTGTGCAGAACTCTCTGATCACCCCAGGAGATGGCAAAGGCAGAAGCAGCCAGGGAAACCCAGAGGTGCTTTTACTACCCTCCAACACGCTCGGGTGACACCGTGCAAGAGAGGAGCAGGAAAGACACCAAAGACACACTGGTGCAGAGGACAGCAAGCATGGGAGAGCTTTCTCAGAGGAGCCTTTCTTCCTCAGGGGCCTGGGAGCTCTTCCCGGCTCAGCTCAGGTTGCTCTGGAGAAGGGGACGGGGGAGAAGGGCTAATGGGAAGATTCTTCTTTACCAGGGCCAACTTTACAACAGGGACTTCTTTTCAGTATCTACCAGTTCTAGGGGAAGCTGCCCTCACTTTGAGGAAAGGAGACATGTGACTGTGCCTGTGTGTCTGCATGAGAACCACATCCTCCATACACAGCAACCACAGCAGAAAAGCATCACTGTGAAAGCTAAGAAGCAGGCTGGAGGGCTGGCGAGACGGCTCAGTGGGTAAGAGCACTGACTGCTCTTCCAGAGGTCCCGAGTTCAATTCCTAGCAACCACATGGTGGCTCACAACCATCTGTAATGAGATCTGACGCCCTCTTCTGGTGTACAGTGTATTTATGTATAATAATAAATGAATCTTTGGGCTGGAACAAGCAGGGACTGAGTGAACAGGGCTGACTAGCGCAAGTGGGGTTGACTGGAGCGAGTTGAGAACCTAAAAAAAAATTCAATCCCCAACAACCACATGAAGGTTCACAACCATCTGTACAGCTACCGTGTACTCATATACATACATACATAAATAAATCTTAAAAAAAAAAAAAAGCAGCAGGCTGGAGAGATGCTCAGCAAATGAGGAGCACTGGCTGCTCTTTCAGAGAGCCTGGACTTGGTTCACAGCACCCACACAGCAGCCTAGAGTCATCAGTAATTCCATTTCCAGGGATCTGATTCTCTCTTTCGGCTCTACATGTACCAGGCACGCACATGATGCACAGATATACTTACAGGCAAAGGCACCCATATACATTAAGAACAAACAAATAACAACAAAAACGCACAGGGAAAAAACTACTGAGAGTGACCCCTCCTAATATAAGTGTCTAATCCAGGTGCATCTGCACAAAACCCATATTCTAGGAGTACAGGCCTGCAGGGCAACCTGTGGCTCAGTAACAATGTGACCCCAGGAGGAAGAAGGACCCATAGTCCATATTCTCGGCTCTTACTTATGCAGAACAGGTTTAGTCCTGGTACTGGGCTCAGAGCTGTTTCCAGAGCAGAAATGCTGAGCCAACTAGGTGTTAGCCCCACCTTCATCCCAAAACACCTATCTAATTTGGTACCACTTGCAGTTCAGCCAAAAGCAAGAAAGTGAAGGAAAGCTGCAAGATCCTCAAAGGACCTCTAACAGTGCATCGAGGACCCTGCTGTCCACCCTACCATCTATCATGGGTGTCAACCCTATCAAAAGGCTTAGAGGAAGAGGAAGACGAAGGAAGGAAGAAAAAAAAGAACGAACGAACAAACAAACCTTATATTTTAGCTAGTACCAAGGAACTGATAGAGCCCAAGTCTCTACTGGTATCTGCCTGTAAAGCTCAGAATAAAGGCGGCTCTGGAATGAGACCTAGCACCAAGCTGACAAAAGCCTTTCTACACTGGGACCCATCCTCAGAGGAGATATTCCAGCACCCTGTGGGCTGGATCTACTAGACTAACATCCTCTAAACAGGTGAGAGCATTGTTCTCAACCTGTGGGTCATGACCCCTTTGGGGTTGCATTATCAGATATCCTCCATATTAGATATTTATATTACAATTCAAAAACAAAACAGTAGCAAAATTATAGTTATGAAGTAGTACTGAAATAACTTTATGACTGGAGTCACCACAACATGAGGAACTGTATTAAAGGCCTGCAGCCTTAGGAGGGCTGAGGGCCACTGGACTAAAGGGAGGTCTAGTTGCACCTTTAGGACTCTGACTCCATTGACTGTGGACCAGGAACCGACCACGCCTCAGTGGCAGGTTTCGTTATTCTCCCTTTTCAAATGGGGTAGCAGGTGATCCACAATGTCATACTGCACAAGCTCAGCCAGTTTAAGTACTGGTCTATACCATCTCATCTGATGGAGCTACCTCAAAGACAAGCAGGGCTTTAAGTACATGGCTCCCTGCCAGGACAAAAACACAAGCTGAACAAAAGGGGCCTCTGAGGACCTTTCATACAAGGTGATGTCTTACAAACTTGATCTCTATTCAGATCCCGGCCCCTTCTTCCCTTGCCCCAGGTAGAATTGTAGAAAGGTTATTTCTGTCATTTCCTGAGGCAGGGCAGCTCTGTGCTCACCCATGTTCAAGGGCAGCCACTGTGGTAGCCCTAAGTACTTCTGGAGAGTTTCTCTGCAGTGTGTGTTATACCTTCAGACATAGGCTGGCTACAGGAGTAACCTCATTTTGACCACGCCCAGAGCCTACTTTCCAGATAGTCCTTTCAGTCGAGTATTCCGAGTTTCGGGAGCATAGCTGAGCCCTTCAGAATGCTGAGATCTGAAAGTCAGTCCATTTTAGGAGGAGGCTCAACAGTGGTCTGCAGAGAAGCACAGAGCACCACACGGCACCAGGACAAACCTCACTGCCAATGATGTCATCACAGCATGGGAAATAACCTCAGGCTCCAGATTTTCCAGTATGACTCTTCTGCTATGTAGTTTACATGTGTGGTTCGCAAGTATGTATGCATGTATGTGCAGCATGTGTGTGTCTGGGGCTCATGGAGACCAGAAAAAGATGTTAGATCCTACAACGTAAATTACAGTGGCCATGTGGGTTCTCTTTTTTTTTTTTTTTTTTTAAAGATTTATTTATTTATTATATGTAAGTACACTGTAGCTGTCTTCAGACACTCCAGAAGAGGGTGCCAGATCTCGTTACGGATGGTTGTGAGCCACCATGTGGTTGCTGGGATTTGAACTCTGGACCTTCGGAAGAGCAGTCGAGTGCTCTTACCCACTGAGCCATCTCACCAGCCCCATGTGGGTTCTCTTAACCGATGAGCCATCTCACACCCCAAGTACTCCCTCTTAACCCCCAAAAGCAATCCTATTAAAGAGTATTTACCCAAAACACACATTAGTTGTCATGGTTCCTGCTACCAGGAAAAGAAGCAACACAAAACCAACAATATGATCCTTGTCCTGCACATCTGAACCCAAAAGATCATCTTCTACCTTTACTGACACCAACACAATCCCAGAGGACTTCGGAAAAGAAGCCTTCTCTCTCACTCAAGAATGCTAAACCAGCCGGGCGTGGTGGCGCACGCCTTTAATCCCAGCACTCGGGAGGCAGAGGCAGGCGGATTTCTGAGTTCGAGGCCAGCCTGGTCTACAAAGTGAGTTCCAGGACAGCCAAGGCTACACAGAGAAACCCTGCCTCGAAAAACCAAAAAAAAAAAAAAAAAAAAAAAAAGAATGCTAAACCATTTTGCCATTTTCCCCTTATCTTGCTACAGACAAGGAAACTTAACCTGGCTCACTGAACTGACTGAGCTAGCTAGAGTCAGAAGGCTCCTGCAGCAGCATAGCTCTTCAGCACACCACCCACCTGTTAGGGCAGATGCAGATATCATGCATGTAGAACTTGATGGCTTTAGACTGCTCCTTGTTCTTGAAATGGTAGTCAGCCAGGAGGTAGTAGAGCTCATTCAGCACGGGAGGGGTGGGGTCCGCTCCTTCTGGAAGGCAGGGCACCTAGCATGAGAGAAGACAAGTACGCAGTCAAGTATGCAACCTGTCAGTTCCTCTTCTGACCCCTGCAGGTGGTGCTGAGCAGACAGCAGTGCGTGTGGGGAAGCCCATCACCCCCACCATCCCATTTTCCCTGAGGCCCACCTCAGTTGAGGTTCCCTCAATGTAGGCAGAGACTTTGTCCATACTCAGAGCTGGCTTCTCTGTGCGGGGCACGATGGTAGCAATTCTCTTCAACAGGTTTGCCAAGTCAGCAGAAACAGTGCTTGTCTTGTAGCTATCAAATTCAGGGAGGGTCTTGGGCTTAAAATACTCAAACATAAACAGGGCATCCTCCCATATAAGATCCACCTTGAAAACAGACAGATGCAGACTCATGGTACATGCAAGGTTGAGAAATAAGGAAACGTTCGTTCATCTCCAATGTGATCAGCTAAGGTCACAGTGTGCTGGAGAAGACAAAGCCTCTTCCCTATCCTGCTTCTTTCATCTGCAATGGAGGGTGTAAGCATCCATTCCAGCTGTCTAAAATGCCCAAGTCTTTTGGGTTTTGGGTTGGCATAATATAATTTACCTTAGAATTAATTTCCAATGGCTCAAACTCCCTGAGGATATTACTGCACAAAATTATATTATTAATGTTATGGATGCAGGAAACAAAACTCAGAGCAGCAGTGTTCTTAACTGTTGAGCCATCCACTCACCTCAGCACTTGGATCTTATGGAGTCCAGGATGACTATGAGCTCACTCTAAGTTCTAAAGACCCTGCCTCCACCTCTCAAGGGTGTGCTCCACAGTACCTGGTTCTGTGTAACACTAGTGACAAACTAGGGCTTTATCCCTGCTGGGCAACTCTACAAACTGAACTACACTGCTAGCCTAAGACATTACTCTTAGGACTCACGCCTGGCTGGAGCTGGTCTCTAAAACTGCAAATGTTGGAAACTAAAGGTTATAATCTGTGAAACCATGCGAATTTGGTCAGGTGTGTGTGTGTGTGTGTGTGTGTGTGTTTTCTCATGGTGGGGGTGGGAAGCTAAGGCTCTACACCCTTAGGCAATAGTGGATGTACCATCCTAAGGAGCCTACACTTTAGGGTATAGAGTATCTAAGGCTGGAGAATGACTCATGGTATTAGCCACAACATAAAATACCCAATGGTACTCTGGAAAAAAACAAATCAGAAAGAAAAGTATCTATGGAATTATGCAAGTAATCCAAACTGCAAATAAACCTGTGAACAATTGTCATGCCATGCTGTATTTTGAATCATTATGGGTTATATCTTCTATGAAACCCCTTTCCTCTGATCAACCATCAGACCACACCTGCTCCAGGTACAGCCTGTGTGGGTCTGCACAGTACAACAAATCTAAGGTCCTCACAGGAGCTCCTGCTTTCCAACACTGCCCCTGCCAGGCCTGGGGTAGCAGGCTCACCCTCACCTGCTGGGCTGAGTGCTCCTCCAGGTACCTGGCCTTGCTCTTCTTGCTGGGGAAGCTGTACAGGCAGTAGAAACACTGCTCCAAGGCAGTCTCCAGCTCCTCCTTGTAGGGGTGAGTGTCTTCAGAGGCTGATGCAGCAAGCTCCTTTTGGAGAACTTGCACCTGTGACAGTGGAAAGAGATGCCTGAGGAAACAGATCTACAGGCTCAGCCTACATGTCAAAGCAGGACCCCAGGGGGACCACCACTTCATTGACTCTTTTACCTGGAGGAGGCAATGTCTGGGGTTCTTGTATGGCTCGATTCCAAAAGTCCTGCTTCCTAGAAAGGACTTGATATCCCTACAGAACTGCTCTGGCTGGCTCTGGCAGTAGGATCCTCTGAAGCATGTGACTAACCCACCTGACTTTGGCACACCACGCCAGCATTAGAACCACCACAAGATATTCTAGGTACATCTCCATTCATTTACTAAGTGTGCATTTACTGAGCAGCAGCTTTTCTTAGGCACAGTTTGACACAGAACTTAATTCTTAAACGGTCAGATTCCAATGGAGGAGATGGTGCTAAATACGGACAAACAACTCTAAACCCCACGAGGGTTGAGGAAAACCTCCCAACAAACCGTCACTGAGAACCAGAGAGACAAGGACAATACAGCAAAGCAGTCGTGGCTCTGGATAGGAAATGTTATGTCTAAATTTATTCCCAGGGAAGTTCAACTTTAATCTCCACAAGTTCTGTTGTCTTTGTTCTACTGAGAGAGTCTGAGGCGTTGCAGAGACCCTCCTGCCCACAAACTCTTTCTTCTTTACAGAAAAAAGTGTGACCATCCTGTGATGAGGCACTAACATAAGAGAGAAAAAAAGAGAGACCCATAAAGAGTGAAAAGAAAGGGGGAATGAAGGTATCCATAGACTATAATCATTAATATAGAAATACATCAAGTCCATGACCCATTATAATTAACCAAATAATAAGTTAAGAGACCATGTCTAAGAGAGATCTCTTTTTAAAATGTTCCAATATGTTTGCAAAACAAGACAGAAATAAAAATTAATTTAAGCATCTACTTGCAATAGGAAGTTTTTAAAAGATTCCCAGGTTTGGAAGTATAGGACCCCAGCAGACCACATGCCTGGCACATACAAGGCCTTCTTGGACCCCCAGAAACACACACAAAAACTTAGTCTTCAAACAAAATGCATATAACTGAAATAAGAAATGGGAACATGTAAGACTGAAATACATGGAGAGATATACTATTTTTGACTAAGGAGTTCAATGTGGCTACTTCTCTCCCATTTAATCAATAAGGCCACTGACTCTAACCAAAATTCCAGGGAGGGTACAATTTCTCAAAATTTTATGCACTTATCTAATAACGTTATGGAAGGAAGAGCTAAGAATATCCTAAAGACTATAATGGGAAAAAGGTAAGGACATGAATCCTATAGTTACCAGACCATCTGTGGCACCAGCACAGGACTGGACAGGCTGCTTACTTACATCAGCACAAACAGTGTCTAATGATAACCCCTGTGTACTCACAGGGGATGAAGGAGCCTCAGGTTCAGTGGGAAAATTCTTTAATGAAGAGCTCAAACCAACTGGCCATCTATATGGAATGTGAAACTGGGCCTGCCTTATCTTATAAACAAACAAACATTGACAAGGAATGAAGAATGCATGTAACAATGTGTTTCACTGTTTACTGACAGGGTTTCATGTGCCTGAGGTGACTCTGGACTCCTGATCATCCTGCCTCACCACCCAAGTGCTGGGATTCCAGGCATGTGCTATAATAATTTCTTTTGTTTTTTCCATCCATCCTTCCTTCCTTCCTCTATTGTTTACGTTTGTTTGTTTATTTGCTTTATGGAGGAGAGGGCACTGTCATACCATGACACACATGTAGAGGGACTCGGTTCTCCCCTCCCATCATGTAGGTTCTAGAGAGCAAACTCAGGCCATGAGGCTTGACAGCATATGCCTCCCCATTGGCCCCGAGAAGGATCGCTTAAATGGGGACATCACACCAATAAAGGAAAAGCCTGGTGACCTGATATTACATGTTTACATTCTGGCTGGATGTGCAGGTCATGCCTATACTCCTAGCTCTCAGAGGGCTGAATCAGGAGTATCTGGAGTTTAGTATAGGATACATAGTGAGACCCTGTCCCCAAAGACAAAACAAGAACCTCAGAATTCTGTAGATGAGACATCACACGAAGTTAAACCACAGCAGCTGCCCAGAAACAATTGCCCAGGAATGGTGTGTGGTACATGTATCAAATTCAGTAAAAGTGGTGGGACACGCCAGACAAGGGCTGAAAATCTGTAGAGAACCAATTTGGGGGATGATGCAGAGAATGTAAGTTAGTTCACAGGAAAACTTACAAATTTTATGAGCAGCCAAATTATAAGAGAGGCAACCAAGAATAAACAAATATAAAATGGTATAGAGGTGGAAGAAGCCGAGTGAGGAAAGCCCCAGTGAATGTGTATTCTGACATGGGCATGACCTATTTAAGGTGCCAAGGCCAAATGACCCATAGGACATTGGCAAAGCCATTCCCCATAAGGGCCAGGCTCAAGAGTAATAGCAAAGCTTTTCTCTTGTACAGCTTCCTCCACTCAGGTGTTTACAGCCTGAGACTGATGGCCAACAGAGACATACTATCAAACTAATCCCTTCCACTGTGCTGTGCCTAATGAACATACTGAAGTTCCAGGTTGGCGGCAGGATGCTAGAGGGAACAGTTAAGAGAACTCTTATCTGATCCCACTTCACTGTCTTTCTTTAGTCCCTCATAGTCCCTAACCAGAATTCCAGAACCCAAGCTGCACAGGATGTGGCAAAAAACGTACCCAACCTCATTAATAATTGTAAGGCATTACAAAGAATAAAGATCAACAGAATTCCTCTTGGATCACTATCAGTGTTTAAGTATAGTATACAGGCCTGCAAAGGGTCTGGGAGACTGCACAGCACACAAAGTGCTCACTGTACAGGCATGAAGAGGACTTGAGTTTGATCCCCAGAACTCATATTTAACAAGTGGGGTATAGTGGGGTCTGTGCTTGGTAATCCCAGCATGAAGAGACAGAAAGAGATGGATCCTGGAGCTCAGCCTACCAGCTAGCCAGCCAGTCTAGCATAGAGGCACAGCACATGAGGAAGGACACCACCTGATAAACTTACACACTATTTTTTTTGTTTTGTTTTTGTTTCTGTTTTTGTTTTTTGAGACAGCGTTTCTCTGTGTAGCCCTGGCTGTCCTGGAACTCACTTTGTAGATGAGGCTGGCCTTGAACTCAGAAATTCACCTGCCTCTGCCTCCCGAGTGCTGGGATTAAAGGCGAGTGCCACCACGCCCGGCTTGCTCGATAGTTTTATGTCAACTTGACACATGCTAGAATAATCACAAAGGAAGGAGCCTCTGATGAGATGTCTCCATAAAATCCAGCTGTAGGGCATTTTCTTAGTGATTAACCTAAGAGGGCTTAGCCCATTCTGGGCCATCCCTGGGCTGGTGGTCCAGGGTTCTATAAGAAAGCAGGCTGAGCAAGACATTAGGAGCAAGCCAATAAGCAGCACCCCTCCAAGGCCCCCGCATCAGCTCCTGCCTTCAGATTCCAGTCCTGTTTCAGTTCCTGTCCTGACTTCCTTTAGTGATTGAAGTATAGCCTTTATTTAAATAAACCCTTTCCCCTCAACTTGCTTTTGGTCATGGTGTTTCATCAATGCATTAGTAACCCTAAGACACATAGGTTCTGGGGATCTGAATGCTGGTTCTCAACCTTACACAGCAACCACTGAGCCATCTTCCCCACTTGCCTTCATGAGAGAGCTGCCTTGAGACCTCCTAGAAGCAGTGTCTCTGTACTCTGGCAGAGCACTGAAGCAGGCTGACTCCTAGATAGCAATACAGGCTTTGCAAGCTATCAATCCTATGCATGCAAAAGCTCTGTACACACTCTCAGTCTCCTTGACTGTGTCTAGAATCAACTAAAACCCAAACTTCTGGGCAGTCCTGTAATGGATTTTCTTGATTATTTGAGGTGGGAAGACATCCTAAATCCAAGCTATATGTTCTCACGGCAGCCCACATAAATGGACATGGAAGAAGGAAGCTATGCTTTTTTGCCTGCTTGCCCTCACTCTCACTGGCAAGTTTATCTATACTGCTGCAGCAGCTGGTATTAAAAGTCCAAGTTCTGGGGCTGAAGAGATGGCTAGAGGTTAAGAGTACTGACTGCTTTTCCAGAAGTCCTGAGTTCAATTCCCAACAACCACATGGTGGCTCACAACCATCTGTAATGGGATCCAATGTCCTCTCCTGGTGTCTGAAGACAGCTACATTATGTTTATACATAAAATAAATAAATAAATAAATCTTTTAAAATAAAAAAAAGTGAAACTTTTCAGGATTCCAACAGAGACTGAAAATGAGCAGTTCTCCAGGGAGTATCCTGGACTCTATCCCCATTTTGGGACTGCTAAGACATCCAACCTCATGGACTGAACAACTACTGGAGTCTTAGCCTTTCTGTTTTGAGACAGACATCACTGGACGACCCAGACTATGTCCTGTAAGTCAGTCTAATAAGTCTTCTTTAATATCAGTTCCATCAGCTCTGCTCCTCTGGAGCCCTGATTCACACAAATCTGCATCTGTTTTGTGCCAGGTGCTACATTAAGCACTTGGATTCAGCACTGAACCAAGTGAACAAAAATACCTACTCTTTAGACCTCACGCCAGCGGAGGAAAGTCAAATAATAAACACAGTAAGTAAATGACAGACCCCCATAAGTAGTAAAAATTGGGTGAAGATAGGGCAAACTAGAGAAGCACTGGGGAGAAGCTACAGCTACAAAGGATATGCCCACCCAACAGAAGTTACCCAGCAGAAGACTTTTTATAGGGCCAAAGAACAAAGATTTTAGGCCTTGCAAACCATACATATTCATCTTGTACCTGCCAGTGCATAGTAAAAGCAGCCATAATTGCTATGTAATAAATAAATGCCACAATAAAACTCTATTAGCAAGTATACAGGCTGAGCTAGATACTCCTCCCTTGGTACATGCAGAAAACTTGATGCTCTGTAATTTGTCTGGCACTACCTGGCTTCCTAATCAGCAGAGACTGGTTCATGCTGCTTATCTTCAGTAAACCCAGAGAGCGACCACGAATCAGTCGCAGTGGGCAAGTTTAAGACTGACCACAGTCAGTATAATAGTTCCTGACTGCACAATGAGGACCTGTGCTTTCACCATGGTGTATGCCAAAGGCTCAAGGATAACGGGGTCAACTAACTATGGACTAACGTCTTTGAAACCATGAGCCAAAAGGAATTTCATCCATTAAGATGATTACCTCTAGTATTTTGTCACAGTAAGAAAGAAAAAAGCCACAGGAACCAAGTTCAGACTTTCAGCAGTTAAGTTTTAGAAATTAGAGATGTGCATTATTAGTCAAAGATGCATAATGGGGACCCTACAGTCAGACAAACACAAGCCCAAAGGAGTCACTTTGGCTTTTCCCACCTCTCTCCCTTGCCCCAGCCTTATATTGTCCGCCCAATGAGTCACTCACATAGAACCGCAGCAGAGCTCCATCTGAATTGCAGCACCAGGACCTCCTGCCCAGGTACTCATGCGCCGTGTTGAGCAGCATGAGGGAAGATGGGAGCATGGGCATCTCCGATATCCCTGGGAAGACAGGAGTTAGTGCAAAACCATGCAGCAGCAGAGGATGGCAGGATGCCTCTTCTTCAGGGACTTTTATGACCACAGAATTTTCTCTTTCCTCTTTCTGTCTTCTAAGTAATTACCTAGCTGGATTTCATAAGCAATCTATGCTTATAAAAACCAACTGAAATCATACATCTTTCTAAATGTAATTGAATACTTCATTCACACACACACACACAAAAAAAAAACTACCCTGAGAACCAATACTGGCTTCTGATGCACATCTCTCAAAGCACCTTCTGTGCTTTTCAAAGAGAAGTTACAGCAGTCGGGTCATACATGCGCCATTCACAACTCTGTAAGACTCCTCTACTCAGGCTTACTTGACTACGAAATCGCCACTAAATATCTGTGCGTCACTAAATCATTACTAGTTTCCCCCAAAAGCCCCAGGATTCTTGGAACTCTGGGCTATGCATAGACCATTAGCACCTTATTTGGGGGAAGGGCAAGTGAATTAAGACAGTGGAGAGACACAGCGCCATGCCCGCCTGTCCACAGAACATGTCTGCTCTTCCCTGGGTGTGTTACCCTAGCTGAGGGCACTAAACTATTTCCTCTTGCTTACTTACTTGCCCACAGCTTGCCTGCTTCTTTTCATTGAGAAAGGCTCTCTCTGTGTAGCTCTGCCTATCCTGGACCTTGCAGTCTAGAGTAGGCTGGCCTTGAACTCACTCACAGAGATCCACCTGCCTCTACCTCCCAAGAGCCGGGATTAGGTGTATCTGCCACTATGTCCAGCTCTTGCTGGCAGCTTTTAGAAAACACTTCGGTATGGGTAATTTTCATTGTTATAAGAAAAATAATAAACATTTATGGTTACACGTTTCACTACTCAAGTCTTTTGTGAAAACAATTTAGTACAAATACATCCTACAGACATTCATTACTAGACATTTATATTAAACAAAAATCACTGAGCAAAGGGTCTCCATGAGGCGAGGGTACCCTGAGGTGTGCCTATGGCGTAAATCCTACAGTGCTGCAGAGGCTCAACAAGCTGGGCAGCTCACTAGCATAATCCTACTCACAATACCTGGGACAAGGCCACAGGGCCCCACAGCGTGGGACAGGAAAGGCCCATCCCTCCTAGCCTACAGTCAGTGCACGCACCTTCTTCTGTTGGGTTCTGGAGCTGCTGCTGGTGGCACAGGGAGCGGAAAGTGTCTTCCTCCTGCCAGATGATTCTGTGCAGGATGATCCAGGGCAGCACAGAGGAGACATAGGGCTCCTTGGGCTCCTCTTGCACAGCCATGCTGCAGTCGATGACCTGGCAGAGGACACCAGCACATCACAACATGGCGGCCTCCTCAGGCCTCTTGACATGAGCCTATGCTGTAACACCTTCCGGAGGAGGTGAGGCATGCTGTCTGCCTACCAGTATCCCAGTTTGTCATCAGACAGACTCCCAGAATGACCAATGGCAATCTCATGCCACATGCAGTTACTGACCATGGCGAGGGGACCTAACACCCAGGGGAAGGCAGGCATGGAGAAGCTATGAGCCGTGTGGGCATATATAGACACTACCATAAAAGCAGGAGTGGCAATAGGGTTTCATGCACAGGGTGAGCAGGCAGAAGCCCTCAAGGCTTCCAGGTAAATGACTGTGGTATGCCTAACACCCAGAGAGGGCAGGGCATGAGGGCATAGGACACATTCACAAGCCAGGATCCCAGAGGTGGCCCAGAAAAGTTTCAGCTAAGAAAACAGAAGAGGAAAAGCTGGAGATCCGTGCACCCTGGCACCCGACCCAGACAGTATGTGAAGGGTTTAGGGAAGGGAGGAGACATTCGTATTTGTGGCAGGATGGTGACTGGACTAAAAAAGTACAAGGTACAGGAAGGACTACTACAGGGCTTCCACAGCTCATCAAAGCAATGGCAGGGACCTAGACTATGGCAGAACAAAATGGAGGGTAAAATAAACCTAGAGGAGGGAAGCTGTGGCTTAGCAGGACTTATGCATGGCCAAAGTATGAGTTTAGAAGATAGCAGAGGACACTCAATGAAGATTGCGTGCCCCAACGCTGGCCTGGGAAACAGGGGGCACTGTGGCCAACCTAAGATAGCAGTACTACCTCTCAACCCGAAGTTCTAGGGTAGCTAGCGTGAGGAATAGGAAAGCCCAGAAAGTAGCCAGACCTGGACTCTAGTCCTCGCTCTGCCTCTTGGCACACTAAATGCAGACAGAACCTCTGCTCTAAGCCTACCTCTGCCCCTCTGGAACAGGATGTCTGAGGATCTTTGTTATACCAGTATTACATCAACTCTACCTCTAGAGGAAGCAGCTCCAGGTCTGTATCTGAGGGCAGCTGCCTCCTCACACTCCACAGTCCTAGCCAGAGAAGCCAACGTGTCCCTCGGGTACATAACTTGGTGAGTAGCAGTGAACCTCAGAAGGGCTATCAGAGACACGCCTGCTGAGACAGCACAGGATCAAGAAGAGCTGGGTTACCTGAATGAGGTTGTTGGTAAGGCGGACAAGGCCAGTGGTCGAGGATGACTCCTTAAGGATACTGCCACTGCTGTCTGACGACAGTGCTTGCTCGATGCCTAGCAGCAGTTGGGTCACTGTGGCCACCCACTCTTCCTTGGCTGCAGATTCACTTGAGTTCAGCATCTGCTGGACCGCTTCATTCAGAGCCACATCAGAACATTCAAAACACTGTCTGTGGTCCTTCAGCCGCAGCAATGAGTCCTGAACACAAGAAGAAAAACAAAACAAGGGGTGTGCTGTCCACCTGACACACCACACTGGGACCTCAGGTCTGAGACTGGGGGAAAACAAAGGATAGGACCAAAGACCCAGGAGCAGCCACCACAAGAGCAGCTCCACAGCCTTAAGGCAGGCACGAGCACACTCTGACTTGGGAACAATGGCAATGTGGCAGGCCACCCGCCAGGGCGCTTCTAGAAAACTCTTTTACTTTTGTGCCTAATCTTCCCATTTATAAATCTGGGCCTCTATGAACTGGACCATGGAGCCAGCAAGTAGCAGAGCTGAGACCAAGTGACTAATTCCCTTTGTTACTAACCTAACCCTAACCCCTAAAACATAAATATTTTATTGCTGTTCATACTGTGAATGTCTGATATGCAGGATATCTGGCATGTGACCCGTGAGAAAGGGTCACTTGACCCCCCAAATGCATCTTGAGGGTTGAGAACCACTGCTCTAACAGAACATAAGGCTCAAGGCCAGAAAGAACAAAAAAGCAGAAGACTAACTGCCAACTAGTGTTGAAACCAAATTACCACTCTCTGTGGACAATACTAACACATACCTAAACAAATAAACAGAAAACAGTAAAAAGAAATAAGAACTTCATTAAGAGGCTAGGTTCAAACTAAATAGACAAAAATCAATAGGATTCTTACAAACCAACAATGCACAATTAAAAAGTCTGACTAACAACCCAGAATAGCAACATCTAAAAAGTACCTGAGTGAGAAGAACTATTAGCCACACTGAGGAACATAGAAAGCAGCCTGCTGAATTGGGAGCTCATTCTTGTATCCTTCCCTTCACCGTGAGAAGGATTCCAACTTTGATGCTCAACCCCAGAAATGCCAAAGCAGCCAAGTTAAAATAAGCAAGCCATTCACCATGGCTGCCGCTGTGGGTGAGCAAGGAAGGGTATCCCTTCACCACTGCTGCAGACAGCATGGCTCCCTCCTCCCCTCTACAGCCTTCCTGGCCACTGCCAGGCACTCTGAGGAACAGCAGATGAGCACTGTCCCAACCTAGGAACAATGACACAAACGCACAGTAAAGAAAACCACAGCCATCTACCTGTGAGCATGAACAGATCCTGACAACATTAAAAACTGAGAGCATTGCATATAAAAACAAAACAAAAATGAAGTCATGATTTAATAATAACAAATGACATATGGGGGGGGGGGGGAGATCCAATGAGAAAAAAAAAACTTTAATTATTAAAAATAAAAAATAATCACTCCACTCAGTAAGAAACAGGCAGCAACAATCGGAAATCACTTACTCCTAGAAGCAGAAGCCCCATAGTGTATGGCCCAGTCCTTAGAACAGCCCATAATACAGGGCAACACTTCTCCCAAGAAAAAAGCTTCCGGCCACATCTACTGACAGGAACAAGATAATATCTGAGCATGGGGGCCATCCTACAGAGGGCTGGCCCCATCCCTCCTCTTTGACACTCAGCATACTGGCTCTCCCCTCCACACACTACCATTCTAAGTACCCTTCAGTGTAACAGAGATGTGTCAGACACATTTCACTGCTCTCTGGAGGGTCCTACCTCACCCACCGCCCAGGCCAGGAGCCAAAGCACCCTCCTACTCCTCTCCACTCTCCTAAACCATCTCTCTCCTCCCTCCGACCATGGCTGAGAAGAAACAATTGTTCTCACAGCTGCACCTCTTCAGTAGTTCCCAGTTCAAGAAAGGTAACAATTAAAACGCCAAGTGAAGAGGCTGGAATATTTCTGTCCTCCTTCCGACCCAAAGGGGAAAGAGCCAACAGATTAATGTACAGGCGGTATTAGTGCATAAACCAGAAGGAGACAGAGTCCAGGCTGGCCATGTTTGTGTCAATCCGACTCAGGACGGGAGTGCTAACAATGACAGAGGATATCTTAACCATTCTTTCCTCCCGTGGCAAAACTGCAATCCTACCGAGGCAAAACTGCAATCCTACCGAATAATAAAATCTAAACTCCTAGGTTCTAACACTATCCCAATCTTGACCATGTCTTTGGCCTGACATCATTTTCGGTGTTAGGCTAAGCTCCCACTTGTCTCTTTTCGTTATTGTTTCATACACAAGTGAAGGCAATATAAACATGGGTGGGACTCAAGTGTAAGCACCTACCTGCAGCAGAAGCAGCTGGGCTGGCCTCTCAGGAATGGACGTCATAAACTCCAGGTGTTTGGCTCGGTCAAACCCACTGGTACACAACGTGGGCCGGAGCAGATGCACCACAGCCTTGTAGTCACCTGCCTCAAACAGCCGCTGGATCTCCTCCAGGGACTGGCACCTTTCCAGAGACTTCAGGTTCTTATCAATCTGAAAAGGACCCAAAAGTGCGGTCTGGGGGAGAATCCCTCACCTCTTCCCCGAACTTAGCCACCGCCTGAGTCATCCCATCCAGACAGGAAAGACAAGCACATACTCCAGCACTCCATTTCACCCAACAGTAGGCTCCCTCACGTAACACATATCAGCGTCCACACAATGTGGACACTCCTTCAAAAATGTCTACATTAATGCCGAGGTATATTATCAGTGCGAAAGCTTCACAGTCACAGCTCAGCAAACCAGACTTGAACCACCATGGACTGCCATTATTGACTAACAGGGCCCTTTCCCCACCAGAGGCCCAATGCATCCCGGCACACAGGCAGCAGAGTGCCTAAAACACTCAAAGGCAGAGGAATCTAAAAGCTACTTTGAGCCATGTGAACCCATCACAGATGAGGAACTGCAGCAGGCAGAGGGGGCACAGGGAGACGGGGACCACCAGCAGCTGCCTGTTCTTCCACCCCACAGCCAGGCCAGCACGGTCTGCATAGCTAGCACATCCCTCCATCTCTGCTAGGGCTGCCACTGCTCGAAAGAGAGGGGAACAGCTACTTCTACTCCAGGCTTGCTCAAAGCTTCCACACTTGATGGTGGACAAGCTCCTTGTCCTGCTTCACTCCCCTTCCAGGACCTCCTGCTCAGCACGTGGGCAACTCTTATTCCACAGGAGCAGATCAGGTCTGGTGGATCTGACAGATCAACTCAGAATAAGGCTTCCACCAAGAAAATACCATTAAAAGCTTCCACTCACTTCCTCCAGAGAGACAACCGAGTCATTGTGAAGGTTGGGCAGGCGGATGACTATGTCCCCTTGCTCAGCCCCTGCCTGGGCTTGGATAGCACTGGAGCTCTGCAGTATTTCTGTGCAGATATCATAGTTCTCCAAGGCTTGTTCCATGTCTCCCTGCTCAGAAGAAAAAAACCAAGAAATGGGGGCAAAAAGTAGAGAACTAATTGTGTTATTTCAGGTCCCACACATTCCTGGTCTAGATGCAGACACCCTTAAGTTGTTTTTCCTTATTTGCTTAAAGACAGGGTCCCATAATCCAAGCTGATCTGATACTAACTAATGCAGATTGGCCTTAAACTCCATCCCTCTAAGTGCTAGGATTACAGACATATGCCACAAAGCTAAATTTTATAACTCAGTATTGCTATCCTCTTACTCTACCCCAAAAAAGGCTTTCCAGAAAAGTGGGGCTAGCCAAATATTTGTTGACTGAGTAAGTGAATGAGCGACCCATGCCTCAATTCTGTGAAATGCAGGATCACTAACGCGTGTCACAGGTGAAGACATCAATGCTAGCTTAGCACAGCCAGATGTCATGCAGACCTGGAGTTAGAATCAAGGTCTGTCCTAAGTGTAGAACTGATATCCTCCTCCACACTAAGTGTGTTGCTTCCCTCAGACCAAGCTGCTGCAGTTGCTGAGATCTGGCTGTCTTTGACACAGGCTTTGACACCAATTGATAACACTGACTGGTACTGGGGAACTGCCAAGTCACTCCGGCCTTCCCAGCTAGGCTCTAAGGAGAAGCTTCCTCAAACCCTCAAAAACAGATGAGTTGTTCCTTTTGGAGAGCTCTGTTCCATCCCTGACACTTGCCTGAGTTTCTCAGGAAAACGGAAAGGGTCAATTGAGGCAATCTTGAGTAGGGGTTGCTAAGGAACACAGAATCCCTCCCACAGTTCTGTGGTGGGCACTGAGGTACTTTCCAGAATGGCAGTCATGTTTGGGCTGCTGAGATGCTCGCAGTTCCCCACCATACCCCATGTCCTCAGACCAAGCCCAGTAGGGCTATGGATGTACATTTCCTCAATATGGCCAATTCTTTGCCCTCCCTCCCTGTAATAGCATGGATCTAACCTGTAGTGCCAAGAAACGTGCCTTCAGCCAGTAAACACGGACAACAAACTCCAGCCAGCCGTCCTCAAACAGGTCCCGCTGAGATGATGCAAATGACAGCTGCAGGAGGTCACCCAGACAGTGGGTGCCTGGGAAGTCAGGCCCAAACCTGCCTGTCACCACACCAGCAGGGCAGTTCCGGGGAGACACTGAAAACCATCAGAGCACTGTGAGCCTCTCATGTACACCATCCCAACACCCTCCTGCCCTCCCATGAGAGGCACTGAGTCGTCCTGTGAGCAGCAGGCCAGAGGGGAGCTCAGATGGTACAGGTGCACAGACCCGGGAGCTTCGAGGAAGGGGGCCACTAACCTCCCTGACTGGACTCTGAGCTCATGTGCACTCTGCCAGGTGGAAGCCACTAGACGGATCTGAGAGAACTGCTGAGACATAGCCCTGAGTAGACACTCCAAAGCCAGCACTCTAGCTTCTCAAGTCCCAAATAACAGCAATAGCAGTGCGTGTCACACCTGCCTCTGCAGCCGCCTCCCAAGTATTGGGGATTTACCAGAGATACTTAAAAGCCATCTCAGAGAAGACACCCACACTGCATGAACCAACACCCCACTTTAGCTTCCTTCCCTCAGCCTTTTGGGGTCCAGAAAATCTCCACACTAAGGAGCAGATGCCTCTTACCTGCAGAGCTTCTGCCTTTGGTCAGTAACCACTGGTCCAGTTGGAGCTCCATGCAGGAGAGAGACATCAGCATCATGTCCTGTGGGACGAGAAGCACAGGGAGTGATAAACTCACAAAGATTTGCCAAATAATGAAGTGGCCGTCTAAATTTAACTTTTTTTTTAGGACAGAGTCTCATGTATCCCAAGCTTGGCCTTAGAATGACTCTGCAACCAGTGGTTGACCTTGAATTTCTGTATCTCTTGTTTTCATCTCCTGAGTCCTGGGGTTACAGGCGTGGTCCACCATGTTTGTTCTAGGGCTGAGGGATCCATCCCAGAGCTTTGTGCATGCCTTGCAAACATTCTACTAACTGAGCTACATCACCAGCACGAATATTTACTGCTTACAAACCTGTTTAAAATGTATTTATTTATTTTTCCTCTTTTTTTTTAAAGAATTCTTTATTTTATGTATATGCATACACTATGGCCACCCTCAGACACCCCAGGAGAGGGTGGCGGATCCCAGCACAGATGGCTGCACCTCCATGTGGGTGCTGGGAACTGAACAGTCAGTGCTTTGCTCTCCACTTGGGTTAGACTGCGCATGTGCATACGTGTGTACTGTGAGTACGGTGTGGTGGCAGGAGTGTGGAGGATCAGAGAACCTTTACATGGGTTCCAGGATCATGCTCAACTTGTCAGGGGCTGTACAGCAAGCTCTTTTACCCACTGAGCCATCTTTTGTAGTGCCTAGATTTACTTTTGATGAAAACACAATTCTTCCTTCCACCTGTTACTAAACAACAATCAACGGCTACTTGCCGAGATATTTAGATAAAACAAGGGATGGCTCTACCTAGGGAGGAAGCAACCTGTTGCCTTACTTCTGCAGCAGACCAGACACAGGCTGTCCACCTTTAAACACTCACAAGTACCAGCAGTGTGATGTGTCATCCCCAGAGCACTACGGAAGCTAAGACTCAGGGAAAGGGCACTGCCAACAGGCAGCTAGGAAAAGGTCAGCCCCACCTCTGGAGTCCAAAAGCTGGCTCTACTGGTTCACACTGTTCCTAGAGGGAACAAGGCCAGTGGGGAAAAACTACTTGGAGGTATTCCAGTGAGGTTTGCTCAGCAAGGAAGCAATGGCTCTACAGGCATGTCAACTCCAGCCTGACTCTCAGCCAGAGATCTTACCTGGAATGGGCCCTGTGGTGGTTTGAATGAGAATGACCCCATAGGCTCATAAGTTTGAATACTCATACCCAACTAGTTAAACAGTGTGTGAAGAATCAGAATGTATGGCCTTATGGGAGAAGGTGTGCCACGGGGGCAGGCATGAGTTACTGGCTATTTGTGAAGATGTAAGTTCTCAGTTGCTGCTTAGTACCTTCCCTGCCTGCCTGCCTGCTGCCGCACTCCCTGATGATGATGTCCTCCTAGCCCTCTGGAACTGCAAGCCCCAAAGAAACCCTCCTTCCTATTAGCTTGCCTTGGTTATGGTGTCTTATTACAGCAACAAAAAAATAATGAAAACAGACACTGATGGCTCTTGTTTTCCTACCTCAGCATCTGGCATTCTACCTTCAAGAAGAGAAGTGGATCTGACAGCCTATGTCTCCTTGAGCTCTAGAAAATACTACAGCAGGAGCCTGGATAGAGAATGCAGCAGACAGGGCTGAGTAAGGCTCAGTTCCCTACTGCTGGAGGCCCCATTACTCCCCTAAACGCCCAACTTAGCTTTTATACTACTATTTTCCCAGCTGATAAATATATGCATAGGGCTGGAGAGATACAGTTCAGTGGTAGAGTGTTTATCCAGCATGGACAAGTCCCCCAAAACCATGCATGGACACAAAAACCTCTTTTTAAATTAGTAATAGATCCTAGCTTTTCAAATATAGCCAAAGGTTCCTTTTCTTTTCCCTGGCACCCCTTCCATCTCAGTAAACAACACTAGAAGCCCTCCCCATGGCTTCTTCCTCAGGTCCAGATGTCTTGGCAGCTGGGTTCAAGAATCTTAACTTCATTGCACTGCCACTAATAGAAATGGCTGGCAACAAAGTACTCCATTCAGTCATTAGGGCTCTTCCGGGCATAAGACAGACCATGAGATTCCTGCCTCAAACTACACAATGGCCCAAGTTCTAGACTTGGATCAGCCCTGAACCTGTGGAAGCTCCCAGTCACTGGCTCCCTGACCCAGACACTAGCCTTAAGAGGCGCTCACCTTGATGTGCTTGTTGCTGCAGTCCCTCAGCAATGGGTTGGGCAGGCTGGTGCTATGCCTCCTCCAGCTGTGGTAGACGCTAAGGACGACATCCGCCAGCCCTGGGGGCCACTTGAGCAGGAACTTGTGGCCCATGCTCTTCAGATAACGCATCATAAGCTCCAGGAGGCCCCCGTTGGTCAGGTTCTCCATCAGGAACGCATGCACATCCTGCTTCTCTGTCCACACAAGGAAAACAACCTCACCAAAATGAACAGGCCCTCCTGGGTTCAGTTTCTCTTCTCTTTGGAAGAGGACAGCTTGTGTTCTGCTTCCCCCACTCAATCTACATGAAGTTAAGGTCACACTGAAGTATTGATGCCAGGCTACCAGGATTCAATGCTGGCTCCAACCCTTGTCAGTGGTAAACAAGCCTCTCAAAGTTCACATGTCTAAGATGAACACCAAAAGGGCTGGCCAGTGCTGCATGTGCAGTGAATGAGATCATACACACAAAACAGTGTGTGAGACATGGTACACACAGAATAGATGTGATAACACACATTAAACTTTCAAAGGCAAGCCTCTCAATCCAGTGTTAAGTTTACAGCCTCAGGAGCACAGCAAGTATGCACCTGGATCCCTCAGCTGACCACAGGCAGCTCCTTCACCAATTTTTAAAAAAGATTTATTTATTTATTTTATGTATGTAAGTACACTGTAACTGTCTTCAGACACACCAGAAGAGGGCATCAGATCCCATTACAGATGGTTGTGAGCCATCATATGGTTGCTGGGAATTGAACTCAGGACCTCTGGAAGAGCAGTCAGAGCTCTTAACCACTGAGCCATCTCTCCAGCCCTTTCTCCAACTCTTATGAAACCCTAGAACCACTCTGCAGAGCAGAAGCCAGGCAGGTCCCAGGCTGATGGAAGGAAGACTGCCCAGCAGTGACAGAGCATACTGCCCACTCCTACCAGATTCCATGAATGTGGCTGAGTCGAAGGACAGGCGATGAGGTCCCACATTGGAGAAGCTCTCCAGTTTGGCTTCTGCCTGAACTTCATAGTTATTAAATGGATCATCTTCCTCCTCAGGGTCCAGTTTTCTTAACCTACATGAAACATGCTAAAATCACGACAGCCATCCCGCTCCCTGTGACGGAGCATCCCAACGCCTCCTAGTAGAGCAACTAAATCAAGCCAAGATAGCATTGACTGAAACAGATGTTGAGAACATCCACACCCTGGCCCCAGGAGCCGCTGCGTCTCTCCAGATTTCCGTGACTGATCGTTCCCACACTTGTTCATTTATACCACCAACAGATGGCTGCTGAGCAAAGCCATGCGCCAGACACACAACCATAAATACAGGGTGGAGAGGTGGACCATGAGCAGGGAAAACACAAACAGCCCACATCAGGACCAGCACCAAGCAGTTGATTCAGAGCCACGGGGACTCTGCGTTGGAGAGCAGAATCAGTGGGAATACTCTCGGGGCTGACAACAGAGAAGGGCTAAGCAGAAGCAAAAGCTCAAGACCAGGTACAAAGGCGAACACAGAGGTGCTGAGGGGCCTCGGGTGCCAGCGTGGGGACATGGCACACCCATCTGAGCTCCTCACATTGCAGCACCACCCTACAGACTCTTCTAAGGACCATGTTTTGGCCACCCTTGTAGCACCTCTACAGCAGAACACTCAGGGCACCTATAAACCCCACATTTACTGCATGTACACTCCAGCAAGCAAGCTGCTATACTGTTATAGGAACACCCAAAGTAATGAATACTCGAACCTCACAGAAACTGATCCAAATACAGTAGACACAGCTCCACATATACAAGGCAAGAAACAAGAGCCAGGGTATGACAGTGGGGTGAAAAGGAAGACAGAGTCACCCACTCCAAGACACTCCACTCTTCCAAAGAGCAGCTGTTTCCTGTAATGCATCTCAGGAAAAACCAGCAGATGGCGCCACATCTCTGCCTTGGCCCTGCCTTAGCTGTGCACTAAACACAGCCCTAGTTCTAAGAATTGCACCCTCATAGGAGAGATGGTAGGAAGGGAACAAAGAGCAGTTAAGTGTATTGATATAAAATGGATGCATAAGTCTGCTAAAGCCTCTAGATTCCTCTTGCACTGTCAGAATCAATACTGATATAAACTGTCACTGGTCAAAATGACAACCAAAGACTTGAGATATCTGGACGGAGTACTGATGAAACCCTACTCAAGTAACAGTGGAGGGAGAAAGATGAAGACACAGGAGATGAGAAAGTCCTGGCAAGCCAAAAGTATGCCCCCAGATGCTATGGAGGAGAATGCTGGACCAGAGCGCACCCTCCCGGGAAAGGAAAAGTGGGGCACCAAGAAGCATGCCCACTGGCACAATAAATCCTAAAAAGGCTCAGGAGAGAGAGAGAGAGCCCCTGGGGCTCGTGAAGAACAGCAGGGCCAGAGCAGGAGCAGTAAAAACCCAGGACAGAAGCAGGGGCCCAGGTCCTCCTGTTTCAGAGAGCTGGCACCTTCTCTCCTGGAATTCTTTGAGGAACATGAAGAACCAATACAATGAAGAAGCACATCCATCTTCTCAGAATGCAATGGAACTAATAGCAATATAAAGCCAGGCAGGTACACATACACTTAAAGACAGGTGGCTTCCTTCCAGGGGTTTCCATAAGCATTTGCAGCAGCCCTGAAGTACCCCAAGAAAAAGTGAGTATCGTGACTACACGTTCCTGACTCATTCATCCTGTGAGAATCAGGAAGCAGCCAGTCCCCAATGAATAAACCAGTCAGCTCCTGTATTCAGGAGGTGAGAAAAATCCAAGCAGGCAGTTCAGTGACACCCACACTCTGTATTCAAGCAAGCATCAAGGGAACAAGGGAGGCACCGGAGGGGAGGGTGAGAATAGTCTGAAAAGCGCTGCTGAGAGAAAGAAGAGCAGTTTGCAGGTTACATCAGAGAAACCACAAAGTGTCCAGTACCTGGACGGCAGGAACTTTACTAGAAGGCCCTGGAAATCCACTTTCTCTTCTTTTTTGCACTTGGTGTTTCGGACCCGGGCAGACCTCCGCTTTGCTGTCTCTCCACTTTCCTCTACAGTCTTCTTACGCTTTACCCCTTTCTTAGACTTATCTCCTCCAGAAACATCACCTTCACAAAGAATGACCATTAAACCATCGCACAATGGCAGGAAAGGGCCCACTGGACCCCTCTTTTACAACCCACCACCCACATCTTTCTTCTCAACAACATGCAGTCCTGAGTCCCTTAATGGTCCTACCCTTCTGGAGCTGAAAAGACCTCAGGTCAGAGCTCAGGACACTCAGAGCGTCTGGGCCCTGCAGTCCATACTCCTGGGGTGGGCAGAGTAAGTGGCACTACCCACCAAATACCCAGTGATAGGATTAGAGCAAGAGACCCATGAATTATATAGAGAACAAAGGGAGCTTAGCCTCAGTCATGCAACTGAGAAAACCAACCGACCAAGCTACAGTCACTCTCTAACTGCCAGTGGCAGAAAAATCAGAACACTGCATGGGAACTTACGGTACAAACTTTTTACAATTCCATTAGTAATTAAAATGCACTACCACACATGGCAATGACTTTAATGTTTTCTAAGGTCCAAGACCTAGAAATGCATATACCTAGCAAGACAGGAGGACCAACAGCAAAGAAATAATGAGGGGAAGAGGCATTTTTTTTCTTTTGAGACAGGGTTTCTCTGTGTGTAACCTTAGCTATACTGGAACTCGCTCTATAGACCAGGCTGGCTTAGAACTCACCGAGATCTGACTGCCTCTGATTCCCTAGTGCTGGATTAACAGTTTGTGCCACCATGACTGGCTAGGGGAAGAGGCAGGTCTATGCCCTGGGGCCAGGCTACAGTTTTCTATGGAGCTCTGATTTCCACTCAGGCCACTTGCCACCTCATTTCTTGAGACAGTTTTTCACTGGACCAGTGAGTTCCCAGGATCCCCCTCTCTCCACCTCCCCAGCACCAAGACTCTAGGCCTCTGTCATTGCACTCAGCTTTTTATATAGGTGCTGGGGATTTGAACTCTGGTCCTTATGCTATTAAAGCAAGTGTTTTTACCAACTGAGCCACCTGGAGGCTAGAGCTCCAGCAGGATGTATTTCTCCAGAGATGTCAAGGCCTCCTGCTCTTGCTCCTGCTGGGCTTACCATACGGGCTGCTCTCATGAATGTGAGGCCACAAAGTCTGCTCACCCATAGGAGTGCCTGTGTCCAGCAGGCTGGGACTGTGCAGTGGGAAGCTGGCTGTGGTCACAGAGGTGTAGGAGAGCACAGGCTCAGCCACGGCAACAGTTGGATTAGTGCAAATAGGACTTGGCTGGACCACACTGACAGGTGTAACCACTACAGAGGATGCTAGCAGCTGGCTGGGATCCTGGTAGTCAGACAGGTCAATCCTCTTCCCAAGGCTGGGCCTCGGGGGCTCACAGGTGGTGAGGTGACTGTACATGGCAAGCAAGCTCTCCCCAAGGCACTTCCACCTGCAGGGAAAGGAAGGGCCCCCACACACGGTCAGCACCTGGGTAGACTTGGCAGAATCGTTCACACGGCTGTGACGACATCATTATAACCAACAAAATACTGAATCCAATATGTGCTAAAATGGAGAAGCCCAAGCCAGAGCAGGTACAGAGAACAAACATCTTCCTGCTCCTCACCTCAGCAGAGACCCCTGATATTCTATTTCATTACATCATCCCTTACAAAGCAGAGATGCTGTCCCCAGCATCAGACCTGCTATGATGATGGCAGGACATGCTAAACTTTTTTTTTTTTTTTTTTTTTTTTAGATTTATTTATTTATTACATGTAAGTACACTGTAGCTGTCTTCAGCCCCTCCAGAAGAGGGCGCTAGATCTCATTACAGATGGTTGTGAGCCACCATGTGGTTGCTGGGATTTGAACTCTGGACCTTCGGAAGAGCAGTCGGGTGCTCTTACCCACTGAGCCATCTCACCAGCCCGACATGCTAAACTTAAAAACTCAAATGTAACGGCAGAACTTGTATGTACAGTATATATGCTTGAGAGTCTCACTGTGGCAGCTCAGTCAGTCTCAAACTCACTCTGCAGTACAATCTGGTCTGAAAAACCAGAAACCCGCCTGCTCCAGCCTCCCTAGTTCTGGGATTTTCCATAATGCCAGAATTTTTAAAACAAAAATTAAATGTCAAAGCTTACGACCCCAACTCCAGTGTAGCACCAATACCAGCCCTCCCTTCCAGGAAGGAGAGGGCCTCTTATACATTACCAAGCTCACAGAGGCTATACTGAAACCCATCTTACAGAGGAACATGTCATCGGTTCTGATACGAGCCCGGACTGGACTGTCAGGCAAGTTCACACTGTGACACACTCCAGGGTTCCAGGTCCCCAGCTGGCTGGAGTCTGCCCAATGCTAATGTTCCTCCCTTCTCAACAGAGAAGACTGAGGAGCACAGGAGCGTTCCCAGTGACCGGGTGAGCAGCTTACGCACTGGGCCTGCTTAAAAGAGCTAAGCTGCTCTTTAGGAGCCTACAAGCAGATACTGACTCCAGCTCTCTAGCCACTGTGCCTCCCTTCCCCTCCCAGCAGACCCAGGTCTGGCCTGGGGCTTCTCCCTCCTGTGCTGGGAGTATCTTACCAGCCAACCTCACATTTCAGAGAAACCCGACCGACACTTACGTGAAGAAAGGGATGGGCTGCACTAGTTTCAGGTCTGGTTCCTTTTCCCGCACGATCAACGCTTGCCTCTTCTTCCGCAGCCCCAGAGCCTCATCTACAATGGCCTGCGTCTCCGCTGCACTCACTGACACATCGTGAATTGACATGTCACTAAAAGTGTATAAGATGGGAAAGTACAGTGTTAAAGTCAGAGCCGATGCTCAGCTTTTATAGACAGTGGTACCCTTTAATCAGTAATCTGTTATGTCCTGAACATAAACTACAACTTGACTCTGACCACAGATGGATGGTCATCAGCATTGTACACCTACATACACTGGAAATCACAGAAGCCCCTTGTTTCTTCCACAGTTTACAACAGGGCAAAGAATTTTCCTATGTATTAATAGTTGTCACCTTTGTGTCTGGAAAGCCACAGGAAACAAAAGATTGCCAGTTCCAACAAAGCCATTAAACCAATTATGTTCACCAAAATCATACAGAAAGACGGGGGGGGGGGGGGGGGGTTCTCAAGGTCTAAGGCGGCCTCAGACAGGACAACACCCGCACTCTCAGTACCCAGGCAGCCCAGTGGCTCCAGCAGGACCACTTCATACAGCCACTCTTGAGACTTAACGATCTCACCGAAACATTAGTTCATCAAAGACATTAGTGAACACAGGGTTAGGTTTACAGAGAACGCAGCTGAGAGGAGTAGCCACTAATCCCCAGCAGGTGAGCACCCGGGCCAGGGAACACCTGACCAACAAGAAGGGTTTTCTGGCTGGCAATGAAGCCCTGGCATTCAGGGACTCCAATCACACACAGATCAGGACAGAAGGGGATGACAGTTGCTCCTGATGCTTACTGACCACACATAGTGATGTGATGTAGGCCTTACCACTTGAGAAACATTCGGAGGGAGTCCTTTCGGAGACAAGGCTGCTCTTCAAAGATCTTCTCCTTGAGGACCAGGCCTTTGCTGTACCGGCAGTCTTTCTCAAGGGCTTTGCAGATGAAGTAAAGACATGCTAACAAGAAAAAAACAAAAAAAAAAAAAAAACAAAAAAAAAAAAAAACGGTTTAGGAGATAAGACAGCTTTCAGAACTCTAGCCTTGCTAGTCAACACTAGGAAATGGAATCAAAGAATGCACAATAGTAATGGTGAGAGAGCTAGTAAAGACTGCTGCGACTATAAAATCTAGAACAGACCAGAACAGATGGCCTACAGCTGAGGACAACCAGTGCCAGGAGCAAACAGACTGTATGACCTTCCTGTACAGCCTTGGCCCCAAGATTTGAGATTTAATAAGTGCTACAAAAAAATACCTAAAGCACTCACAGCAGTTACCTATTAACTGGTAAGAGCCTTGAAAATATCTGGACATCTCAGCTATGACAGTGACACTGTCACCCAGTGAATGAGCCTAGAGGACAGAGCATCAAATTACCCCTGAACCTACAGACAATGAGATTTGCCTTTTTGTTCCCCCACCCCCACCCCCCAGACAGGGTTTCTCTGTGTAGCTCTGGCTGTCCTGGAACTCACTCTATAGACCAAGTTGGCCTCGAACTCAGAAATCCGCCTGCCTCTGCCTCCCAAGTACTGGGATTAAAGGAGTGTGCCACCACCGCCCAGCATGAGATTTGCCTTCTTAAATTCTGGATTTATCTGGAAGTTTTCACTCCCTTTTCTATGTCTCACTTCTGGAATAGACAAGGAAATATTTATCCCACAGATGTCTACCTTTATATTTTAGAGCACATAAACTCTGTGGCTTAACAAGCCCATGGGTAGAGAAGAATTTTGCTTCAGGATGAACTAACTGCACCTCTAGTATCACATACATGTGAAGTGTGTTTCCAACCCCATCCATCCCCACCAAGTAAAGACACAGCAAGGAGGAGACAACCCAAAGGCCAAGACCAGGCACCAACCTACCAGCACCCTGATCTTAAGGCTTAGACTTAACCTTAGCTTCCAAAGCTGTAAGAAATAAATGTGTCCCATAAGTCACTCAATGTGACAGGCATTTTGAGTTCAAGACCAGCCTGGAGGGCAGGAGACGTTTTCTCAAAAAAATCCAGAAGGACAACAGCCCAAAAGGACAACGCACAAAGGACACGGGAGGGAGGAATCCTCTGGCGAGCACCACATCTCTTACTGTGTGGCACTACTATACTTACACGTGCCTGCTAAATGGAGACTGGGAAAGAGCAAATCAGGTAGCTAAGATTGACAGAATGTCTACTAACACACCCAAGCCAGCCTCTCTCATCCGTCCCACTTACTTGTGTAATCACTGAGGGTGTACAAAACAGTGATGAGATTGTCCAGGCAGGGCCAGTGGTCAGGATTACACCGAAGCCCTTCCTCGAAAGCATGGCGAGCCAGGGGAAGCCGGATGAGCCTCAGGGCCACGTGTCCAATTTTGTACCAAAGGTTGACGTCTGTGGAATCCAGCATCACTGCCTAGCAGCAGTGTAAGCAGAGGTACAGGTATGCACTTGATTAGATTTTTCAAACACACAAGGTGGGGATAAAAGGGACACAGCATTGGTCCAGCTGCTTAAAATACCCAGGAAAGTAGCAAGGCAGTGTCCTTAGTTATAACTAATAAAGCTGCCTCACTTTCCTGCAGTCACATGTTTCTAAGACGCAGAGCAATGACACATTAAAAAGTCACATGAAACAGCATGATGACTCACACCTGTAATCCCAACACCCTGGAGGCCGAGGCAGGAGGACAGTTAAGTTCAAGGTCAACCTGGGCTACAAAGTCAGTTTCAGGACAGCAGAGGCTACATAATGAAATCCTTCTCAAGAAATACAAGTTACAGAATAAGCCTGGCTTGATGACCCATGTCTGTAATCCCATGTCAATTGGGAAGAGGAGGAGGATTAGAGTTCACGGTCACCCTCCCTTCACAGCCCTGGAATACATGACAACTGCCTCACAAAACTTACTATTTTAAAAATGTTACATGAGCTAATTTATTTAACTTAGAACATTTTTTTCAACATACTGTACTAATGGAAATATCTGCGTGTTCCTTACATATTTAATAAGTAAAGAAGCCAAAGAGGACTCTGGGGGAAAGCTCCATTGGTAAAGTGCTTGCCTAACAAATGCAATAACTCAAGTTTGATCCTCAAAATCCACATAAGAATGCTGAGTATGCCTGTTCCCAGGGCTGGGACAGCAGGGACAAGTGGATCTCTGAGACCTCCTGGCCAACTAGACTAGTTCCAAATGGCTGAGCTCAAGGCCAGTAAGAGGCCCTGTAATAGAATAGATGGATGTGCTCCTGAGGCTGGCACCCAACACTAACTACTGAGCACACATGCATACCTGGGAGGGGTGGAAGGAGCTGCTGAAAAGACAGCTCAGAGGTTAGGAGCACTTGCTGCTCTTGCAGAGGATGGAGTTTGGAGCACCTGTATCAGCCAGGTCACAACCACCTGTAACTCCAGCTCTGGGAGGCTCTGAAGCCAAAGGCATTGGCAAGTACCCACACTCACATACTCACACATACACACAATGAAAAACATAATAAATCTTTAAAATACATCAAAAGAAGTAAAAGGAATAGAATTCAAAGAAAATCCAGGAGTCTAACAGGATTCTAGAAGAATCAGAGAAGATCTTAGTCCACATCACTGTCCAGCATTCATTAGCAGAATAACCTAAGCCTGAGTCTTCATCACTGAAATGAGGATAAACTCACCCTTCTTTCAAGATGGCATAAGATTGCAAGGAGAGCTCTTGACATACTATCTGGTACATTAGAGAGACACACAGAGATACCAACAGAAATATCACCAGTACCATTGTGACTAGAGTGCAACAAATACAGCTGTCAGGCTCTGGTCTTCACACCTAAACATCACCAAATTGTTACCTGCTGTGTGAGTCTCCAGCCTCAGCCCTCCACTGCTTGGCTTACAGACAGGTACCACCATGCACAGGGTTACCATTTTTCCCCTCTCATTGGCTGGATGTTCAAATGCATTAAAATAAGCCGCATGATGGTAGAAAACTTCACATACAGTCTCTACACTGAGGCCTGCCTCAGTCCCTAACCCTGCCTTCCAGGCCTTTCTGTCCACAAGGCCTTGAGTATAAGAACCTGGTGCGACACCACTACAAAGTCTCTTTAGTCAACAAGATCACTTCATGTCCCTTCTTCAGCAATTTCCTACACAGGAATTTTGAGTACTACCAACTCCATACCTCCAAATAAAATTCCATGGCGGTCTCCAGGTCCTCTCGCTGGGCTGCCAGCTGGGCCAGGTTCTTATACGTAGAATATTTCAGTATCAGTCCAGGGTGTTTCAGCCCTTCCTTCTCATCTCCGGATGACACTGCCTGAGAGAAGACAGAGGCAAAAGTGACACCACGGCCCTACAGCCACAGCAAGCGATCAATAGGATGCTGATTTCCTGCTTGAGACAGCCCAGTCCCACCTCACCTGGGAAACTAGGGTGTTACAGATAGTCCAGGCAGACCCAATAGCTCTTTCACATAAAGAAAGGCCAAACCACCAGGAAGTGCTCTGCAGAAACTGCTGACCAAGAAAGACAAGGGACCCTTCTCTACCACTGCTGCCATATCTGAATGCGCACATGAAAACCCAGCCCAGCCAGTAACCCCTATTCAGGGACAAGTGTTTTAAAAACAAAAGAAGTGGCTGGCCATGGCAGTATGTATTTTTAATCACAGCATTCAAGAGGCAGATGCAGGCAGAACTCTGCTAGCTTTAGGCCAGTCTGTGTACAGAGCTTCATGAGAGCCAGCACTCAGCATGCAGGGGTAAGGGTAGAACAAGAATCAGTTCAAGGCTAGCTTTGACTCCATACCCAGTTCATGACTAGCATGGACCACGTGAAGCCCTGTCTCAAGAAAAAAACAAAAACTATAACCAACCAAACATACACACATATGTCCACATGTATAAAACAGAGACATGGATACTGAAAGATACTGGGTAGGGAGTTACATGCCTATAACCCAAGCCTCTAGGAGAACCCTGAGTCTCAGGCTAGCCTGGACTTCAAAGTTAAGACTTTGTCTCAAAAAAACAAAACAAACCCCAGCCCAGCAGCCCAGTGCCTCACCTCCCGCAGCAGGCGAGCTTCCAGAAGCTCATGGTAGGCCTTGGCGGACTCCTCGAACCTGTCATGTTTTTGTAGATCCAGGGCCTTGTGGTATAGGGCAAAGGCTTCTGCTTCCTGCAACCAAGAAGGAGATGTCACACCACACAGAGCAGAGCCTTTCACATGGAGACTTCTTCCCAGCACACAGAACAGAGCCTTTCACATGGAGACGTCTTCCCACCAACACAGAGCCTAAGCCTTTCACATCCAAATGTAGGCAAAGGGAGGCTCTGAGTGACTGCTAAGCTAAATGTAAGCTACAGCCTCTGCAGTCAAAGAAAATCTACTACTCAGTGCTCAGACCTCATTACTGCAGAGTCCCGTGTGCATACTCGCACACGCACGCACACACACACAAAAAGGCGGAGGGCAGGTGGTAGGTAAATGGCAACAACACAAAGAGCATTCAGTTAGTTCTTCAGCATGACCATCTCCCGAAGGAAACAAGTCCGACCTGAGGTGGAGAGGCAGCCGTCTGCAGCACACCATCCCCCTTACAACTCCTCTGAGGACACAAGGAATTCATTTAAACTGAGCAGCGGGAACTTCCTCAGAAGCAGATCTCAGAGTGCATATACCTGAGCCTCCTTTGTCTGGATTTTGTGACTTTTGAAGCTTCCCTCATGGTCATCCTCAATCGTGGAGCTGGCGTTCAAGGCTGCAATGCGAATCTAGGAAGGAATAAGAGGACTAGCAGCACAGTGCTCAGATGAATACAATCATGCTTCAGAATATTTATTCTAGGCTATGAAAAACTATGGAGGAAGAACCACCAACAATCATCCGGGAAAAAAACCAGGATGTGAATCTGTCGATGGGACAATACCCAGCAAGAGTGGAAAGTAGATCCTGGATACTGTCCACCTCAAAGGAACAGAGGCTGGGAGCCCCAGTTTCTACTCAACATAGAAGACCTGGGTATTAGAGTAACAATTCCAATAAAACATCAATTTTGTGTCTTTCCTACAAGTATGACTAAAGACTTACAAGCAATAGCCAGACAAGCATCCTCACCCACAGGTTTACCAACAGCCTTCCTGGAAGAAAGGCTGCACAGGAAAAATGCCCCTAGCCCCCAGGAGCAGAGTGACAAACAACACTGTCACCAACAACTTAGGCAGGGATCAGGTCTTACCATATTCAGAGATTCAGCACCACCACGGAGGGTCACTTCCCATCCCTGGGACACGACAGTCCCTGCAGAGCAAACAGGACAAAAGGGTACAGGAGGAGCCAGGAACGGCACAGTGCTCAGGCCCACCTGTGTGAGAAATATAAGGAAGGGAAAAACAAAACAGTTTAAAGACTATAAAAGATGATGGGATTGGTAAGACAGAAGAGAAATTAGAACTTCCTATGTTGCTCCTGGAAATATGAAACAGCCCCTAAGGAAAACATATTGGCACTTTCTCAAAATCTCAGACAGAATTAGCATATGATCCCGAACTCCACTCCTATGCATCTACTCAAAGGAAAACATGTCCACACCAAAACTTGGTTATAAATGGACACAGCAGCAGTATTCAAGAGCTAAAGGTGGGGCCACACAATAGCTAAAAACTGATGAATAAAATGGGGAAAGTCTATGAAGGAACAATGTCCATTCATAACGAATAATGTATGCTGCAACATGAAGGAACCTTTAAAACCAAGCTAAATAAAAGATGTCATATGCAAACAGTCAATACTGTCTGCATCCAGTTATGTGACGCATCTGGAATAGAGACAATCGATCAGTGGGTAAGGGGGACGCTGGCATAGGGCTGAGTGCCCTGCTAAAAGTTGGTCTACATTGTGTAAAATATGGGTTTTTTAAAGCTGTGCTTGGCCCTCAGAGACTCCGTTTTATAAGCAGCTTTGACTCCCACTTTGAGAATGGAGGATAGCTATTCATGGTGGACATATGAACCACACATCTGTCTAGTACAACCCACATAACAGACAGAAAAATGACAGAGTAGAAAGGTTGCCACCCTATAAATGTATGGGGTGACCTAGGGACTGTAGGAGCACATGGGCATAGTAAAGTTTTACCAAGAAAGCTAGGCCCAAGAATATAGCAGACACACCACACTAAGGGAAAAGATTGGCACCTACCAAGCACTGCACTGGCAAAGCCCCTACCAACCATCACCTGACCACCTGGTGTGTCCGGCAGGCCACTCCCAACTTTGCCAGGAACTCCAGTTCATCTGTGTCCCAGCTCCTGAGAACCTGCTCTCCTGTTTGTCTGGACTTTCTGTCCATGTTTCCGTTTGATCACCCAGACCCAGTACTGCCCTTACCTGCTCCCTCTGCAGCTTCGCTCTCAAACCCAGGACAGCAGCAGTCTGACTCACAACAGCTTCCACAGAGGTGGACTATTTGTGTTTTATCAACTTCTTTACTTCTCAGGAAACCTCTTAAACTCTGCTGTGGCCTCTTAACCCTTGACAGCAACCATGAAGCGTGTGTGTGTGTGTGTGTGTGTGTGTGTGTCCGTCCTGTAAGTGTGCTCCTTTGGATGCTTTCCCACTCACCTGGATTATTCAGGGTGCTTTGGGTTCTGCATCCTCCTGGAAGCCCGGCTTTCTGCCTGGAGGCTGAGAGAGGGCAGTGAAGCAGCCAACGCCCAAGCTGCACATGGCTAAACCTACGGTGATTTCCTAACAACCTGGACACGTCACATGCATGAAGCAGGGACTGGGGCTCTGCTCCAGGCGTTTGTAGCCGCTCTCCTCTGGAGAGGAGCGAAGGAAAGAGATCCTTTGCCAGAGGCATGCTCCTGTATGGAGACAGTCACCACAGCAAAAGGGTCACTGTGTAATTCATAATGTGTACCCTAAAATTAATATTAGTAACTAGCATGAGAAAAAAGAATCTGTGTTCACCTCAGCCAGGGTTATCAAGGAAAGTGGGAGCACCTGCCAAACTGGTGCCACTGAAACTGCCATAACTTGTGAATTTATTGCTATTATCATTATTTTATTATTATTGTCTTTGGCATTATGAAAGAAAAACATTTGTTGTTGCAGGATATTTGATCACACTGTAAACCCTGAGATTCTGTTATTCACTGGAAAAACCTGTTTATAGTTATGGTATGGCTCAGCCCTAGCACACACTCTTAATCCAAGAGCTTTCTGATTTCTGTAAACACGATTAAATAAAGTCAACCAGTGATCAAGAGGAGGAGCAAGCAACCAGATGACAGGGAGTGAATATGTGAAAAACCAGAGAGAAAGTCAGGAGGACAGAGAGAAAGACACACGGGAAGTAGAAGGGAGGGACATTCAGTTTGAGAGATTTTGAGCCAGGGTGGAGGAGGAGAACTTGTTTTTCTCTTTGGGACATCAGCTGTGGAGGAAGGTCAGCTGGGTGCTTTCTCTGCCTCTCTGGGCTAGCAGGCTTTCACCCTAGCACCTGTCTGGAGACTTTATTGACAAAAATCGAACGTTTGAGATTTTATGAAAACAACAAATTTTCACGTCTGTTTTTTACACAGTGTGCTCAAAACAAAGAAAGGGTGACTGGAGAGTTCTGTGGCTTGAGTACTATTTATACCCTCCAAAACTAACCCTGAAATTTGTAACAGTGTTGAAAGATAATGGGGCTGGGACCCGAGAGTTCAGTGCTAGAGCACTCGGCTCCTGTAGAGGACACAGCTCGGTTCCCATGTCAGGCAACTCACAACCACCTGTAACTCCAGCTCCAGGAGCTCTGACGCCCTCTTCTGGCCTCCAGGGGCACCTGCGCTCATTTGCACATGCACACATACCCATATGCATAACTAAAAATCAGAAACCTCAGGTGTGACCCCAGTGCTCCTGTAGCAAGACAGACAAACCCTGAGAACTCACAGGCCAGCCAGCCTATTAAGCACAGCAGCAAAAGACCTTGATTTCAAAACAAAGCAAAGGGTGAGTAAGATGATTCAGCCTGAAAAGCCACAAGCTTTAACAACCACAGTACAATCCCTAGATCCCACATAAATATAGAAAAGAAAACAACCTCAAGCCAGGCATGGCGGCGCACATCTTTAATCCCAGCACTTGGGAGGCAGAGGCAGGCAGATTTCTGAGTTCGAGGACAGCCTGGTCTACAGAGTGAGTTCCAGGACATCCAGGACTACACAGAGAAACCCTGTCTCGAAAAACCAAAAAAAAAAAAAAAAAAAAAAAGAAAAAGAAAACAACCTCCACACAGCTGTCCTCTGACCCCTGCATGTATACTGTGGCATGTATGTGCCCATCTGTCTTAGTTTGGGTTTCATTATTGTGAAGAGATAACTCGACCATGGCATCTCTTATAAAGGCAAACATTTAAATGGGGCTGGCTTACAAGTTTCAGAGGTTCAGACCAGTATCATCATTGTGAGAAGCATGGAAGGGCAGGCAAACAAGGTGCTGGAGAAGGAGCCAAGAATTCATTTTTGGGGGCTGGAAAGATGGCTCAGCAGATAAGGGTACTGACTGCTCTTCAAAGTCCTGAGTTCAAATCCCACCAACCACATGGTGGCTCACAACCATCTGTAACGAGATCTGGTGCCCTCTTCTGGGGTGTCTGAAAACAGCTACAGTGTACTTAAATATAAAAAAATAAATAAATCTTAAAAAAGAAAAAAAATTTCATTTTGATCCACATGCAGCAGAAGGGGACTGTGTTAGTGGACACAGCTTAAGTACAGAAGACCCCAAAGCTTGCCCCACAGTGACACACTTCCTCCAACAAGGCCACATCTCCTAAGAGTGACACTCCCTATGAGCCAAGCATTCAAACAGTAGTCTATGGGGGCCATACCTATTCAAACTACCACACCACACACACATACACAAGCACACGCACACAAACACACACACGAAAATTAAAGTTTAGAAAAATCAAATCAAAGAAATTGGAATGAAGAAATGGCTAAGCAGGTGAAGTTACTTGTCATTGTCATGCCTTACAGCCCAAGTTAAATCCCTGGAACCCACAGAAATGGAATTCCCATAAAGTATACCCTAACCTCCACAAGCACACATCATACACACACAATAATATTTTCATTCATATTTATATTATGTGTATGGATGTTTTGCCTGTATGTGTGTATGTGTGCTACATGTGTGCTTCTGGTCTACAGAGGCTAGAAGAAGGTGTCAGACCCCCTGAGACTGGAGTTACAGACAGTTGTAAGCTGAAATGTTCAAGTGCTGGGGATCTAATCTGGGACTTTTGGAAGAGTAGCCAGTGTTCTTAACCACTGAAGCATCTTTCTAGCCACAATAATTGTTTTAATTTTTAAAAAGGTGGGTGAAGGGCAAGGACCAACATCCAAGGTTGTGTTCTAAGATCCACATCTTTTCTATGGCAAGTATACATACATACATACAGATATGCACACATACACACACACCTCTCCATAAAAATTATTACAACCAAGAGAGTCCTGATCAAAGCCTAAGGGCTGGGACCTGCATTCAGAGCCTCAGCATGTATCTGTAAGCCTAGAACTAGGAGCAGAGACAAGACGACCCTGGAGCTCTCAGGCCAGCCAGTCCAGCTACTAATAAGTCAAGGTTCAGTGAGAGATCTGTCTTAAAAGGTGGAGCATGATTTCGAACATTCATCAATGACCTAAACACACACATACACAGAAATATATACACAAACATGTATACACATGCAAACCATACACACACATATGCATATATAAATACATATGTGTGTGTACATGGTCTATTTATTATTCACTACCATTAGCAACAAGAAGGAAGAGCCATGTATTTAAAATCCAACTCTAGCAGGTATAGTGGCCAGCAAGCAGGAGGACTCTTAAGTTCAAGTATAGCCTGAGCTATATAGAGACCCTGTCTAACAAAAAACTTCTAGGTAAGCCAGGCGTGGTGGTGCACACCTTTAATCCCAGCACTTGGGAGGCAGAGGCAGGTGGATTTCTGAGTTCGAGGCCAGCCTGGTCTACAGAGTGAGTTCCAGGACAGCCAGAGCTACACAGAGAAACCCTGTCTCGAAACTCGAAAAAAAAAAAAAAAAACTTCTAGGTAAAAGAGAGTCAATCTAAAATAAAAGAAACATAACAAAATATAAAAATTAAATCATACAGTTATTTCCATAAACAGACAGCTTAGCATTTACAAGTGTGGGCTGTGTTGGCTGCCCTGGCCGAGGACCAAGGTTTAACTCACATATCAGGTGGCTCACAGCCTCCTGTAACCCAGTTCTAAGGGATCCAGAGCCCTCTTCTGGCCTCTACAGGTACTGTATGCTCATGGTGCACATACAGACAAGCAGATACACTTTAAGGTGTTTTAAAATAAATTTACTTCTTTAGATTAAAGAAAAATGACCAAATTCAATAGCTATGAACAACAACTAAAAAAAAATTGAAAAAAAAATGGGAAAAGAAGAATAACTTCTTGTCATGAAAAAATAGAAATAAATACCTTGGTCCTAAAGCCAAAATAGTATTTAATGGAAAAAACACTCCACACATTGCTACTGCTATCAGGAATAAAAGTCAGGATGTCCACTATCTCTGATACTATCCACTACTGCACTAAGATGATCAGCCAATGCAGTGAGAACAGGAAAAGCAAACTGAGGTTTAAGAATGGGTATAAAGGCTACATTTAATCTCACCACTGTAACCTCAGCATTGGAAGGCCGAAGCAATAAACTGTGGGCTCCCAGCTAGCCTGGCCCACGTGGCAAGATCCTATCTCAAAATAAATAAATAAATAAAGAGTTGACTAGGGAGTAAAAGTGTTATTCATTAGGCGGCGGTGGAATACGCCTTGAATCGCAGCATTCTAGAGGCAGAGGCAGGTGGATCTCTGTGAGTTCAAGGACAGCCAGCCTGGTCTACAGAGTGAGTTCCAAGACAGGTACACAGAAAAACCCTGTCTTGAAACAAACAAACAAGACAAAAACAAAACAAAACAAGAAAAGTGTTTTCCCAATAATACAAAAGAATACTTTTTTAAAAACCTCCATGAACCCATACACTAATAAAAGAACTCAGTGATGGAGCACAGTTTACCACTAGTACATATGCAGTATACCATTAGTACATACACAGACCATTAGTACATACACCGTACACCATTAGTACAAACACAGCATACCATTAGCTGATGAGTACAGAGCTGGAACCTGGCTCAGCAACAAAGAGCATCGATTGCTCCAGCAGAGGAAACAGTTTGGTTCCCAGCACCAACATCAAGTAGCTCCAGCCATCTTTCCCTCCAGCTCCTGAGGAGCTGATGCACTCCTCGGGCCTCCCTGAGCAACCACATCATGCGCACATACCCACACACATATGTAATTTTAAAATTAAAATAATTTAATGATAATAATAATAATTTAATGTAAAAATTGATTCATACAAACCATAAGTAGAAAATATGATTGTGCAGAAAATCCCATTGGCAGGACCAAGAAGATAAAGTCCTTAGTAAGAGATCTGCAATGTACACAGGGAAAATTGTCGAGCACAACTCAAAGTGTGAACTCAGTGTAATGCAATCTCTTCTCCTCAGGTAGGATACAAGGTGTCAGCTCTCCAGAAGTTACCACATAAACTTCATGCAGTCCCCCCGCAAAACCACCAAGATAACAGACAAGATGACATCAAGGACCATTTAGAAAAATAAAAATGGAAGACTACCTAAGTACAAAGTAAAAAAAAAAAAAACTGCTAAGAAGGGACTAAGCTTTATCCAATATTATAAACACAAACTATAACACATGCTACATAAAGCCTTAATGGTTGAAATGAGAGGAAGCAGCACATGTTGCCACAGAGAGATCAGGTCCAGAATTACACTCCAGTGTGCATGTGCTGTGCTTGAGGGTCAATTTCAGCATGTTCCCCAAAAGATCTCTGGGCCTCAGTGGGGCAATGCTGGCAGACAGTGTGACCTTTAAGAAGTGACGCTTACAGCAAACGCCTTGACCGCTGCGAGATGGCTAGGAGGATAAAGGAACAGGAGTTGGATCCCCGGAAACCACATGGACAAAGCTGTCCTCTGAGCTCCAATGGTGCTGTGGCACTCAGGCCCCACACGCATCTCATACACAAGATTAATCTACCAGTTAAACACTTTTTTTTTTTTTTTTTTTTTTTTTGGTTTTTCGAGACAGGGTTTCTCTGTATAGCCCTGGCTGTCCTGGAACTCACTCTGTAGACCAGGCTGGCCTCGAACTCAGAAATCCGCCTGCCTCTGCCTCCCGAGTGCTGGGATTAAAGGCGTGCGCCACCATGCCGGGCTTAAACACTTTTTTTTAAAGCTGGGATTGGAGGCCTGTCATCCCAGCATTCGGGAGAAAGAGGAACCTGAAGGATGGTTCAAGTTCAAGGACATCCTGGTTTCACAAAACTTACTTCATCATATACTTTATGCACACAGCCTGAAGATAATTTTACATAAAATGTTTAATAATTTGTACATGGAACAAAGTATCATGGTACAGAATTTCCACAGTCACCTCTGCACTCAAAAGTTTTGGATTTGGGGGAAATTAAGATTTTCAGACTGGGATGCTTAATCTATAATCACTTATTAATTCTCAGCCTAACTGTTGCAGTTTTCTAAGAATAACACATTTTAAATTCTCAAGTTTCTAACCCCCACCCCACCCTTTTTTTTTCTTCTTCTTCTTCTTCTTCTTCTTTTAAACACAGAATCTATGTAGCGCCAGCTGACTGGGCCTGGACTTGCTATATAGACCAGGCTGAGAGAAACACATGCCTTTGCCTCCTGAGTTCTGAGATTAAAAGCGTGCACTGACATAGCAGTGTTCCCAAACTCTATGAAGTTTCCACTGCTCAAGATCATAGTAAAGAAAAGCTATTTATGCCCCTCAGCTCTGCCATCCAGTTAGTGAAAGGCAACCAAGGGGCCCACTAGGGTCTAGGAGCCTGGCAATTTTTCTTGTGGGGGATAGGGGAGTTTTCAAGGTAGGGTCTCCCTGTGTAGCTTTGACTATCTTGGAACTTGCTCTGTTCCACCTGTCTCGGCCTCCAGAGTGCTTGGGATTAAAGACACACACACTACACACAGTGTGATGGTTTGCATATGCTTGGCCCAGGGAGTGGGATTTTATACCCTAGTCCTAGCTTCCTGGAAGTCAGTCTTCTGCTAGCAGCCTTCAGATGAAGATGTAGAACTCTCAGCTCCTCCTGCACCAGGCCTGCCTGGATGCTGCCATGTTCTCGACTTGATGATAATGGACTGAACCTCTGAACCTGCAAGCCAGCCGCAATTAAATGTTGTCTCCTTTATAAAACTTGCCTTGGTCATGGTGTTTGTTCACAGCAGTAAAACCCTAACTATGACACCCAACTTCTGGCAGTCTTGAGGTTACGGTAGAACTGTGTGTGAGAGACTGACTTAACATAAATGCCCCTCTCTACGCCTGTTTCCTCTATGATGTGACGTGCTGGTCTAGACATGGCCTGTAGGTTCACCATCCACTGCTATTATACAGCCCGAAAGGAGGATTTTTTTTTTTTTACATTTCTAATGAGGAAAATAACCAACCAACCTCTTGATTCATGACAATTACATAAAAATTATTTCCATTCAGCTTTCAGTATCTATAAATAAAATTATAGTGACACACTGTCTCATATATTGTCTTTGGCTTTATTCATGAAACATAATTGAACAGCCACTCCAAATCTAAAACACTTACCATTAAAAGTATTGGGGTTTTTTTTTTAAATTAAATTTACAACATAAAATATAAATCTATCTACAAGAGTTTGCCAACCCCTTAAGGAGATCATTTTAAATTCTATTTCTAAGCAAATTAATCACATAGAAGGAACTTTACCCAGATGAGGTTCAATAGGCCACACTGATGACCTATAAGAAGTCATGTCTTGAAGAGTTAAGCGGCAAAGTCCACAAGTGCAGAAACCTGACAGCGCCAGGTGAAGTCGTTCTACCTGCCTCCTCCATGGAGGGTGTTGAGCAGAATGACTGCAGTCGGGGTAAGACGCACCGGAACTTTAAAGCCGTTTAAAACCTTCCCTCGGCCTCAGTTTCCACCCCTAGAAATGGTACTCACATCACACTCACCTCGCTAGGCTGAGGTGAAGGTGAACGAAAGGACGCACCGAAAGGGATGGCTTCGAGCTGCGGTCACTATGACCCACCCTAGGCGCCACCCGGCGAGGCTGCGGGGCGCGCGGAGGAGCCAGCGTGGGCAAAAGGCCCGCGCCCGCGCCTTCGGGTCTCGAGCCTGGCTTCGGCCCACCGCGCCGGGAAGGGGAAGAGCCGGTCTTCTCGCGTGGTTCCACCTCCTCGCGCTCACGGGAGCCGTGCGCACACCTAGCCGACACACGCAGCCCTCACTCCCCGGAACTCGACCGGCGTCTCCAGGGCAACGGCCTGAGCACCCAGACTCCTGCGCGCGACAAACCAACAAGGAACGCTCTCATTGGATGGAGTGTCAGCCTTGTCAGCCAATCGGTGTGGACCCCTGCGCTATTGACTGTTTGGGCGGACCCACGGGTTCGATGTGAGCTGTGTCTTTGACTCGCGCGCAAGGGAGCGCTGCTGCTGCTGCTGCTGCTGCTGCTGCTGCTGCTGCTGCTGCTGCTGCTGCTGCTGCTGCTGCTGCTGCTGCTGCTGCTGCTGCTGCTGCTGCTGCTGCTGCTGCTGCTGCTGCTGCTGCTGCTGCTGCTGCTGCTGCTGCTGCTGCTGCTGCGCTACCTGCAGGACTTATTGGTTTTGTTGTTGCTGTTGTGTTTTATTTTGGTTTGGTTTATTTTAAGCAATGTCTCACTAGTGCAGCCCGAACTAGCTTCGAACTCGTGGCTAAGAAACGTGTCAGAGAAGTTTACCGGTTTTTGAGCAGAAAAACCTGATAAGGAGAGGTTAGTATTTGGGGAGTTAATGCAACCCTTTAGGGAGGAGCTCCACACTGCTGGGATCCCTGGTGGCAAAGTATCCCACAAGGATGATTTAAATAACACTAAGGGGCTGCAGAGACGTCTCGGGCAGTTTGGAGCACTGGCTTCTCTTCCAGGGGACCCTGGTTTGAATACCAGCATTGGCACAGCTCACAACGGGCTGTAATTTCAGTTCAGGACTATCTCCAACGCCCTCTTCTGGCTTCTTCTGGAACTACACAATGTGGTACACAGCCATCCATACAAGCAAGCAAAACACTCATACACATAAAATTTTTTTAATAAAGATTTCTTTATGTATGTAAGTACACGGTAGTTGTATTCAGACACTCCAGAAGAGGGCATCGGATCCCATTACAGATGGTTGCAAGCCACCATGTTGGGAATTGAACTCAGGAACTCTGAAAGAACACATAAAAAAAATTTGTTTTGTTTTTCAAGACAGGGTTTCGCAGTATAGCCCTGGCTATCCTGGAACTCACTCTGTAGACGAGACTGGCCTCGAACTCAGAAATCCACCTACCTCTACCTTCCAAGTACTGGGATTAAAGGCGTGTGCCACCACTGCCCAGCTCACATAAAACTTATAACAATGAATGTTACAGCTTTTTTTCCCCATATTGTAAGAATTTGAAAACTTGTTTAAAGCTGGGCATGGTGGCACACGCCTTTAATCCTAGCACTTGAGAAGCAGAGGCGGGTGATCAGGTGATCTCTGTGAGTTCAAGCACAGCCTGGTCTACAGAGTGAGTTCCAAGACAGCCAGGGTAACACAAAGAAACCCTGTGTAGAAAAACAAAAACCAACCAACCAACAACAACAAAATGCAGAGGGGGGGGGGGGCAAGGCTTGTTAAAAAAAAAAAAAAGCATTAACAGAATCATGGTGCATAATTCAATCAGTCTGGTACAAAGAAAACAACCTTATTAATACTCCAAGAGGTTAAAAAATATATTACCAACTTTGACTTCAGAAAAGTATAGACTGGGGGTTGGAGAGCACCAACTGGCTCTTCCAGAGGTCCTGAGTTCAATTCCCAGCAACCACATGGTGGCTCACAACCATCTGTAATGGGATCTGATGCCCTCTTCTGGTGTGTCTGAAGACAGCAACAGTGTACTCACATACATAAAAGAAAAAAAAAGTATAGACTGCAAGAGGGTAGAGGAACAGAAAGAAAAAATATTAAAATTGTGTAAACAGTGAGTCTTGGTGGTGAGACTTCTGCCTGTGCCCACTCGGGAAGCTGGGGCAGGAGGATCACTTCAAGTTCAGGGCCACATAGAAAGAGCCACTCTCAAAACCACAAATATAGCACGAATAGTATAGTATGCTCATTGGATCCAGTTTCCATCACTCAGTTCTTGAAAAATAGACCCCATGCTGGGGTCTACAGGGTAAGGGTTCAAAGGTGAAAGAAATATTGATCATGCCAGAGCCTCAAACAGAACAGAATTGACAGAGAGAAATCTCAGAGCCACCTTGGGGTGGGGAGAAAATTTGAGAAGTGAGAGACCTTTCTATACAAGCCGACAGGTAATATCAGTATATGTGGTAGGGTTGACAGATTCAATATGGTAAGACGTTTGTCTTTCGGTCCGGCTGAGAGGTCCATGTCAGTGCCATCCTCAGGTATTGTGTATCTGTCCTCAGAATTCAAACACCCGCTGGTAGAGAGAAGAGGTTGGCTCGTCAGTCTCAGAAACTAGATGAGCCCCAGTCAGACTCTCAAACTTAAAAGATGCACAGCTCTCTTTCCGCCCTGCTTAGCTGCTTTGTTAGCTTGGAGCAAGCTAGAGTCACCTGGGACGAGGGACCTCAGCTGAGACAGTGCCCCCATCAGATTCCTCTCTAGGCAAAGTCTATATGGTGTTTTCTTGATTAATAATTGGTGTGGGAAGAACCAGCCCATTGTGGGAGGTGCCACCACTAGTCAAATGGTTCTGGGTTGTGTATGAAAGCAGACAGAAGACTCTTAGGTCAAAATGGTGGATCAATCTGCTGTTGCAGCATCAAGAAAGTGGCTGGGTGGTTTTCGAAGGTGGTATTATAATGCTGCAGGAATCAATAAACTAGGGTTAATGCAAGATGATACACTACATGAAACTGAAGATGTAAAAGAAGCCATAAGAAGGCTTCCTGAGGACCTTTATAATGACAGGCTGTTTCAAACTAAGAGAGTCCTGGACCTGACTATGAGGCATTGGATCTTGCCTAAGGATCAGTGGACAACATATGAGGAGGACAAATTCTACCTTGAACCCTATCTAAAAGAGGTTATTTGGGAAAGAAAGGAGAGAGAAGAGTGGGCGAAGAAGTGATCTTTTAGATAAGATCTGTGGGTGTGCCTGGACTCACCATACTTCTACAAAGTTATTTCAATCTGAATCACAATTTAAGAAATATTTGCTCTACCTATGTCTCACTTTAAATAAATGTCTATTGTAAACATGAAAAGAAAGAAAGAGAGAGAGAGAGAGAGAGAGCAGACAGAAGAAGTTATATAAAGAAAGCCAGTGTGTTCTGCTGAGACTCGATGTCCCAGGGTAGTGTGGTACCCAGGATGAGGGGAGAGGAGAAGAGGAGGAGCAAGGGGAGGATAGATTTGGGGTAGAACTGGGAGGAAAAAAGGAAGAGGACTGTGAAGTGAATTAAACAAACAAACAAACAACAACAACAAAAAACTATTGTTGGAAAAAAGAAAGCCAGTGTCTTAGTTAGAGTTTTCTTGCTATGAAGAAACATCATGACCACAGTAACTCTTATAAAAGATAATAATATGGGCTGATGAGATGGCTCAGTGATAAGAGCACTAACTGCTCTTCCTAAGGTCCTGAGTTCAAATCCCAACAACCACCCATAAACTGACCCCCCTCTTCTGGTGTGTCTGAAGTCAGCTACAGTGTACTTACGTATAATAATAAATAAATCTTTGGGTCGGAGCAGTCAGGGACTGAGCAAACAGGGCCAACAGGAGTGAGCAGAGGTCCTAAAAATTCAATGCCCAACAACCACATGAAGGCTCACAACCAATCTGTACAGCTACAGTGTACTCATATACATAAAATAAATAATTCTTTAAAAAAAAAAGATAACGTATAATTGGACTTGCTTACAGGTTCAGAAGTTCAGTCCACTATCACAGTGGTGGGACACAAGGCAGCATCCAGGCAGACATGGTGCTGGAGAAGGAGCTGAGAGTTCTACATCTTGATCCACAGGCAGCAGAAGAAGACTGTGTACCACACTGGGCAGAGCTTGAACATAGGAGGCCTTCAAACCCACCCCATACAGTGACACACTTCCTCCAACAAGGCCACACCTCCTAATAGTGCCACTCCCAATAGGCTAAGCATTCAAACACAAGTCTGTGGGGGACGTTCGGTTTTTTGTTTGTTTGTTTGTTTGTTTGTTTGTTTTTGTTTTTCGAGACAGGGTTTCTCTGTATAGCCCTGGCTGTCCTGGAACTCACTTTGTAGACCAGGCTGGCCTCAAACTCAGAAATCCGCCTGCCTCTGCCTCTGGAGTGCTAGGATTAAAGGCGTGCACCACCACGCATGGCATGTTCTTATTCAAACCACCACAACCAGTAAACATCATCTATTGTCTACAATGCCAGTAAACATCATCTATTGTCTACAATGCCAGTAAACAACATCATCTATTGTCTACAATGCCAGTAAACATCATCTATTGTCTACAATGCTACAATTCTTGCCTCCTCCAGGTTCCTGCCTTCTGTTTCTTTCGGCCCTGACTTTATTTCATGATAGGCTACAACTGTAAGGTGTAAAGCCAAATAAATCCTTTCCAAGTTGCTTCACGCCATGTTTTTCTTTTTAATCACAGCAGTAGAAAAGCAGAGTGAGACGCCTTCCCAAAGTTATATGAGGGGTAACAGTGGCTTGGCTAACACGAAGTTCTCAGCCACATGCACAGGTCCAGTGAAGTAACAACAAGAGACACAGTGAAACCCCAGGGATGGTCCTTACTCTCCAGGCCAAGCTCAGCAGTCAACACTGATAACCCAGGCCAACTGTTTACACCAGGCTAGACCAGTTGCTCTCATGACCCCAGTGGTATGTACATGGCTGTAGAAAGCAGGCCTTCCAGGATGAACCCTCTGCCACAGATTTATTTATTTATCTATTCCTTCCTTTCTTTTTTTTTTAAAGATTTATTCATTTATTTTATGTATAGAGTACACTGTAACTGTCTTCAGACACACCAGAAGAGACCATGGCATCAGAACCCATTACAGGTGGTTGTGAGCCACCATGTGGTTGCTGGGAATTGAACTTGGGTCCTCTGGAAAAGCAGTCAGTGCTCTTGACTGCTGAGCCATCTCCCCAGCCCTCCAACCCAGATTTCAATAAACATCACAAACAGCCCCACAAACAGGCAACATCCCACTCCTTTGCCCTCATGAACAAATCCCAACTCTAGGGTTTCAAGGATGTAAGAGAGGGGGTTACAGAAGCAAAGAAGTCATGTTTGAATGATATTCTCTTCATTTATTTGCTCTCTTTCACTTATTCACGAGGCTGGGGAAGAGAAAAATGGTACACCGAAGTCGCAGACGTTTAGGCAAAAGAGGAATTTGCCGTCGTATCTACCAGGCCACGATTCTGCCGGGAGGCCTCTCTGGAAGGGCTCTGGCCAGGTTCAAGCAAACGCCCTGGGTTCTTTGTTTCCGTCACAGAAACGTCATGACAGTTCCTTTCTTTCCGATCTGCCAGGCCTCCAAGGGGAAGAAGCGGATAACGATCCTTTAGGAGGCAGAAGGAGAGATGTCAACTCCTGCATACACCCCTCATTTGTTAAGGTCCCTGCCAGACAGGCCAGGATAAACGCTCAGGCCGGCCCATATCAGCCCGCAGGATATTTTGCCAATCTGCCCACCCCAGCTAATGATCCTTGCACCAAGGACAAGTCAGGAGAAAGGTGATGGCTATGCCGGTCCCAGTGCAGACTTAACACAATGGCTTCAATACCTGTGCTCTGTGCTCAGGTGCGCATGTTAGGCTGCTTACCGGCTAACAAACAGTCCCCCTGCTTCTAACTAACTGCAGGCTCCTACAGGCATGCCCAGGGTACCAGTCACTTAGTTTTGAACCAAACCCAGCTCTAAGTGAGGCGCAGGTTCAAATCTGATTCAAATCTGTGGGATCAGTGATTGCTCATTCACAGTGCTCAGAGGAAGCCCCTGGCGATTGTCTGGCACCAGGGTGGTTGTGCACATGGCTGACACCCTCAGGTTTCCATCTGTAAAACTGGCCCAATACAGTTATCTACGTCAGGAAGCTACCAAATCTGCCCCGTGCTGTGTGCATGAGCATTGCCATTAAGAAGTATTGTCCCCTCAACTTAAGGACAGCATTTGAGCATCCAACAAAAGCAGCCATTACCAACTTTCCTGAGCCTACTATGACTCCATTCTGGAAGGCTCTTTCAAACTTATCTCCGTAGTTCTTCACGGGCCCGCTCCAGCCTCAGGAATATGAGACTCTAACTCTGCCTCAGAATGTAAGGATTAGGGGAGAGGGGGGGAGGGGAGGGTCACCTTGTGGGCGAGGGAAGTCATTTAGCCTGACCCACCACCTTGATGGGCCAATGGTCTTTTTATCACCCAGCAACTCACTTGGAGCCTTATCTAGTTCAAAGGTTATCTGCCTCAGGACATAACCAGATTCCCTCGAACCAACCTGGAAAAGTTCTCCTTTAATAAACCTGGTTCAGTGATGGCGAGGAGGCCATCATCACAGTGGTTAAGAGGGTGCCTAAGTATATTCTCAGTACACACAAGGTAACACTGGGGCTTCCCAAACCATCCTTTCTCGGGGCTGCAGAGAGTCGAAGGAATTGAAATCTTGCTATCATTCTGATCACAGACCCACCATTCCAGTGCCTAAGGACACAGAGTGCTTTCTGGAACCAGCAAATAGTCACACACACACCCAACCTTATACAGAGGGACTGAATCCTGACACCAGACGCACAAATACGTTCCCTCACTGGCCCTACATACCGGTCCTGGTCCAGGGACAGCTCCTCGGTGAGGAGCTTGAAGAAGCTGGCGCTGTGAGTGCGGTTCTGCTCCGCGGTGCCCACAACACCGATGGAAGAGACCAGAAGGTGAGCACAGGGCTCTGTGGATTTGTTCATCAACAGGGTCATGCCAGGTCGTATCGTAACGCTCACGCGCTGCAAGGAACATAAAAGTTAAATCCTGAAGCTTGGGCAGGGCATGGCTGGTGTTCAGAAGGGGGCGCGCCAAATTCTTAACGTGGGGGTCCGAGGGCTCCGGGTCTGGGACACTGCCCAGGATCCTTGGGAGTTAGTCACGTCAGGGTCACGCCTGGGAAAGGCAACCAGGAAGGGATCTAGGAAGGGAGGATAGGACACGGAAGGTCAGAGGTTACCAGGGGAGTGGGGTCCCTGGGGATGGGAAACGGTCATTGGGAGGTCCGACCCTAGCCCACAAGTTCTCGCCGACCCTTACTCACGTCTTCGGGTTTGTCCAGGATGGTGGCTGTGGCCGCACACAGCCGGTTCTCCAGCCCCGCGGGTATGCGGCTAGCCGGCAAGTTTGTTTCCAACTCAACGAATGGCATGTTAGCGGGAGAAGAGTGGGATCGCCAAACGGTAACTGCACCGGGTGAGCTGTGGGAGCCAGTAGAGGTTCCAGAAAAGCGGCGCGGGGAGGGGCGGGGCCAGGGAGGCGGGGCCGGGGAGGGAAGAGCACAGCTCTGTTCCTCATTGGCCAGGTAGACTCGGCCCTTCTAGATTGGCTATCAGAGATACGCCTCTTCCGCTGTCACGTGTGCCGGCTCCAAATTACTGAAGTCCCAGGTCCACTACCTTTTGCCCTCCCAGTCGGCAGGCGGCTCTGTTTTTCCCTCTGAGCGTCCCAGCTAGTCGCCCACAAGGCGTACGTTTCTGTAGGAGACTTAAAGTTTCTTAAATGATTGTGATCATTTCAAACTCAGTACGGGAACCGCACTTCTTTTGAACAATCCTGAGACCAAATAGCACGTGAGGTGTGCTTAGGCAAGACCCTAGGACAAGGGCATCTCTCTCTGGTCCCTAAGGTACCTGATTTTGTAAACTCTTCTGTCAGGGATAAATCATTGTCCACTAGAGAGTGGTAGAGCTACTAAAAACGAACCAATCTGGCCTGGCGGTTGTGGCGCAAGTCTTTAAAACCAGAAATCTGGAGGCAGAGGTAGGCAGATCTCTTGAGTTCTAAGCCAGCCTGGTCTACAGACTGAGTTCCAGGACAGCCAGAGCTACACAGAGAAACTGTCACACACACACACATAAACCCAACAAGGCAAAATCTGTCCAATTACACATAGGAAAGTGTACATACTAAAGGATCCAGAAGCAAATGGACTGAGACTCAACCACCACTCTTCTGTTAACGATGTATTTATTAGGTAAGGCACATAAAAGACGTCTTATGGCACAAGATTAAGTAGCTTGACAGTTTGGAGACTGGTAGAAGGCAGCAGTCAGGGTTAGAATGCTTGGGACAAGAATTTGGAAAGTCAGGACATACCAAGCAACTTCCTCTCCCGCAAAGGAACCAGCCCTGCACCCCACCTATGGCAGGAAGCAAAGACCCAGAGGACAAAGGACTTTCACTGGCCAATCCCCGTCTCTCGCATGTATTCAACTGAGAGATCATAGATCCTGCATGCCAAAACTGAGGAAGGGAGGCACCAGGGTTGAAGAGCACAGAGGATCACGTGGTACCAGATATCAAATATATGTGTATGTGTATATACATGTATATACAAATATGGCTTGGAGGGTGGGGGAAGGTTCAATGGTTTGTAAAGTTTCCAAGAAAAGGAATATGGCTAGCTATGTTTCTCCCAAGTATTTTCCTGGAGCTCTCTCCAGAAGTCAGATAAGAACTGATGTTACAGCACAAGCCAGGTGGGGACACAGAGGGAACACAGGTGATGCAGAGAGGAAATTGTGGACCAGAGACCCTATGTCCTAGTGACAGCCAAAGAGCCAGACAGCCTCATCTCTTCCCTTGCACGGCCCCGAGTTTCCCTTGACCGTCTGGCTCCCAGTTCGAGCTATTCCCTCAGTGTAACAAACACTGCACAGAGAGCTTCAGCTTCTCTTTCAAGGCAGGGTCCATCAAGGGAGGCATATCCTTGGCCTTCAGGACAACTTCATGAGCCTCCTGGAAGAGGCTCTCCCCCACTTCGGCTTCCACTCTCTGACGCCAGGCAGCCAGTTTGGGTCGGCTCTCAAAGATTTTGCAGCCAGCACTGACAGGCTGTGGGGAGAAGGAGTCAGGAAAGGGGATAAGTTCTACAATCTACAGGCAGCATGGCTGCTCAGTATTTCCCCCCACTATGTTGTCCCTTCCTCCACCATGTGTGAAGGGCCTCTTGATACCCCCATAGAAAGGATTTATGAGAATTTACTTTGTAATGATATGAATAAGTGACTGTTCGAAGCTCAGTCATAAATTGGGCATTTTATGTCACTACCTCCAAAGGCTTAGGAAATACTAGAGAAGACAAAGAATATACAAGCCTGAATAAAAGGGAAGGGAACCTGTAGGAACCCTGGCTTCCACGTATGGAAAGGCGTGGCATTTAAATATTATTGGGCCCATTAGCATCCTGTCCTGGAAGGATGAAGGACACATGAGGGTCTCGTCCCCTCTCTGAGGATGATGGTTAGGAGGAAGAGACAATTTCTTCAATGGCCACTTGGTAAGGTGTCCATGCTCCTGAAAACAAATCCTCACAAATCCTCACCCATCGTCCTGTAAGACACACACACACAGAGACACAGACACACGCATACACACACACACACACACACACACACACAGTAGAAGAGAAGTTAGTGGGAAGGAGACAAAGCAGTAGAAGGGGACAAGAAATGATCAAAATACATTATTTACACGTATGAAAGTGTCATAATGACACCCATTACTATGTGCAATTGACATATGCTAATAAAACAGTTTAAAATTCACTTTAGAGATGAGGAAGGCGAAGGCACCGAGGGAGGAGTGACTTATCCAGGGCCCCAGAGCCAGAAAAGGCAGTCAGAGCAAGGCTATCGGCCCCTCCCAGGACTCTCCATCATTCAGCAAGCCATCCAACTCCATGACACTCACATGCATCAGCTCTGTGATGGCCACCAAGTCAGCCACGGAGATATGGGATCCTGTAAGGAAGGCCTGGTTCTGCAGGAACTTGTCCTCTAGCACCTGCAGACACCCATCCAGTTCAGCCAAGGTGGATGCCAGCATCTCAGGAGGTACGGGCTGTCCCAGGAACACAGGGAACATCATCTGATGGACCAGCAAGAAGAAAGATTCAGCTCTGTCCAATATTCATCTTTTTGTCCCACTCTTATCCATCCATCCATCTCAGTTCTTTTTTTTTTTTTTTTTTTTTTGGTTTTTCGAGACAGGGTTTCTCTGTGTAACCCTGGCTGTCCTGGAACTCACTTTGTAGACCAGGCTGGCCTCGAACTCAGAAATCCGCCTGTCTCTGCATCCCAAGTGCTGGGATTAAAGGCGTGTGCCACCACTTCCCGGCCATCTCAGTTCTTAAGATCTTTCCTTTTCCTTTCCCCATATAAAATCATGCATGACTCTCTATTGCCCTTAAGACCAAGACCTCAACCGGAAACCCTCCCCAGTGTAGATCCCGCCATCACATCCCCATTCGGCATCCCCCTTGATTGTAAGTGGGACTTCTCAAGAGAAACATGGTAGTTGAAACACCATGGAAGGAATTGCTGAGCTTTTAAAGCCAGTACTCAGGAGGGGTACTGGCATGAAATGCTGACAATCTGGGCTGGAATTCTAAGATCACCAAGGTGAAAAATTGAAACAGAACTACTAATTAAATATTTATTTGTTTGTTCGTTTTTCCGTTTGTGTGAATGAGTGCACACATGCTCTCATAGGTGCACATGCATGCCCTCTATCACCACAGCATGCTTATGGAGATCAGAAGACAACATGCAGGAGTTGGTTCTCTCCTCCTACTGTATTGGATCGCAGGGATTGAACTCAGGTTGTCAGACTTGGTGACGAGTGCCTTTACACCCTGAGGTTTGTCACTAGCCCAAGAATTTTTCTTTTTAACAGGGAATGCCATCTCTGATGCATCCTGGGAACATCCCCACGGCTCACCTTCTGCCACATGGCCCTGGTGCAACAACTCCGCAGGGCTGTGTGCTGCCATGCCAGGTACTCGTCTACACGAGCTCGAGTCTGCAGGTCCTGAGGGTACCAGTGGTCGGGGGCCTTGTACTTTCTACTCAGGTACAGCAAGATGGCCACACTGGAGGAATGCAGAGAGATGGAGAACACTCCCTGGTCATTCTTTTTTTTTAAGATTTATTTATTATTATAAATAAGTACAGTGTAACTGTCTTCAGATACTCCAGATGAGGGCATCAGATCTCATTACAGATAGTTGTGAGCCACCATGTGGTTGCTGGGATTTGAACTCAGGTCCTCTGGAAGAGCAGTCAGTGCTCATAACTGCTGAGCCATCTCTCCAGCCCCCTCCCTGGTCATTCTTAAGCCACCCTGGTCTAGGACTAGGGTGTCTTGTGCCTGAATTTCTGCAATCATTTCTTACCCAGCCTGGGGACCCTTTCAAAATGCAAGGGAAATGGGATCTCTCCTCTGCTCAGATTCCCCTGGGGTACTTCCTTCCTGCAGGACTGGTCAGAGCCTTTCTCTATTCCCTACCACCACCACCACCACCACCACTACCACCACCACCACACTGCTGTGCTTGCCTGCTTCACCTCAGCGGTGCTGCCTCAGCTCTTCAGCCCATACCTGCGAAAGGTCTAATGTCACACACAGCCTTCCCCTTTGTCCTTCCAGCTAGAACACACTGCCCACACACCTGGTACATCAGTACAGGAAGTTCCTGCTCATTTACCACCTCCACAGTCAGCTTCTCTTTCATGCCTCACTTGAAATCACTAACCCTGACCCCCCAACCTGTCTTGTCCCCGCTGTACTCTCCACCTGTCACCTTACTGTCACTCCCCACCTCCGAAATGCAAGTCCCATGGGGGCCCAGACTATGATCTGCGCAAGCTCCAAGGTCAGACGGCAACCTGGTGCTAATGGGTGCTCAGCGGAGGGCAACCAAGTTCAATGGGTGATCCTTTGGCTTCTAGGGTAGCTCCTCCCTCCAAGACCTGGCGCAGCCACTCTCTTTGACACTATCATTCCTCCTGAGCGCTGGGCTCTCAGGGAAGGGGCCCGGAAGCAGTCTGGGCTCCCCCATCTCCCTGCCTCAGTTTCCTCATCCATGAAATACAAGGGGGGGTGAGGCATACCATGTGTTCAAAAGTCCCATCTCAGCCCCAGGTACCTGCTTGGGTGTTACCCTGGAGCAGACACAGAAGCCATAGTCCAAGTTGGCAGCATCAGGCCCGGACAGATGACTTGCCCTACACAGCTTGGTTGCAAGCAGGGAACATGTTACCTCTCTGCCAAGACGAAGTCCCCATCCTTCAAAGCTGGCACCTTCCTCAAAGGGTTCACCTGGGCGAAGGAATCTGTGTACTGCTGACCTATGGAGAGATACCAGAGCATTGGAGCTGAGGACTCAGAGACTTTTTAAGGTCTGCTGGTCTCCTTCTCTACACTCAAGCACCAGTTTTCCCACAAGAAGCCTCAGTGAAGAGGAAGCCAACACACAGGGCGGCGGATCCTCTCACAAATCCATTTGCCTTCACTCCTGGGAAGCCTGGGTCAGAGTGACTACTTGGGTCTGGGAAAGATTCCGTACTTGGTTCTGTGCAGCTATGGCCCTTACTCATCCTAATGCAAACACCCAGTCTTATTCCTGGGCCCTGATCATTCTTTCTATCCCAGGAAAGAACTGGGAGAACTGGGTGGGTGTGGTAAGAATTTTGGTGTCTTTCTTAAAAAAAAAAAAAAAAGCACAGAAATATTATGGGAATATGTTTTTGTTTTAATCCCAGGTATGGGAATATAGGATATAGGGCTGCTTCCCAGCAGGTGACTATGATTTGCCTGGTGCTCTAGCAAAGGTGTGGTTTTGCCAGCTGCAGAGAATTATTGCAATTGTATGACATTTTGTAACTCTGGGGAATTTTCAGAAGATATATAAATGCTTGAGTCCTGATGGAAAGGGCTGGTTGGCCAGCTATTGGTTGGGCGCTGTTGGCTGTGCTTTGTCCAGTAGTCATGTGTGAAGAGATGAAAAGAAGAAATTTGATATCCCAACAGTGAAGATCAAACTTGTCCAGAGGAACTCCATACCCCTAGTCAGCAGGAAGTAATCTAATGATACAATGTTCTTCTCTTTCCCCTCCATCCTTTTTTCCCTTCTATCTAGTGTTAGGGGGTTGAAAGGGTGAAAGAAGAGGGGTGGAGAATGGCAAAAGAAAAAAGGAACCCCAGGGTTGGAGAGATGGCTCAGCGGTTAAGAACACTGACTGCTCTTCCAGAGATCCTGAGCTCAATTCCCAGCAGCCACATGTTGGCTCACAACCATTTGTAATGGAATCTGATGACTTCTTCTGGTGTGTCCAAAGACAGTGACAGTGTATTCATGTACATAAAATAAATAAATAAATTTTTAAAAAGAGAAGAAAGGAACCCAAAAAGTAGTCAAAAGTCCCATTACAGGTGGGTTCTTCTATCCAGACTGGGTAACCTGTGTACACATCAGAGCTCCAACATCCTTTTTCTGGGTTCTTAGCTCAACATAGCTCTTGCCAGAACAAGTTTCCTATTCTGCCACTAGGAATCCAGCAGCTCTGTACTTCTCTCTTTTCTGTGCCAAGCCCTCAGAGCTCCCTCTTTACCTGGGATTCCCAGACAGAACCAAACCCCATGCCTAAACCAGAGCTGACGGTACAAGGTAGGTTGCCTGGTCCGTGGGAATGGAATCAGAGGCCATTTGGGGAAGTCAGGTCCTAGATCCATCTGTGGATCTGTCTTTCCTTCCACTGAATGGACTCCATTGCCTTTGCCCATTCTCCTTTCACAAACTGTCCATGTGCAGCCCCTTGTCAAGCTGTATGTACTGAAGAGGTACTGGAGCTAAATAGGACTCAGCTAAATAAGACGTTCTAGAGTCAGCCGGGCGTGGTGGCGCACGCCTTTAATCCCAGCACTCGGGAGGCAGAGGCAGGCGGATTTCTGAGTTCGAGGCCAGCCTGGTCTACAGAGTGAGTTCCAGGACAGCCAGAGCTACACAGAGGAAACCCTGTCTCGAAAAAAAAAAAAAAAAAAAAAAAAAAAAACCACAAAAAAAAAAAAAAAAAAAAAAGAAGTTCTAGAGTCTCCGACACCGACTCTCCAAGCTCCCGTCCAGTTGTAACTCTGCCTCTACTGAAACCTGCTTCAGTAGCTGGGTTTCTGCCCCACTTCCCCCCTCCCGCCCCCCAAGGACAATCAGAGCAGTGATATTCCAACTCAAGGCAGAGTGGCCCCTCCCACTGTCCTTTCACCCAACGCTCAAGCTGACCAGCAACTTCTATAGAGTAAACATCTAGAAGCAGGTGTGTTTGTGTGTGATCTGGGGAAGGAGGGGAGGAGAGAGGTGGTCAAGCGGGTCTGGCAAGCCTGTAATTCAGCTTCTTGGGAAACTCAACCAGTTCAATGTTTCACTGGGCTAACTGAGAGCGCAACACCGGGACTCAGTTGCACCCCTCGCCTGACTGCCCACGGCTGCAAAGGTCAGAGGCTGCAAAGGTTCAGCAGGCTGCAGACTTCCCGGCCAGCCAACAAAGCCCACCTTTAAGCGCTGGCATGGTATGAAGTTGTAAGAGGACGCTGTTGTTCTTCTCAAAATGACAAGTAGAGAGCCGGGCGTGGTGGCGCACGCCTTTAATCCCAGCACTCGGGAGGCAGAGGCAGGCGGATTTCTGAGTTCAAGGCCAGCCTGGTCTACAGAGTGAGTTCAGGACAGCCAGGGCTATACAGAGAAACCCTGTCTCGAAAAACCAAAAAAAAAAAAAGACAAGTAGAAAGAGCTTTGGGAGCATGGCTCAGTGGTGGCATATATAATAGATACCCTGGTTCGGTCCCCAGTAGAATACACACACACACACCACTAATGGCACGCAAGCCTGGACACTGGAGGGGACTTGCTCTGGTGGACAGGAAACACACAAGAGTCCTGAGTGGAAGATCACCCACCCAAGTAAAACAACCCTTTTCTAGCCCAGCATGCAAAAATGCAAGATGAGGTTCCCTCACTTAGGAAAGGAGCTAGTTCAACTTTTTTTTTTTCCTCTCCAAAGTCTTTAAGAAGGATCGCCATTCTTAAATCTCCAAAGGTGAGAGACTTTCAAGCCCGGCTCCCCTCCTCTCGCCGCAGCTTCAAGGGCGCCTTTGCATCCGGTATTGGGACGGATGTTATTCACTAGGGAAAGGTCCTTTAAAAATTCACAGCTGATAACTGATACAACTGCTTTCTCACGGGAGCGGCTTTTGCACACCTGGCCTGGCCAGTCACCCACCCGCTGCAGAGGTGGGAGGTGCTCTGTACAGAAGGCTGCAGACTTCCCAGCCTGCCAACTGAGCCCACCTTTAAGCAGCTCTATGGTACGCAGCTGGAAGGGGATGCCGTTCTTCTTGGCGAAGATGTAGACAGCACGGCAGGGTTGGGACATCAGGTCCAGGTAGAGCTCCAGACCCATGGCGGAGGCTGTGGGAGTAGCCGCTGGCAGACCTCGGGGACTAGCCTCGGGTGAACTGCCTCTGGGGACAGAAGCCGTAGCAGCCGCAACGGCGAGCAGGAACGGCTGGGTCCCAGCCCCTCAGTGCTGCTTAGCCTCGATCGGAGCTCGATCCCAATCTTCCTTCCCATTGGATGAACACAAGAACTTTGGGCCAATCAGCGGCGGACTGCAAGTTAACCCCCGAAACAGATGAACCTGAACTATGAGCCCGGGTCTTGGTTTGGAGCCAAACTGGCCCCTGTACCTCCGTGCTTCAGCCAAATGAGGAGCGGAACCCAGTAAAAGAAAAACTGACACGACCGGAGTCTCTATTGGTGAATTTAGGGGCAGATTAGCCGTGCTACCTGCCCTCAAATTCACTTTCTTTCCCTCCACTCACAGAAAAGGTTGAGGGAGGAGTGGCTTCGGAGATCCTTGACACAGAAAAGGAAGAAGGAAGTGAGACTACCAATCCCATCCAGTTCCTTGGGCCCAGGACTCAGGTTGGTTGTAATGAGTGGCCAAGTGTGTAAATGCTAGGTCCACACCCCGTGAGGGAAATGATCCGGCCTCCTCATTCTTATTTATTTCACCCCAGCTAATCCCTCTAGCGGGAGGTGGGGATTGAAGACATGCCTAGGATTGGATAAAACTTCTCCACCTAATGCGGAAAAAAAAAAAATCTAAAAAAAAAAAAAAAAAAAAAAAGCGCCGGGCGTGGTGGCGCACGCCTTTAATCCCAGCACTCGGGAGGCAGAGGCAGGCGGATTTCTGAGTTCGAGGCCAGCCTGGTCTACAAAGTGAGTTCCAGGACAGCCAGGGCTACACAGAGAAACCCTGTCTCGAAAAACCAAAAAAAAAAAAAAAAAAAAAAAAAAAAATCTTCAGTGGCAGCCAGGGGCACCTAAGGCCTATATGACATCATCATTTCCCCAAATCTCCAAATGATGGGGGAAAACCCAACTAACCAACAACAACAACAACAACAACAACTACAGCAAGGACTGGAGAGATGGCTCAGCAGTTAAGAGCATTGACTGCTCTTCCAGAGGTCCTGAGGTAATGGGATCTGACATCCTCTTCCAGTGTGTCTGAAGAGAGTGACAATGTATTCATAGACAAACAAATAATTCTTTAAAAAAAAAAAAAGTGTCTCAGCACCACAGATTATTGGGAAACTTGAGAATGGCTTTGTCTTCCTGGTTCCAGGCATTTTTTTTTTAAATTCTTTAACCCCTTTTTACAGTTCAGTCTTCATCCTCCTCCAGGTCAACCCCACTACCACCACTCCCCATCTCCTGTCTCCTCTACCCCTCCTCTCCAAGAGGATGTCCCCACCCCACCCCCACATCACCAGACCTCCTCACTCCCTGGGGCCTCAAGTCCCTCACTGAGGCCAGACCAGGCAGTCCTCTGTTGTATATGTCAGGGGCCTCGAACCAGCTAGTGTATGCTGCCTGGTTGGTGGCTTGGTGTCTGAGAGATCTCAGAGGTCCAGGTCAGTTGAGACTGCCAGTCTTCCCATGGGGCTGCCCCTCCTCCTTAGCTTCTTCCAGCTTTTCCCCAATTCACAGGGGGCCGAAGCTTCTGTCCATTGGTTGGGTGCTTGTGTCTGCATCTGACTCTTTCAGCTGCTTGTTGGGCCTCTCAGAGGGCAGTCATGCTAGGTTCTTGTCTGTAAGCACACCATAGCATCAGTAATAATGTCAGGCCCTGGGGCCTCTCCTTGAGCTGGATCCCAAGTTGGGCCTGTCACTGGACCTCCTTTCTCTCAGGCTCTTGTCCATTTTTGTCCCTGCAGTTCCTTCAGACTGCAAGAATTCTGAGTCAGAACTTTTGACTCTGGGATGAGAATCCCTTCCCTCCACTTAATGTCCTGTCTTGACTCTACAAGTTTCCCTCCCCACTGTAGAGCCCTTCATCCAAAGTCCCTCCCTCTTGAGTCCCGAGAGTCTCTCACCTCCCAGGTCCCCAGTTCATTCTAGAGTATTCCCCCCACATCCTACCTCCCGACCAGACGTTCTCTCTAAGGAATACCTATCCCCTAGTTTAATGTCTGTTTGCCATAGTGGAAGCTGACCTCTCTAAACTGAAAGGGAGAGACCCCTTCATTTCCCCACCTCTTCCCTTTAGTGTGTAACAGTTCTCCACAAGTCACCTTTGTCTATCTCTCCCCATCTCCACCCCCAACTACAGCAACATCCAGTCTTTCAGCTTCCTTCCTGTCCACTCCCTCACCCCCAACTAGAATACTATCCCAGAACACAACTGAGCCCTTCATCCCTTTTTTTTTTTTCTTTTTTACTCCCTGAGACAGGGTTTCTCTGTAGACCAGGCTGGCCTTGAACTCAGAAATCTGCCTGCCTCTGCCTCCCAAGTGCTGGGACTAAAGACATGCACCACCACTGCCTGGCAAGCCCTTCATTCCTAATCACAGTTTGTACCCAAGAGTTTTGAGCATGACCTCTGACCAGGATTGCGACTGGAGGTATTTCCTCCTCTTGACCAATTCTGCAGGTCAGGAAGGTTTGATGATCCTATGAAGGGACCATGTTCAAGAGGCTGCTCTGGCCAAATAATGCATTCCCATGCCTGCAGCTGAGGCATCTGTGATTTCATTCTCCCAGATCCAGAAGTCTGGAAGGCGACTGTGATTTGGCTTGCTGTCTGTTTTTGTTGTTCTGTTTCATTGAGATACAATCTCACACTATATCCCAGGCTAGCATGGATCTCAATATGTAGCCCAGGCTGGCCCTGAGTTCTCAGTGATTCTCCTTCTCCTCCCTTGTTTCATCCCTTCTGAGTGCTGGATCCCATGCAAGAGCTACCATGCCTAGCTGTGACTTCATGGTTGGTGGCAACCATGAGAGGGTCAACGATCCCCAAAGCCTGGGAAACGGAGCTGTCTTTCGGGAAGACAACTGAACGGGATTAGAGGAAGAGGGTTAAAGAAACAACACGGAGAAATTAAAGCCCAAATCAAGCCCAGTTTATTACCCAGACTCCAGGGGAAAGTAATGATTATAGTTGAGGTCATGTGTGGCTATCACAGAAAAAGGGTGAATATGGAGCTGAGCCTGAAAGCCATCATGGTGTGAGGAGTGAGGTGCATCCCCAGTGTAATGCAAGCCAGTTGTGAACTGCCGCAGCTGGTACAGGGATGAAGCGTCTGACGTCACTGGATCATGGCCAGCACTCTGGGCATCAGCTTCTGCTTTATGATGAGGTCAGCAGGGGGACAGTCCTTCACCTTCAGGATGACTTCATGGGCTTCCCGGAAGAGGTCCTTCCCCACAGCTGCCTCCACTCGCTGGTACCATGCAGCCAGCCTGGGATGCCCTTCAAAGACTGAGCAGCCACCACCTACAGGCTATATCAAGAAGGGAATAGAATTTACAGCTAATTTTGCTTCTTAACTTGACAGATATAGAAAGAGAGAACTCAACTGAGGGATTGCCTCCATCGGATTGGCTTGTAGGAATGTCTATATGGGGGCTTAGTCCATATAGTGGTGTTAATTCTGGAAAGATGGACTTAGACAATATAAGAGAGCTGAATGTGAAGCCAGAGCAAGCCAGTATGCAGAGTTTTCCCACTGATATTTCTGCTTCAGCTCCTGCCTCTAAGTCTTGCCTGGAGCTCCTGCCCTGGTTTCCCTTGATAATGGATGGTAGCCTATACACTGAAGTTAACTCATTTCCTCCACCAAGTTGTTTTTATCATGATATTTATCACAACAACAGGAAAGCAAACTAGAATAACAAATTGGTACCAGAGGTATAGGGTTGCTGTAACTGACCTGACCACGTTGTTTTAGGAGGGAAGGGTTGGAAAAGCATTTGGAACTTCGGGCCTATAAAAAAATCATTGAGTAGTCAAGAGATCAATGAGCTGTTCTATGATAGCTTGAAAGATGCCATTGTTGCAAGACACACCGATGGTGGAGACCTGGTTCATAAAGTTTCAAAGGGAAGTCTGAGAGTCCCTCGAAGATTCTGTGAGGGCCACTCGTGTGGCATATTAATAATCTGCAGAAGTGAAACATTCTAAGCTTCCGTGGGACAATGGCTACTGGTTAGTTAGGACTGAAAACGCAGCTGTAGTTTATCAGCCCAGTGTCATTGAGGGAATGTCTTCTGGGAAGTATTTTCCTCAGGGTCAATACATAGAAGCTGTGGCCCAGTAGTAACGTGGGCCAAGGCTGTTCGCAAAGCTGGCAGCAGAACTTGAAAAATAATGTGTAGGAGTCTCCCACACGGTACAAGTTCTGAAGGCATGAAGGGGTCATTAAGAACAACTGAGGCTTGGCACTCTATGGAACCAGAAAAGGACATTGGTGAGAGTGAAGTTTTAGTGGTAACAGAATGTTAAAGATGGCAGGACTATGGGGTGACTGTCAAGGACAGTGACAGATATGGCATGATTCCTGATCAAGCCAACAAGACAAGCTATATGGTCTGTCTATACAGCCCAAGCCCTTTAGAGCCCAGTAGGTCTCCAGTGAGTCAGAGATGTCAGACATGGAATGTCGTATGCCGTAGGATCTTGGTTTAGTTTCAGTCTGATTGTAACTGTGCCTTGCTTCTTCCCTTGTGGTACAAGAAATGCTGTGATTTATTTGGTGGGCTTTATGGTATCCCAAAGTTAAGAGACTCTGGATTTTTAAAGAGAACTTGTATTCTGAAATCATTTGGGCTTTTAAAAAGACTTTGAGACTCTTAAAATTGTACTGTGTTTTGCAATACTAACCTGAGATCGTAGGGATAAAAGAAATGAAAGACTGTGGTTAAACATTGATGTGTCTGTGGGACAGGCTGATAAGGAGTACATTGTACTGGTTGGGTTTTTGTTTTTTGTTTTTTTTTCCTACTTCACACAAGAATAGATACACCTAGGAAGAGAAAATTTCTTCTGAGGAATTGTCTCCCTCAGAACGGCCTGTGGGCATGTCTGTGAGGTGTTTTCTTGGCTGCTGATTGATGTAGGAGGACTCAGTACATAGTGTATGGCACCATCCCTGGTGATGGGCCTGTGCTGTATAAGAAAGGCTGTAGGGAAAACCAGTAAGCCAATAAGCAACATTCCTCCCTGATTTCTGCTTCAAGCTCCTGCCTTGAGTATCTTGCCTTGGCTTCCCCCCATGATAGAGTGTAAACTGTAAGCCAAATGAATCTTTTCCACCCTAAGTTGTGTTTGGTTTAGTGGTTTATCACATTAATAGAAAAGCAACCAAGAACAATCAATGAAAGCAAAGACAGACATTACAAATCTGGAAGGAGTCTCCACACATTTGCATATCCTCCTACAACTAGTGAGGATAGCAAAAATGGGACTTCTCTAACTAGCCAGAATTCCCTGTATCTTATGGACCCATTTGTTGAGGTTGGTCTTTGACTATGTATTATAATGCTAATAGTGGCCCCCAAGATCTGGCTGCCCCAAGGATGAGAGAATCCACACATACACCAAATGATGCTATGTGACCTTGCTCCTTAATTTAAATCTATTGACTGAATAAAGATGCCAACAGCCTATAGCTTGGCAGAACAGAGATAGGTTCCCCGACTTGGGGTCTGAGGCAGGAGACCACTAGAGGAGAGAAGGTGGATAGAGGAGAAGATGCCATGGGGTAGGTGAGTCATGAAAACATGGCCATGAGGGCTGCAATTGAAGAACTGCCCAGGTGGGACGGGGCAAGTTATAACTTGGAGTTACGGATGGGGAAGTAGATTATAATAGCTTAGAGGGTAGATGTCTGCCCAGCTCTAGTGCATTAAAGGCTAGCGAGCACATTATAAATATAAAAGCTTTGTGTCTTTTATCTAGAAACTGAATGATCAAGGTGAGGTAGAAACCCCTGATGGAGATTTAACAATTACCACAGCAGCCACCATTCTTACAGCACTCACATGCATCAGCTCTGTGATGGCCACCAAGTCGGCCAGGGAGATGTGGGGCCCAACAAGGAAGTCTTTGTCCTGGAGGAACTTGTCTTCAAGCACCTGTAGGTTAACATCCAGTTCTGCCAATGTGGCTGCCAGCGTCTCAGGAGGTATTTGTTCACCGAGGAAAACAGGGAACATCACCTAGGAGGGAAAATAAGGAATTGGAACCAGCTGAGCTGGGGGGGGGGTGCGGGGGGGGGGGACGACCATGCCTCCCAATGTCAGGACTGCCTTTTATTTCTGTGCCTCTTCCTTGGTGGCCTGCCCAGACCCACAGGGGAATCCCCAAGTGACATTTTTGTCTACAAATAAATAGTCCTCCTTTCACCATCTCTGCTTGGCTGGACCTCAGAAAAGACGACACTTTATTAATGACTTAAATGGGGACCCGAAGAATAAATAGATCTAATATTTTTGAGGAAAGAAGTCAGGTTAGGGACCATGGTCATGGGTCACTCAGGATTAAGAATAAAGTGATCGCTTTGACTTGCAAACATCATAAGTATTTTAACGACATGAATAATGTAAGTCACTCAGACAGCTTCTTCGTACAACCGAGGGACAAGGCAAACTAAAGTTCACCTGGAAGCAATCCCAGCAGAAGAGCAACAGTGAAGGGGTCACAGTACCTGGTGTCAGACTAACCTACAGAGCTACAGTAACAAAAACAGTATGGCACTGGCAGGAAAGCAGCCATTCTGCCAGTGTAACAAAATAGAAGACCCAGAAACAAACCCACAGAGCTACAGCCTCCTAATTCTTAATGAAAGGGCTAAAAACATAAGTAGGAGAAAAAGACACTTCAATAAACAGCGCTGAGAAAAGTAGATACCCATTTGTAAAAGAATAAAACTAGATCCAAATCTTTTACCTTTATAAAAAAAATCAAACCCAAGCCAGGCATGGCGGTGCTCATCTTGATCCCAGCACTCAGGAGGCAGAGGTGGATGGATCTCTGTGTTCGAGGCCAGCCTGGTCTACAGAGTGAGCTCCAGGACAGCCAAGGCTACACAGGAAAACCCTGTCTCAAAATTCATTCATTAACTAATTATGGGGGAGGGGCAGAGGACCAGCAAGAGCTGATTAGGAGAAGAAAGTGTGGTGGGGGAGGGGATGAGTAAGACCAAGCAGGTCTGAAAAAACGCCACAAGAAAATCCATTCCTCGGTGCATAGTGGAGAGCCACCAGGTTGGTCACAAAAGTCCCAGGACTGAACTCTGGGCGGTTGGAACAGGCTAGGTAAGAAATTTAGTGGCCTTCCTGGCATTTCCCCACTAGGATTATTCTATAAACTTGATTTTTCCCCCATAGCATAATGGCTCAGGTCCCACACGGTAGTTAACGGCTGAAAGACCATGGGGTCTTGTGGGACATATTTTATTTGACCCAAACCAGAGGTTTGGTTTTGTTCCTATTTTGAGACAGAGCTTCAGATGGCCCAGGCTATGTACAGAGCTGAGCTTGACCCTTGACCTCTATATCCTTCTGTGTTTACCTCTGCTGCTACCTTCCAGGAGCCTTGTCAGGTGTATACCACCACACCCAGATCCAAAACAGAGTCCTTTATTATATAAATATAATATAACATTAATTATTAAATATTAAATGTAAAGTTTATAAAAGTAACTTAATTGTTGGCTTCTGATGCCCAATCTTTCCCACCTTTAACAGTTGTCCTAAGATGCTCTCCCTTCTCCACTCTTTTAAAGAAAGGGTCATACTATTTAGCCCAGGTTATATCCAACTCACAATCTTCCTGCCTCCACCTCCCAAGTGCTGGGATTACAAGCTTGCACCATGACTGAACTCAGCTAAAATCATCTTTTGAATGTATATCCAACTGGGCTGTGACAAAGGCATGATCCTTGGGTCTCTAAGGACAGTCTTCTCAGCAGTGTTCTAATGAAGTGGTTTGCTCTAACTTCCATGCTGTCTAGCTTCAAACAATCCAAAAGTGTAATTGTTGAGCATTGCTGATATTGGTCCTAGGTGCCTCCGTAGAGAGAGAAGCTCACCAAGACTCTAAGCCTTCATCTCTCAAAAGAGCAGAGGGGCGCAGCCTTCCTGGAAAGACTGGTATCCAGCCAGCTCTCTCCAGTTTACTTTCAAGCATAATACATGGTTAACTGAGGCTGGGAAAGGTTCCAACTACCAAAGTTGTCTTATTCTGCTGCCCCTGAGAGCAGAAAACCCACACAGACAAATCTCAGTCCCTTTTGACCAGGGGTAGCCATAATCCAAAGTAAGAACTCCAGGTTTGCCAGGAGTGTCTTAGGACCAAGATCTGTGCAGCTGTAAGCTCTCATGTAGCACCAAGAGCAGACTTTCCGGGGCGGGGGTGGGGGGGGGAGAGAGAGAGAGCACTTCTTCAAAGTTCAAAGAGTCTCTCAAAACAATTTCTCAGAGTCTCCGGATTAACCCAGATAAAGCAAAGGTTTCGCTGAAACATTTCACTCAGAGCCAGACACGATGGCTTTACTATATGTATCACTGTAGTTGAGAGCTGGATCGACCACCCAAGGCTTCCTCAGAGGCCCCACTGAAAGGACAAAATGAACCTCGTTTTGTACCCTTGCCCAGGAACAGACTTGTCAAGGTCAGCTTGGGGTCAGACCTTGAAAGAGTTAAGGCTTCTAATCCTGGGAGTTTGGCTCTTCTCTGTGAAGAGACTGAACTTGCCCAGTCTCAAGGCCACTGTGTACTCAGCCTGTCACACTCTTGAGACTTTGTGTTCCCTTTGAGCAACATGGTTCTGATCAGCCTGCTGCTGACTTTGTTCCACTGTATGAGAGTTTCTGCTGACTCTTTTCATGTCTCGCCTGGAAATAGTACGGAAGATGCTGTGCTTCTCAATAAGCCCGCTTGACACAGACCCGGCTCATGCAGGATCTCGGGACTCCAGCTGTCCTACCTCCGGCTTAGAACCGCTGTGTCACTGAAGAATGGCTGGCTCAGGTCACCTAATAAAAGTGGGTCCATGTTACTCGTTAACCAGAGCCACAGGCAGCTAGATGGCACCCATCTGACTTTTCCCGGAGCTGTGATAGATCACTCTGCAAAGCAACTTAAGGGAGTGAGACCCATGGTTCCAGGGTACAGCTGGTGCAACGGATGTCATGGCAGCAGGAACCTGAGGGACCCGGTCACACTGTGTCCACACTGAGGTCACACTGTGTCCACACTGTCACGCTGTGTCCACACTGAGGTCACACTGTGTCCACACTGAGAGTGACGAATGTACCTCAGATCATTTTCTCTCTCCTGCTCTTTACTTTTTTATTTTATTTTTTGAGGTTTTATTTTTCTTTTTATGTGTGTGGGTATTTTGTCATATGTATGTCTGTGCACCATATACGTATAGGGCCCACAGAGGCTACAAGAGGAAGTCAAATCCTTTCGAACCTCAACAGCCCTGTCAGTGCTGGAACTCCAACTTGGGGTCTCTGGAAGAGAAGCCGGTGCTCTTAACTACTAAGCCATCACTTCAGGCGCCGGTTTTTTTTTTTTTTTTTGGTTTTTGTTTTTTTTTCTTTTCTCTTTCTAAAAATATAATCCCAGCCTAGGAAACAGTGCAGCCCACAGTGGGAAATCTTTTCAATGGGATTAACCTAATCAAGATAAGTCCCTCCCAGATGTTCCCAGATGTTCCCAGATATTCCCAGATGTTCCCCACTCTGCTAATTCTAGATCCCAGCAAGTTGACAACTGAGATCAACCATCATAACACCTACCAAAATGTTTACACAAAGGTCATTCAATTTTCCTCTCTCTCTCTGTCTCTGTCTCTCTGTCTCTCTGTCTCTCTGTCTCTCTCTCTCTCTCTCTCTCTCTCTCTCTTCGCTGAAGTGGGGAAATTGCTGTAACATTTCCCAAATCACTAACAACTCCAGACTTCCCATACAGAGGTTAATAATTTTTCCGTTAGCTTGCCAGGCTAAAAAGGAAACCAGCATTGCCTCTCAGGCTTGGATTGCTAACGCAAAGAGATTGCTCTAAAGCCTGAAAACACATGGGCTATATATACCGTACTGCATACAAGATTGATCAGCACTGGCTTCCTGTCAGTTCTGCAGAGAATCAAACGTGACCTGTTAAAGTCAGACCATTTGTCATCCTATCCCCTCTAGGGGGAGACGAAAGAGGGCAGCAAGCTCCAGGCAGTGCAAGAGAGGGTAACGTGGGCACCAGGCAGGCTAGAGATACAATCCCAGGACCTGGGAAACAACAGGCTTCCTGGGCTCTTGCTTTTCTGCTCTTGCTTAGGGGTCATAGTTTCCTGGGTAGACTGAGCTACATAGAATTCGTAATAAAAATCCATCTCCAAATGCTGAGCGCTGAGGATACTACAGCTCAGGGTGAGAATATGAGGATACTACAGCTCAGGGTGAGAATATGAGAATACTACAGCTCAAGGTGAGAATATGAGGATACTACAGCTCAGGGTGAGAATATGAGGACACTACAGCTCAGGGTGAGAATATGAGGATACTACAGCTCAGGGTGAGAATATGAGGATACTACAGCTCAGGGTGAGAATATGAGGATAATACAGCTCAGGGTGAGAATATGAGGATACTACAGCTCAGGATGAGAATATGAGGATACTACAGCTCAGGGTGAGAATATGAGGACACTACAGCTCAGGGTAAGAATATGAGGATACTACAGCTCAGGGTGAGAATATGAGAATAATACAGCTCAGGGTGAGAATATGAGGATAATACAGCTCAGGGTGAGAAGACTATAAATAAGGAAAGAGAGGTAGGGGAGGAGGTGAAGGAGAGGAAAGAGATGATGATGATGGTGGTGGTGATGGTGATGAAAAGGAGGAGGAAGAAGGACAACAACTATCTGGGGCCTGGGCTGACCTCAAGCTCACAACCATCCCCTTGCCTCAGTTCTGAATGCTGAGATTACAGGCTTCCACCACTATACCAGCTCTCAAAGGCTCCTCTTTCACCACCTTTGCTAACCCTATCTTGTTTGACTTTGACATCAGCAATTCCAGTTTCACAGCATGTATTTCAAAGCACGCGGCTCAGTGCACAAAGCTAAGCGTCCTCACACTACCCACCAGCCATCCCCAGCACCCATCTCCAGCCTGTCTCCATCACACACTAGCTCCTCGCTCTTAGCAGGGCGACCTAACCTTCCTGCCCAGGCTCCCTTTAGAACACTCGCTAAGATAGCTGTCGAGGATGCCCTCAGAGAAAGTTTGAGATGTGGGGGGTTAAATACATGGAATTTCCATGTCTCAAAAAAAAAAAAGGATTATTAAAGGTTAACAATAACCTAGACACAACCAAAGAACCAGTAAGGTCAAAGCTAAGACAGTGAGAAATGCCAAAATTAAAAAGAAGATTTCAAAGACCTGCTGGTGAGAGTTGGTGAGCCAGTCCTACCTTCCAGAAGGTAGGATTGGGTTCTCTGACTTTAAGAAAAAGATCCCTTTGTATTACTTTCAGCTGTGCTGGTCTGCGATCTACACATGGACCAATAACGCAGGAAACATGTGAGAAAGGAGGAAAACATGGCCTGCAATAGGCAGCAGGACAAACAAGCACCAGAAGCAGACCCACAGAGGACCTGGGTGCTGAAATGAGTGGACAAAGGACACACACACACAGGCATACACACACACACACTCAAACACACACTCAGGCATACACACATACATTCAGACACATACACTCAAACACACCCACACTCAGGCACACACACACTCACACTCAGGCATATACACACACACTCAGACACACACACACAGAGTTAGGCACACACACACATTCACACTCAGGCATATACACACACACTCAGGCACACACACACACATACACACACTCAGGCATACACACATACATTCAGACACACACTCAAACACACACACTCAGGTACACACACACTCACACTCAGGCATATACACACACCACACACTCAGGCATACACACACACACACACACTCACACACACATTCAGATACACATTCTGACACACACAGACACACACATTCTGACACACACATTCTGACACACACACATTCAGACACATACATACAATGGACTCTCATACATAGACACACACTCAAACACACACACACATGCACACACACACACTGGTGCTGAGACTTGAACAACTAGGACGCTGTGCTTGTTACACAAGTACTCTGCCGCTCAGCTACATTACCAGCCAAGCTGAAGAGGACAGTTAAGTAACGGTAAGAGAACCTGGAAGATGGCTCAGAAAGTGCAAGTCCTAGCTGGGCAAGCCCGACAAATCTGAGCACCTCAGCTCAACCCCCAGAACCCACAGAAGGAGCCAGACGTGGAGCAATCCCAGCTTTCCTACCGAGAGATGGGAGGCAGAGACAGGAGAAGCCCGAGACAGGAACACAAAGGTCAGACAGCACAGCAGCAGAAACAAAAGACGTTCTGCCTCACCAAGATGGACGGTGAGAACAGGTTTCCTGAAGTTGTCCACCTAGCTTCATGTGCATGAGGTGGCCTGATTATATACACAGTTAACAAATGGTGTAACAGTAACAAATGTATGGCAAACTTAAAATACAAGAAGACCAAAGTGCATGCATATGATAGATGGTAAGTATGGGCTGAGATGGTATGTCTCAAATACATACTGTTTTGAACAACAATCTGGATTAAGTTAAAGGCAAGACATTGGACAATACCAAACTGAAAATAACTTGCTGTGGCCTGAGTGTCTCGGGGGTGACACTTCCCACCACCCCTCCCCAGGCCCCCACATTTCTGGTCTTACCTTATGCCACAGGGCCCTGAGGCAGCTTCTCCGAAGGCCCGTATGCTGCCATGCCAGGTACTCATCTACACGAGCGCGAGCCTGCAGGTCTTGGGGGTACCAGTGGTCAGGAACCTTATACTTGTGTGCCAGGTAAAGCAGGATAGCCACACTGTGTGTGCAGGAGAACAAGGCAGGCAGTTAAAGACCACTGGGTTGACTCAATGCCCAGTACCTACTTTCCCGTTTTATTTACAGATTTACTTATGTATATATTGTATGGACATGAGTGCTCTGTCTGCATGTACACCTGAGAGGGCATCTGATCTCATTATAGATAGTCGCCATATGATTTGCTGGGAACTGAACTTAGGATCTCTGGAAAAACAGCCAGTACTCCTAACCACTGAGCCACCCTTCCCATCCCTACCTTGTCTGATCTTTCTGACAGTGAGTCATTCTGAGCCTCTTTTTCAAGACGTGGAAAGTAGTCTCAGAAGAATAGCCTTGCCTTGCTTCCAGTGGCACAGAGCTCTCTCTTAGTGTCAGAATTGGGTCTTGTTTTCCCGAGGTCACACCGAGGCTATCCCGCAACTCGGTGTCCCCTCCAGGGTTGCATTTCTGAGTATAGGACCAGACAGCCTCCTGGAGAAGGGGCATCTAAGCTGAGCTTTGTGGAAGCTTGCTTTCCTTCAATCTATATTCACTGTCATGCTTTGACAGACAGTCTTGGGTGGTCTGATAGTTCTAAAAGCCTTTCCCAATCCTCCCTTTGTTCTTTGAGACAGCCTTGGCTAGCCTCAAATCCATAATCTTCCTGCTTCTGCCTCTGGAACTCTAGGGTTGCCGGCGTGAGCATTACACCTGGCTGCTCTGTTCCTCATGTCACTCCTGCTAAGGGTCAGCTTGGATCTTCCAAGTCTTACTCAGACACTTGGGGCACTGTTGAGGGGCTCTAGCAGGCCCCGAGCATGGCAATCAGGGCTCTGACAGGCTTTGCCCTTCTCCCATCCCCCTCTGCTTTGCTAAACCATTAAATAACATTCCTAAAGTGAGCTGCCAAGGTCCATTTCCCTTATTTGACCACTTCCTCTTCCTGAGGCTGAATACCAAGGTTCAGCTATCAAAGTACTGAAGACTATCAATTGAAAGCCACCTTTTGGCTGCCCTCATTAATACGCCCAATCGAAACAACTCACTCAACACAGATCAACTCATCTTAACTCGGGGAGAGGGGACTGGGGAGGAGGTAGGAGCTGGTCCCCTTTTTCCTTTATAAACTGCCATTTGCCCACAGCCATGTCTGTCTCCTCTCTATCCAAAAGCAGCCCTTTGTCTCTATAGTACAGATACTCTTTCCCTCTCCCCTGTTCTCTCCCCTTCTCCCTTGTCCTCTGTCTCCTGTCCTAGTTTCTTATCCCCTGCCTGTTTTCCCTCTGGGACAAATATATCTCCTTTATGCTGAGAGCTTGGTCTTGGGGCATCCTGACACCAGTCCTTCCCACAGTAAGATCCTAGAACCACGAAACAAACAAGGCTCCCTGGGACTCTCTTCCTGCCTTGGATTATGCCCGCTACTGGGGAGGTGGAGACGGACCTTAAAGGACACTGGATACGCCTGTTGTGGTCATATGAAAACTTTCAGTCAAGAATTCAGAACACTCTGGGATTGGCTTACAGTGACCAGGAAGGGTGGGATGGATATGTTTTCCTATCCTAACAGGGAAGCTAGTTAAATACTAAAGTAAACAATTCAAAATTGTTGAGGTTTGGTCTTTTGCTGTGTGTTGTAATGCTAAGTGCAGGGCCCCCAAGACCTGGTTGCCCCACAGAGAGTCTGTATGTAGAACCAAGTGATGCTATGTGACCTTGCCCCAAATTATTTCTGATTGGTAAATAATGATGCTGACAGCCAATAGCTGGACAGAAGAGACATAGGCAGGTTTTAGGGTTTCTGGGCCCAAGGGGGATGGAGGGGGTGGTCAAGAGAGAACCAGACAGGGGAGAAGAAGATGAGGAGGAAGAAGAAGACGCCATGGGTTAGGTGAGCTCAGGAAAACCTGGCCCTGAGGGTTGGCCAACTGGAGTTAAGAGCAGCCCAGATAAAACATAGTAAGTAATAACTCAGGGTTATTGATATGTAAGCAGATTCTAATAGCATAGAGGGTAGATATCTGCCCATCTCTTGAGCTGTTTAAGGCTATTGTAAATAATAAAACTTGTGTGTCTTTTATTTGGGAACTAAATAATCAAAGGCTGGGTAGAAATCTCAGATTGGGATTAAAAATGTCTACAACATGGGGGCTGGAGTGATAGCTCAGCAGTTAAGTGCACTGACTGCTTTTCCAGAGGTCATGAGTTCAATTCCCAGCACCCACGTGGTAGCTCACAACCATCTGTAACGGTATTGGGTGCCCTCTTCTGATGTGTCTGAAGACAGTTATAATGTACTCATATAAATAAAATAAAAAATGAATCTTTAGAGAGAGAGAAAAAGAATATACTCTCCATACACAAAAACATAATAATAAAAAATTTTTCTACAACACAAAATAGCTCCAGGAAGTCCCTGAAATTGAGCAGATTCACTAGGTCACTCCTTCCCTGACTAAACAACAAAGATTACAGTTAGGAAGTGGCAACAAAAATAATTTTCTGGTTGGGGGTCACCACAACACGAGGAACTGAATTAAGGAGTTGCAGCATTAGGAAGGGTGAAGCCCACTGCTTTAAGTTGCTAGTGCATCTACATGAGTTCATGTGCCCAAGATGCTAAGAGGGCAGTGGGTCTCTAGAACTGGAGTTACAAGTGTTTGGGAGCCACCTCGTATGGTTGCTGGGACCAAATCCAAATCCTCTATAAGAGCAGTAAGTGCTCTTAACCAGGGAGCCGTCTCCCCTCCCCCCCTCCCAGTGCTAGCTTCCTAGTTTAGAACACAGGGGGTTAGAACAGGCTGCTTTCCAGTAAAGCTTAGCAAAAGCCCCAGGCTTGCTTACCTCTCACACAGGGTGAAGCCACCATCCATCATGGCTGGTACCCTCTTCATGGGGTTCACCCGGGCAAACGCATCGCTGAGGTGCTCACCTGCATATAGTCCAGCGTGAGGGAGGAGAACACTGGGGGTCTCTGATAGCCTGGGCCAAAGTCCAGGAGGCTGAACACTAAATTCATGGTTCTTCTTGGGACTGGGCTACTCCCTAAATGGGGTGCGCAGGCAGGGCTCCTGTGAGAGAAGAGGGGGTGGCCCCTTGCCCTTGATACAAAATAGGTATCATACGCTTGACAGGTCCTCGTGGGACTTGCCCGCTAGCAGCCCTTTCTGGTCTGGATTGGTTTTCTTCCTGTTGATGCACTTCAGGTAAGTTTCTAAGTTTGCCGCCTTGCGCTCAGCCCCACAGTCCTCAGTGGCTCCCATTGCCCCGGATCAAGTGGGGGATTCTCACTCTCCCTTCGTTTCCTAATGGAAACCTGTCTCCCTCAACAGGCTTATTTTTAACAGCCTACTTGAACATCTTTTTATCAGCGCCCCCCCCCCCGTCCTCACCCCACCTCCACAGGACCACCCCCTCCCCCACCGGCCTACACCATACTCTGCAAGGGGGGGGGGGGTTAAGTACACTGTACCTAGAGGTGACCGTGAAGAGAGATGTGAGGTTTCAGACAGAGCGGGACAAGCAGTGAGACAGTATGGAGATGGCCACAGCCCATTATGCAACACTTTCATTTTGCTACAACCCTGTCTTGTCAGAGCGCAGGGCTCCCTCAGCGGCCAGCAGGGAGGAGGCTCCAAGTTCCTGGCATACTCCGCAGCACAAAGAGAGGCAGAGAGCACCGAAGAAAGGGAAAACAGAAAGTCAAGAAAAGGAATGACAAAAGGAATTCCAACAGACCAGGTTGGCGGAGAGAGCCTGTTGCAAAGGCAAGGTACTTGCAGGGATGGCTCTATGTAGTACTGCCCATCTCAGCACTGGGGGAAACGATCCGAGGAGTGACTGCTCAGATCTCCACACTTGTTCTCCTAGCTATGCCCTACACCCACTACTCTTCTGGAGGTCCCTGTAGCTAGGCCCTAACTGCGTGCCGGTTTCTGTTGCTAGGTCTGCACGCTATTCGGTTTCAGCAGGTCCTGGCGGGAGTCTATTCCAAGGGACAGCAGAGTTGGCGGGAGTCCTGAACCCTGGTTCTCTCTGGTGTCTTTCTATTGTGGTCTCTAAACCAGAAAAGGCCTGGGAAGGGGAGAGTACAGAGAGAGATCCCCTAAGTCCGTCTTGCCTCCCCTGTTTCTCAGATCCCCAAAGCCGTGGCCCTGCCCACCCTTGCGCAGCTCCACCGTATGCATCTGAAACGGGATATTGTTCTTCTTGGCGAAGATATAAATGGCGCGACAGGGCTGCGACAGCAGATCCAGGTACAGCTCCAGAACCATGGCATAGGCGGCGGGAACCACTTCTGTAACTGGCCAGACTATCAAAAAACCCAGACTGGCTAGTAGGGATCCCTACCAAGCCAAGTGTGGCCACGCCCCCACTGGGCGGATACCGCAGCCTTGCCCTTCTTTCTAAAGGGGGAGCTGGCTTGTGTTCCAAGAGCCCTGCAACTGGAATCTAGCACGGAATGAGCCAGAGGAAACAACTGGCCTCCTCCGAGTGGGCAGAGGAGGTGGTAGAGGGCGGCTGCTAGTCCTCTTGTGGCCGGTTTAGTTGAAAACAGAATGTCTTCAAAGGTATGCCCGCCCTATCTAGTGTGTTGTTAGAATTCCCAATGGTCCCCACTTCCCAGATGGGAAAACGAAGGTATTCCTCCTGGACCTACAAGCCAAAGATATGGACCAGCACCACCAACAAGAAGCAAAGGATGCTGTGGGCCTGTGATGTCACTCGCATCTCAGCTCTGCCATTTGACAAGGTTGGCCTTCCTGTACCTGAGAGCATTAGCTTCTCCATCCTCTGACATTTTAGCTCCCTTTGGACTGTGATAGAGAAGTACCTTAGATGTAATTTTTGAACAGAAATGTACCATTAGTCCCAGGCCAAGGTTCCCGCAGTTTCCATATCTGATGAAGGTTATAAGGTTGTAAGGTGGGAAATTCCTTGCTGTTCATACACATAGTGAAAGAAACGTGTAGATCCCTTTCATGAAAGGTAGAGTCCAGCCGGGAGTGGTGGCGCACGCCTTTAATCCCAGCACTTGGGAGGCAGAGGCAGGCAAATTTCTGAGTTCAAGGCCAGCCTGGTCTACAGAGTGAGTTCCAGGACAGCCAGGGCTACACAGAGAAACCCTGTCTCAAAAACAGAACAAAACAAAACAAACAAACAAACAAACAAACAAAAAAAAAAACCGAAAGGTAGAGTCCCCTGATTTAATCCCTTGCCAAAAGCTCCGCCTCTTCAGTTCTCAGCCAATGAATTCAGAGTTGTCATCAATATGCAAATCATTATGCCCAGTTTGTGTCTTCCCAAGTTTCTCCATCTTTAAAACGATTGGGAGGCCAGAGTCCTTGGAAAGCCTAGCACTCTGGGCTCATCTGCTGAAGCATGAGCCAAACAGTCTGCACCTTGTCGTTAAAGGACCCCTCAGAGCCTACCACGCACGGGGCAAATGGTATCGCTGCTACCCACTATCTTAAAACAAGTACAACTGAAGTTGTCAGCAGGGGCATGACCTTTTCAATAGCACAAGGAAGATTTCTCGGGGCTGGAGGGAAGGCTCAGCTGTTTAAAATGTCTATTGCTCTTGGAGAGGACCAGAGTTCAGTTCCCAGCACCCATAGTGGGTGGCTGGCAACCCCCAAAAACTCCAGCTCTAAGGAACCCAATGTCTTATGGCCTCTTGCAGATAATGAAAAAGTATAATGTAAAAACAAATTTCTAGGCCTTTAGGCCCAGGCTTGAGAATGTGACCTTTGTGACTCAATACTCCAAGGCATGCTAATCATAAAACAGATATCGACATTCCTCCACCCACCCACTTCCTGGGTCCAGGGAGTGTTCGTTCAAAGAAAGTCACCCTGACCCACCCTGACCGTTGCTGGAACCCGATATGCAAAGGTGTTGTTAGAGGCTCCTAGAAAACTGTCTTGACTTTCCACTTCCTCATGACTCTTAACTGTTTTTTTTTTTTTGGTCTTTTCCAACAACGCCCTTCCCATCCCCTTGAGTTGTGATTTCTTCCTTTAAATACCCCCTTACCCAGCTACTTGGGGCGCCACGGTCCTCTACCCCTGCATGGTGTATGACTGTGGGCCCGAGAGTGCTCTTGAAATAAAAGTCCTCTTGCAGTTTGCAGCAAGACCGCTTCTCGTGAGTGATTTGGGGTGTTGCCTCTCCTGAGCCAGAACGTGGGGGAGTCCTCACGTTGTGGGTCTTTCAATACCAGCATGCACATGGGCAAACACCCATATACACATGCACATAGATAAAAAATAAAAGAACTTTAAATGCTAAAAAAAGTAATAATAATATTTTGCAAAGAGAGTGGAAATTAGTAATAATGATTTGTTTTGCATGCTTGTTAACTCCCTAACTCTTCCTGGCTCCTTTTCTAAAGTTCCCCTCCCAAACCTGTGGCTCCCTGCTGCCAAGTGGCTGGCTCCACGCCTCCTCATTGTAAGCACTATGATATTTATTCTTTCTCCTCCTTCCTTCCAGGCAGCTGTGAGACTTAGAGCTTGCCTGCACCTGGGGTTTCTTTTAACCTCTAATCATGTGGTCCTCAGAGCAAAGTAATGGGTCAAAGATTAAGAGTACTGGCTGGGGGGCTAGAGAGATGGCTCAGTAGCTAAGAGCACGGACTGCTCTTCCTAAGGGCCTGACTTCAATTCCCAGCAACCACATGGTGGCTCATAACCATCTGTAATGGGATCGGATGCCCTCCTCTGGTGAGTCTGAAGACAATGATAGTATCATATACATAAACAAACTTTTAAAAAATTGTCCTAAACTGGACGTGGTGGCCCACACCTTTAATCCCAGCACTCGGGAGGCAGAGGCAGGCGGATTTCTGAGTTCGAGGCCAACCTGGTCTACAAAGTGAGCTCCAGGACAGCCAGAGCTATACAGAGAAACCCTGTCTCGAAAAAATAAAAAATAAATAAATAAATAATAAAAAATTGTCCTTATGATTCTGACTCTGTTCTTTGTCCCTGGGCTTAATATCGAAACTGAGGACCCCAAGACGGAGTGCCGATTTTTCCAGATATCATATGTCTCTTCATGGAGTCTGCCACGATTCCTGTTGGAGAACCCTGTTATTAAGGTCCTCCATGTCCCCAGATAGCTCTCCAAGCTTGGTGCAAAATGGAGGACTCCGTTTCTCAGTGGGGTTTCCCTTTCTTTCTACGGCCTTGGTTGGAGAGTATCTGAGCACAGATGTCCTACCTTGTTTGGAGGATGACCCTGTGCAGAGCTCTCTGCGAGGGCTACGTGACTCAGCACACAAGTCCTGCTCTGCTTCCTGCCCATATGATAATTAGGTGCTGTGTTCTGACCAATTAGCCCTCTCCACCTATACTCCTAAGGTCCCTTATGTACCCTACCCCTGAAACAACAGAGTTGTCTGGAGGCTGCTGACTCCTGGAAGTTCTTTTGTCATAATCACAGCTTGGTAAATCTGTTTCCTCGGCCCTGATAGGCAGCCTAGTTTGGTTGAATGAGGCTTGCTCTGGTGACCCAGTAGAAAACTCTACAAGGGATGGAACACCAAGCCGTGTTCCCAGAGACAGGTGCCTCAAACCACAGAATCCCCAACTCAATAATTCTGTGGCTATAAGTCGCACAGACAATGTCCCAAGCTTCTGGCATTCTGGCTAGACTCCACCCCCACAGTTACCTGACTATAGCCAGGTATGCTCCTCCCCATAGTTACCTGATAGCCCAGCCCACTATAAAAGGAGCTGCTTGGCCTCTCCTCCCTCTCTTTAAGCTCTCACCTTTCTTACTCTCTTGCCCTCCTTCTCTCTTTCCCTTCCCCCCTCTCTCCATATGGCCATGGCTGACCTTTCTCTCTTCCTACCTTCTCTCTCTCTGCCTTTCTACAATAAAGCTCTAAAACCACAGACTGTCTCTGTTCATCAAGGCCACCATGCTTAAATGATGGGATAGGCTTTCCCCTAATGAGCTGTGTCTAACCTCTTGCCAGAAGACTGCGTTCCAGCCACAGACCGGACCAAGGACTCTCTCCAGAGTAGGAACCATCCAGCGCCCCCTCTCCCTCTGCCCTCTCCTCCCTTCAGCCCCAGGGCTGACTGAGCCGCTCCCTGGGCCCCCATTCTGTTCTCAGCTCTTTTGCAGTGTCCAGCGGTGTCTGGGATGCCCGAGGATGAGAACCTGGTACCCTAGCCACCGAGCTGGGGTCCAGTGGGTTCACACAGCCAGACACCCACCGGGGCTACATGGAAAGTGTGCGGCAGTCTTCCTCGTCTGCCCTCCTAGAGCACCGGAACTCTGGAGGGACTCGGGTTTTCTCCTACTCCCTCCTTCCCCTACACTCACTGCCCCGCAAGGAGGCCCACAGATTCTAGTAAGACTTCTTTCCTAGCTTTTAATTATTTAATTGGTAGAGCAAATGAACCCATTGATGGGTTCCTTCTGAAATTCTCAAGGCCTATACTTTCCAAGCCAACCCAAGAGGAATTTGAGAGAGGATCCATCGATCTGCACTGCCATTCTCTCTTAAGATAAATTTGAAAGGGAGCGTCCGCAGCCAGGGCTAGTATGGATGGAACCCCAGGCTAGTATTTTTGTTTCTTCTTCTCTGCGTTATTCCCCACCCCCACCCACCTTGGGAAGAAAAATGGAAGAAAACTCTGTTCCGGTAGAGCTGAACAGCTTTCGGGAAATCTGGGCTAAAACAATCACCCTTGAGGCTAATTTACTTTTTACCCATTCATATGCTCCTAGACTCCCTTGCTCTTTCTGTTCCCTGACCTAAATTTGGCTTAACAGGTGGAAAACATGGCCCCTGAGGGTTTCGTTGCCTTTTCTGGGCTACTTGGCCTCTTTTGTACCTTCTCACCCCATCTTCCAGTAACTGACCATCGAGGTTATGAATGGAAAGAAATCAGGGGGGCAGAGAGGGAGATTTCCTATGGGTTTAATGGGCTTTGGTCTTTGACAAGGATGGCTCATGTCACCAATTTATACCCACTCATGATTCATGACTCCCTCTGCTCCCCACAGACTTTGCAAGCTCTACCATATCTAGACTGGAGACACCCCACTGGTTAAGAGGATAACAGTGAAGAGAAAAATGGGGTGGCCTCCACCAAAACTCCCACGTTGCGTTCACTGGCAGACAGAGTGAGCTAATCCAAAATTTGTTGGCACTCTACTCTCTGTCTTTTAGAAAGTGGGATAGTTCGGACCAACAAAGTAACTGAGACGCTCCCAGACTCATATAATTGTTAAAAATTGGCTGCTTTTCGGCGTTTTAATGGATGGTGGGTTCTGCACAAGCAGGGTGCGCTTAACCAGGTAAAATGCAGATCTGATTCACAGTGGTTATAACATATGAGAGTTTTCTCCTGTCTTTTTTTTTTTTAAGATTTATTTATTTATTATAAGTACACTGTAGCTGTCTTCAGACACTCCAGAAGAGGGCGCCAGATCTCGTTACGGATGGTTGTGAGCCACCATGTGGTTGCTGGGATTTGAACTCTGGACCTTCGGAAGAGCAGTCGGGTGCTCTTACCCACTGAGCCATCTCACCAGCCCCCTCTCCTGTCTTTATCACTACTAAGGGGGGAAGACAAGATGGAGGAAACCCTGGTTGTCCTCAGGAAAAGGAACCTCTAATATCCAACAGACTGATCTTTCTCCTGCTGTCCCTCACAGGAGAAGAAAAAGACAAGATGCCCCGACCTGCATTAAGAAGACCCAGACCTTAAAGAAAGAGACGCTTGATGTCTGTGTCCTTCTGTCTGGCCTGAAGTTAGGTTACAGGGTGGAAAGTGACCTCAAACAACGAAATGTCAACCAATGGATTATCTCTTTGTAAGAGAGAAGGTAGTTATTGAGCTTACAGATTGTCTTGCCTCCTCTGCTTACAGACGCAGGCTAACTGAATGTGAGGACTGGACTTTTCTGCTGCCTGGACACTCGATTTTAACACTGGAAAGGGGGAAATGCTTTCTGTTTTTGGCGGGCCCAAAACACAATTCAGCAGAGAAGATTCATCTGGAGCCAGGTAGTAGTGGCTCATACCTTAGATCCCAGCACTCAGGAGGCAGAGGCAGATGGATCTCTGAGTTCAAGGCCAGCCTGGTCTACAGAGTGAGTTCCAGGACAGCCAGGGCTACACAGAGAAACCCTGTCTCAAAAAATAAAAAAATAAAAAAAAATTTAAAAATCAAGAAACCTCTAAAATCAATGGAGTTCCCATATGTTACTAATTACTCTTGGTAATAGTTACAAATACAGGGGTTGGCGAGAGGGCTCAGCGGTTAAGAGCACTGACTGCTCTTCCAAAGGTACTGAGTTCAAATCCCAGCAACCACATGGTGGCTCACCACCATCCGTAATGAGATCTGACACCCTCTTCAGATAGTAGTGTCTAAAGACAGCTACAGTGTACTTACATATAATAAATAAATAAATCTTTAAAAAAAATAGTTACAAAGAGAGGCTTAAGAAAAAAATAGTCTAATCAAGGTTAATTTAAGTGTTTGGTTTCTGCCTAAGCTTTATCTAAATATTACACAATAGTTAAAAGTACCCCACTGGTTTAACTGACCTTCTGAATGTTCAGTAACTGTACGTGGGGACAATCCTGATGTGATCAGAGGGGTTCAAGGAAAATACTTTATTTCCTACTCTCTGAGGCCAGCTAGGTCCCTAAGACTGTGGTTCATCCTCAAAATGCCCTTCATCCCTGGAGAGTAGGCCATGGAGACCCCACTGGGTGGACTCTAAGCAGTGTCCAATTACAAAGAAGAGGGTGAACACAAGGGAAAACATGTCCCCCATGCTTCTCAGCAAAGCCACAGTCGAGCAAGGCTTCTGGCGCGTCTTTGAGGAGATGGAACAATTGATAATAGGCAGGCTACCATCCAGCAGGACAGTATGACCAGGAATGGCGATGATTGGCATAGTTCTCCAACCATTTAAAGGACCACACCCCTCAGACATTAGGCTTAACTCTATGTGATGTTGTTCAGATAACTATTTTCCACTAAAGACTTTCTTCTTGACTAAGAAAAAAGAATGCTGCCCATGAGATAGGACACCATGACCGTGGCTCAATTCTATACAACAGCATCTAACTACACCAAAGAGAGACAGGGCTACTATCGCTTCATCCTAAAAATAATCAAATAATGACTAAATTTCTTCTCCTCCCTTTATAGAAGCCATTGGAGAGACTCACACAGTGCATCTAGACATCCCAACCACTGTGGATATTCACCAAAGACTGCTCAGGCATGGGTTTAAGCCAATAGAAAGTCTTTATTGGCAGGTTGGCAACTACACTGAGCCTTCCTCAGAGTGAGCTTGAAAGCACAAAAAAAAACATGTTCTGTGTTGACACACTTCAGTTAACAAGAACAGCTAGCCAGTAGCAGAGCTACAGAAGCTAGCAAGCAAGGAGACTTTCCCAGAACTATATGAACTTTGATTGGATCCAGTCTTTTAGGTTTTGGCAGGTGGTGCTGTCTATGTGCTGAGTTTTACAGCCTGAATGGCACTTCCATCATGGAGTCAGTTGTGCTAAGGCCTTTGGGCCAACTAAGGTCTGGGGCCCTGTCACACAACAGTTGTCAATGAGCCTGAAAGTACATCTTTGGCTCATACTCCAGAATCCAGTCTTGGAGACCACAGGAAAAATGGGGAGGAACCCAGTGTGTAGATGTTCTTGTGAGCCTATGTGGGGGAATCCTAAAGGACTTTAAGCATTTTGGAAATATCCTCTGACCCAGCTCTCCTGGTTCTCTGCTTATAGCACACAATACTAATGATTCTTACCTTCCTGGTGTGACTCGAAGACTTGATCTCTTCCCCATGCCTTGCTGTTATAGAAATGAAATTATTGATAAGATTTTGGATTCTCCTAGATGAGTGTTAGGTCTAAAGTAGCCTCCTCAAAATGGCAGTCATGATGAAATTGGCAGTAAAGGACTTTTGTTGAGCAAACAGAAGCCTGTCTTTAGGCTTCTATTTACCAGAAATCTCCATTAATAATACAAGAAACTTATTTGACCGACTCCTAGAAGTCATGATAAAGGTCAGACAAGGGCATCTGGCTCCAGATCAGTAAGGTCAAGTCAAAGGTTAGGCAAGGACATCTAGCTCCAGGTCAATACTAACAGCTTATATCAGGTCAAAGACCTTCACCCTGTTGACTGTCTTTAAAAATCTGCTTGCATTTCTGACATTTGCTTCTCTCTGCACCCCACCCCGCCCATACCAAAAGAGATAACAGTGGCAGATTGATCCTCAGTAAACCTTTGTTTCTGCCCATGGGGTGGTCCATTCAGTGGTTTCCCTGTGCCCTCTTTTACAGTGAGTACACGGGAGAGGTGCTTCCTGTGTCATCCCACAACTCTGCTCAGTAGGAAGAAGTCATCCAAACTCCCTCAGTGGCGGTTGGGGTGACCTCTTTCATAGGGGGGATAAGGAGAACAGGCAGTAGAAATGGGACAGGGAGTTCAGGACAGGAAACTCAAAAGTGTACTTGAGTGACCAACAAGAAATGCCAAAGTGGGGCTCTGAGTTCTTACTTCCTCTTGAATGAACATCCCTGCCTAGACACTATATATGATAAAGGTTAAACACCATCAGCACTGCCACCACCTCCACCAATTAGCATCACCACAATTATTACCATCAGTATCACCATCACCACCCCAATTCCCTTATCCCCTATCTCCCACAAAGTTGTTCTTTTTGGGGGGAGAGGGTCTCAGTATGTAAGCCAGGCTGGTCTCAAAGTCATGGTGTACCACCTGGCTTTCTCTCCCAAGTGTTGGGACTACAAGCATAAGTCACTGTGGTGGCTTGAATATGCTTGGCTCAGGGAGTGGCACTATTAGAGGTATGGCCTTGTTGAAGTAGGAAAATACCACATGTCTGTTCTCAGCAAAACGTCTTTTCACATGTTTGCTTCAGCAGAACATCCTCTCATAAGACAGTTTCCAGGGCTGGAGGGATGGCTCAGCGGTTAAAAGCACTGGGTGTTCTTCCAGAGGTCCTGAGTTCAGTTCCCAGCAGCCACTTGGTGGCTCACAACCATGCATAATGAGATCTGGTGTCCTCTTCTGGCCTGCAGGGATATATGCAGGCAGAACACTGTATGCATAATATATAAATAAAATCTTCTTTTTTTTAAAAAAATAGACAGCTTCCAGAAAAAAACATTATATGCACAGCTGAGTCTCCAAAGAAACCAGAAATTTCCACTTCATTAAAAGTGTTTAGAAGATGCCACTGAGCCTTGCTATGAGATGTTCATCGACAACTCTGAATCACTCACTAGTGTGACCCGCCTCCAACACTGATGTAATTATCATTTTGTCTTTAAAAACACTGTAGCTCTGAGCTTGAATTCCAGAGACCTTCCAGAGTTTAGAGGCCATCATTAAGAACTCAAAACTCTTAATTGAATTAATCAGTATGGATATCAATAAAGATCTCAAGTGCATCATTCCAACATACCCCTTCCAATACAGTCATGCCTTCCCTAATCTTCCTAAACAATCCACCAACTGGAACCAAGCATTTAAATAGATGAGCGTTGGGAGCTATTAAGACAACTCTATTGTCTTGATCTCCGAATTAGGCCTCTCCCCCCAAGAAGAAAAGGGGGTCAAAAGTGGGCCACCTACGCACCGCTCCAAGAACAACCACAGAATGTTCCAGCCCTAAGTCAGTGCCAGATGTCCTGACCACAAGATGTACCCTGATACCACCAAGTTCCTGCTCCCCCGTGTAGTCGCCAAAAGAAAAATTTCCACTGCCCCATCCCTCCTGCTGAGAAGTACTTCCTCTTTTGCTTGTGCATTTAAGCCTTGAGCCTTGCTGAATATAGTGACACCTTGATGCTACTCAGACTGGTTCCATGTAGTTCTCACACTTGGTGTCCGTCTCTCCCTCCCCCCATTTGGTTCTTAGGAGAAGGTCCCCTTGAGACCCTCGAATAACTGGACCTGTTGGACAGGTCATATGAGTGTATGAGGACCACTCTCATACAAATCACCACTGCCACCCATAAGCAGTGTTTAGAGGTCCTTTCTGCTCAATGCTTTTGTTACAGACAGAGACCCAGTGGGTATCTGTTGGAATTTACAGGTTTATGGATCCTTGAATAAGAATTCAGAGAGGGGGGCTAGGGAGATGGCTCAGTGGTTAAGGGCACTGACTGCTCTTCCTAAGGCCCTGAGTTCAAATCCCAGCCACCACATGGTGGCTCATGGCTATCCATAATGAGCTCTGACTCCCTCTTCTGGAGTGTCTAAAGACAGCTACAGTGTAGTCATATTTAATTAAAAAAAAAAAAAAGAATTCAGAGAGAAACACAAAGACAGTAAGAAGAGGGAGTTTATCAAGGGAAAAAGAAGCATTCCTGTCCCTCCCCCCTCCTGATGATTTATGAGCAGCTAACAGTGGATGAGAAAGATGTTTCTTCAGTGGTGTAACCACTGGAAAGGTGCTCATGGTCATTTGAATAAGAATGCCCCCCATAGGCTCATATAGTTGATGCATAGTCACCAGTGGAACTATCTGAGAAGGATTAGGAGGTGTGACCTTGCTAAGTGGGTGTGGCCTTGTCAGAGTGGGTGTGGCCTTGTTGGAGGAGGTGTGATACTGGAGGATGACTTTGAGATTTCAAAAGCTCAATCAAGCCAGGCTCACTCAGTCTCAGGGGACCTGGAGCAGACACTGAATTTTCTCTGCCCTTCCTTGGGGACAGAGGCAAGGGATGTTGTTGTGCTGCTCTGTTGGTCAATGAGAGAAAAGACAGGTGGCACCTAAGGGAAGTCTTGCTCAATGTGCTACAGAAGCCTTCAGGGGACTCTGTTGGGACAGGAGCTTCATTAGAGAAACATCTGTGAAGGGCAACAACCCAGAGCAGGCAGCGAGCACTTGGGCATGCGCACATGAGCACGCAGGCGCGCGCCTGCAGAGAGAGGAGAGAGGAGAGGGAGAGGGAGAGGGAGAGGGAGAGGGAGAGGGAGAGGGAGAGGGAGAGGGAGAGGGAGAGGGAGAGGGAGAGGGAGAGGGAGAGGGAGAGGGAGAGGGAGAGGGAGAGGGAGAGGGAGAGGGAGAGGGAGAGGGAGAGGGAGAGGGAGAGGGAGAGGGAGAGGGAGAGGGAGAGGGAGAGGGAGAGGGAGAGGGAGAGGGAACTTACATATCAAACACCTTTTTATAAAAACCAAAGAAACAGTTTAACAGAATGAACAAAACTCCTGAAATTAAACTGTGTTAGGAGAGACTGACTTACTGATTAGAATGTCAGTACCATGGAGAGATCAGAACGTTGTGGTTCCTGGGCAGTTAACCTTTCTTGTGCTGGGTTTAGCCTCCAGAACAATAAGTCATTCCTTGCCAACCTCTGTGTCTGAACTAGCATTTAATAGATTTAAAAAGCTTCTTGAGCCGGACATGGTGACACACACCTTTTGGGAGGCAGAGGCAAGCAGATGTCTGAGTTCGAGGGCAGCCTGGTCTACAGAGTGAGTTCCAGGACAGCCAGGGCTACACAGAGAAACCCTGTCTCGAAAAACAAAACACAAAAAATAAAAAACAAAAAACAAAAAAGTTTATTGAAATCTATTAACCTAGCAGACCACTAGCTTCCACCAACTAAAAAGCTAAGATTGTCATCAGACAGTGTGCCAGGCCCACAGAAACCCTTCCCCGCCCCCAACACACACCAGGCTGGAGGGATGGCTCAGTGGTTAAGATCACTGACTATTCTTCTAGAGGTCCTGAGTTCAATTCCCAGCCACCGCATGGTGGCTCACAGCCATCTGTAATGGGATCTGATGCTTTTTTCTGGTGTGTGTCTGAAGACAGCTACTCATATAAATAAAATAAATCTTGAGAGAAAGAAAGAAAGAAGCAGAGAAAGAAAGGAAGAAAGAAAGAAAGAATGAAAGAAAGAGAAACAGAAAAGCTTCCCCATCTCATTAGAACCTTCTCTCTGATGTACTCACCAACTTATTTTAAAATTGCTTGATTTTTATGACTTTATTATGTGAAACTATGAAACTGCTTTCATGTTGGAACATGGAATTTGGGGTAACCTAAATCTGTATTTCTGGACCATGTTTACTCACAATGGTTCCAGAATAAACGTTTTCTTGTTTGTGTAAAGATAAGAGCTGTGGTTTTTATATCAACAGCACAGAACAAAAATTAAAAACAAACCAGCTTTAAATCCATTACTCAGAAGTAATTTTTTTGAGTCTGCCAGATATTTGTGTGTGTGTGTGTGTGTATGCATATGTGTGTGTGGCGTGTGTATGTGTGTGCACGAGTATGTATGTGTATATATGTGTATGTATGTGTTAGTGTGTATGTGTATGTATGTGTGTATATGTGTATTGTGTACGTGTATGCATTTGTATATGTATGTATGTGTATTATGTATGTGTGTGTTATGTATGTATGTATGTGTGTATGTACATGTGTGTGTGTGTGTGTGTGTGTGTGTAAGGGGCAAGGGTACATTTTTGCAATCTGCTTTTCCCTGTGCTATCTGAACATGTTTTCCTGTTTTAAAATACATTTATATCACATGGTTTTGAGAACTATCATAGCTTTACCCATCTGCCTGACACAAGCATAGGTTTATCTGAAGAGGGAACCCTCAAACTGAAGGTTTGATTGCCTCAATCAGATTGGCTGGTTGCCATGTCCACGGGGCACTTTCTTATTAGTTACTTGACAAAGAAGAGTGTAGGCCACTGTGGGCAGTATCACCCTAGGCAGGTGGGTCTGGGCTACACATGATGCTAACTGAGCAGAAAGCAGAACTCCTCCGTGAGTTAGAACCTGCATTGTCAGGAAACTCCAACTCAGCTGGTTCAAATTCACCTCAAAGTCTGAGAATTTAGGGTGTCCCTGAAAGCCCCAGAGACCCCCACTGTTTCCTTCTCTGTGTGTCTGCCCCTGGGGTGCCCAGGACATCTATCACAGCTAAAGGTCTGTTGCTAATTTCTGCATCAATCCCTAACTTAGCTACTTTTAATGTGGTCAGCCGGTTTAAATGGTAAAAGATAGCCAGATCCAAAACAGTCACCTAAGATGCAAAGCCCAAAATGTGGGAAGGGCTTAGACTTCTACAATGTATTCTAGTCCGTGGACCTGGGTCTGCCTGCCAGTACACGTTACAGACCATGGTATAACAAAGGATGTTTTCTTCCTGTATTGGCTTCTCTGTAAGAACAGAACAGATTGAATATATGTATATATTAAAAGAATCTCTTAAATTGACTTATGTTGAAATAGTAACCACAGTTGGCTCACATCCAACAGGCAGAGAATCTGATAGTTGCTTGGCGCCTGGTGACTGGTTGTCTCAAAAACAGGAGCAGTCCCCCAGTGGCTCTCTGTCTCTGGAGAGGCTGGCCCAGTAGCTGCTCAGTCAGGTCAGTCCACCTGTCCCAATATGTTAGCGGAACTTTGAAGCGTTCCTGGAGAGCTGCTGGTCCCCAGTCAGCAACGGGACTGTGCAAATACTGATTGCAATATCATCATCGAAGGAATCAGCATCAACCATCATCCATAACGGGGTAAATCAACTCAGCAGCAAAGGAGAATGCTAACGCACCCTTTTTATCTAGACTGCTTCCAGAAGGTCCACAATTATGGAGGGTCTTCCCACAGCTATTGAGACAATCAGGACAGCTCTTCAGCTGTGGCTTCTTAATCAGGTGATTCTAATTTGTGGCTAATTGAAATGAAAACCATCATGCCTCTCTTCTCCCAATAAGGGTAACTCATAACATTTTGTTTGTTTCTTTGTTGTCTTTGAGACAGGGTCTCACTTGGTAGCTCTGGCTGTCCTGGTGGCTGTGTAGTCAAGGCTGACTTGGAACTTGCAGAGATCCTCCTGTCATTGCCTCCTAAGTGCTGGGAGTAAAAGCATTGGCCACTATGTCTGGCTCACTTGTAACTTTTATATATGTTTATCTTTATTTTGCTTTATTTTTGTCCAGAGCATTTAGCATGAAATTAATGTGTTTCAGGGTATCACAATGCTGTGTGACAGATCTCTACAACTTACTGATTCTACAAAATAGAAACTCTCCACTCTCTAAACACTGACCCTCGGGGCTGTGGATGTGGGGCTCAGTGGTTAGGGAAGGGAATTACTCTTTTGGAAGACAGAGTTGGGTTCCCAGCACCCATACCAAGTGGATCACAATTGCTATCCAGGGATCTGAATCCCTTCTGGACTCCATAAGGTACCCACAACAGACATGAGCATATTCTCATATCTAGCCAGGCGTGGTGGCGCACACCTTTAATCTCAGCACTTGGGAGGCAGAGACAGGCGAATTTCTGAGTTTGAGGCCAGCCTGGTCTACAGAGTGAGTTCCAGGACAGCCAGGGCTACACAGAGAAACCCTGTCTCGAAAAAAACAAAAAAAAAAAAAAGAAAAAAAACAAAAACAAAAAACAAAACAAAACAAAAAAATCTCACATCTGAACACACACAGAGACATATATTAAAATAATTAACTTTTTTCATTCCCCAAACCATCAATATATTCTGTCAATATGATCATTTCAGATATTAAGTGGAGTCATGCAGTATCACTGACTTCACAAGAGTCATCTCCCCAGCCCCAGGTCACGCCTGTTTTATAAATAATTGTGCCTGATGGTGGTGGCACATTCCTTTAATCCCAGAGCTTGGGATTTGAGTTTGAGTCCAGACTCATCTACAAAGCAAGTTCCAGGGCAGCTAAGGCTACACAGAGAAACCCTGTCTTGAGAAAATGAAAAAATTGAAATACTTTATTTATTGATATTATTGATTGGTGGTTTTGCCCGCAAGTATATCTGTGTGAGGGTATCAGATACCCTGGGAGCTGGAATTACAAGCAGTTGTAAGATGCCATGTGGGTACTGGGAATTGGCACTAGAAAGAGCAGCCAATGTTCTTAACGTCTGAACTATCTTTACAGCCCCTAGATCATGCAGAGTGTGTGTGTGTGTGTGTGTGTATGTGCGTGTGTGTGTGTGTGTGTCTGGGGTGATGTGTGTGTATGCATGTGTGTGTTCATCCTGTATGTGAAGGTCCACATCAGGTGCCTTTTTCAATCACTTCATTTTTTTTTTTTTTTTTTTTTTTTTGAGACAGGCCTCTCACTGAACCTGAAGCTAGTCAATTCAACCAGACTTAGCTAGCCTGTGAGTTCATTGATCCTCCTACCTCTGGCCTACAGCACAGCACTGAAACACCCAACTTTCATTTTGGATCTGAACTGGGGTTCTCATGTCTATACAAGGATCTCTGTAGACTCCCACGCACATCCAGTCTTCCGTCTGTTGCTGATTCCTTTTTGAAGCTTTTTTTTAATGATTTATTATTATATCTAAGTACACTGTAGCTGTCTTCAGATGCACCAGAAGAGGGTGTCAGTTCTCATTACGGATGGTTGTGAGCCATCATGGTTGTGAGCTACCATGTGGTTGCTGGGATTTGAACTCAGGACCTTCGGAAGACCAGTTGGTGCTCTTAACCACTGAGCCATCTCTCTAGCCCTTTTTGAAGCTTTTTAATGGATGTTTATTTCATGTGTGTGTGTGTGTGTGTGAAAGAGAGAGAGAGAGAGATTGTCTGAGGACAACTTTTGAAAACTGGTTCTTTCTGTCAACCCCAGGAGTCTTGGGGGTTGAATTTGGGTCACCACAGACTCCTTTATCTGCTGTGCCATTTTATTGGCCCTGCTAATGATGCCTGATTTCAATCTATTATATTCAGAATATAGTTTTCATTATTTCAATCTTCTTATTGATAACCAAACACAGTGTCCTCTGATGAATATTCCATGTGAATCTGAGAAAACTATTTAGTCCACTCTTGTGGGGAATGAACTAGGAGGTTCAGTTGGGTTAACCCACTGTTCCTTCATAATTCTGTCTAGTTATTCTATTCTTTAATTGAACGGAGGTATTGAATTTGCCAACTATTATTAACAAAACTATAATTATATACAATTTGACTTTTACAGTCTTTTGTGTATTATATGTGTGTACATGAAAGTGTGTGTATGTGTTTGAGTGTACCTGTGTGGGCATGTGTATGTGTGACAGTGTGTGTGTGTGTGAGTGTCTGGGCGCATGCATGTGTGCATGTGTGTGTGTGTGTGTGTGCATGTTTATATGTGATAGTGTGTGCAGGACTGTATTTGTTTGAGAGTGTTTGGGAGTTTGTGTATATGAGTGTGTTGTGTGAATGTGAATGTGAGAGCGTGTGCATATGTGAGTGTAAGAGTGTGTGTATGTATGAGTGTGTTGTGTGAAGGTGTATGTGTGTGTTTAAGTGTGTGCGCATGTATAGAGCCCAGAAGTTGACCTTTGTTGCTTTACTCTTTCACGGTCTAGCCTGTTTTGGAGCTACCATTTCTCTTGATGAACCTGAGGCTTCCCATTTTGGCTAGACTAGTGAGCTCTGGGGGTTGCACTTGCACCAGTGGTCCTGGCTTGTGTGTGGGTAGTAGAGATCTGAACTCAAGCGGCAAGTACTTTACCCACTGAGCCATCTCCACGACCCCTTATATTCTTTTTGAACACCAAGATGACTTGTGACTACCTCCTGCTCCTATACCAGGCTCTTTGCTGACACCAACTGTCCCCATAATGGCCATGGAGGCTGTTTCAGGTTTTTTTTTTCTTTTATTAGGTAAAGGAACAGTGTGTTTCTTGGTGACTTCCCTAGGGGAAGAGGCTCAAAAGGCAAAGACGGCTGGCCCCTGTAGAACGAATGCTCTCTTGGATCACTTAAACTTCTGCAGAAAGTCACAAATCCTCGTCTTGATCGTAGGGTCTAGTGTCGAACAGTCCCAGTTTGGTAACTTCACCAGTCTGTCATGAGCCTCCCAGAAGAGGCCAGAGCCGATTGCTAACTCCACCCGCATTCGCCATTCTGCAAGCTTAGAGCTGACGAAGACATTGTGATTACTCCCCATTGGCTGTGGATAAACAAAACAGAGGATCTGATCAGCAGAGGAACCAGCTGTACCACCAGCCTCTGCGAAGAGAGTGTCATGCACTGCCCCCTTCTTGGTAAGTTTCAGCTATGCAGTCTATGGGAAGCAGGCACAGAAGATCCTGATCCAAGATAAGAAATCCTGACCCAGGTAGCTCACACTACTCTACTCTATGTGTCTGACCTTCTTCCAGGGAAGGCCCTTATTTCCAAAAAAAGGAGCTCAATTTCCCCGCACACGCGTGTTGCTCCTTCTGTAATTAGGCACAAGGGCAAAAAGAGGAGGCTCATCATGCAGTTTGCTTAGCACTTTAGCTGCCTCATTAAGAACTATGTACCTGGGGCTGGAGAGATGGCTCAGCAGTTAAGAGCACTGCCTGTTCTTTCAGAGGTCCTGAGTTCAATTCCCAGCAACCACATGGTGGCTCACAACCCTCTGTAATGGAATCTGATGTCCTCTTCTGGGGTGTCTGAAGACAGTGACAGTGTACTCATATAAATTAAATAACCAAATAAATAAATCTTTTTTAAAAATTATGTACCCACAGTGTTCCAAAGCCCCCCAAAGGAGTGAATTCAATGAACTGTGGAGAGCATAGAGGTCAAAGTGTAATATCCAAAATAAAAGTCCCTTCAAAAGTGCTTTCCAAACTGTACTAGCAGGCCAAGTACAGAGCCAGATTTAAAAAAAAAAAAAAAAAGCTGGCTCACTAAACAAATATAGAAACATAGTTTTAACGGTCAAAAACAAGATTAACAATTCCCCTGCCCTGCCTCACACTAAAAACCACAAGACAGACAAAATGAGAGTCACCCTATACAAACCAACCAATGTGTAAAAATGTTATTGGCTACACAAATTAAATTATGTCAAACTACCCTGGTGCCTATATCCAGCCCTTACAAAGGTATAAAAAGTGAGTTCTTTATTTGTTCTGGGTCTCTCCCCCAGCCTGCATGTTGAGAAGGGGTCCCCAACATGTTGGATAAGTAAAATCCTCATGCATTTTGCAACAATGGCGGTCTCTGTGGTCTTTGTGAGTGAGGGTCTTTGGACAAGCTACAACAAAAGCATAGGGCCCTGTGCTTGGTGCAGGCCAAAATGGTTCTTGTTGTGCAGTTCTACACTACACATTGGCCAAGGACTAAAGTTATTACTTTGAATGCTGGCCAGAAACTATGATAGCCTCTCAAGAGACTGACCAATGAGCTGAGACTGTAGCTCAGTAGGTAGAGTGCATACAAAGCATGCATACAGCACACCACGAAACAGGCATTTTGTATATACCTATAATCCCCACATTGGAGAGGCAGCATCAAGACTGTCAAAAGCTGAAGGCCATCCACAGCTAAATAGCTAGTCAGAGGCCAGCCTGGGACACAGGAGACCCTATCTTAAGAGAAGGACATTCAGCTGCCAGACGTGGTGGCACACACCTTTAATCCCAGCACTCGGGAAGCAGAGGCAAGAAGATTTCTGAGTTTGAGGCCAGCCTGGTCTACAGAGTGAGTTCCAGGACAGCCGAGGGCTATACAGAGAAACCCTGTCTCAAAAAAATCAAAAAGGAAGGAAGGAAGGAAGGAAGGAAGGAAGGAAGGAAGGAAGGAAGGAAGAAGGGAGGGAGGGAGAGAGAGAGAGAGAGAGAGAGAGAGAAGAGAGAGAGAGAGAGAAAGAGAGAGAGAGAGAGAGAGAGAAGACATTCGGACTGGAGAGATGGCTCAGCGGTTAAGAGCACTGACTGCTCTTCCAGAGGTCCTGAGTTCAATTTCCACCAACCACATGGTGGCTCACAGCCATCTGCAATGAGAATCCAATGCCCTCTTCTGGTGTGTCTGAGGATAGCAACAGTGTACTCACATACAATAAATAAATAAATCTTAAAAGAAAAGAAAAGGGGCTGGTGAGATGGCTCAGTGGGTAAGAGCACCCGACTGCTCTTCCGAGGGTCAGGAGTTCAAATCCCAGCAACCACATGGTGGCTCACAACCATCCGTAACGAAATCTGACTCCCTCTTCTGGAGTGTCTGAGGACAGCTACAGTGTACTTACATATAATAAATAAATTAAAAAAAAAAACTTAAAAAAAGAAAAGAAAATATTAAAAAACAACAAAATTTCCCCTCTACTGGATTTACGTCCCCCTCCACCCCACCTCAACTCGTACCTGCATCATTTCTACCAGCGCCACCAAGTCAGCCAGTGAGATATGGTCCCCAGTGATGAACATCCTGTCCTGCAGAAACTTCTCCTCAAATTGCTGTAGGTTTCTCTTCACCTCATCCAGTGTCTTGTCTAATCTCTCAGTGGGAACCTCCTCACCCGTGATCATTGGGATTATCAACTGACCCGGAAGGGAAGAGGACAGATGAAGAGGCAGTACTCCAGCCCCATCCCCTGCAAGGCTTCTATATTCCTGTCTGCTAGATAGAGCTTGGACAGCTCCAAGGCTGGAAAGTGATTTGGGCCATTCTCAAGCAGCAGCTACCAAGGGCTATGTGTTCAAAAGGATATGGAGGCCCAGATGACAATGAGTCCTGTGATTTGAGTGTGTCTCACTTGTCAAAGGTAACATATTGGGAGTCCAGTACTCATGGTGATGTGAGAGTGGCTAGAATCTTTAAAAAACATGGAGTCTAACTGGGGGTGCTGCCTTCAGAAGGAGTCAAGATGGACATGGGTAACACTTAGAAGAGCAAGCTATTATGAAAGAACAAGACCAGTGCCTTGTCCCAGCTCTGGCTTCCTGTCTTAGTGCTTGCTTACACTGTAATAGCATCTGCTAGGAGGCCCTCTCTAGAGCTGGTGTCATGCTGTTTAGACTTCCTGTTTCCAAAACTATGAGCTAAATAAACCTCTTTTCTTCATAAGTTACCCAGCCTACAGCATCTTATTATAGCAATGGAAAATGGACTTAAAAACAAAAACAAACAAACAAACAAACAAAAAAACAAGGAGTGGGGCTGGAGAGATGGCTCAGTGGTTAAAAGCTCTTCTAGAGGTCCTGAGTTCAATTCCCAGCAACCACATGGTGGCTCACAACCATCTGTAATTGGATCTGATATCCTCTTCTGGTGTGTCAGCAATAGGATGCTTATATACATTAAATAAATAAATCTTTTTTAAAAAGTGGGTATTTTTAAAATAAAATTTTAAAAAACACAAGGAGAAAATTAAAACTAGGGATATATGTGTGCCAGTTGTCACCTATAAATTTGCTGATATTCTCTAATTCAAGAACAAAGTTTTCTGAGTGCTCTCTTGGCACTTTCCAGTGCCCCTTCCCCTTTGGTATACTATTTTCTCCTACTTAACAGTTCATTCCACACTCTCAGTAGCGCGGTAAAGTAGGTAGGCAAGGGATTAGAGAAAATGAAGGAAGGGGCCAGGACTGGACTTGAGGTTTTCTGTTTGTTTCCCCCCCTGTTCCTGAGCCCCAAGCTGGGCCTTGCTCACCTTGATCCACAGGATCTTGCTCATGGGCACCTGAATAGCTGTATGCTGCCAGGCCATAAACTCGTCCACACGGGCGCGCATGTGCAGATCTGGCGGGTACCAATGGGAAGGCGCGCTGTACTTGCGACATAGGTAGAAGAGGATAGCCACACTAGAGAAAGGGCAAGGCGGGGGGGCACTGTTTGTACCTTCTGAGAGCCCTGACACCACCCCAGCACGGCCTGATTGATTAAAACCGCATCTTCAGCCACAGGCAGACAATAGGTAATTCCACCAGGGAAAGGACGAACCCAGAGGGTTCTAAAAAGCCTGGCCCCTAGCTGTCAGGTTAGTCCAGTAATCAGCAGACAGGGAGGAAGACCCAAAGGGGGCACAGGGGTGGGTGGATGGCGTAAGTAAGGGCAGTGCCAGTAGGGAGCAAAGAATGTGAGATTCCAGCGGGAGCGAAGAACACCCGGAGAGTGGGAACATGTGGCTGTAGGGACAACCTGGGCCGTGGGAAGTGGAGGAGGACTGCCAGGGATGCTTCGGAATGAGTTTAGTCTTAATTATCTTTTAATTTTTCGTTTTTGTGTATGAGGTTTTTTTCCCCTCATGTCTGTATGTATGTCTGTATGTCACTTGTATGTCTGGTGCCCATACCGGCTGGAAGATGGAGTTTGATCCCCAGGTGGAGCCATCTCTCCAGCCCCTAAACTTAATCTTTAAGATCATGAGGGTTGAGAGGATCTATCCCTCCATTTAGAAGAGGTGGAATATCTCAGGGACGTCAGGATGGGAGCTCAAGCAACAACCCAACCCAGCAAGAGGTATTGGTCTCTCGGGGATGGGCATGGGATGGGGTACTAGGAAGAAAAGGATACAGGAGAGGGCTTCAGAGGGAGGGATGGCCCAAGCTTGCTCACTGACAGGGTCTGTCACTAACAACAAACACACAAGGAGGCCAGTGAGAAACAAAGCCAACCGGTGTTTTGGGGTTGTTTGTTTGTTTTAATTACATCAGGGATTAGCACCAACCAAAGAACATGCACAGGCTGGACCTGGGCCTCCCTGTACATGTGTAACAGATGTGCAGCTTGGTCCTCATGTAAGTGCCAAACAACTGGAACGGGTGCTATCACAAAAGCTGTTGCCTGCCTGTGGGATATGTTCTTCTAGCTGGGCCACCTTGCCTGGCCTCAGTGGGAGAGGAAGCACCTAGCCTCCCAGATACTTGGAAGTGTCGGGGGTCAAGGGGGGAGGGGTCCCCATGTGCTCAGCGGAGAAGAAGAAGGGGGTGGGGAAAGGGTTGTAGAAGGGGGTGACTGGAAAGGGAGCAATGAACAGGATGTATAGTGAATAAGTAAAAAAAAAATAAATGTATTTAAAACATAAATTGAGAGGGTTTGAATGTCCCTACTAAAACCTAGGTAGACGTTGGCTTCCCATGGGAGGTTTTAGGTGGTGGGACAGCTAAGCATGATCGAATTGCAAGGGCAGATTGATTCATGTGTGGCAGCTTTGTTATACAACAAACATGCTCTGACTCACTTGATGGCTCACCATGTAATCTCTGTGTTGCTAGGACCCGGGGGAAGGAGATGCTAAGCAGGTATCAGTTCCACTCTGATGGGCTTTACAGCCTCTAGAACCATGAACTAAAGTCAGCCCCTGCTCTTTACAGTCGCCCCACACCACCATATTCAGTCAAAGCCACCCAAAACAGACTAGGACAGGGAACACAGTTAAAGAGGGGCTAGAGCGGTCGCTCAATGGTTAAGAGCACTTGTGGCTCTCACAGAGGACCCTGGTACGGTTCCTGGCACCACACAATGGCTCACAACTATTCATAACTCCGTTTCCAGATCTTATGAGCTCTTCTAACATCCCAGTCACCAGGCAGGCACACGGTGCACATACATGCATGCAGGAAAATACCCACACACATAAAATAAATGTGGGGGGTGGGGGACCAGGAAAATATTTATGATGCAATCAGAGACTTGAAGGCAAGCCGACTACAGATGGAATCTGGAAAAGGCAGATAAGCTTATTTGCTGTCATAATGGTATTGAATGATGTGTGTTTCAGAGTCTTCATTGCTTCATAGGATGTCCATAGGGAAAGTGATTCATAGGGAAAGTGATGGGGTGTTCGAGAGAAAGAGGAGCAAGGTGTAGAGGTGAAAATGGGGTAGAGTGGACTAGCTGCAGAAGCTTAAGATGGCTATGCTGTGTGTGTGTGTGTGTGTGTAAATGGTTGTGCTGTGTTTGTGTGTGTATGTGTGTATATAAATGAATGTGCTGTGTGTGTGTAAATGGTTGTGCTGTGTGTGTAAATGGATGTGCTGTGTTTGTGTGTGTATGTGTGTGTGTAAATGAATGTGCTGTGTGTGTGTGTGTGTGTGTGTGTGTGTACATAAATAGATGCACTGTGTATGTGTCTGCATGTACACATAAATTTTTCTATAGGCCAAAATAAATAAATAGACCAGGCCTGATGTTGCAAACCTTTAATCCTAGTAATCAGGACAAAGAGACAGATGGATCTCTTTTGAGTTTTGTCTACACAGTGAATTCCATGCCAGCCATAGAGACTACATAGAGAGACCTTGCCTCAACTCAGTAAATAAAGAAATATACAAATAAATAAATATACTCCCAAGGTGTCTCCCAGAAGGAGGAAAGATGGCGGCAGGAGCCTTACCTTTCAGATAAAATGAACTTGCCGTCCTTGAGGCTGGGAAGCTTCCTCAGGGGGTTGATTTCGATGTATTCCTTGCTATGGTGGTGACCTGAGGGGGCAGGGAGGGTCTGGGGCTTTGGAGACCCCAGAAAAAAAGAAAAAAAAAGAACTTGGGCTTCTAGAGGCAAAAGCTCCCATTTGTCCCCAGCCCTTGTGACCTTCCTTCCCCAGGGATCAGGACAACCCTTTGGCTTCCAGAAGCTAAAAAGTTCAGCCTTCACTCAAGGCCTGAAGCCACAACCTGTGTGTCAGCCTCAGCCCTAAGGGACCTAAGTGTCACCTTCAATCTCGTCACCTCTGGCTCACTCTGCTTCTCCTTTGAGGAGATTGGCCAACTGAATCTAAATCTGGCAACTTGGGGAACACTGCAGATGCACCCAAAGTCCCCTGATATCTAGGTAGAACTCCACAGCACGTATGAACATTAACTGTGCCTGGTCAACTATTGGTATGAGGAAACCCTATGGGGGCTCCACCACATGTCTTCCATTTCTACAGCTCCCAGATCTCTTTTCTAGTCTAGAGCCTGTGTCTCTTCAAGCTTAGCTTTTAGAGACTCCTCGGCGTCTTGGATGCCCATCCACTGATCCTCACTTGGGGCATATGGGTCTTTGCAACCCTTAGTACATACTTCTTCATACTTCTTTCTTCTTTCGCCTCCTCCTTTTCCCTTTTTATCTGTGTATGTGCATGTGAACATGTAAGAGCTGACACCCAAACCCAGGATCTTCCCTGGCATGCTAGGCCAGTGCTTTCTCACTGAGCCCCAATCCTAGTCCCAGTTTGAACACTGGGAAAGTGTAAGAACAGACCAGAAGAGGGTGGGCACCCCTCCTTCCTTTACCCCCAAAGGTCCTATTCACAGCAACAGGGAGACATTCATTCTTGGTGACCAGCTAATGTAGACTAGATGGGACATGGCCTGATCACCTTAGTATCTGTTTCACCTCTGCTCCCCTTGCTGACCTTTGACCCTCAGACACACCATCACTGGGTACCCTGGCAGTGAGTGCCTCAGGACCAGGCTGCCTGGCAGTACTAGGAACTGACCTTTTAATAGATCCACAAATTGGAAGTCGAAGGGGATGCCATTCTTCCTGGCAAAAATGTAGACAGCGCGGCAAGGTGCCGACAGCAGATCCATGTACAGCTCCAGGCCCATGTTGAAATGCTTTATTAGGGGGCCCACAGCTACAGCGGGTGTCCCACAGACCCAGCCTGGGGCTAGCCTGAGCACCTGGCTCTAAGCCCTCTCCCTTCTGATCTGAGGAACCTGCATTCTGGAACTTCCCTACTTTGATGTACTTATGAGGCCAGTCACCTGGAATTCTTACAACAGCAAGGATTCTAAGGAGAGCTAGGGGTGGGATGGGGCTGGGATAGGCTCCTGTTATGTGTTAGCTCTGTGGTTTAGCCTCATAGACATCTGTCTGAGAAGGGCCCATGCTTGAGCCTTCCCAGGGCCAGCCCCTCTCTGAAAAACAGGACAAGAGAGGCTTTGCAGATCCCGGATGAGAAAAAGAGAGAGACTGAGTTTGCATAGCCTGGAGTAAAGACTGGGGCATCCATGGGTAAATCTCTGAAACGTGATTGGGAAAAGATTGGAGAGAGGTAGTCAGTATATCTTGGACTTTAAATGTCATCTGAAATCCATGCCTTAAAGGTATAGTTCCTTCTGGGCAGTGATGGTGCATACATTTCATCCCAGCCCTTGGGAGCCAGAGACAGGCAGATTTCTGAGTTCAAAGCCATCCTGTTCTACAGAGTGAATTCCAGGACTATACAGAGAAACTCTTCTCAAAAAACAAAACAAAACAAAAACAAAAAAATAAACAAACAAAAAGGTATAGTTCCTGGGAGCAGAGGATGGGGGTTGGGGCTTTAAAAGGTGGGGCCTCGAGAACTGGCAGTGTAGCCCAGTGGTAGAGAGTTTAGGTTGTATCATATAGAAAGCCCAGGTTCCATCCCTAGTACTGAAGGTGAGGTTTGATTGAAAGCACTGGCTCACTAAGAACATTTTCTTGAAGGACTGGAAGGTGTTGGCTCATAGAAGACATTTCCTTGAAGGGGACTATGGAAATGGTTCTCTCTCTCTCTCTCTCTCTCTCTCTCTCTCTCTCTCTCTCTCTCCCTCTCTCTATCTCTCTCTCTCTGTCTGTCTCTCTCTCTCTTTTCCTGGTCATGAGGTCAACAGCTCTCTTTGCCACACACACTTCCCATCATTTCTAACCCTGCCACCAGAGGCTTGAAAGCAATGGGCTCACTCACTGAAGCATGACTTTTTACATTTACATCCCTTTACATTTTTAAACGAAAATAACCTTTTTTCCTTTAAAAAAAAATTTTAGGGGCTGGAGAGATGGCCCAGTGGTTAAAAGCACTGGATGCTCTTCCAGAGGTCCTGGGTTCTAACCCCAGCACCTACATGGAGGCTCACAACCACCTGTAACTCTAATCCCAGAATATCTGATGCCCTCTTCTGGCCTCCATGGTCACCAGACATGCATGTGGTACATGGACAAACATTCAGGTAAAACACCTATACATATATTTTTTATTTAAACATTTTTATTTTAAAATTATGTATATTGAGAGTACATGCGTAAGTGTAGTAGAATCATTTTAAGCTTAACCCCAACTCTCTTACAAATAAATGAGACTCACGCTATGATTATTTTATTTGGCTTTGACAGTTGCGGGGGGGGGGGGTGTAGCTAACCTCTGATCTAATCTCCTAACTGATGGCCTGGCTACCTCCCCATTGGTGTACCCCCAGATTCTTGCTGTTTCTCCTGGCCATGTGCTCATTGTCCATCTCCCCTCATGGCAGCTTCCTCTCTGTCTTCTTCCTCCTTTCCCTTTGGTCTCTCTCCTCTGACCAGGTCACACCAAACCCACCTACCTCTACTCCCTCCATAAAATTGGCTGTAGCCAATTTTATTTAACCAATGGTTTTAAATCAAGAAACAAAGTTTGCACCACAAAAGCTTGTAAACCTGAGAAGTCACTCATAGGTCTAGACCGTCCTGTAGAGAATTTAGCATCCCAAGACATAACAACAGTCCAAATCTCAACAGATAAGATACCTAGTGTAAGACCCTAAGGCCTTAGTATTGAGTGCGCAACTCCCGAAACACAACTTGATAATAGATCGCTGCAATGGCAAGAGGTTTATTGTTCTGATGTGCGTGGAGTTGCTCAGCCTTAGGGAGAGTCAACCCCGAATTCAAAAAGCACAGCTCTTTTATACTCTTTTTATGATGTGTTATTATGATTGGTCAGCAAAGAAACAGTATGTTTTAAACTTATGAATCAACTATTAATGTCACAGCTACTAATGTCAGGCTATTAACATCACTGGGATTCTAGCGACAAGGTCAGGGAAGTTTGTGGTTTTTCTCAGAATTCAGTGTGGGATAGGGTAGGGGAATTTTTCTAAGAACTGTTATTTTTGTTATGGTTATTTTTCTGAGAACAGCTCATCTTGTTTTGGCAGCTGTAGGCTTAGTCATTTTGACCATTTTGTACAGTTTGGAAAGTCCCTTCAGAGGGGGAAGGGGATGGGTGGTCTCAAACTTATTTGGGATTCTACACTGGGGAATCCAGAAGTCAGCACTGGTTCCCCTAGAGCTGGAGTTACAGGTGGTTGTGAACTAGCCAACAGGAACTGAACTCTCTCCCTGCAAAAGCAATACACACCACCAAGTGCTGAACTGTCTCTCCCAATCTCCTTTTTTCTTTATAAGTTAACTGTCTAGGGTATTTAGTTACAGTGATAGAAGCTAAAATACTGGAGGAGTTCAGGGGAAAAAGGTGCAACATCAAGGATGCTCAGAGTGTGGCCCACCAGACTGTACCATGCAGAAGCCCAGAAATGCCCTGGCCTTGATTAAAGCAACATAGATCATACTGTGCACCTTGGCAGCTGTGGAAGAAGGCTAATAGGGATTCATGATGAAGCCACAATGCAGCTTTAGGCTACATGGTCATATTAGCTAATTTCCTCTTTGCAGCAATAAATTCTTGGGCAAACAAGGTAGGGAAGAAGGAAAAGTTAATTTGGTCTCATAGCCCAGCATGGTGGAAATCTAGGGAGGGGTGGGGAGTAGGCAGGCAGTGTCGTGAGGGAGCTGGTTATATTGCTTCTGAGGTCAGAAACAAGATAGTTGTAAATGCTACTGTTCAAGTCACATTTATTGTCATCCAGTCTGGGACTCAGGACCAAAGAATAACACTACCCTCTTTCTTTCTTTCTTTCTTTCTTTCTTTCTTTCTTTCTTTCTTTCTTTCTTTCTTTCTTTCTTCCTTCCTTCCTTCCTTCCTTCCTTCCTTTCTTTCTTTCTTTCTTTCTTTCTTCTTTCTTTCTTTGTTTTGTTGTTGTTGTTGTTGTTGTTGTTGTTGTTGTTGTTGTTGTTGTTTGAGACAGGGTTTCTCTGTATAGTCCTGGCTGTCCTGGAACTCACTCTCTGGAACCAGGCTGACCTCGAACTCAGAAATCTTCCTGTCTCTGCCTCCCAAGTGCTGAGATTAAAGGCATCTACCACCAGTGTCTGGTGACACTACCCACTTTCAAGTGGGTCTTCCCACTTCATTGAACTCAGTCAAGAAAATCCCTCACAGGCATGGCCTGAGACCTGTCCCCTAGGTAACTCTAGATCTCGTCAAGTTGATAAGGACAAAAATCTTGGAAGATGCCCTGTCTTTCTAGGTCTCGCTTCCCCAGGACGACATGTGGATCAGGAGAGAGTTCAGAGTATGTTTGTAACAGTACCATGCATGGCAGAAAGCAAGCTACTTCTCCTGAAGCTGCCGTTCCAGCTTCTATACCAGTGGAGGTTCCCACCAAGCCTTATGGTTTCTTTGTGGCTGTCGTATGAACTTAGGGATATCCTGAACTTCTCCAGCTCCCAGCATGATCTGACTATGGGTCTAACAGCCAGCTGAGGTCTAGCTTTGAAGAGACTGTACTACAGGCTATGGCTGCTGGCAGGTGGGTATGAAGGCCTCTCTTACATTCAATCTATGAATACCACTATACCTACCAGGGAGACCTACTCAGTAGCCAGGAAGGTTCTTGCTGCTTGAGCCACTTATATAGTTGCTGGGGAGCTGAACTCAGCCTTCTCAATAGCTGTTGAACATGCACAGCACCCGAGGCTTTCTCAGTGAGAAGGAACCAAGAGACTAGGCTAAGAGAGCAGTTCACCCTGGGTACTCACAAGTTTCCTTGACCCTCTCCGCCTCTCTTCCTCACTACCAACAATCAGTGATGTGCATTGGGATCTTCTGAGGATCGTTTTCTGTGATTGGTTGATGATGTCTATTCAGGGCAAGGAAAGGAAGGCAGTCAGTATATGTCCCAACTGGTACCCTCCATCACTTGCAGTCCTGGCCCTTGCCCCAGTCTGCAGGACACTGTTGAGGAGGTCTGATGGTTTATAAATGCTTAGCCCAGGGAGTGGCACTGTTGGGAGGTGTGGCCTTGTGGGTGTGGGCTTTAATACCCTTGTCCTAGCTGCCTGGAAGTCAGTCTTCCACTAGCAGCCTTTAGATGAAGATGTAGAACTCTCAGCTCCGTCTGCACCATGCCTGCCTGGACACTGCTATGCTCCCACTTTGATGATTATGGAATGAACCTCTGAATCTATAAGCCAGCCCCAATTAAATGTTCTGCTCTTTTAGAGGTCCTTAGTTCAATTCCCAGCAACCACATGGTGGTTCACAACCATCTGTAATGGGATCTGATGCCCTCTTCTGGTGTGTCTGAAGAAGGCCACAATGTGCTCATATAGATAAAATAGATAAAGAAGGGGAGGCTTATTCTGGCTCACAAGTTGAGAGTGAAGTTGGAGACTGTATAGAGGCCATGTAGCAGGGATAGGAACACCCGGTTTCATTGTTGCCACAGCCAAAACAGAAAGAGATAAATCCTCGAGTTCTTCTTTTCTCACTGTCTTGGACCCTATCCGATGAGATCAAGGCACTCATATTTAGGAAATCCCTTTACAGACTCGCCAAGAGCCAATGTTTCCTAGATATTTCTAAATCCAGTCAAGCTGACGAGATTAACCGTCAAACAGAAAGGGAGTTGGGACTGATCTTTTACTCACACCTGAACATTTAACCAGGTTCTCCACGGCTCTGCCATCAGGGAAGGAGCCCCGCAACTGCTTCCTGTCTGTGCTGCATCTTTATTTGCTCCACTTCCGGCCTCCCAGGAAAGGCTCACTGCCATTAAAGGTCTCCTCCTGCTTCCTCCCTGGACCATGTTTCAGCAGGCATTTACTTCTGCAGGGACCCAGGTCTGCCCTCTGTCTGGGCCTCACTCATCCCTGTTAGCATCTCCACTCCACACGAGGGAAGCAGCCCTACCCTGTGGGCTAGCATCACGGGAATTTCTGAAGTTCAAGTCTGGTCACTTTGCCCTCCATGCGGTACTCTCTCCATGTGCTCACCATGGTCACACCCCCTAGGCCTATTTTGGCCTGGGCACTTCTGTTGTGGTGTGGAGGGGTAAGCTATGGGCAGCAGAATCACTGTGGACCTGGAGGACAACTCCTGTGTACAAGGGGAGCCAGGGTTTGGCTTCCATACTGGAAGATGCTGATTGAGTAGGGTGTGGGGTTGGCTGCAAGCCAGAGTCACCCAGGCCTTCCTGGGCTCCTAGCCAAGACCTCCTAGGAAGTTGGCAGGACCCCATTCTGAAACCTGAGAAAGTATGAGTCATTCTCTGGACCTGACACACAGAGTTTGGCCATGCTTATCACAGGCTCTGAAGCCAAGCAGTAGTTAGGACTGTGGGAGATGGACACCCCCGACACACTCGTGTAGGCACGCGCGCACATACACACACACACACACACACACACACACAAATTCATACTGTGTGCAGATGACATCTTCCATGGTTTCAGGAACAGCTCATGGCTCAGTTGGATGAGTGAAGACATCTCCACACATACCCTTTTGTCACTCTGACTGTGTCAAGCAAGATCACTGTGCCAGCTACTTTATGCCAACTTGACACAAGCTAGAGTCATCAGAGAGGAAGGAGCCTCAGTTGAGAAAATGTCTCCATAAGATCCAATCAGTGTGTAGGCAAGCCTAAAGCACATTTTCTTCATTAGTGATTGATGGGGGAAGCCCAGCCCACTATGGGTGGGGGTATCTCTGAGCCGGAGGTCCTGGGTTCTATAAGAAAGCAGGCTGAGCAAACCGGTGAGCAGCATTTACTGTACTGTGGCCTTGGCCTCTGCACTAGTTTCTGCCTTCAGGTCCCTGCCCTGTTTGAGTTCCTGTCCTGAACTCCTATGATATGGAAATGTAAACTGAATAAACTTTCCCATGACCTTGCTTTTTGATCATGGTGTTTCATCACAGCAATAGAAACCCTAACTAAGACAGTCACTGTGATCAAGTAACAGGATGTGGATGCTGTCCCTGGAATGAGACACTAGGACACAGGTGCAGGGCTGAATCTTGGCTAGGACCTAGCTCCTCTCCAAGGATAGACTCTGCTCTGGAAGCCATGGGGAACACAACCAACTGGCTGTTCCAAAGTGGAGGAGGAGGGCCTGGGCTAGGAGCCAGAGTTGGCCTATAGCCCAGGCAAACAGAATCTGGCTCATGAAGGCAAGCAGGCCCAACAGAGCAAGGGTCACCCACTAAGGCCTGGGGTAGGAATCTGGGCTCTGGTCTGACATGCTCAAATGTGCCAGAATCCCCTGGTCCACACTGCCAGGGGCTGTCTGATTCATCAACCCAGGCAAGTTCCCCATTGCTTGAGAACCCATGCCCTCTCCACAGTACACATGTTCACTGACTTCCTGAGGAGAGGTTCTGTTCAACCAGATAGGTCAGTGATTAACAGACCAAAGAAATTATTCTACCCAAGTCTAGCTTAAGCTTGGTGGGGAATGGGTTTCCTGGGGTTACTCACAGGAGCATGAATAACACAATAGCCATGGCCGTTACTCAAAGGCCCATCAGTCTTAGGGTTTCTATTGTTGCAATGAAACACCCTGAACAAAAAAAAAGTTGGGGAGAGGGGAGGGTGTATTTGGCTTACACTTCCACATCATGGCTCATCACAAAAGGAAGTTGGGACAAGGACTCAGGACAGAAACTCAAACAGGGCAGGAACCTGGAGTCAGGAGCTGATGCAGAGGCCATGGAGGAGCATCATCAATATAGTATACCAATGTGATATTTTGTGGAAGAAACAGGTGATCAAGATACCTTGTAAGTTATGACATAGGGTAGGAGAGCTAATTTATCCTTAAGGCAAGCCTGTAAAGGTGTACTGCTGGTCTTGCCAACTGAAAGCAAATTGCTTCTAGAGATCTTTATGGACAACTACCAGAAAAGGGGGCAGGATTCGCTAAACAAACATCTGTATACCAGGTACCAGGAGAGGTGGTAACTTGCTCAAATAAGAACACCATATCTGGTACAGCAGCTGTAGCCGGAGTTATTACCTGATTTAGTTTTCAATAGTCAACTGTCATTCTCTATGATTCATCTGTCTTCTGCACTAGCCAGATAGAAGAGTTAAAGGGAGATGTGGTGGGAACCACCACCCCTGCATCTTTCAAGTCCTTGAAGGTGGCACTAATTTATGCAGTTCCTCCAAGGCATGCGATACTGTTTCTGATTGACTTCTTCCATTTAGCATAGTCCTAAACAGCATAGCCCTCTTTCCATAGGTCAGATCTGTCACAGCAGTAACCCACAATCCTGGTGCCAACTTGTTTTAGGGTTTCTGTTGCTACAACAAAACACCATGGCCGAAAAGCAAGTTGGGGAGAAAGGGGTTTATTTGGCTTATACTTACATCTTGCTGTTCATTTTGAAGGACAGGAACTCAAACAGGGCAGGATCCTGAGGGCTGCAGCTGATGCAGAAGCCATGGAGGAGTGTCGCTTACTGGCTTGTTTCCCCTGGCTTGCTCAGCCTGCTCTCTTACAGAAGCTAGGACCACCAGCCCAGGGATGGCACCACCCACCATGGTCTGGGCCCCTACCTGAATTGATCACTAATTGAAAAAATGCCCTACAGCTGGACCTCATGTAGGCATTTCCTCACCTGAGGCTTCTTTCTCTCCTCTCTGATGACTGTAGCTTGTGTCAAATGGACACAAAACTAGCCAGTATGCCATCCCAGCATGAGTGACCACATACAAAAGCTGCATCATGCAGGAGCTCTCTGCACAACCTGTAAACACCTTGGCAGGCTGACCCTCTCGATGAAACAGTGTGCTTTTATTTTACCCTTAGGTAGGGGCCTTTAACTTTTTATTTAGTAAGTTTCATGTACTTCCTGTGCCTTACAGGTCTCCTTCATACTTGCTGGATAGAATGATTCTTTCAATATGGAGGAAAGACTTAAGACAATAATAGCCCCAAAGCTAGTCCTCACCTGGCTTCAACTCCTGCCCAGTGCCAACTCCACCTTCACCTCTTAGCACAGGAGAGCCCTGAGACCTGTCCTGGGATTGTGGTTCCTGGAAATGAGGGGGTAGCAAGATACCAGATACTGAGCCCTCCAGCATGACAAAGCCTTTCCTGCATTCTTCTTGTCGAGCAGCCTGGGATCCTGTGGACCTAACAGTAGTTAGAAGAGAAAACCAAAGGTGTCTAAGAGGCTGGTCACACACCAGACTTTCTGGACTGAAAGTCAGCGAGTGAGCACCAGAGCACCAAGCTCACTGAGATGGGCAAGTGATTCAGAGCAGGTTGTTAGGATGCCTGTCATGTCAAAGTGATACCTGCTGTCACTGCATCCATGTCAGCCGTGAGCCCTCCTGTGAAGAACTCTCTAGTTCCCAGAACATGATTCAAAGGTGATGTCCAGAGATCTGAGCAACACAATTCCCAAAAGCCTGATTTCTAAGGGCCCTTCCTCTAGCACCTATTCTCTAGCCCTAGGAATCCTGTTGAGGTTTGGTCTTTTGCTATGTATTGTAATGGTAAATATTGGCCCCCAAGGCCTGGTTGCTCCCAGGAACAAGAGACTCCCCATGTACAATGTGACCTTGCTCTTTAATTTAAAACTATTGGTTAAATAGAGATGCTCACAGCCAATAGTTGGGCAGAAGAGACATAGGCAGGGTTTGGGGTTTGTGGGCTTGGGGTCTGAGGAGACCACAAGCAGAGGAAAAAATGTGGAGAGAGAAGCAGACGCCATAGGGTAAAAATCCTGAAATCATGGCCACGAGGGCTACCCAACTGGAGTTAAGAGCAGCCAGCTCAGATGGAGCATAGTAAATAATAACTTGGGGTTGTTGATAGTAAAGATTTGAATAGCATAGAAGGTAGCTATCTGCCCAGCTTTACTGCTGATAAATTAAAATTTGAGTGTATCTTTTTTCTGGGAATTGAGTAATCAAAGGCAGAGCATGGAAGCTCTCTGCACAACCTGTAAACACCTTGGCAGGCTGACCCTCTCGATGAAACAGTGTGCTTTTATTTTACCCTTAGGTAGGGGCCTAAGAGATGGAAGATTTTCTGTGATGTAATACTGACTTTCTTGCTGTGATGACCTCTATGATAATCTAGCTGTCTTTGCAGCATGTTAATATCTTGTTAACATTTTTTCCCCATTTTCTGTTTTATAGGAATCCTGTGACTCGCTTGTGGAAGTCAGAGGACAGTTTGCAGCACTTGGCTTCTCTCCTTCCACTACCTAGGCTCTGTTGATGGGACAGAGGTCAACAGCCTTGGCTGTAAGTATCCTCAGAGGCTGATCCATCTGGTTGACCTCGTAATTCTTAATGTTAAATCCTTTCTATTATGTGTTCTCACCCATGGACACACTTGGAGGCTTGCATAACAATGTAAATAAATCAGGTTTGTTGTTACTTGTAAACTATCTGAGGAGATAAAAATGTTTGCCCAAAGACATCTTATTCTTACACTTCAATGACTAAGTCTTGTAAAACACCATCTACATCCCTGAATGCCTTGTTATGATCATTTTTTTGCCTGTGTAATAATTTTATGTGGATTGTTATGTGACTTTTCTATGATTAACCATAATGTTTTACTGAGTCATAATTTGATTCCATGCATATTATAGGACAGTATAATAAAACCAATTAACGAGCTGGGCGTGGTGGCACACGCCTTTAATCCCAGCACTCAGGAGGCAGAGGCAGGTAGATTTCTGAGTTCGAGGCCAGCCTGGTCTACAAAGTGAGTTCCAGGACAGCCAGGGCTATACAGAGAAACCCTGTTTCAAAACAAACAAACAAACAAACAAACAAAACCAATAGCTCTTTATTCCTTAAAATATTCAGACTCTTTATTATAATAAAACACAGATGTCTACCAACTTTTGATTGGTTTCTTTGGGTGTGTTACTGTTTGTTTTTTTTTTTTCAAGCATCTTTTATATATTATTGATTTCGGTCTCCTTCAGGTTGTGTATACTGTACCTCAAGAGAAGCATGCTAAGGATAGCTGGTGTTCCTTTTAAAGCTTCTCCCAGAGTCAGAGAGGGAGCCAGGATAAAAGACTGGGGCAAAAAGAAACGTGAAGAAAAGAAAAGGAAAGACAAAACACAAAATGAGTCTTTATTGCTGGTCAGACCACTCAGGGAATCCTAGCAATTCGAAGCTGCATGCTGGCATGGGCCTCCGGAGGGGGTACTGGTAACATTTTCTTGGCTGCCTGTCCCAGGATGCTCAGGATGGGGCTATGAGCCTCCTGACACAGCTCAGCACCCAAGAACGCCTCCACCCTCTCTCGCCATGCTGTCAGCTGAGGCCGTCCCTCAAACAGGTTATAGCCAAGAGCCACGGGCTGTAGAGACAAAGATGAGAAAGTCGGAGAGATACTGAGGGTCCCATTGCAGGCAACTCATCGCAAGCATCATAGACACAGCCCCATGGGAGGTCTGGGGCACTGTGATCAGATCCAGGACCTGACAGCAGCCAGAAGCTGCCCCCCACCCCACCCCCCACTTCCCACCTAGACAGGAAACAAATCACACAAAGTTCCCCTCTATGGTTCTGGCTTTTCCCAGACCACAGTGCTTTGGACTTGGGGAAGTAGCAAAAAGAAGAGTCCACCCTTAGCTACTACTACCCCATCAGCTGGTCTCCTACCTGCATCAACTCCTCCAGAGACATGAGATCCGCTAGCGTCACATGCTGGCCAACAAGGAAGGCCCTGTCCCTGAGGAACTTCTCCTCCAGCCGTTGCACAGCCAGGACCATACTATTTTTGTTCCGTTCCACCTTCTCCTCGGGAACCTGGACCCCAATGAGTGGCCCCAACACCTGGCAGAACGACAGACGAGCTCAATCTATAAGCCTGACTCTTACTGGGTGCCCAAGGTTCAGCCCCTCCCCAGAGGACCCTGGATACCTTGGTCCATAGGAGCACTCCAAAAGTACCACGGATGTTGTCGGCATGCCAGCCCAGGTATTCATGGACTTGGGCACGGGCCTGTAGGTCGGCTGGGTACCAGTGGTCTGCCACCTGGTACTTGGAACTCAGGTAAATCAAGATGGCTGTGCTGGGAATCATAGGAAGAGGGGCTATAAGGACCATGGTAAGAGGGGATTTAAGGACCTTGGTTGTTTCCCATCCCTTGGCGGGGCCTTGAGAATTCTCACATTTGAAGTACTGCCCTCTGGTCTCACCACCTATCTCTCCATGACTCTTGCCTGTCCCCAGAGCCTTTCTTCTTGCAGTGTTGTGCATGGTGGAACCCAGGGACACACGCAAACACACACACACACACACACACACCAGCAAGAGCTCTGCCCCTCTCCAGGTTTCTTCTTTTGATGTTGTGGACACTGACCCCTGGCCAGACCTTTTTCTCTCCGCCTTTCTTTTTTGGTGGTGGTTGTTGTTGTTTTGTGGTTTTTTGGAGTTTGTTTTGTTTTGTTTTTTAGTTCTCTGACACTAGACTCTAATGGGAGAACCAAACAATCTCTGAGCCCTGACCCTTTCACTGGTCTTCAGTGCCAAGCTTTGGCGGATTAAACAGGACATCTAGGAAATTAGGAGAAGCCCTTCCTAGTCCTTTGTTGAATCTACATTTTTTTTTCCTAACCCTTGACAATCGTCCCCTTGTCGCCTTCCAATACCTCTCAATCAGGGTAGAGAGTCCTGGAGGGGGGGTGGGGGGAGTCCATCAGATGAAATAGGACAGAAGCAAGGGACATGCTGGATCAGTCCTCTAGTCTTCCAGGCCCCCTTCCCACAGAGTCTGCTCTAGCCACGCCCCCTCACGGCCTAGGGTCGGAGTCGGCCAGGGTCCCGCCCCCCACCCCACGCCCGCCCAACCAAAGGGGGGCGGCCAAAGGGAGCCGGAGGAGGTAGTGAGGGCTCTGGGTATATTTACAGCTGCACCTTTCGGTCAACACGAAGCTTCCGTCTTTGAGGACAGGAACTTTGTTTAAGCAGTTCACCTGGGAGAATTGCTCGCTCAAGTGCTGCCCTGGGAAGGAAGAAGCCAGAAAATGCGTGCAAGGACTCAGGCAGTATTCCTATTTTCCCCTCTCTCTTTGCAACCAGAGCAAAGTCGAAACGGCCAAAATCCGGATGGGCCGGGAACCAGAGGCACAGAGGTGGCTCAGCTATGTGTCTCTTCCCTGCAAAGTCTCCGGAATTTTGTGAATCTAAACACTGCGTGCCTTCAAAGCAGAAACTATGGGAATCTTTCATTTTTCTCCCCACGCCCCAGGACAAAAAGTCTCTCTTGTCAGAGCGGAAGTTACGTTTAAAGAGGGCTCTGAACTGACTAAGACCACTCCAAAGAGAGCAGAGCATTCCTTGGTGGACGGCGCTGGGGGTCGGGGGGGGGGGGGTCAGATGATGGGGAGATTGTACCCAGGCAGAATGTGGAGGACTGACATGGTCTAGGGGTAAATGGGCCAACCTTTGAGTATATCCACGGTACGCATCTGGAAGGGGATGGCATTCTTCTTGGCGAAGATGTAGACAGCGCGGCAGGGCTGTGACCGCAGGTCCAGGTAGAGCTCCAAGCCCATTGGCGGTAGCGACACAAGATGGTGTGGACCGACTGCGTTCGGTAACAGTAGCAAGCTGGGGTCCAGCACAGCCTCAGTTGGCCAAGACAAACGATTTCCTCCTTCTGGATAGCTGACACCTGCTGATCTTGGGGAGGGAGGCGCTTTGGAGCACTTTGCACTTCAAAAGCAGGGCTGAGGTGCGCGCGCATTCAGACTGACTTACGCGATTTGCTCCAGGGTGCGGTGGAGCCAGGAATTCAGCCCAGGACCTTAGTCTCACCCGGACGCGGAAATGGCCTAGCTGGGCTTTCCTGGACCCAACTCAGAGAGCTCTGTGGACGTAGTCGTTTGCGGGAAACTAGACCGCTCAGCTCCTAGCTCTCAGTTACTGCAGGAGGGGATCTTAGAAGCTGATCGCTGGGGTATCCTCCTTTAACGGGTGAAGCTTGTTGCAGGCTGCTAGAAACTTTGCCTTAAGGAAGAACTGTCGTTGGTCCAGCTGTCCCGTGCAAAACAGGTCGTCTAAGAACACTGGACCTCCCCCAGATCTGTGAGGCTGGGCAGCATAGCTTGAGGGAGTAACAGGACCACCTCTCTCGCCCGCCTCCTACACTCTCTCCACGGTAGCATCTTCCGATGGGAAAAAGAGGTGATCCATTATCACTGGCTTTATCTGAATCTTTTAGAGTAGCTATAGCCCGTGGTCCATATCGGGCACCAGAATGTTTCCCTGGGCGTTTTTTCTTTTCTTTCTTTCATTTTATTTTATTGACAAGGGGGGGGGGGGGGTCTTGCTATGGCACAGGCTGGCCTCAAACCCTTCTGCTCCATTGATCCTCCTGTCTTAGTTTCCTGAATGTCTGGGACTCCCAGGTGAGACCCATCCTGCCTGGCTTTCCAGGGAATTTACATGTTTGTTTGATTTATTTGGTTGGCTATTTTTTGTTTTGTTTTGTTTTTGAAACAGGGACTCATATAGTCCAGGTTGGCCTCAAATTCGACTTCATTTCCCAAGTGCTTAGGAATACAGGCATTTGCTACAGAAACAAGCTTACCCTGATAGTTTTGAGTTGATAGGAGCTGTGGAAGCCAGTAGGCTCAAACCGAGCTCTCAAGTGGCCCCTCCCCTCGCCCCTCCCATCGCCAGAACCGTCTGAAGCCAAATTGCTTTTACCTAAATAAGCTGGTGTTGTTTTTGAGGAAAAGGATTCTGAAAAACACAAAGCAGTTCCCAGAGGAGCTTCTGCAGCCCTGCACGGCACGTGGCTCTGCTCGTGCAAATTGGGTAGGGAGAGCAGGTGATCCAAGATGACTGTACCCACCCAAGCCCTCTGATGTGACTGGCCCCTAGAAGTCTCCTGGCCTTGTTTATTTCACTTGCTTCCCCTAGGTCAGACATCCTCTCTCACTTACGGGATCAGATGTGGCTCTTGAATGGATGGACCCCTGAATTCCGCCCCACCCCCACCCCCCATCCCCATCCCCCGGCTTTCACCCTGCAGAGTCTGGTACCTGCTTCGCTACTCGCCGGAGAGTCCCCTCCAACACTGGCAAGGAACTGGTTTGGCTGCCTCACTCCCCTCTTCCATCTCTTCCTCTCTTCTGGCTTCTTAACCCCCCCCCCCCCAAAGGGCTTCCTTGAATCTTGACAAAAATACCCCTCCTCTTTTTTTTTTCCACCCTCCCTTTTTGACTGGTACTAGTTTTCATCTTGATTGTCAGATACCTAAAGCCAGAGTGAGTGGTAGTTTGAATGAGAAATGTCCGCCCCCACCCCACCTCCCCACAGCCCATAGTTTCCTGCATTTGAACCTAGTGTATGAACAGACCCCAGTTGGTGGTCTGTTTTGTGAGGTTTATGTAGCTTTTAGGTTGTGGCACCTTGCTTGCTACAGGAAGTATGTTGCTGGTGGCAGTGGGATTTGGCAGTTTATACCCCGGGCCACCTAGTGGGAGCCTATCTGACAAACAGGACAAAGAAAATCAGTAACTAGAACCTGGTTTCATGACACAGCGTTTGTTTTTAGCATCAGTGAACCTAGCCCTGGAATCAACCCTCCACACCACAAAACAAACAAAAAAACTGAGAGAAGCCAAGGTCCACAAATCAGACCGGACGATTACTGAAGTGGTGGGAATAAAAGTTGGAATGGCTGACTTCCAGAGAATAGTTAGTCTTCAAACATGTTGACATCGTTCTGTGGAAACAGCGTGCTGGCAAAGAGCCTTTGAGAATGAGTGTGCAAAATCACGAGTGAAGACAGCTGGCCCAGGAGAAAGGACACCAGGTCTATATACAGTATACTAATGCTAATATTGGGTGGGAGGTAGGGAGTGGGGCTCAGGGACTGAGCACACATTTAGCTTGGGAAAGGCACTGGATTCAAACCCCAGCTCACGCATGTTGAAGCAAACACAAAAGAGAACAGAGAACATCTCTTCCTGGCGACTTGTAGCAGTGCCAAAGACATCTCAGTCCTCTGGGGGGGGGGGGGATCTGTTAAAAATAAGGACAAACTCAGAAACAGAGATGAAGCTCGAGGAAATCAGCATGTATGAATTCAGGCTTGATTCATCAGAACACAGCTTTTATATTCCTGTCACTATAAAAAAATATAGAACTGTGGCTTCTCTGGAGAATGAGGCAAAATTACAAGAAAGCTCGAAGTCATGCACATGGTAAGCTCTCTGTGCTCATGATGACACGCTGGTCAGGGATAGAAAATACCTGTGCTGTGATCATAAAAAGGGAAAGAGCTGTAAGATGTTCTGACGGGGTGTGGCAGAAGGGGATGACTCAGCGGGTCCATGCCAAGGCATCCCTTCCCCCTGAGGGACCAGACACACACCGGTATAATATAGAGTTTATTTAGGGTGGTAGTGTGTGTGGGGGGGGGGAACCAGTTAAGAGAGTAGTAGAGGCAGAGAAAGGCAGAGAGAAGAGGAGAGTGGATAAGTGGAGGCAAGTCATGACCTTGTGGAAAGAGAGGGGAAGGGAATGGGAAGAGAAGGGGCACAAGGGAGAAAGGGGCAAGAGAGTAAGAGAGAAAGGAGGGACCAAGCAGCCCCTTTTATACTGGGCCAAGCCTACCTGGCTGTTGCCAGGTAACTGGTAAGGAGCATACCTGGCTGCAGCCAGGAACTGTGGGGGTGTGGTTTAGACAGAATACCAACACTCTGTGTGCTGGTGGGCTCTCCCCTACTCTTCAGCCTTGAGAGGGGTGGAGCGTGTGACTCAACAGGAGAGTGCTTGCCACGTGAAGCACAAAAGCCGTACAAATCTGAAAGACCACACTACAAACAATAGAATGGACTCATCTCAGACCACCCTGCCACAACCGCGTTCCATGTCTATGAACTGGAGGAAAACTGGCTTTTACATCTGAATGAGAAGAGAGGGCAGGGGAGGGAGGAGAAGGAAGGGGTGAGGGAGGGCAGGGCAGGGCTTCATGGAGTCCTGAAAGCTTTCAGCAGCTCTGCCTAATAGCAGCTTTGACAGAGCAGTTTCTCCTGAGTGCCTTGCGGATAGCTCTGTGAGAGTGGCTCAAACTAGGTTTTAATATTTGGAGACTTGGGCTGGAGAGATGGCTCAGAGATTAAGAGCACTAACTGCTCTCCCAGAGGTCCTGAGTTCAATTCCCAGCAACCACATGGTGGCTCACAACCATCTGTAATGAGATCTGATGCCCTCTTCTGGTGTTGAGGCATCTTTGTAAGCAGAACACTACGGACATAGTAAACAAAGGTTTTTTTATTATTTATTTCCAGTATGAGTTCCAGGGACTAAACTCAGGTTGTCATGCTTAAACATCTGCACAGGAAACACTTTGACCATGGAGCCATTTGCCAGCCTAAAACCTATGTTTAGGTACTTTGACATTACTGTTCTTGTTTTTATATGACAGGGGTGTTCTATGGAGCCTAAGGTTGTCTGCAAACTTACTTTTTAAAAAAAGATTTATTTATTTATTTATTATATATTTATTATATGTAAGTACACTGTAGCTGTCTTCAGACACACCAGAAGAGGCTGTCAGATCTCATTACGGGTAGTTGTGAGCCACCATGTGGTTGCTGGGATTTGAACTCAGAACCTTTGGAAGAGCAGTCAGTGCTCTTACCCATTGAGCCATCTCGCCAGCCCAGCTACAAACTTTCACCATGTACGTTCTAGGGATCAAATTTAGGTCTTTGGGCTTGGTGGTAATTGCCCTTTATCTGTTAAGTCCTTGCCGGCCCTCAAATTATATTTAAGGCAGAGACTCTCACTGAACCCGGAGCTCACTGACTGGGTAGAAATGGTTACCCATCAAAACCCAGGGATTCATCTGGCTCATAGCTAAACACAGGGCTTCACAGTTTGGCAGTAAGTATTTACCAAGTAAGCCATCTCCGGTTCTGTTTTTTCTTTATATTTTGAGATTTATTGAAATAAAGCATTAGCAAGCAATATTCAAAGGCAACTTCTTGGCAGGCAGTGGTGGCACACACCTTTAATCCCAGCCCTCAAGAGGCAGAGGTAGGCCAAAGTGAGTGACCTACACAGTGAGTTCCAGGACAGCCAGGGCTACACAGAGAAACTGTGCCTCAAAAAATTTAAAAATAAAATAAAATAAAATCCACATTTCTTTTTTGTTGTTGTTGTTGTGGGGTTTTTTTTTGTTTTTTGGGTTTTGTTTTTTTTTTTTTTTTTTTTTTGGTTTTGGTTTTTTCGAGACAGGGTTTCTCTGTATAGCCCTGGCTGTCCTGGAACTCACTTTGTAGACCAGGCTGGCCTCGAACTCAGAAATCCGCCTGCCTCTGCCTCCCAAGTGCTGGGATTAAAGGTGTGCGCCACCACGCCCGGCTGTTTTTTGGGTTTTTTTGTTTGTTTGCTTGTTTTTGAGACGAGGTCTCTCTATGTGGTCCTGACTATCCTGAAACTCACTCTGCAGATCAGGCTAGCCTCAAACTCACAGAGATCTTCCTGTTTCTGCCTACTGGGTGCTGGGATTAAAGGCATGTACCCCCATGCCAGGAACAAAAACAAATTTCTTAAGAGTGATGGCTTTGATAAGCAAAATGCAGCAAAACCTAGTATGTTCTCATGAATCTCGTGAAGAAGGAAACTGGTTCTTAACTTTCCAATGCCTCGTGAAGGCGTTTGCTCTTCCCCATCCACATAGGAAGCATCTTCCTCAGAGAAGATGGGCAGGTGCATCCAAGCATCCATTTCCCACGATTCCGATCTCATTCCGGAGAGTGAAATTGCCAGGTTCAAGACTGTCACTGTCCAACCACCATGCTTGAGGGTCCCCTGAGCGGCAACTCCTTCTAGAGAAAGTCAAAGTGGTGATCATTGTGGGTGATGCTAGGCTGGAACCCCTGCTCATCACTTGCCCATGCTGGCAAACCCCATCTGCCTTCCTTCCCCTACACCCACCCGTACAGAGAAAACTCTGGCCCAACATGTCTTCGCTCCTTGTCTCTGTGTTTCCAGTAATCCACCCAAGAGTAACCACCCAGTGGCTCAGTCTTTGATCCTGTATGAACACAGTCCCAGCTCCTAGCTGAAACGTCATCACTCCTCGCCTAAACTCAATAAAACCCCCTTGGCTTTAGCCCGGATGTGTGATTTTCGTGACCTCCCCCACCTATGAGATCAGTTGAGCCAACCTGAGAGAGCTGCCGCCTATTCACCTGCCTTTATCTCCTTTTAATCTAGCCAAATCTGTGTCATTTTTAGAGAGAAAAACAACCTATCAGGTAGTATCAGAAGAGTACAGCTATCTGAAAGACCCTTCAAAAGACCTTGGATCTAACTGTAATGTTGCTACAGCCAACACCAGTTAATAAGACATGACCTATGGTGGTGGGCAAGGGTGTCACCATTGCACACCAAATTCTGAACACTTAAAAAAAGAAAGTCCAAAGAGATCCTTAAAGAATGACTTTATAATGTAAAGACTGGGTGATTGGGACAAAAACTACACAAACTTTTTGTGCTCTTCCGAGGACAAAGATTCCATTCTAGGACTGAGTCTTTCCACAAAGAGCTTACTGCTCATGGCAATGGACACCGTTCTGATTAAAAACAACACGGCACAAATTCCCTTTCTTTGATTCTGGTATGCCATACAAGTCTAGGCTGTCACTTCAATCATACGTAGTACAGTTGTATTCTGAGAGATAAATTTAATCTGTTTTTGTGTGGTGCTAGGGACTGAACTCAGGGCTGTATGGGAGCTAGTTAGGTGCCCTACCACTGAGCCATAGCTCCAACCAGAGAAATGAGTTTCTTTCTGGAATAATGCAATAATATAAGGTTTGACAAACACTGTTAGATACCACTACCTCTTGTATTAGCATGCACTCAACTCAACTGAAATCCCAAGAAATCTAAAGAACTGTCTGGCCGGGCTGTGGTGGCACACACCTTTGATCCTAGCACTCGGGAGGCAGAGGCAGGCGGATTTCTGAGTTCGAGGCCAGCCTGGTCTACAAAGTGAGTTCCAGGACAGCCAGGGCTATACAGAGAAACCCTGTCTCGGGAAAAAAAAAAACACAAACAAACAAAAAAACCTGTCTGAGTGTCTATCCAACAGACATAATTAACTTTGTCTTGATGTTAATTTCCTTGAAGAACAAATGCCTTGAATTTTCACTTTCTCTACCTCCCCTCAGAAAAACTTCTATATATTGAGAGGTAGACACAGGAGGATCTCTGTGAGTTTAAGGTCAGTAGGTAGTGAGTTTGAGGACAGTCAGGACTACATAGAGAGAGCCTATCTCAAAAACAAAACAAACAAACAAAAGAAAGAAGAAAGAAGCCGGGCAGTGGTCATTCATAGCTTTAATCCCAGCACTTGGAAGGCAGAGACAGGCGGATTTTTGAGTTTGAGGCCAGCCTGGTCTTCACAGTGAGTCCCAGGACAGCCAGGGCTACACAGAGAAACCCTGTATCAAATAAATAAATAAATACCCCCTCCCCAGTGACTTAGACAAGCATATTAGATGAAGCAATATAGCCAATGCCAGTCAGAACTCCAAGCCGAAAAGGATAAATGCTGCATATTCTCCCTCAGATGTGGGGCATAGCTTTGAATATTTAGATCTGTGTCTCTAGAGCCAACAAAGCTGGGAAGAGTCCACAGCAGGAAGGCAAGAAAGAGGTCTTATGGGATAAGGAGGTTGTAAGTCAGATATGACAACCAAGAAGGGGGGAATATTGGAAGTTAAAGGTTTAAGCAGGAATGGGGTAGAGGAAAGGTGAGGAGGTATGGATGGTCTAACCAAAACCAAGGCTGTATGGAAACCCCTCATGGGAACCCACTGTTCTGTAAGCTAATTTGTTTGAGGAAATTTTGTTGTTGTTCATTGGGACAGGGTCTGTCTATATAGGCTGGCTGTCAGGGAACTGACTATGTAGAACAGGCTAACTCTGAACTCACAGAGATCCTCTTGCTTCAATCCTGGAATTAAAGGTGTGTACCACCATCCTGGCCTCTGGCTAGGTTTTCTTAGTTCTTCTCATCTTTTAAATTATTATTGTTACATACATATGTGTGTATGTGCACAGATTATATAAACCTGCTAGCTCTATTTTTTTTGTTTGTGCATATAAACTCTCAAGGCTGACAGTTCTGCATTGGACAACCAACGAGGGAGTTCATTCCTATGAGAGGCTAATTCTTCTCTATTAAGTGTCCAATAGTTCTTTGTCTGGGGTGGGACCTGGAGACTTTCTCCCTTCAACATTAACATGTCCATTGATATTGCCATTGCTCCAGTATAGTTTGTACAGTCATTTCTAGAGACTGTTTCGCATCAGACTTCCTGGTTTCCTGGCTCTTACAGCCTTTCTGTGATGTCCCCTGAGCCATGGATTCAGGAGCCACGATGCGGATTATCTGACTGGCATGCACAATATGATCTTACAATCATCAAAACATTAGATATCCTCTAAATGTTCTTTATAACAGATTGCAAACTGCTATAGTGTGACCACTGGGTCATTCATCTTCTCTCGTCACACAGCTGTACCTCAGTGAACAGCGCAAACGCAAACCACGAAACCAGCTACAAGAATTTTGGACACCCGCTCTCCTCTGAACGCCAGCTCCCATACCTACCACCAGGGTGGGCGTCCGAGAGGTACCCACAGCTCCCTACTTCAGAGGACTACCCCACGAAGGGGCTTCTGGGAAATGCAGCATTTCCCTCCCTCCTCCGAGAGTCCGCTGCGCAAAGCATGCTGGGAACCCTACACTGCAGAGAGGAGGGTCAGCGGCCTGTTGGTTGCCTTGGCAACTGCTCACGCGAACAACGGGCGTGAGCTGGTCGGTTAGCGGCAATAGACTAGCTGCCACAACCTCTAGAGGTCACTGCCTCCCGGATTGGAAGGGTTGATTGTGGGAAAACTCCCCGCAACAGGAGCAGAGGGAGGAAGAGAGGGAGGGAAGCTGGCCAATCGCGGAAGACTGGGAATGGAGACTCCAGCAGGCCTTCAGGCCTTTCCTGGGAACCTGGTCCAGGCTGGGTCTTTTGGAAGGAACTATGCAAGATCCCTGGAGATGGGAACCGGGATTGGGAGTGGGGCAAAAGGGGGAAGAAAAAGAATGGGGGAAGCTTTGGTAAAGCTTAAAACAGTGCTCACCCACACTTTCCCACTCCTGTAAACCGAGTTTTCTGGCAAAGCCATTTTTTTTTTTTTTAATGTGCACGATAGGATCGGGAAAGAGCAGGAAAGCGGGGTGGGGTCGGGAGGGGGGTCGAAGGCGAAAACAGGCAAAGAAAACTCTTAGGATTGAAGTCCGGCTCTGAAACGTGAGGAAGTCAGGGTGGCTGTTTTCTCTTGTGGCTGGAAGTTTTGCCCACAGCTCTTTGAATCTCCATCTTAATCACACTGGAATGTACCTCTAGATATGAGATCTTTACCTATAGAAAGGAGGGAAAAGGTGGCCAGATGCCAATTCGAGATAGAAAGATTTACCCCTGAGGTCCAGTCTAGAAGTACGCAGGGCTTTTTAGAGAAGTGTGTCCTTGGCAATATCAGAATCACTGCCGTCCCACTACAGGGCTTTGACACCCTCTCCCCATCCTCATGTTCCTACTTTGTACATCTTAGATCAAGACACCTTGGGTGAACCAGCCACACTGATGGATGGCCCCTGCTGGGGGACATCCTAATAGGAAGTCACCGAGGTCCTCAAGTTTTCTTAGGTGGCTTTGTTACTCCCTAAATTATCACATTATTTCCTTCCTTCCAGGGGTGGTTTCAGAGATCTAGTGATAGACTGAGAGCAGTTGGGTCTCCAATTTCTAGAGAAACTCCTACTCCCAGGGTTTTGAGAAACACTGAAGAGAAAAATAGTTGGATATAATTTGTAGTTGCAGCCTGTTGCTATCATATCGTCCCCACTTCCACATTTGCCAAGAGAGATTCATCAGTTTGAGGGGGGGGGTGGTGTCTATGCCCTCTCTTTGCACCAGTGCCCTTAGCCCATGCTCCTGGATTTGAAATAAGGGTCCTGTCAGTCAAATCAAATCATTTTAGTCCTTTCCTGCTTTGGCCGAGCTAAGAGGGTCCTTCGAAGGAAACCGTGTGACCAAGGTCTTTCTGGCTCTGCTCGGAGGTGGGCAGCTGATGTTGGGGATAGGGAAGAAAAGGGTTGATCTGAGAGCTAGCTCTCTCTTTTGTCACCAACTAGGGCCATCTCAAAAAAGCAGGTCATCTTATGTCATGCCGCATCACCTTCAGTCCTTTCAATGCCAGCACGGGCCTCCGTTTCCTCATGTGTGACTTGGGGCAGTTAGAGGGAGTACAGCAGGCAACTGTGGTTCATTAGAATCTGGGAGCTTCATGGACGTTACACCACTTTGACAATGCAGATGCTATCTTAGAAAGTGGCATTACAGGTAACCCTCTTAGAACCATCAAGGTTGGAGGCTGAGCCGTGAGCCTGTGGGGGCTCTGAGCAGAGTCTTTTGCAGTAGGTACGTCCCCTAAAGTTTATATATGCACGTGGGTAACTCCAGTAATCTAGGATGACACGATGACTTCAAAGTACATATAGATGTCACGCTGCGTCCCCTCCAATCCTGTCACCTCAGCGTCAGCCCACAGCCCCAGCTCCCCGTGTGACTGGGGGATTCTGAGTCGTAAGAAGGTGACCTCAAAGTACACGGATGTCCCACTGAGCCCACACAAAATGAGTGCTCAGTTTTACCTGCTCCCACTGCCACAGGACAAGAGGCCGAGGGGTGGGAGTGGGTGGGGAACATTACAGCGGAAAGAGACAGTCAGCCACAAACAACTTTGTCAAAAATGTACCTGTAACATCTCAGAAAGGACCGACCTTGCAAGAGCACTGCTTAGGACTCTTCCTGAGGCAGATGGGGGCCCTGGAAGGTTAATCTCTAGTTGTTTAAGCTCCAGGTCTGTTATACTTGTGGGTAAACTGCACCAATGTGGGATTTTTGCAGAATGAACAAGCCTCTGTTTCTACCCAGGACTCTCTTGCCTCTACACCCATCCTCACCGGCACCCTTCCCAGGGAGCTTCTAAGATGAGTACCCCTCTACCTTCAAAAACCCCTTCTCAGGACGAGCTCACGCATCGCCTGACGGCTCGTCTGACAGACTTGTCCCACCCTCTCATGAACATATTGAGCTGGTTGACCAAATTTTGGGCCGCAGATGGGAACCCCGGGAAAGGGTGAGAGAAGCAGAAGTCAGAAATGCCTTTGAGTGCCCTGTGCAAACTACTAATGGTCCCATGTCTCAAAACCTGCTTTTGTGTAGGACTGTAAATGCTGAAAGCCTAAAAGAAGGTGTCACCAGGAGGCTAACAGCAGCACAAGAATAGGAGAGCTGGCAGAAGAGAGAAGAGCAGGACACTCAACTCCCCTGGGGTGGGAGTTAGACCTGTTTGTTCCATCCATGTTCCCTTAATTGCTTTGTGCCAACTACTATGGTAAAAGCTGGCCCTTCCCTTCCCTCGATAGAAGGTTTCTTCGTTACTAGCAGGCCTCCGTTTCACCTTTAAAAGTAGGGCAGCTAGTTCCTACCTCACAGGGTCATTGTGAAAGTAGACTAACATGAGGTACAAGTCCAAGTCGGGGGACATGGGAAATTTGGAAAGGCCATTTAGGTGGTATCCCCCACCCCCCATGACTCAGTTGGTCAGAGCACAGCTGAGCCTAGACTTTGCCTGTTTGGGATACGTGGTCTCAGCCGTTAGTTGATGAGTAAATGGAGGCTCCTGGTCCATGCAGCCTCCACACAGCCTCCTGTGTGTATGTGGAGACCTGTTTAGGGAGTCAGACATGCTGAGTTCAATCATCAAAGGTGCCTAGAAAGCCTAGGGGCTGCTCTTTCTCTCCCAGCCTGGCTTTTCTGAGGACCATCGGGCAGAGAGCCAGCAGAAGGTGACCCAGAAGTCACACACACACACCACCCAGTGAGTACAGTGAAAAACTGACAGGGAGGTTGGCAGGAATGAGCAGAATCCCACTCCACAGAGAACTTCAGATCTCTAGGCTGGCTTTGCTAATCCACTTCCAGCAGCACTTGGTGGCCAGGTTCCAGGGTTCCCAAGTAGCTGGGTGAGAGGGAGAGACCCAGACAGGTGGAGCAACCTCTTCCACATCCATTCTTGTTTCTTGTTTTCCATTGCCTTCATTATCAGAACATAGTCGTCTTCTTCTTCTGGGATGGACAGGAATGGGCACATTAGAATGATTTCCTGGTGGGTAGTTTCGGGTTTGTATCCAGAAGAGAAAATGGGTATCAGGGATTCCAGATTCTGGCCTGCAGAAGTCACAGGGCGGGGGTGGGGTGGGGGGGGTGGGGGTAAAGGGGGAGATGGGGGGGAGAAATCCCAGCCTGAGCACACGCAGCACTGGGGATGACAGTTAGGGAGCACGGCTAGGAAGCAAATCAGGGTATCAGGCAGTAACCTCAGTGCTCCCCAATCATAGCCTGCTAAGATTTCATGAAAGGCCTAGGATAACAGAGGCCTTCACAAGCTAGGCCCCTCGCTCTGCCTCCACTCAAAAGTGGAAAAAGTACCACTAGGTACCCACAGGGCCAGGTGGGTCAGATTTCCCAAGACAAGACCCAGAAGAGCTAAATTGACACTGTTTAAGCAAAACCCTAGTGTCCTCCATATTGCTAGTTGCTGGACAGAGTTGGAGCCATTGAAAAGTGTGAGAGTTGGGACGTTTTCTGGGTAGTCTCAACTATTCCCCACATAGACTAGGAGGCTGCCCCCCTACACACACACACACACCCCTCTACAGTCGACTCCTGCCTTTAGGGATCCCTAAGAAGTTTAGAGTCTCCCCACCTAGGCCTTGGAATAGGTTAGAATTCATGTTATTTAACTTGGAGTGTACTCTGAACCACAAACGAAAGTCTCTCTCCCCTCACCCCCGCCGTTCAATGCCCATAAATTCTGTTAGGTTCAACTTCAAAGTCTAATGTTTAGTTATAAAGAAATATAAAAATGACAATGACTACTACAACAGAAACCAGTCATTATAGAAGTGTTGTCTCGTATTACAAATTTTCCTAGAGTGCAATTCAGGTCAAAAAGAAAAGAAAAAAATTCCTTTCTCTTATAGGTTAAAGTCCAAAGAGATGAAAACTGACAGTATTTTATTGGCAAAGAATTAACTATACGAAGTAATGGGTTTTGTTGTGACATTTTCATACGTGTGTCTAGTGTTCCTGCTCACCCACCCGCCATCCTTTCCTGCCCCACCTCAGTGCTGGTCTGTTCCTCTTCCCAAATACGCCACCCCCTCTGCCTGCTGTCATGTCTTCCTTAACATCAGGATTCCTCACATGAAACAGAAATTTTAAAAGTGGAAGGATTAAACCTTAAACATTCACAAAGAAACCCAGAGGTCTGTTAAAGAACAGGGGATAAGCTTACTGCCCCAGCTTGTCACCTCTCCCCCACCAGCCAGCCCCCACCCCCTCCCCAGCAGTGGAAAAAGGCTTAGAAGGTTCCTCTTGAAACATTTCAATTAGGCTATCCTGCACCCTCCAGAAATCCTAGGATGATGCGGGTAGCTGAAGCCGCCTCCCACTGACCACAATGGAATCTCTTAAGTAGCCTGCAGCGGCTGGAGGTCTAGAGAATCTCATTCTTGGACACCTTTTTATGAGGTCCAAAGACCCCCCCCCCCCAGCAAGAGTGCTCTGGCATTTTTTAGCTGATGGAGGAGGAGAGTCGATAGGGACGATAGGGACGGGACCCAGACCCCGCCAAGCAACTTCCACAGTGTCCCTTCTTCTCTCTAAGTGCTCTGTCACTTCTTGTGTTCATGGAGGCTGCTCCCCGGGATCGAGGGGGTGGGGGCAGCTGGATCAACCGTAACCAAAATGTTTGAAATCTCATCCTTCAGGTCCCCCAGCCCACTCTGCCCCTCACACCTATGTGCCAGGTTGTCTTCAACCCTGAGAAATTCCCCTCCAACCTGGAAGGCTCACGGAGGTTTCCCCAGCCAGCAGTGAGCTCCGGACACTGGCTGTCTCCCACTTGAGATGGCCCTGGCCTTTGGGACCACTGTTGCTCCAGCATAGTTCTCAATCCCTGAGGAAATCTCCCCACTCACAGATCCTCGAGACTGCTCGGGCTGGAGCAGTGTGGCTCCAGACTGGGGCTCCGCTTGTGGGTTACTGTTTGCTCCTTGGTCCCTTTCTCACGGGAAGGCAGACCCTAATTCCTGGCCCCACTATTTTTCCCTGTTCTCATCTTCTCCTTCCTCGCTAACCCAAGCACTTGCCTTTCATGACATGTTCCTCTAGATGCTGTGTCTTGGCATCATCTCCCATAGAGACAGGCAGCAAGAATCAATCAATCCTGTCTGGGCTTTCCCGAGGAAGGTAGCAGCCATTGGTCACCCAGTGCCAGCCCAGCCCCTCAGTGGGTCGGTCTGCTGTCCTCCCAAGAGGCCTTTCTCAAGACATCATCTACACATTAAAAAACAAAACCAGAAAATGGTGATCTTATTGTCTCAAGCAATTCCCTGCCATACCAACACTTACCAAATCTCCTGAAGGTTTCATGGCACTTTTCTGTTCTTGGATTTCCCCAGTGCCCGCAATCTCAGGAGTTAGACAGTCGTCTCATGGGATAACTTCCAGTTCTCACTGGGTCCCTGTCTGCTCTGTTGCCTGGCCACCAGCTCAAGGGTACTCTAGCGCAGTTTCAGCCTCTACCACTCCTGTCTGTCATGTTTGCCTGTCCACCCTTGTCTAGTCTCATGGAGCCCCTTCATCTCTGCTCTTTCTTCCTGCCTCCTTTCCCCCTCATTTTTAAAAGATCTCTGTTGTAGCTGGCTACCTCTTCTCAGTATTCCCTGCTACCTTGCTTCTGAGTGCAAGACTGTGGTGTGTTTTCTCAACCATATCAAGTGCTTTCTGGGTCTCCCAAGTGAACATTCTCCAGATAGAACTGTCCCCGTGATAAACCATTCAAAAGTGGCCTCTCTGCAAACTTCAGGGTGTGAATTGATGTTATTGAATTATTTCTCTATCCTAACCCAAGAAAAATTGCATATTCTTTGACGGGCCCCCATTCCTTTTAATGCCATTTTCCATGGATATAAACAAAGCTTTTGGGACTCCAGAGTCAGCCATGATGGAACGCACAAGCCCATGAACTGGGGACCAACTCTGAAGGACTAGAGAATCAGGAAGGGAGGGATCCTTGTTTGCCTCAGTTCTATCAGGAACCTTTGGGAATGGGGCAGGGGGGAAGTTTCATTCTATCCATGGGCTCCCGATTCTTGCTGAAACGGCCCTTAAGAATGCTGACCTCAGACTTGGCTGAGAACACAAGGAAGGACAGCAAGCCTAGCTTTTGAAAGGGGGAGGGAGAGAGGGTCTCTGCCCCCATCTTGTCTCCAACCTCTGTGGCCTCTAAGCTCCAGGAGGCTTAATCTCCTGTTGTTCACCTGACCTTGCAGCCCAGGCTTGCTGGCAATTCACCTACTAAAGATATGGCTCTGAACTTCTGCCCCAAGCTACCAGTGTCACATTCCCAGAGGACCCTGCTCACAGGAGTAGCATAGACCATCACAGAAGACCCACACAAGGCCTTCGTTAAAAGCCAACCGCCACACAACCTTAGAAGTCCTGTGGGGAGCTGGCAGCGACAGGGCCTGTTGCCCTCTTGTGAAGCCCACCATACAGGCACAACACTCCCAAAGCTGTAGTAAGCCCGTCATGCATATTTAATACCCCTCCCCACAAAGCCTTCCGTTTTTTCACAGTAATTATTCATCTAGGCTCAAAGCCACTGAACGAGATGTTTCAGTTTGAAGGGGCTTAACACAAAATATCCCTTTTTATCCAACTACAGTCTTGGGACCCATACACAGTTCTATTAATAGCACATGCCAGAACACAGGTAGTGCAAAGTGGGCTGCTGTCCTGGGAAAGTTGTGAACAAAGGCCTGTTTACCTCAGACGGCACCAGGGCCAAGCTAATGATTCTACCAAAAGTCCAACTTGGCAAATGAGTTTATCTGAGTGCAGAGGGGAAAGGCTGTTCATAGGATAGTGAGTGCATCACGTGGAATTCTGCCCCCTCATGGATGTGAAATTTATGGGAGCTTTGTCCCCTTACAGTTAGCCCTATTTGTATATAGCCTAGCATGGTCCATGAGCACACACACGCTAGGGCAGAGCAGGAGAAGAGACTGCTGCAATTCCAGGTGAGGGTTCTATGACCCTCCTCCTTCCCCGGTCCTAGGGACTACAGAAGCTCCACTAGCACTGCCATCGATTGTGTTATCACTGTATTCTGCTCAATTAGTTGACTATTGGCAATCGGGGCTGAGGTGACCTCTCCAAAATAGCAAGTGTTCCACCAAGAGAAGAAAAGACATAAGACAACTAGTGTCCAAGGCCAGAGCAGGCAGTTCACAGGGTACAGAGGGTGACTCTTAACATACTGCTGTCCTAAGAACAAAAGCAAAACTCAAGGAAAGGGAGGGCTTATTTGGGCTCACAGTTTGAGGGTACAGTCTACCATGGCCGGAGGGTACAGTCTACCATGGCCGGAGGTTTGGGGAGAGTCCTGCCAACAGGGGCTTGAGGCAGCTGTGGGTCAGGTTGCATCCACAGCCAGGAAGCAAAGAATGATGAATGTCTCTGCTGGCTGGCTTCTTTCTATACAGTCCAGGACATAAGGCCAAGATTAGGGTGGCTCGCCCTGCCACAACCTAATCAAGAGAGTCCTTCCGAGGACATGCGCACCTATCAAATAATCCTTCACAGCTGGACCTGGACCTAGATGCCTGCCTCTGTTATTCCAGAGACTGTCAAGTTGGCAATCGACACTAACCATGTCAGGGCCTTTGAGGGTGGGAGAGGGGTGGGCGATTCTCTGGGGATAACAGCACCTTAGAGGCAAAGTTCAGATGGGGACTGAAGGGTCTCCCAGGTCCTAATCCCAGCAGGAACACTGATGGACGCTCTGGGAGACTGAATGGGATTGGGAGAATAAAGAAAAATGGGGCTAGCTGTCTGCATGGGTCAGAATCCACTCAAGTTCTAGATATAGGAAAGAGCGAGGCAGCCCCTTGGCAGGATTTAGAAATCAATAGACTATCTGTAGCATTTTGCCCTTTACATGTACAGGTACATGTCTTTTATTTCGTGAAGTGTGACATACAAAAAAAATATAGTTTCACAAATACAAAGCAGGCATTTCTAAGATCAGCAAAGGAAAAAAAAAGATACCATATAAGCTAGGTTTGTCACAGACCTTTACTCTCAGCACTAGGGAGCAAGAGACAGATTTCTGAGTTTGAGGCCAGACAGGTCTACATAGTGAGACCCCGTCTCATACACATACCGCGTGTGTACCAGCATACACACACACACACACACACACACACACACACACACACACAAGCACTACCACATACTGACTGGGTACCAGTTCCCATCACATGCCCCCATCGGAGGTGCCACTGTCTTGTTAGAACAAAGAGATCCTGTTTAGTTGGCTCATAGAGAATGAAGTTTAACATAGAATAGCCCTTCGGAATGAGATTAGGAGAGAGAGAGCCTGGTGACCATGGGGTGCTGTGATCTGGCCTTGAGGGGTGGGGAAAAGCAATAGGAAAGCCGGGAGAGGAGTTTCACTAGACAGAATGGATGGCTCAAAGTGAGAGAGAGAGTCAGGGAAACCGTCTCTACCTGCATGCCTGAGGAAGTGGGGAGCATTCAGAGACATCCTCTGACCAAAGGAGATTTTCTGACTTTCATAGGTTCAGGGGTGGGGGTAGGGGGACTGGCAGGAAGTCTCACATCATGTGATTTAGTCTGACTTAGCCTATGTGCCAAGGAGCCCGGTATGAGGTAGTTCTATACATTTATAAATTCATCTAGCAGCCTTGAGGGGAGGGGGCAGGGCTTCTCTCTACTCCTCCCCTCCGTAGACCTGTGAACTTTATTTTTATTTTATTTTATTTTATTTTATTTTATTTTATTTTATTTTATTTTATTTTATTTATTTTGGTTTTTCGAGACAGGGTTTCTCTGTGTAGCCCTGGCTGTCCTGGAACTCACTCTATAGACCAGGCTGGCCTCGAACTCAGAAATGCCTCTGCCTCCCAAGTGCTGGGACTAAAGGCATGTGCCACCACTGCCCTGTGACTTGTACACTCTTTAACATTCACAGACCGCACCTGCTAAGGTGAGGGAGGGGGAGGGAGGACAAGTTAGAGGGTCTGTAACCTAGCAAGCTCCCCAAGGAACAACCCTTTCCCAGCTTCCGTTTGCGTGACCGCCTGCGCATGGCCCTCTGCATGGTGTAGTTTGGGGTTGCCTGCTTTTGAAGTTTGAATGAATGGGATCATATTATCTGTGCCTGTAGGTTTTGCTCCATCTTTTGCTTGTCATGGTCACCCATGGTAACACCTGTCCCTGTCCCCGTGTCTTGTTCATTCCACTGCTATGCTCATGAATAAACGTATCACAGTGTGTCCAGTATCATTCTTGGTAGGTATTTTGGATTGTTTGCAGAAACCAGTTCCTCTGTTGTTTGTATACCTAGGAGTTTGGTTTTTTGTTTTTTGTTTTTCAAGACAGGGTTTCTCTGTATAGTCCTGGCTGATCCTGGAACTCACTGTAGACCAGGCTGTCCTCGAACTCAGAAATCTACCTGCCTCTGCCTCCCAAGTGCTGGGATTAAAGGCATGTGCCACCAAGCCCGGCTTACCTAGGAGTTTATATATCTAGAAGTTTATATACCTATATCCTTATGACCAACAGATGGGTTGTTTGTAAAAGGATCTTTTATTTATTTATTTATTTATTTATTTATTTATTTATTTTTGGTTTTTTGAGACAGGGTTTCTCTGTGTAGCCTTGGCTGTCCTGGAACTCACTCTGTAGACCAGGCTGGCCTCGAACTCAGAAATCCACCTGCCTCTACCTCCTGAGTGCTGGGATTAAAGGCGTGCGCTACCACGCCCGGCTGCTTTACTCCATCTTTATACAGTTGCTATGTTAGGTTTCTGTGACAAAAACAAACAAAAAACCAAAGGCCAAATAGTAAGTTGAGGGGAGAGTTTTCTAACCCAGCTCCACAGGCTTCCATGCAGGCCTGTGTGGCCCTGCACTCTCAGGAGAGTTGGGTGCACGCCTGTGAGGATGTGTATGGGGCAGAGCAAAGCAAAGGTGCCCAGCCTGTGGTGACTGGGACAAGAAAAGGAAGGAACAGCAGGGTCCCATTCACGTGTCCTCAAAGGTCTACTATTTCCCAACCACCACAGACAAGCAAGCCCTCATCACATGACCTCGGGGAGGACATTTAAGATCCAAATCATAACAGTTGTCTATTAGCAATTTGTTTATATATTCTTGATAGAAGCCTCCAGCCACGATAGGAACTACAAAACAAACAAACAAACAAACAAACAAAAAAACGAGAACTGGATTCCTGAAAGGAGAGCTGGGGATGGATGGGAAGGAAAGAAGAAAGAGACCAAGACAAAGATTCCGATCAAGGCCCAATGTTTAATTCTTAAGACTGAATATAAAGGGGGGAAACCCATCCCCCACTTTGACAGAATAACTTCGCTTTGCCAAAGACAAGCTCAGCTGCTCAGCAGGTAGTGGCTTCTTTCAGGAAGCTGTAGAAGTGACAGGATGACAGACTCCACCATAGGTGGGGCTAGCAACCCTGGCAAAACAAGGTCTAACTTAGCCCTCTCAAGTCTGGGGGAAGGGCACAAAAGCCCAGCAGGCCTTCCTGGTCTAATTCTGGGGTCGGCTTCCTTAGGAATAGACTGTCTGTCAGCTAATAAAATGATCTGAGGCCAGGCTCCTTCCTGACTGCCCTATGGGGCTTTTTCAACACGTATAAAGCTGCCTTCGTTTTCGTGGATATGAAACGGGAGTCCAGTTTCTCTCCCCTTATAGCAAGAGCCCAGCCCTCCTAGTTGGAGAATTCTTCCTTTCATAGTTTATGAAATTAGTCATGGGGGAGGGGGAAGCACACACGTTTTGTGTGTGTGTGTGTGTGTAGGCCAGAGGACAACTTTTGATTTCCCATTCTACCTGGGTCTCGGCGCTAGCCTGCTCACCTATTGGGTTGGGAAGCCTATTCCTTCCATTGATGTCACTATCGATTGTGTGCCAGCTCCACATTGCTCAGTTACATATCTAAGAGACCTAGGAGAAAGCATATCCTCACCCTTTGTTTTCTTTAAGAAATGATCTGGCACTTTTCAATCCTTTGGAATCTCGTAAATGTCAGAATTGGGTTGTCTTATCTACATTTAAAAAAAAAAAGTTAGACCCCAGCACTTGGGAGGCAGAGGCAAGTGGATCTCTTGTGACTTTGAGGAACATAGCAAGTCCCAGACCAGCCAGGGCTACATAGTGAGACCTTGTCTCAAACCAAAACCAAAACCAAAAAGCTTTTGGAATTTTGAATGTGTCTGTAGTGACTCCACAAACCAGACAGAAGAAAGCTTGTTACCCTGACAACATTCCCTTCGCCCACAGGTAGGCTGGTCTCTTATTTAATTGGTAATAACCTTCCAGGGCCAGATTTCCCTGGAGAGCTTTTCACATCTCAGACTAAGTGCAGGGCAATCTATACTTCCCCCTTCCTCTATTTCACCCCCTTACACACATGCACATTTTTTTCTTCCTTGTGTGCGTGATATCATATTATGTATGGTTCCCATGAAGTCATATTTTTTTCTGGGAAATGTCTATTTCTGCCTTATGTAACTATATGCAAATATATGCAAACACACAAATGTGTGTGAATGGATAAAAAATGTGCACTGTCTTGCTTGTCTGAAACACAGTACACATGTGCTCACCCTGCTTGCTTCTCTGTTCTCCTTTGGCTCTTATGTATTTTTAGAAATTAAAAATACATTTTAAGCTGGGCAGTGGCGGCGCATGCCTTTAATCCCAGCACTCAGGAGGCAGAGGCAGGTGGATTTCTGAGTTCGAGGCCAGCCTGGTCTACAGAGTGAGTTCCAGGACAGCCAGGGCTACACAAAGAAACCCTGTCTCAAAAAACAAAAACAAAATTAATATACATATCCTATATTTCAGATGTTTTAAACCCATACATACTTATTTAAATATACAAATAATAGGCTTTAGAGAGAAAGCCTGCCCATGGGTTGATCCTATCCACACTGTCGACACAAAGGAGGAGCCTCTTCAATGCTTTTCTGTGTCCATAGAGGGATGATAAAAGCTGCACTCTTTCCCCCTTGGCTGTGTGTTTTGCTAGGAAATGACCCCATTGAACCATTCCTGGGAACTTGGTGTACCACCGCTCTTTTCAGCACTCAGCAGTCGTTCAAGCTTTGAGGGAAGAGGAGAAATCTGTAAGTGGATGGAAGTCAACAGCTAAGACACACACCTCAGTTTTGTTTTTGAAACAGGGTCTCTCTGTGTAGCTCTGGCTGTCCTAGAACTTCCTCTGTAAAGCAGGCTGGCTTTGAAATTGTTCTGCCTGTGCCTCCTGAGTGCTGGGACTAAAGGTGTGTGCCACCACAGTTCAGCAGTCTCCTCTCTCTCTCTCTCTCTCTCTCAAGTGAGACTTTTTTGGAACTGGAGTTACAGATAGTTGTGAGCTGCCATGTGGGTGCTGGGAATTGAACTTGGGACCTCTGGAGGAACAGCCAGCATTCCTTGTTTGTTTGTTTGTTTGTTTGTTTGTTTGTTTGTTTTTTGAGACAGGGTTTCTCTGTGTAGCCCTGGAACTCACTCTGTAGACCAGGCTGGCCTCGAACTCAGAAATCCACTTGCCTCTACCTCCCAAGTGCTGGGATTAAAGGCGTGCGCCACCACTGCCTGGCAACAGCCACCATTCTTAACTGCTGAGACATCTCTCCAACCCACATACCTTTTTTTGTGGTCCTTCCATGCCTTGTTTATTCTTGAGAACACCAATGTTGGTTATCTGTCAGACTGCATGAAGAAGAGATGAGGGGAAAGACTCCTGCTATCTCTTGCCTGGCTACCTTCTCTAGCCTTTCCTCTTTTGGGCTCCTGTAATTGGATGCTTAGAACCTGAGTACCATCAGCACCACACTGTGAGCTAGCAGATTCCTTCATATTCTCTCCCAAAGCTCTACCCTATTATAATGGAAGAGTCTGCTTCAGTCATAGACTCAGTGCCCCCACCCCCACCCCCTTGGTTGGGAATATGGGGTCAGAACGGGAAACCAAGAGGAGTTGTCACACACAAATTAGCAGCAAATAGGTATCTACCCACAGGGAGTCACATCCAAAGCCCAGAGCATATTCAGAGTAGGAGAGCACCACCCCCCTCAAGGATGAGGGATGACACACACACACACCCGCTCAGAGTCGCTGTGTGGCCGCGTGCCTCCTGCATTAAGGACATTAGACCTAACTCTTTCCTGGATGGAGGTTTTAACATTAGAATGAAGGAACAATTTGCATCTCAGTCCATTAGGGGCACATGTCCCTGTGGGAAGCTTGGAGACAGCTGTTTAGGGGCACAACTGTAAGGAAAACTGTCAGACAGCTTTGAGCCTCAAGGTCCTGGAGGAGAGGGGCATCTTGCTGCCTGCCCTTCCCCCAGGGCTTTACTGTCTACTCCTTTACCGTCGGTTTCCCTTGAGATTCAGCAGCAGAGCCCGCCTGTTTTATAAGCAGGATGGGAAAGGGCAGGCATGAAGAATGTAAATTCCAGCACTCTTTTCGCTTCTCTATGGACACGAAGAAAACGGACTGATGGTACCATCAAAAAAATCAAACCACTTTTCCTCTGAACTCTTGAGTTAAGAAACCAGGAAAGGGGCTGGTGAGATGGCTCAGTGGGTAAGAGCACCCGACTGCTCTTCTGAAGGTCCAGAGTTCTAATCCCAGCAACCACATGGTGGCTCACAACCATCCGTAACGAGATCTGGCGCCCTCTTCTGGAGTGTCTGAAGACAGCTACAGTGTACTTACATATAATAAATAAATAAATCTTTAAAAAAAAAAAAAAGAAAAAAAGAAACCAGGAAAGTTTCTGCTTTCAGATGAAGGATTCCTGGATGGCTTCCAAGGAGTTCCCACCTGGGTTCCTTCTGGGTGGAAGCTCTGATTTTACATAGCTGTTTTGTTTTGTTTTGACGTGCTGAGCTTCCCGTCTGGGACTTTTTGAGGGCCACTGATGCTCACAGCGGGGAGAGCAGGAGGTTAGAACACCTCTGAGACAGGCCTGTTTTTCTGAGAGGGGCAACTCCTAAGGCAGTCTCAGCCCTAAGCCAGCCTTGGGATGTATCACAGCTGCCTGAAAGGCCTCATTCACAGGAGACACAGCTGGGGCCCCTCGTGGGTGGGCAGACACACTTCAGGAAAACGGGACCAGAAGGGTGGGCATTCAGCAGGTGGGGTGGAGGTGGGCAGCGGAGAGCAATGGAGAAGAGGGTGGGTGAGGTAAGAAAGAAGCCAGAGCTGGACAGCCCCCAAAGGAGGGACAGAAAATGTCCCCATCGTTTCATGACCAAGGTGGTATCATAGTGCTGAGGGCAAACTAGCTCTGCCTATTGTGAGCCCAAGGTGGACTGATGGTCTCAGAAAATATCTGCAATTTACCAAGACCTAGGGCCTTGGATGGATAAACGAACTCTCTTCTCCCACCCCAACCCCCCACGGTGCTTCTCTGTCCTGGAACTCGCTCTGTACGTAGTCCAGGCTGGCCTCGAACTCAGAGAGATCCGCCTGCCTGCCTCTGCGTCTGCAGTGCTTGGTTAAAGGCCCGTGCCGTGACAATAAGGTTCAGATGAAAGAACCCTTAAGGCAAAACCAACCCAGTGGGAAAAGAACCCTCAAAAATGATGAGAAAAACGTCTGGCCACCCTCTGGATGGGAAGGCCTCCTGTTCCTTGCCTAGCTGGGCCACTCCCCTCTGAGAGGCCAGTAGAGCCCTGCGGAGTGACACCCCTCTCTTGAGTAAGCTGTTTTATGAGTTTCACACATAGCATAGAAAAGGCTGAAAATGGCCTGAACTTGTCATTAGGTTAAGTTGTTGTAAAAAGTTAAGTAAATGTCAAGATATTCTTTTCCCAGAATTGGCCTCTGGTCCTTAAGTTTACTCACTAAGAGAGAGAGTCTCCAGTCCTTAAGTCTGCCCCCTTAATGTGGTTAAAGGTTAACCAATGATAAACTGCCAGCCCTAAACTGTGACTGAGGACTGCTCTAAAAAAAATGTATAAAAGGTGTGTGCTTTAGCTACTTGGGGTCGCTTCCATCCCGATTTCAGGACAATCCCAGCATGCTGGATCAATAAACCTCTTGAGCTTTGCATCGATCTTCGACTCTGCGTCCCTGTGAGTGGGACATCCCGGACGTAAGGCTTTTCCGGTCTTACAAAATCTTAACTGTGGCCTGTCCTGCATGGGTGTGTGTGTGTGTGTGGGGGTGACAAAAAGCAATCTGCAGGCACCACAGTAGACTTAAGTAGTATGATTTTCCTAGGAAGACGGAAAAGAAACATTGATTCACCCCCTAATAATGAGGGCCCTAGCAAATCAAAGATTCTGACAAATCTACCTTGGCAAAATAAGATTACTTATAATGGCACGGGCTGGCATGGGCACCGGAACTCCAAGCTTTTTTTGTTTTTGTTTTCTCTGTATAAGGACAGGGTTTCTCTGTATAGCCCTGGCTGTCCTGGAATTCACTTTGTAGACCAGGCTGGCCTCAAACTCAGAAATCCGCCTGCCTCTGCCTCCCGAGTGCAGGGATTAAAGGCCGAGTGCTGGGATCACGCCCGGCTTGCTTTTTTTTTTTTTTATGTGATTGTCCTATACACCCAGAGCAAAATGATATCTGGGTTCAGAGAGCCACCTAGTGTTGGCTCGTCAGAGGTGGCTCACTAGAGGCGCTGAGAGGACAAAAGGCAAAGATACCCTGTGACAGGAAAGTTGGCCTATTGTGCAGCAGTCGGGCACACAGAAAAACTGAGCATCTGGCTAAAAGATGGAGTCACTCTGGTCAAGTCTTAGACAAGTGTAAAGTGGTGCTACTTGTGGAGAAAGCTGGAGTTGAGCGGACGTGCGTGATGTGCGTGAATTTAGGCCTTCTCTGGAGAGATCTGAGAGAAGGGTCACCCTGGGGTGGGAGGGAAGTGGCAGAAGAGAACTCTTTTGGCATCCGAATTTGGGCCACCTAAACCTATATTACCTGCTAATGTGAGAAGGGAGTCCTCCAGGGATGACCCCCCCCCATACATTACCCAATCCCAGGTGACGGTCAGGCCTAAACACATGTACATATGAGCCCACACTGAAGGGACTCATCGGGTTGTATTTTATAAATAGATACAAATATATTCACATGTTTATAAATATATATATGTACATATATCCCTCCTCTGAGAACTGCCAGGTTCCACTCATAGAACAGTCTAAGTACTTAACAGTCCGACCCAGACCCAGACCCACAGAGTAAAAAGCCCAAGCTCAGGACTTGTAATCCCACCAATCCCCACCCTGGACATCTTCGCCCCGCCCCCGCCCCCGCCCCCGCCCCCGCCCCCAAATGCTTTATGAACCCTGTCTTCTGCTCAGTTCTCTGCACCTTCTGAGCAGTGGCAGGCACGGGCCTGGGTTTTTTCCTCCCAGTCTGTGTGAGGTTTTTTTGTGGGGTGACTCTGTGGTAATCCTTGGCTCTCAAATGCCAGGACACCTTTCCCCTCAGAGTTATAACACAGTATATGTGTGTAGGCAATAATAACTAAAGGACCATAGAATTGAGGGATAACCTTTGAGGAGTTGAAGCAGGTGACGAAAATTCAGTCCTCATAGATCTCTCAAAAGGATAATAAAAATATTGTAAGAGGGAGGTAAATATATACATAAGAAATGAAAATATATGTACGTTAAAGAACAAACAACAAAAGGTTTCTAGGAACACAAAGATGGAATCTCCCTGGAAGCTTTTCGGTCGGAGCCGTACTGGAATCTCACTGTTAGTGAGTTTAGGAATGTCCTCGTAAGTTAGTGATTGTGAGTACAGACTCCAAGCTTGCCCGGTGGAGGGACTGGGGACCAGAACAACTGCTATCTCTTGTACATGAGCACTGGACACCCTAGCCTCGGTGGGGTGGGGGTTAGGGGGAGCTGTGAGGCCTACTGGTGGGTCTGTTTGCATCATGTCCCTATCCTGGTCCTGGACCCTCTCACCCAGACAGCTCCACAGGTCTGGGGGCCGAGTACGGTGCTGCTGCTTGAGAATGGAAGGGGAAGGGGTGGGCGGATGTGAGGATGGCATTTAGCTGCCCACGGTAGGGAAGACTCAAGCAGCAGAGTCACCTAGAACTGTAACTCTGGCACAAGAGGTGACAGGAAGGGAACCAAGGAACATGGGTTTCTCCAGATGGCCCCCATGTCGAGAGCCTGAGCTAGTGCCAGAAGTGGAACCCCCTTCCAGAAAGTCTGGTGGCCCAGTAACCTGCCTTCTAGATTCTCCTGCCTCCAAAAGCTGTCTTAGGCCTGACTCATCTTCACTATGGAGGAAGATGAAACCCTAATTCAAGGAAGTCAAGGAAATGCCCAAAATAACTTTTTTCTCTTACTAATTTGGCCAGAACTGTAAATAAATCCATTTTTCTTCACCAATTGGGATCCTAGATTTCTTTTAGAATGTAGAGAAACTAAGATGGTGGGTTATGAACCCGCGTGTCCAGTTCAAGTCAAAACAAAGGAAAACCTCTGGAACATTACCTCAACCCTCTCAACAAGTGAAACACTGCTTTGGGAGAGCCACCAGCTCCATTTTCAGCTATTGCTCAGAAGACAGTGACTCGAACTGGTCAGGCCACCTGCCAGCTTTAGAGAGTGGTGGATCCCTTCAGCACGGGCCCAGTGGTATACGCTGGCCGGCTCCTGGCAGAATCATCTCAGAGCGGTGATCCAGGCCTCTGTTCACCGCATCAGCCTGATCACGTGATACTCTCTCAGATGTCCCGCCCCACGCCTCATCTCTCCACTTCAAGGCTGGTGCGGCACAAATGGAGGGGTTTTACAATTTATCAAGACCTGAGTACAGGCATAGGCCACCTGAGATGGAAAATGTGCTGATCCATCTCCACGATTGAGTGAATATGGAGGAATGACATATATTTATATAGTGAACCCCTTCATTTCACAGATGGGGGAAACTGAGGCCCAAAATGGTGCAGAAGCAGGGAAATAATCTTAATGTCACTGAGATCTGGCTCCCAGAGGGAACTGGCTGTGGCTGGTGAGGACTGGGGTGAGATAGGGGTGGCAGCCCCAAGGCAAGGGTTCTGGGGAAGGGACGGTGGGGATCTCTGAGATGCAGTTGTGCCTGATAGGAGGGCAGGGTTGAAGGGAGTTTCTGGGGGGTGGGGGGAGCCTGCACGGCTGGAGAAGCCCTGAGTGGTACCAGGGCAGCAGCCCAGAAGACCAGGAGCCCTGGAAATCCACTTGGGCACAACCCACCTAAGAGGCTTGGGCTAAGACAGAGGCATCTGTGAGTGTCTGCTGCACCAGAAGGGCACACATGAAGTGAACCTGAGCAATTCCATGTGGAACCGGAGAAGGGACAGCACCTGAAAAGGTACAAGGTTTTGCCAGAGCTGACCAACTGTGGCAAACAGTGACCATGGGCACTGGTGGGGCCATTATCATTATATAGGCTGATAACCTCATAGGATGCTTTGGCCCTAGGGGACCACAGTGGGAGAACAGGTGGCATTTCTGTGCCCAGATTCACCTATCCAACCTGGAGGTTTGAGGTATCATTAGATAGGCCACTTAGCTGACACTTGGAAAGCTGACTGGGCCATGGGCCTTGGTTTTGAGAAGGAACCGGCCTCATTCAGTGGGTAGTGAAGGATCATGCTTTGGAGAGAGTAGGGCTGGCCAGGAGTGGCTGGGGTCAGGGAGAGGAGGCACAGTAGCTTCCTCCTGCAACATGTAAGGCTGACTAAGAAATATGGTGGAGGGCTGAAGTCATCGGCCCCTGTTCCACTTTTCCTTGCGCACCAAGGTGTGACCACTTTGTAGATGCTCCTACTGGTTACAGAGCCGTAAACATTGAGGCTTTGTTTTTTTTTTTTGTTTTTTTTTGAGGGGGGGGTGGTGGCTCTTCTGATTCATGTGATCCCCTCCAAGCCCTCCACACTCACACAGGTGTCTAGCTTGTCTCCTCTGCCAAAGAGACCTCAATTTTAGACTCAGATGTGGCTCTCCGGCCAGAAGCTTGCCTCAGAGACCTTTAGACTCAAAGTCCTCATTGAGCACATAGAGCAAGTCCATGACTCTGTCCTGGGAGACAGCAGTGACACTGCCAGGTACCTCAGGCTCAGTGTCCTCATCTGTGAAATGAGGGAGTTGGACTAGAGTCAATGGAGGCCTGAGCCCTCCCTGTCTCTGTGTAGGGCAGAAGAGGGGAGTCTTGCCTGAGTACACGCGGGAGTCAGTGGGGCCGGGTAAGGCAAGAGTCCAGCAGAAGTAAGAGGTTCTGAGTTGCAACTCAGGGGTTTGGGTAAAGTTCAACCTCAAGTGCAGCCCTGTAGTTAATGGTAGGGTGGAGCTAAGGAGATGCGGCAAAGGACCAGGCTGAGGAGGGAAGGTGCCCCATAAGAGGTACCCAGATTCAAGAGAGCAGCCCCAGACTGGCTCCTTTGGCTGCAGTGAAGGCATGCCACCCAATATGCAGGCAGTCATGAGGTGCCTTCATGAATGCAAAAATGAGATGGAAGGAAGGGCCCCTTGTGGAATCTAGGAGAGTCTTGTTTTGGGAACCTCCAAGGACAGGGAGTAGTAGAGGCTCTGCTCTAAGAAGGGACTTCTATTCCCAGCATTTAATCTAGTGAGCTAATGCCCTCACTCCTGTCACTACTGTCCTGATCTAGTGCTGGGGCTGGGGGGAGTGGGGGCGCAGAGTGGTGTTGATGTGTCCTGTGTCCAGTAGGGAACTTCCCTTCTCTCAAGGTCAGGGCTCCAAAACCAACCCAAGAAGCACAGAGATTAGCAAGCTGCCCCCGGGGCGCAGAGCCTAGGCTGGTACCGCCAAGGCTGCAAAGGATGCCAGTTGGAAAGGGTGTGGATCTACTGGGTAGGGTAGGTGCCTCTAGGGCCTGGGTGGTTGGGAAGATGCCCATGACTTACCTTGGTTTCAAGCCTGGGCTGATGGGTACTGAATGTATACTGCATGGATGATGAAGTACAAGGGACAGAGATGCTGGCCATCCTGCCCAGAAAGGACTCTGGATCCACACTAGGTGTTCAGGCCTCCCCGCACACACAGGGAGGCCTCTGTCACAGTGTCAGGCTCACACAGACAAGCTCCTCACTCACTCAGGAGTCCGTCAAGGGGCTCCTGGTCTGTCAGGGCCCCACTCAGCTTCCAAAAGCAAATTTCTTGGAAGTCGTAAAAAAAAATTTTTTTTTGTATTTCACCTACAATGTTCTTACCTTGACAAGAGGCTAAAGAGCAATGATCTTAACAGATCTGTGACCACAGGAGTCCTCTGAGGCAAGATGCCGCTTTCCCTATAGCTGAGGAACAGAGTACATGCAGCCAGAGTCCCTCTCTGTGGAAGCTGTTGTCATAGACCTTTATCTATGGAAGGGCAGTGTGATAGGCAACAGGCTACATTTTTGTGTTTTTCCTAGACAAGGTTTCTCTCTGTAGTCCAGGCTGACCTGGAACTCAAGAGAGATCCACCTGCTCCTGCCTCCTGAGTGTTGGGATTAAGGGCATGGGCCAGCCACCACAGCCTGGCCAAGGCTTTCTTTAGCAAAGACTCAAGCCAGCCCTGACACAGACTATAACCCCAGCTGGAGTGTGGGGATTTTCCAGCTAGTGGGTTGGCCCTCCCCCCAGAACAGTGAGAAATTCCTTAGGTAGCAGAAGTAGGTCTCATGGTCAAAGCAGGGTTCCTATCCAGTCCCCATCTACCCGGGTCCCTGGGCTTGGTAGGAATAACCCCAGGCCAAGAGATCTAAATTGAGTTGGGCCTTGGCCAGCACCTTTTACATAAACGATAATCGATGGCAGGTACTCCCTCCGCCTTCACGAATTCTTGGGGAACTGCTGTGATGGGAGGTGGGGGGTGGCAGGCACAACACACCAGCTTCCTTGAGCAGAACACAGGCAAAGCGTTGGGGAAGTGGGCAGTGTGGCCTAGGGAGGACTTTGTATCCTGGCTACCTCTCCCACCAAGTTAATTGTCCAGATCAAGGAAGTGGACACCACATGGCTTAGAGCACAGTGATTCTTGGGAAGGAAAATGGGGCCGAGAAAGGTTCAGGCCCAGCTGGAGTACATTAATTTCTCTACCGTATCCAAGTAACCCCCCTTCCATGACACATATTACCGGCTCCATTTGCCACTGTGGTAAGGACCTAATTAACACTCCTGACCAGGTGAATAAGTCGGCCTCTTTTATACGTAAGGCTGCATAGGAGAGGCCAAAAGAAAGGACATCTGAACCACTGGACTAGTTTAGAGAGGACTAAACTGGCCAGCTTCGACCCTGCCATCACACCCCTATCCCACGTTCAGAGCCTGGGCTTCCATTCAAGGTCCCCACCCTGCACCCAATTCCTCCGCAAGCCAAGGAAGCAGACACTGAGGCAACCGTGGTCTCTTATAAACCATTTATTTCTCCCGGCCGGAAGGTGGGCATCGCTACCGGTGGATAAACACAGAACACTGCATGGAGCGAGGCTCGAAGAACAGCGGTGAAGGTAAGTGGGGCCAGGACTCAAGCGAAGGTGGAACCGTTCCAGCCCACGTTGGCAGCGTTCATGTCGTAATAGTTGATGTAGACCCTGAGAAAATGAAAGCCTGGCTCAGCTAAGCACACGGTCTAGGAGAGCGTGCCAGTGCCCTCTGAACGCCCCCCCCCCTTACCTGCTGACCTCCCAGCGCCCCTCATCCCCGCCACCACCACCCCCCGTCCCCCACGCACCGGTCCGGGCTGATGTGCAGGCGATCGGACAGCAGGCCGCACAGCAGCTTGCTGTAGTTGCGGTTCTGGGCACCACCGATCTTGCCAATGCTGTGCAGGCTGCAGAGGGCGCAGGGATCGTTCGTGCCGCTAAAAGTCATGAGCTGGTCCGGGACCACGTGCACTGCGATGTACTGGGTGGGGGGGAGGGGCGGCGAGGCGGGAGGGATACAGACACAGGGTTAGCCCGCCTGAAAGACTGCCTACCGGGCCACAGGTCTTCCGGAGAGCTCCAGCCGCCACCCGCCGGCACACCTTGGCTTCCAGCCCCATCCCTCCTCACACGTCGGGCCGGCCCACCCCACCCTACTCTCTTCCTGTGTCCTCCCTGCAAACCTGTGCGGGCTTGCCGGTGGCCTGCGCCAGCTGCTGGGTGAGCTCCGACAGAAACCCCTCTGGCACGGAGGCGCGGGGAACATTGGTGTTCACGATGAACATAGGCATGGTGGCGGAGAGACTGCGAGCGTGGACCGGAGGACCGTACAAAGCGCGGTGTGACCCAAGCCAGGGACCTGAGCTACGTGACCCAGCTCAGTACCGCCCCAAGCCGGCTGCCGCGCCGCCCCCTCGCTCCGCCTCCGCTGACGTCAGACTACGTCCCAAAGGGGTGGTGACTGCCCTTCAGCGCGCTGCTTCTGCAGAGGTCTTGCTGTGCTTCTGGTGCTGTAGGAAGTATTATTACATGGGCTCTTTGTTTCCTAAGATGGAAACGGAGGATGCTAGATAGTGAGGACTTGACTCTAGTGATTAGGTTTGTCGAGGCATTCCAGGTAGATGCTACAGATTAACCGTATAGTAAGTAGAAGTTCAGGTCTGAGAGATTTCTGTTCCAAGAAGAGGGAACTTAAGTTATTGGTGGTGGGACCTGTTGGTTGGCCTTATTTCTCATGCTTGTGGGCTAGGATCGACCAACTTTAGTGAATACGATTTAACCTCAAACAATGAGCCAAAAGCGCGATGGCTTGTACTTGGAGAAAGAACAATCCTTCCTTGCTTTGGGAACTTTCTCTAAACTCAAGAAATTAGCCAAGCCCCATCACTTGCTTGCTTTTGCTCTCCTGTTGTACCAACAGTCAGCCCTCGATCCCATCCCCTGCCTGGCCCAGTACCACCTTCATCCCACACACTTTCAACTGAGACTTTTTGTGTGTCCTGAGCCTCCTGGCCTAGGCTTGTGAGTGTGAAATGGGGAAGGAGGCAGAACAGAGTCGCCAGCTAGTTACTTCCCTACATTCCTGTTGATCCACGCAGGTGAGGATGCTTGGAGAGATTCCCCTGGGAGGAGTGGGCAGCAGGCTGTGAGCCAGAGGTACTAACTAGTTCTGCTCCTCTGGCCAATTACCAGTCCTCAGGGAAGCCCTGCTCAAATTAGATCCAGCAGAGTCACCCTTATCTAGAGCCCTTGGTAGACTTTGTATAGCTTTCTCATTAACAAGTGAGACATCCGATGGGTGCCCAGGAAATGTCAAGAGGATTTTGGGACTTCCTTTGTTTTCCCTAGCCCTTTTTAATTTTTGTTAAAAACTTCACAGTGGATCAAGAGATTGCAGTGTGGGGACTACCAGTTCTGTCTGTGATGTCAAGGTTTCTGACAGAAATGAAGACATTCTAGAGAGACACTTGAGCCCCCTCCCTTTGGCTAACAGACTATTGAAACAATGGTTCCCAAGGAAATGGAATTTTCTCTGGAGTCTCCTGCTGGTGAAAGAGAAAGGCCAGAAGGCAGAGATTCTATGCAGCTCTGGATGCTTGTCAGACAGTCTTGCAGAAGAGACTGAAGCTTGATAGTGCTGCTGGGGGAATCACATCTTGAGCGAGCACTCTTAGTTCTACCTACCTCTTGCCCTCTATTTAAATCTAAACTTCCTCTGGCAGGACCCTGAAGATGAGCTTGGGGTGACGGTCACTGGACTGCCTTTATGTTCCTCTTCCTTCCCAGGGTGGCCACGTTGAAATAAATCTCCCTCTTCTGCTTTCCACTGTTGTCTGTTTAGTTGGACTAGAGGATGTCTGAACGGCCAGGACCCAGGCTCTGACCCTCCCAGTTCCAGGAGCATTGATGGTAAAAATGGACAAGTCTGAGGCCAGATACAGCCAAAGGTCTCATTCCAGGGTTATTATCTGGGCTCTGGTTCAGGGGCCCTTGATCTTGGGACACAGCTCCCCAGTATTCTTGGGGGCATTTGATATTTGGGTAATTTTGACTTGTTTACAGTTATCCTCCAGGTTTAGTAAGGATGTTAGGAGCTCCCTGGGCGCCGTGCCTTCCAGTCGCTCCCTGGTAGCTTTAGGCTCTTGTTCCCCATTGACCCTTTAGATACTGGTTACAGAAAGCAGTTTGCTATACTCAACAAATTACCATGCTAGGTTTTGCACTAAGGGATAAAATAACAAGCCCCAGCAGCCTTTCTCCCATTGGCTTCCCATATCAGAATTGACAAGTGCCTGTCCGAGATCCTGTAACCCTCTAACTCCCCAAACTCCCCAGGTGCCTGGAGTTCAGAGGAAGAGCTGGTTCCATAATTCTCATTTCCCTGAGGAAGTTTACAGGCCCAGGGTACCAGGACCTCCAAGACATCAAAGGGTGGACTACCAGTGACAGCTCTCCCGTCTCCCACATAATGGAAGCACCGCAGCTAAATGTGCCTTTCCTTTCCTTCCCCCACATCCTCAAGGGCTACATATGCCTTCCTTCTCCCTCGGAATCGGGACAGCAGGACTACAGGCCAGACTGTAGACTACCAACTGTATGGCATGAAACCTATCACCTCCTCTGAAATCTTTAAGAAGGGAACCCCCAAGCCGGGCGTGGTGGCGCACGCCTTTAATCCCAGCACTTGGGAGGCAGAGGCAGGCGGATTTCTGAGTTCGAGGCCAGCCTGGTCTACAAAGTGAGTTCCAGGACAGCCAGGGCTATACAGAGAAACCCTGTCTCGAAAAACCAAAAAAAAAAAAAAAAAAAAAAAAAAAAAAAATTTCAGCACTTAAACACAAGCACACTCCATAGTATGTAAGGCTATGTGCCACCAAATGTTTAAAAGTTCTTATGTACTAACATAAGTTAGTATAGATCCAGACAGTTACAGAAGCACAAACTAGGTAAGAGAGAGACACCCAAGGCTGGCAGATGGTGGGGAACTTTGCTGCATCTGCCTAGAGACATGAGCTCAATCCCTGGACAGACAGGGCTGACTCCACAAAGCTATGCTCTGACCTCCATATGTGCTTTGTGATACGTGCACTCTTATGCCTGCCACATCGTGCACTCAGGAGGCATGGGTGGATCTCACAAGTTTTTAAAAGTGACTTGGGGTCTGGGAAGATGGTTCACTGGTTAAGAACACTGAATACTCTTGCAGAGGACCTGTGTTCAGTTCCCAACACCCAAATGGTGGCTCATAGCTGTAGCTCCAAGATCTGACACCCTCACACATTTAGGCAAAACACCAATGCACAGAAAATTATTCTTTAAAAGTGACTTGAAGCCGGGCATGGTGGCGCACACCTTTAATCCCAGCACTCAGGAGGCAGAGGCAGGCGGATTTCTGAGTTCGAGGCCAGCCTGGTCTACAGAGTAAGTTCCAGGACAGCCAGAGCTATACAGAGAGACCCTGTCTCGAAAAACCAAAAAAAAAAAAAAAAAAAAAAAAAAAATGAAGCCAGGTGTGGTGGCACATACCTTAATCTCAGTACTCAGGCAGCTGAGACACGGGGATCTCTGTGTGCCTGTATATTCGAGGCCAGCCTGGTCTGCATAGTGAGTTCCGGGACAGTCAGGGCTATGTATAGAGATCCTATATCAAAAAAATGATTCGAAATATACGGTCATGAAAATAGGGAAGGAAACTACAGAAGAGAGATGGCTCAGTGGTTAAGAGCACTGACTGTTCTTCCAGAGGTCCTGAGTTCAATTCCCAGCAACCACATGGTGGCTCACAACCATCTATAAATGAGAGCCGATGCTCTCCTGGTGTGTCTAAAGAGAGTGACGGTGAACTCAGATAAAATAAATCTAAACAAAACAAAACGAAAATAGGGAAGGAAGAGCTCAAAATGTTGTGCCGACGGACATCCATGGAAGTTTTAAGCACAAAGGAGCAGGAAGCCCAAGAAGGGAAATCATTACTATAATGAAAATGAAAACCCAGCCACAGCCAGATGGATACACCAAAAGATATTGCTGGCATTGTGATCTGGACCCCTTGTGTCTTCTTGATCCTTGTCATCTGTTGAAAGACTTAAGAGGCGGCAGACTGTAGTATCAGAGTTTATTCCAGCACAAATCAGAATGTACTCTAAGGGGTGAGAGCAGGCAATGGCCCAGTCGACCTGCCTTTTGGGCAGATTTTCAATTCCTAAAGCTCGTAGAGGAAACCGCTTTTCCTGATAGGCTGTATCCTGCCCAGGTGATTGACCAGCCTATGTGAATAGTCTTTCACTAGAGGGACAGAGGTGCATCTCTCTTCTTCGTCAGAAGGCCTCCTGCCAGATGTCTCACATTTAGGAATCAGGAGCCAGGCTTAGGTGAATGGCTCTGTGGGCACTTCAGGACGTCACATGCCCTTCTAGGACCAGAGAAAGGACTCCGTTCCCATTCTGATCAGTAATTTCAGTCCTTGGTTTCACAGGCTGGTGACAACTAGGGATTGGGGGAACACTATTTCCAGGCCCTAATGTCCTCCAAGTCTGTTAAATTCTAATTAGCTACCTAGCAGAACCACTGACTCAGAAATGCGGGCTGAATGAGTGGGCGGGAGTCTTAGTAGGGTGTCTGTTGCAGTGTTTAAACACCATGGCCAAAGGCAACTTGGGGAGGAAAGGGCTTATTTCACTCACAGTTCCAATCAACAGTTCAAAAGTATTGAGGGCAGGAACCTGGAGGCAGGAGCGGATGCAGAGGCCATCCTTTGTTACCAGTAAGTCTCATGACTATCTCAGAGTCAATGGATGGGTGTTCAGACTCCATCAGGTTCTACACGTGCCTTCTATTTGCCTGTCCTTGGATAGTCCCTGCAAGAGTTAATTCTTCCTGTGTAAACAAGCAGGACGGATATGGTGAAGGCAGTGTGTGTGTTTGGGGGAGGGGGGGAGGAGGAGTCAGTTTCTTTTGCTGTGTGTCTACTTCCTTGATCCCGCAACATCAGGCAGATGAACCTCAGTCATTGATGCCTTCATCCTATAACCTGTGCATATGCAGTGTTTCATGGCAAGAGGCTCTTTGCCTATAACTAGGGGTGTGGATCCTAAAAGGGGCATGACCATGGAGTGGCTAGGTGGGTCAAGTCTAGTCACATGACCCCTTAAAACCAGAGGACTTCTGGACTGGAGAGATGGCTCAGTGGTTAAGTGCACTGGGTACTCTTCCAGGGGTCCTGAGTTCAATTCCCAGCAACCACGTGTAATGGGAACTGATGGCCTCTTCTGGTGTGTTTGAAGACAATATACTCATATACATAAAATGAATCTTATTTCTTAAGATTTTGCTGGGCAGTTATGGCGCATGCCTTTAATCCCAGCATTTGGGAGGCAGAGGCAGGCAAATTGCTGAACTAGACCCACCCATGTACTAGACCCCCAACCCACAGCAACTGTGTGCTAACACATGAATGTGGCTTTATGCTGCTAATTCTAGGGTGAGTTTTGTAAGTGTAACTGACCTGCCTGCCATCTTTAAGAACCCTTAGTATGAAGCCGGGCAGTGGTGGCGCACGCCTTTAATCCCAGCACTTGGGAGGCAGAGGCAGGCGGATTTCTGAGTTCGAGGACAGCCTGGTCTACAAAGTGAGTTCCAGGACATCCAGGGGAACACAGAGAAACCCTGTCTCAAAAAAAAAAAAAAAAAAAAAAAAAAGAACCCTTAGTATGCTGAGAATGGGCAGGCCCAGGAGTAACTGGCAGATGTGGCTGCTGACTTGATGTTTGTGCTCACTGACAGTAATATCCAGGACCAGTTTGCTTACATCACTGACTGTCCCAGAGTACCTGGATGCCAGGTACCATGCCATGCAAGTGTTGGCCTTGCCAATGGAGGCACCATTCTGCCCCCCATCTTTTACCTTCCTCTCTGCCTGGAATTGAACATGACCTCAGAATGTCTATAAAACGGGTATCAGCCGGGCGTGGTGGCACACGCCTTTAATCCCAGCACTCGGGAGGCAGAGACAGGCAGATTTCTGAGTTCGAGGCCAGCCTGGTCTACAAAGTGAGTTCCAGGACAGCCAGGGCTATACAGAGAAACCCTGTCTTGAAAAACCAAAAAAAAAACAAAAACAAAAACAGGTATCAAGGAGCCATAAGCTGGTGAATCAGGGCAAGGACAGGGGAACAGAAATTCCAAGGAACCCCCTAGAGTCTGGTGTGGCATCTTCAGTTGGCCTAGCAGACCCTTCAAGAGGAGGCCAGCCCTTCCGTTAACTTTAGTAGGTAGAAGGCCTGGCCAGTTCCTCACTGAGGAGGCATAGGGAGCATGGACCTGCTTTTTCCCTTGCTATTTTTCCATGAAGGTACAGTCCTCCAGAGACCAGGTGGATTCTCTGAGGTGCTTCCATCCCCAACCTCCCACCCCTGGCATGCACTGTCTGCCTATCCCTTGGCAACCCTCCACAATGAGGACCAAATGGCCCCAGAGCTCCCAACTTCTTGAGTCATTGGGCCATCAAATGTAGAAAACATCACAGCCAGGATAACCTACCAAAGGCTAGCCCATTCCTATCTAGTCATATTTGAAGACTGAGAAGGCTAGCCCATTCCTATCTAGTCATATTTGAAGACTGAGGAGAATTATCAGCCCCAACCAGCCCCATCAAAAATGCCTGCCAGAAGACCACCAGAGAAAGCCTTCCAGGAGCGGGGGAACTCACACCACAAAGGGAGGGCCCAGCATGGGTTAGGGGTGCTGCTTGTTGGCACTTGACCCTTTAGCTTGCATAGGCCACCTTCAATCCCCAGCTTTGCCCGCAGTAAGGCCTTTCATCTGGAAGAACTGTCGTCTTGTGCACTGTTCTCATTGGACGATCCCATTGTTTGAAATCACTGCATTTATACATTTGAATGCCAGTAATTTATCAACTTTTAATTATATGAATTGCAATTTTTTTTCTTTTCTTTTTTTTCTTTTTTGGTTTTTTGAGACAGGGTTTCTCTGTATAGCCCTGGCTGTCCTGGAACTCACTTTGTAGACCAGGCTGGCTGGGATTAAAGGCATGTGCCACCACGCCAGGCTTTTTTTTTTTTTTTCAAATATTTTCTTCCTGTCATGGCTTGCCTTTTTTTTCTTCTTCTTCTTCTTAAGATAGGGTCTCATGGGTGGCTTCAAGCTCACTATGTTTGTAAAGAATGACCTTATGGACTGGAGAGATGTCTTAATGCAGATAAGATCACTGGTCTTCCAACGGTCCTGAGTTCAAATTCCAGCAACCACATGGTGGCTCACAACCATCCATAATGAGATCTGACACCCTCTTCTGGTGTGTCGAAAGACAGCTACAATGTACTTACATATAATAAAAGAATGCCTTTACATATCTGATCCTCCTGCCTCCACCTCCCAAATGGTAGGATCACAGGTATGTGTGAGACAACACCATTTTATGGTGTGCTGGGGACTGAACCAAGGTTTTTGTGCATGTTAGCTAAGTCCTCTACCAACTGAGTAACAACCACAGCCCCTTTTTAATTTTCTTTTAAAATATATTATTTGTGTGTGCCTATGTTTCTTTGGATCATGTAGTGTGTGGGTCTCTGTAGGTGTGTGTGAGTATGTGTGTATGTGTGAGTTGAGTGTGTGTATATGTGACTGTGTGAATATATGTGAGTTGAGTGTGTGTGAGTATGTATAAGTTGACTGTGTGTGTGTGTGTGAGTTGAGTGTGTGTGTGTGTGAGTGTGTGCAGATAGCGTGAAGGCCAGAGCAAGGTGTCAGATCCCTCGGAGCTGGAGTTAGAGGCAGAGTTGTGAGAAGGCAACATGGATGTTGGTATCTTAACTCTGGTCCTCAGGACAGAGCAGCAAGAACCCTGAGCTGCCAAGCGGTCTCCCCAGCTCCCACGCCACTCCTTTTCTTCTCATGATAATCTTCCTAAGAACAGAAATCTTTATTTTGATAAAATCCAACTTATAAATTAAATTATTATTATTCATCCATTCTTGTGTCTAGAAATATTTTTGCTTCTCTCTATATTATTCCAGAGATAATTTTCTCCTAAATATTTGGTGGTTTTAGTCTTTAAATTTATTTCCGTGCGTGTGTGTGTGTGTGTGTGTGTGTGTGAGCGTGCACATGTGTGGAGGTCAGAGGACAACTTTGTGACCATGGTCTGTCCGCTCTACCTTGACATGGATTCTGAAGACAGCTGCCAGGTTTGCACGGACAATGGCTTTATCATGTTTTTCTGGCTTAGATTCACGTTTCTGTTGATCAATTTCAAATTAACTTATTAAATACATACACATGCCTGAGTATATGGCGGTGCCCACACACAACGGAAGAGCGTGTCAGATCCCTGGAGTTGGAGTTATAAGCAGCTGTCAGCTTGGTGCTGGGGACCAAACTGTTGTCCTCTGCAAGAGCAGCTGGCTATTAACCACAGAGCCATCTTTCCAGCCCCAGCTAACTTTTGTGTGTGGTATGAAGCAAAAGTTAAAGGTCTTTTTTTTTTTTTTCTTTTTTTTTTCTAATGGATACCAGATAGACTATTAGACACCATCTTTTCCACCATTAAATTATTTCAGCATCTAATCATTAAGAATCAATTGGCCATTGCACATAAGGTAGTTGACTGACATTTGGCAGAAACCAGAAGTAAATGGATAAGGCAGTGGGTTCTCTGGAGAGAAAAACCTCTGCCTTCAGAGAACACAGAGATAGTATTAGGAAGAGGGGGACCTTGACAGGGTTTCCTGTGGATAAGATTCGCAGTCGCAGACAGTAATTCAGGGGTGATAGCCTTATCTGTTCCCATCCCAGCTCCCACATAATTGACACAAAGACCTATGAAGTTTATGAACAAGCTTTAAGCACAATGTGACTGGGCAGATATTCATCTATTCTAACGCTGTAAGCTATCTACTTCCCAGCCACGGGCCCTGTGTGACTGGCAGTCTAACTCTTGCCCTGGTTTGCTCTGCTTCACGTGTGTCCTCACTGGGAATCCCTCGGTGACCTTGCTCATCACGACTCCTGCAGGACCCTCTCTTTCTCCCTCTCTCCCTTTGGGACCCTCCCCTAAGATTGGAAGTCCTGCCTTCTCTGCTCGGTCATAGGTCAATCAACTCTTTATTAACCAATCAGAGATAATCGGGCAGCATTCTTTACACAGCCTGGAACCGGGAGATGATTCAATAGTCATGACAAAAGTCTGGACTGTAACCAGATCCCTTGGCACGGAAATCAGCATCTGAATACACAGTGCCCAAAGCCATCTCTCCTCCATCTGCACAACCCCCCCAGCAAGCAGTGACGTGTTCTCAGGCTGCGGTGTTGAGGGATAGCAAGAAAGCCATTGTGACTAATTGTGGAGTCTTTCAGAAGGCAAGCAACAGCCTTCCAAGAGACCCCTGTGTGGCCATCCTGCTTCTCTTAATGTCTGTCTGTCTGTCTTATCTCTCACCTTTGGAAAAGCTTCTTATTATCCTTAGTCATGTAGAGTGGGTAGGCACACAAGAGTGTAGGTGCTCATGTGCCAGAAGAGTTAGCTCCAGGATCCTACAGAGCCTCCATCCGCAGCCCAGATGTTTACCAGTATTGGTGTCAGGGGAGGTACCACAAACAAAGCACTGACTGCTGGGATACACAGTCAGACCCTGTCTCAAAGAAACTAAATGACTGACAAATGCCAAGTGTTACATCCCAGGTATCAGCCAAATGACTGGTCTAATACAAAATGAAGTTTATTTTGAGCATGGAATTTGTCCCTTTTCCAAAGGGTTTGGTTGGACAAGGTCTTAGACAACGTAGTACCGGAGACAGTTTCGGAATGTGTAAGGAAAGGCTGACAGGACTGGTCTCTCAGAACCTGACTCAGAGCCTCTGGCCACGGCAGAAGAGATGACATAATCACACACAGAGAAGCCAGCTCCCTCTCTGTGTAGGGCATTCAAATGCCTTTCTCACAGTTTGCTCTGTCCATTCATCAACAAAGCAGGGAGGGTAGTAAGAACAGAAGATGCACATGGAGCCGGGCGTGGTGGCGCACGCCTTTAATCCCAGCACTCGGGAGGCAGAGGCAGGCAGATTTCTGAGTTCGAGGCCAGCCTGGTCTACAAAGTGAGCTCCAGGACAGCCAGGGCTATACAGAGAAACCCTGTCTCGAAAAACCAAAAAAAAAAAAAAAAAAAAAAGAAGAAGAAGATGCACGTGGACTCTGTAACCAGGGCTCACTAAAGAATCTGCTATCCTACACAACTGTGTCAGGCAACTTTCTGTTACAGCGGCAAATACCTGGAGGAATGGAGTGAGAAGCAGGCTCAGTTAACTACTGGATAGAATAGGAGCTATGCTGGATCCCTGCCATGGCGCTCAGGCAGCAGTTTGACGTGATTGAAATAGGTACATGGGCTAAATTAGAAATTTACATTTCTTTTCTTTCACTCATCCAGGGAAAGACTGCCAGGTGTCATTGAAGGTTCAGACAACAGCCATTGCCTCCTTCCCTTTTGCAGGGAGAGCCCTACTTTTGTGTGAAACTGTCCCCCTACTCCCACAGGGCTTAGATGTATATCCCAATAGTTTAACCTAGCACTGGGGGGTCCTAATCACTCTGCTATAATTTGAATATTTGTATCTTCATAAAAAATCACTTTGAGGGGCTAGGGAGATGGCTCAGTGGTTAAGAGCACTGACTGGCCTTCCAAAGGTCCTGAGTTCAAGTCCCAGCAACCACATGGTGGCTCACAACCATCCATAAAAGATCTGACTCCCTCTCCTGGAGTGTCTGAAGACAGCTATTACATATAATAAATAAATAAATAAATAAATAAATAAATAAATAAATAATCGTTTTTTAAAAATTCACTTTGAAACATGATCCTCGTGTTTCATAGCATGTAATAGCATAGCAGGTTCTTCAGAAATAGGTAAGCCATGGGGGCCCACCTTCTCAGATAGAAAAGGGCTGGAGGGAATTAGAGATCCCTTTTGTCATTTGCTTATTTATTTGGTGTGAAGGGAATTAAATCCAGGGCTCCATGCGTGCTAGTACATGCTGCGCTTCGGAGCTGTACTGTAGTGGCTGTTCCTGGCTGTCAACCTGACTATATCTTGAATATAGAGACTACCCATAAGTTCTGTGACTCTAGAGAACCCTAACTAATACATGTATCCTGAACTTCTTTTTGACTTTTGCCGTTTAGTCCTCCATCATGTGAAGACGTACTCACCCTTTCTGCCATTTGGTCACATGGCTGTAAGGAATCATGTTGGAAGCAGAAAGGGTAGTCCTCACCAAGCACTGAGTCTGCCAGTACCTTGATTTTGGACTTCTTAGCCTCTAGAACCTGGAGGGAAATAAATCTATGTTCTTTTGTTGTGTTTCTTTGGCTGTTCTGAAATTAGCTCTGTAGACCAGGCTGGCCTCAAACTCACAAGAGATCCGCCTGCCTCTGCCTCCTGAGTGCTGGGATTAATGGCGTACACGTACCCGGCGTCTCTGTTCTTTATAAAATCCCAACTCTTTAGTATTCTAGCAGCAGGAACAAACGAAAATGGTAGGTGATTTGAATGAGAAATGTCTTACAGGCTCATGTATTTGAATACTTGGTCCCTGGCTGCTGGCACCATTTGGAGAGATTGCAGAATTTGGCTTTAAGTATTTATTTATTTATTTATTTATTTTCCATTTCACAAGGTGTCTCAGTCTTCCCATGTACAATAATTTATTTTATTTTACTTTTTACTTTTCTGTCAGCGGAAGAAGGATTGGAAACCCTCTTCACCATGACAGTGCTGAAGGTCAGGAAGGTAGCTCCAGCGGAACTCAGGAAAGCCATGCTGAGAGGTGCCCCAATCACAAAGAAAGAGCGACACTTCCTTTCTTGTGGCTTGGAGGCAGTAGGAACACCCTCTCAAGAGCATGCCCAAGAGAAACAAGCCTGACCATAACACCTTCATCACCTGCTCTCCACGGCCCCACAACCCCCAAGTCCCCAACCACGAAATCAGCCATGAAAAAGACTCAAGACGACAACACACACTTGCCCATTGGGTAGGTCAAGGCTGACAAGCACCAGATGGAAAAGGCAGTGAAGAAACTCTATGGCATTGATATGGCCAAAGGCGTACGTTTAGCTGGCTTCTGACTTTGACACTCTGACTGTGACAAGAATATTGGGATCAGCCGGGCGTGGTGGCGCACGACTTTAATCCCAGCACTTGGGAGGCAGAGGCAGGCGGATTTCTGAGTTCGAGGCCAGCCTGGTCTACAGAGTGAGTTCCAGGACAGCTGGGCTACACAGAGAAACCCTGTCTCGAAAAACCAAAAAAAAAAAAAAAAAAAAAAAAAAGAATATTGGGATCATCTAAACTGAGTCCAGCTGGATAATTCTAAATATACATTTCCCCCCACAATACATATGTATGAGGTTTTGCCTGCATGTATGTCTGTGCACCATGTGTGTGCCTGGTGCCCACAGAGGTCAGAAGAAGGTGTCAGATCCTCTGGAACTGGAGTTACAGATGGTCGTGAGCCACTGTGTGGGTGTTGGGAATGGAACTCGGGTTCTTCGTAAGAGTAGCCAGTGCTCTTAATCGCTGAACCACCTCTCTAGCCCAAGAGACACAAATTATGTCAGAATGAGTCTCTGTTGCTTGCAAACCAAGAGCAGCATTACAAACACAGAGAGACAGGTGGGGCTCAAGAGAAAAAAGAGAAAAAGTTTAAAAGGACAATTAACACAGACCCATAGACTCATGTGTTTGAATGCTTGGCCCATAGGGAGTGGCACTGTTAGGGGATGTGGCCTTGTTGGAGTAGGTGTGGCCTTGTTGGAGGAAGTATATCATCGTGAAGGTGGGGCTTTGAGGTCTCAAATATGCTCAAGCTACCTCCAGTAAAACACAGTCTCCTTTTACTGCCTCTAGATCAAGATGTAGAACTCTCAGCTCCTTCTCTAGCATCATGCCTGCCTGGTTTCTGCCAAGCTCCCTCCATGATGATGATGGCCTGAACCTCTGATACTGTAAGCCTGCCCCAATGAAATGTTGTCCTTTATAAGAGTTGCTGTAGTCATGGTGTCTCTTCACAGCAATAAACCTCAAGTAAGACAAGGTTTCTCTGTGTAGCCCTGGATATCCTGGAAATCACTCTTAGACCAGGCTGGTCTCAAACTCAGAGATGCACCTGCCTCTGCCCTCTGCCTCCTGAATTCTGGAATTAAAGGTGTGAGCCACTACTGCCTGGCCAGCAGCAGTCATCGTGAAGGGATAAGACATTGTTTATTCTGGAGCCATTCTGAGTGACCATGACCTAGGAACACAGATTTAGGTTACCCCAAAGTGCACGTCCCAACATGGAAGTAGTCTCACATGATTTTTATAGTTCTATAGAACAAAGAAAGTCATAAATCGCCAGGCGTGGTGGCGCACACCTTTAATCCCAGCACTCGGGAGGCAGAGGCAGGCGGATTTCTGAGTACGAGGCCAGCCTGGTCTACAAAGTGAGTTCGAGGCCAGCCAGGGCTATACAGAGAAACCCTGTCTTGAAAAAACAAAACAAAACAAAAAGAAAGTCATAAATCAAGGTGACTTTAGAATACATAGGTGGATACACCAGAGAGGTGCATCCAAGGAGACAGGGACATGTATGCTGAAGGCCCAAGATGACATTCTTAGTTCTTGGACCAGTAAAGGCTCACGTTCTAGTTTCCTACACACACAATTTGCCAGAAAAACTTATAAAACTCAAAGAGGCTCTTTCCTTTTGTTTACTGGCTTATTGTCATAAGATACAAATCAGGCACAGGGCAAGGTTCTCAGGGGAGGGGGTAGCGTCTGAAGCTTCAGTCTCCTTTCTGGGTGCATCCCATTCCCAGCACCCCACAGTATTCATGAAGACTCATTATTACAGACCAAACCAAACCAAACCAAACTCTCCTACCCCCTACTCTCCTTTCTTCTTCCTCCTCAGGGCAGGACTTAAGACAGTGTCTAATTATATAGCCCAAGTTGGTCTTGGTATCTCAATCCTTCTGCCCCTGAATGAAGGTCTTAAGGCTGGTCCTGCCTCACCTGTGTCAACAGTTTGTTTGTTTAGTTTAATTTCAGTTTTCAGCCGGGCGTGGTGGCGCACGCCTTTAGTCCCAGCACTCGGGAGGCAGAGGTAGGCGGATTTCTGAGTTCAAGGCCAGCCTGGTCTACAGAGTGAGTTCCAGGACAGCCAGGGCTATACAGAGAAACCCTGTCTCAAAAAAAAAAAAAAAATTTCAGTTTCCTCTCTTCCCAGAGGTCAGGAGTTGGAAAAGATTCTGACCCTCATTACTGGCCTTTTTCTGTTGACTGGTTCCATTCTGCAGCTGCCTAGGAGGTTCCTACCATCAGAAATTCAAGTATGATCCTAATGAACTCATTCCAAATAACAAAAGATGGCCCCATCGATCAGGAAATTCCAAGGGTTTAAAAGGTCAGAGTTTGGAAACTAGGGGCACGGATTAAATCCAGTTCCAGTTATATGTCCCCCAAGTCCACCACTCACTGTCCCTGCCCTGCTTTTGCACTGGGAACCTTCTTGCCCAGTCCCTTGCTATCTGGCTTTGTTGGTTCTGGGCAAAGGGGAACACGACAAGGTTCCTCTCGTGGAATCTTTGTGATAAGGGATGATAAAACTGACTGTGTGACTCCCTCTTCCTTGTGCGTTCTCTATGCCTTGCTTAATGCTTTGTGAATTGTCCTTTGTAACACTTAAAATGACTTGATGCATCTTGAGGCTCTGTGAGGCCCTGTCTGGGGAAGCTCTTGGGAGTGGTAATCTCCTGTATTCTCCTGTATTCACGAGTTCTGATTCCATGAATTCAACTAACTGTATTGAAATGCTAGAGAAGGAAATCACATTTGTGCTGAACATGAGCACTCTCTGTCATTAATTCTTATTACAACTATTCACACATTTACATTGTTATTATAGATGATGAATATTCATATATGTGTGTGTGTGTGTGTATCTTAGCTACGGTTTTTCTACTGTGAACAGACACCATAACCAAGACAACTCTTATAAGGACAACATTTAATTGAGGCAGGCTTACAGGTTCAGAGGTTCAGTTCATTATCATCAAGGCAGGAGCATGGCAGCATCCAGGCAGGCATGGCGCAGGAGGAGCTGAGAGTTCTACATCTTCATCTGAAGGCTGCTAGCAGAATACTGACTTCTAGGCAGCTAGGGTGAGGGTCTTAAAGCCCACGCCCACAGTGACACATCTACTCCAACAAGGCCACACCCACTCCAACCAGGCCACAACTATTCCAACAAGGCCATATCTCCAAATAGTGCCACTCCCTGGACCAAGCATATTCAAACCACCATATATATATTACATTATATATAATATATATTATAATTTTATTTTATAAGCTATAAAATTATAAATACAATATAAATTGTAAATATATAAATTATATATGCTTATATGTAATTATGAAGTATAATATAATTTAATAAGTAACCTAGAGGTGGCTTAAAGTTTACAAGAGAATATATATAGGTTCTATGCAAAAATCCAACCATTTTATAAGGGACAAGCATATACAGGTTTCAGGATTCACACAGAGTCCTGTGGCCAATCTCCTGTGGATACTTGAGGATAGCTGTATGACTTCATTACTCTCTCCACTGGGCAGACTGGGAGTTGGGCACATAGAGAGAGACTTGGCACAGCCCATCAAGCTCCACTCAGGTAACTCAGCTTCCAAAGCGTGCCACATTCCAGAGCTGAACCTCAAGCTTGTGACTGGAAGCCCCGTGCTTAGGAAAGACTGCATGGGCAAAACCTCCACATCTTTTTCTTGGTTAGTGATGAATCTTGGGATTCTGTGATATTTTGTATAGGCTTGGACCAGGGAGTGGCACTATTAGGAGGTATGGCTTTGTTGAAGTGGGTGTGGCTTTTTGGAGTAGGTGTGTCACTGTGGGTGTGGACTTTAAGACCCTCACCCTAGCTGCCTGGAAGCCAGTCTTTTCCTAGCTGCCTTCAGATAAAGATGGAGAACTCTCAGCTCCTCCTGTACCATTCCTGCCTGGACGCTGCCATGTTCCTGCCTTGGAGATAAAGGACTGAACCTCTGAACCTGTAAGCCAGCCCCAATTAAATGTTGTCCTTATGAGAGTTGCCTTGGTCATGGTGTCTGTTCACAGCAGGAAACAGCTTCCCTACAGAAAGTGATAGTCTCTTCACCTGTTGCCATGGTTTCCTTTGAATAAAGTGTTCCTTAAGGTTGCTTTAATGGCTTTATTGATTTTTATTGATTATTTTGTTGTTCTCTCTCTCTCTCTCCTTTAATAGAATGTTTTCTTCTTCTTCTTCTTCTTTTTCTTTTTTTTTTTTTTTTTTGTTTTGTTTTGTTTTGTTTTTTTGAGATAGGGTTTCTCTATATAGCCCTGGCTTTTCTGGAACTCACTTTTTTTTTTTTTTTTTTAGAGAAACCTAATGTCTTCTTTTTTTTTTTTAATTTTTTTTTTTTAGATTTATTTATTTATTTATTATATATAAGTACACTGTAGCTGTCTTCAGACACTCCAGAAGAGGGCGCCAGATCTCGTTGTGGATGGTTGTGAGCCACCATGTGGTTGCTGGGATTTGAACTCTGGACCTTCGGAAGAGCAGTCGGGTGCTCTTACCCACTGAGCCATCTCACCAGCCCCTGGAACTCACTTTTGTAGACCAGGCTGGTCTCGAACACAGAAATATGCCTGCCTCTGCCTCCCAAGTGCTGGATCAAAGGCATGAGCCACCACTGCCCGGCGTAAAATGTTTTCTTTAGTGGCATTCAAAAGATCAGGAAAAGCCTTGGAGTCTTGATTTTGACAGCCAGGGATATTCATGAGAGGCAAGCCTAGAACCTGATTGGAGCCTGCCATAGAGATTCCCTCCTCAGTCTGTCGATTCTACAGTGAAGCTGGCCTGCAACTAAATGTTTGCGGAAAGAGCAAATAATTAGAGTTTAGAACGGGGTATCCTGTGGTCCTAGCACTGGGGAGCTGGGAAGGCAGTGTGCAGGCAAGAGGCCATTGGGTTCAAGGACAAATCAGGATGTAAAGCAAGACCCTGTTTCAAAAAATAAGCAGTCTGAGCCGGGCGTGGTGGCACACGCCTTTGATCCCAGTACTCGGGAGGCAGAGGCAGGCAGATTTCTGAGTTCGAGGCCAGCCTGCTCTACAGAGTGAGTTCCAGGACAGCCAGGGCTATACAGAGAAACCCTGTCTCGAAAACAAAAAACAAAAAGCAGCCTGGATGTGGTGGTGCACACTTGGGGTGTGGAAGGAGGTCAGCTGGCGGATTGGAAGTTCACGCTCTTGCCCTGCTACATAAGGATCAAGGCCAGCCTGGGCTACAGGACATGTTGCCTCACACACATCATCTTGATTCCAAGCTGTAAGGGTGACTGAGTTTATCCTCCATCTGGGTCTTTCTGTAATGCTGACTCAGTTATAGCCTGAGGGGGTGTGGCGTGGAGTGGGGGCGTGACACTGCATCTCTGGGCCCTCCATACATCAAAATCAATGCACAATTACATTAAGGCCACACAAAAGAGACTTACACGTCTTTAATCCCAGCACTTAGGAGGCAGAGGCAGGCAGATTTCTGAGTTCGAGGCCAGCCTGGTCTACATAGTGAGTTCCAGGACAGCCAGGGCTACATAGAGAAACCCTGTCTTGAACAAAACTAAGAAGAGAGAGAGAGAGAGAGAGAGAGAGAGAGAGAGAGAGAGAGAGAGAGAGAGAGAGAGAGAGAGAGAGAAGAGAGAGACTTACATGCTTTGGCCATCAGGGCCTGCAAGTTAAATTCACAACAGCTAATCCTCGATTAACCCCCCACAGTTTCCGTCTCATCCAATGAACAGATTCATTCTGACAGTGCCAAGTGGTGGTGATATGAACTGAAGAGCCCAGAAGAAAAGGGGGTGGGTGCGCTTGGGCTAAAGATTCTACAAGGCCAAGTGACTGAACCTGGAGAATATGGGGTTAAAACCTTGCAAATCAGAGGCAAATTATCTTGGGCTCTTTCAGTCTGTCTGAAAGCCTTCATTGTTTACCCCCTGTCTGACCTAACATCTTAAAATGTATTCTTGGCAAACCACTAGCTTTCAACAGTCTAAAACCTCAGACGGTTATCAGCTAATATCTGGAGCCTATAGTAGAATTTCCCCTACTTTGCTATAACCCCTGACCTGTAACCCACATCACAGTAAGTAGTTTGATTTATTATTTTCTGTGTTCTGCAACTAATAAAGTCTCCTGGAACCATGTCCACAGCAGAACATGGTATTTGTTCAGACCTGAATCTGTCTGCGTTCCCAGCCCACATTACTCATATGTGCCTGCAGAACAGGCTATCCCTGACCCCGTCTGAGATGAGAACTGTGGTTTTGTGCCAACAGTGGTGATGAGCTAAAGTCGCTGCTGCTTTGCTGACCAGGGAAACATAAGTTGGTACAGCAGCCCAGGAAAGAAGTTTGGGTGTTGGCAAATTCAGGTTGTAAATAGCTCTGAACCAGCAACCCCCAGCAGATCTTTGGTTTGCCTTGGAGAAACTGTTACTCCTATGAGCAAGAACTCTTCACAAAGGCAGCATTGTTTGTAGCCTAGGAAAGCTGGAAACAACTCAGCTGTCAATCATCAAACAAACAGAGAAGAAATAAACTTTGGTATATAATAACAGAGAGAGAGTATGTGCAGTGGGTAAAATCATCAATGTAGGGGCATTAAAGTTGGAAGGAAGCCAGGCATGGTGGTGGCACACACCTTTAAGGCAAACAGTGGAGAGCTGGAGGCAGCAGCTCAAGGTCGGCCTAGGCTACACAGACACTTTGGGTCACAAGAACAGAGAAAAACAAAAAAACAAAACCAAGAGGGGGTGGGGAGAAGGAAGGGAACGGAGCTCCCAGGTCAGCAGCTTGCAGACATTCATTCTTACATTATTTGAAGATCGTAGGCATATGAAGGGAAAGAAACCTTGGGTGGGGCAGGTGCAAATTGGTTCTCATATGCCCTTGTTCCCATCACTGCTATAGGGATAACTGGTTTCTTTAGTTCTCCCCCGTCAAAGATATTTCTCGGGTGCCCTGAAGCCAGCCCCACAGTGTCACGGGTCTGATGTGTGCAAACCCTCTTCCCTCAACCTTTCGATAGCAAGTGCAAGGTTCGGCCTCGGCAAACATTAACCGACACGGTAGGGACGTTGTCATCATAGCTGTCTCGCTAGCCCCTTGGCACTGGCTTCTGTTCTTCGGTTTTTAGTCCTCAACGACCCACGAGTGGGTGGCTCTGCCTTCTGTATCCAGAAAACCTTGAGGTCAAGCCTACGCTGCCTGCAACCAGTTAGATCAGAGCTGGTCTTATCCAAATGGCAAAGCCAGGCTGGAAACCCGGCAGGCTTTGTTTACAGTTGATGTCAACCCACCCCTCCCACCCTCCAACCCCGCCTTGGCTTCCAGGATTGGATACTCACATAATCTTTTTACCCAGGGAGAGGCTGAGAGTGGAGGTACAAAGCCCACCAACAGCTCCTGACCCCTCCTACCAGCTAGGATTACCTATTCTACAGATGGTGAATGATAGGATAGACTCCTCCAGCTGTAGAAATCCAGAAATCACTGTGCTGAGACCACCTGGTCAGCCATATCTTTATCTCAGCGAGAATTGTTTATTGAGTTAGACAATTCTCAAAATAGTCTGCTTTGTCTGAGCAAGCAATTAAATTTTTTTGAATTAATTAATAAATAAGAGATTACAAATTCCTCAAACCTGTCTTGATCTGCAGTACCCTCTACAGCTGTATCTACTTCCCGACACCTAAGCCCAGGGCCAATTCCTCTAAGGGTCCTGATCAGCTAGCTCCTTCCCCTTAGTACAACTTCCATTCTGGGGGGGAAAGTTGGGGCCCCTCGCTGCCGTGCTAATAAACGCAGGCCCCGTTAACTGAGGTCAGAATTTGCTCTCTTTCCTGCCTTCCGCTACTTTTTTCTGGGCTCTTTAATCAAACAGACTAATTGAGGCCCAGAGCGGGCGCACAGCGGGAACAGTAGAGGGCAGCTTGTATTAAAGGCAACCCATAAGCCAAATAGGTGCCAGTCCTTCCTCTCACCGGTCCCTCCGTCACTCTACTCCTTGGTACCTCCTCCAGGGCCTTAGACTAGGAGCCCACCCCCGCGCGGCTGCAGGAGCTCAGCCAGGATTGGCCACAGATTCTGCCAGGAACCTGCTCTCCTCAGCTCCGCTCCACCCCATCCTGATTTAATTCTGGAGATTTCCCATGCGGCGCATACACTTTTGTCGCTAGGAGGCGACAGACTACATATTCTGCAGAAGCCAGTCTTTGTGTGTAGTGTGTGTGTGTGTGTGTGTGTGTGTGTGTGTGTGTGTGTGTCTCAGGCCATCAGAATTGGCAACAAGCACCTTTAACTTCCGAATTACCAACAGTACTCAGATTAATTTTTTTTTGAGTCAAGGTCAGATTAATTTTTTAAAAAGGTATGTTTTTGATCTTTTTTAGTAAATTTATTGTCTTTTTTTTTTTTTTTTTTGGTTTTCTGAGACAGGGTTTCTCTGTATAGCCCTGGCTTGAGTTCAATTCCCAGCAACTACATGGTGGCTCACAACCATCTGTAATGGGATCTGATGCCCTCTTCTGTTGTGTCTGAAGACAGCTATAATGTACTCATATACATAAAACCAATCATTAATCAATCAATCAATCTTTAAACAAGCATAACAACAATTATCACCAGAGCAGCTGCTACTACTTGCAACAGACCCTCAAGACTGAGCCTGTGGGGGGCTGGTGAGATGGCTCAGTGGGTAAGAGCACCCAACTCTGCTCTTCCGAAGGTCCAGAGTTCAAATCCCAGCAACCACATGGTAGCTCACAACCATCCGTAATGAGATCTGGCGCCCTCTTCTGGAGTGTCTGAAGACAGCTACAGTGTACTTACATATAATAAATAAATAAATCTAAAAAAAAAAAAAAAAAAAAAGACTGAGCCTGTGTCCCTCGCTCCCAGAAGAAAAGGGGAGGGTCATTAGCCCCCAGCTGAGATTCTTGCCACTCTCTATGCCTCTTGTCCCAGATGTATGTACCTGTGCCCCTGTGTGTGTGGTCCTGGGAGCTACAGTGTACACAGAACACAGAAGGTTAGCTGAGGGGATTCCATCCCTGCAGGTGTGGAGAGATCCTTCCACACTGGGGTGAGGCTTGCCACTGTGTGCTTTGGGGTCACAATACTCCAGTAGGCAGCCCCTCCTCCATACTCTGTATCTCAAATGAACTCGTTGGTTTGCCTCAGGGGGACTCTGGTAGGATCATACTTTGGTCTTCAATGGGGGGATTAGGCAGCTGTTCACATCTCCCTGGCAAGGTTCAGGAAATAGGACTGGGATCTCAGGAAGTCAGTCATTGGTTTTAGATGCTGCCGGGTGCCAGTCTTAGCCTTTGGGTAAGTGGAAGTTCAAAGCATGTTAAGAATTATACTGGGCTGGTGAGATGGCTCAGTGGGTAAGAGCACCTGACTGCTCTTCCGAAGGTCCAGAGTTCAAATCCCAGCAACCACATGGTGGCTCACAACCATCTGTAACAAGATCTGACTCCCTCTTCTGGAGTGTCTGAAGACAGCTACAGTGTACTTACATATAATAAATAAATAAATCTTTAAAAAAAAAAAAAAGAATTATACTAATTATACAGAGATAAGCAAGGAATGGCTAGTAAAAGAACTAAAGATAGCCTGGTGTGTGTGTGTGTGTGTGTGTGTGTGTGTGTGTCTCAGTCAGGGTTTCTATTCCCGCACAAAACATTATGACCAAGAAGCAAATTGGGGAAGAAAGGGTTTATTCAGCTTACACTTCCACACTGCTGTTCATCACCAAAGGAAGTCAGGACAGGAACTCAAGCAGATCAGGAAGCAGGAGTTGATACAGAGCCCATGGAGGGATGTTAATTACTGGCTTGCTTCCCCTGGCTTGCTCAGCTTGCTCTTTTTTTTTTTGTTTGTTTGGTTTTTTTTTTTTTTTTTTCAAGACAGGGTTTCTCTGTATAGCCCTGGCTGTCCTGGAGCTCACTTTGTACACCAGGCTGGCCTCGAACTCAGAAATCTGCCTACCTCTGCCTCCTGAGCGCTGGGATTAAAGGCGTGCGCCACCACGCCCAGCTTCAGCTTTCTCTCTTATAGAACCCAAGACTTCCAGCCCAGGGATGGCACCACCCACCATGGGCCCTCCCACCCTGATCACTAACTGAGAAAATGCCTTACAGCTGGATCTCATGAAGGCCTTTCCTCAAGGGAGGCTCCTTTCTCTGTGATAACTCCAGCTTGTGTCCAGTTGACACACAGAACTAGCCGGTACAGGGGTCCAAATGCTTGCCTGACATCCTCAGTGAGCAGAGTTGTAGACTTGCCTCTTAGTCCCTCATCTCTGCCTCTGTATTCTGCTGTGGCCTGGAGGAAGTGCAAAATCCCTCCCTACTGTAGCTTTCTCTGTCCCCTCCTTCCCCCAATTCCAACCCAAGGTGAAGAACAGGAGTTCTGGCAACCACACAAGTGGGGACACCTTTAAGCATAGCAGGCCGGCCACAGGGCTAGCTATGGCGATACCAGTGAGGCTCCTTACAGCTCTCAGGTGCGCCTGCCCTATCCTGTCCTCTGTTTGCTCACCTGGAAAATAGAGACACAAAGAAGTGACTGGCCCAGTGCACAGATGTTATGCCCTCAGGTCCCTGTGTGTGCCAGTACCAAGCCTCCTGGGGATACCAAGCCCCGCTGATGCCCTTCTCAGACAGACTTCTTAGACAGACTCAAGTTGTGGGTATTAAACAGCTGATACATATCTCAATCCAGGTTGGAGATGAGGGTGACCAAGGCCTGGGGGCAGCTCCTAACCCAAAGTCAACTTTTCTCTCCTCTCAGGAGCTGGCATGTGTTCACTCGAGTTCTGGATCTTATTTTCAACTTAATGGCTTAAGACAAAAAGAAAAAAATAAATAAACTCAAACTCCTGGATGTTCTTTGATATTTGAGGACTAAACAATGGGGCTGATTGAAATAGGGAGATTTGAAACCAGCATAATTAGGAGGAGAAAATGTGCCCTGGCTGTGGTGGCAAATACCTTAAATCACAGCACTTGGGAGGTAGAGGCAAGTGGCTCTCTCTCCATAAGTTTGAGACTAGCCTGATGTACAGAGTGAGTTCCAGGTTAGCCAGGACTACATAGAGAGACCCAGTCTCTCTCTCTTTTTTTTAAAGGTATATTTATTTATTTTATGCATATGAATAATACTGTAGCTGTCTTTAGACACACCAGAAGGGGGCATCTGATCCCATTACAGATGGTTGTGAGCCATCATGTGGTTGCTGGGAATTGAACTCAGGACCTCTGGAAGAACAGCCAGTGCTCTAAACCGCCGAGCCATCTCTCCAGCCGTCATTTTTCTTTTCTTTTCTTTTTTTGTTTTTTTTCTTTTTCTTTCTTTCTTTCTTTCTTTCTTTCTTTTTTTCTTTCTTTCTTTTTTTTTTTTTTTGTTTGTTTTTTTTTTGTTTTTTCGAGACAGGGTTTCTCTGTGTAGCCCTGGCTGTCCTGGAACTCACTCTGTAGACCAGGCTGGCCTCGAACTCAGAAATTCGCCGGCCTCTGCCTCCCGAGTGCTGGGATTAAAGGCATGCGCCACCAACGCCCAGCTTTTTTTGTTGTTGTTGTTTGGTTGGTTGGTTTTTCAAGACAGGGTTTATCTGTATAGCCCTGGCTGTCCTGGAACTCACTTTGTAGACCAGGCTGGCCTCAAACTCAGAAATACACCTGCCTCTGCCTCCTGAGTGCTGAGATTAAAGGCGTGTGGAACCACCGCCCGGTTGAGACCCAGTCTCAAACAAAAGGAAACAAAACTCGAAGAGGGAATGTCCATTGTGGGCTGTTCTAAAAGTACAGCTGAGTTTTACATTTGGAGGGGAAGGTGGAGTGGGGAGGTGAGGGAGGTAAAACCCAGGGATTTGGGACAACAGTTATTGCCTGAGGATCTGAAGGCTGCATTCTTGTATGTGAGTACCTTCTCTCAGCAGATGCCTATTACCTGCCAGGAGGTGTAGGTAGCATATAAATGGGCTGCTTGCCTGTTCTGGTCTCTCTCTCTTTGTTCCCACGTGTTCCTGGCAGTCTCTTTCTTCCTCTTTCTGTCCTTCTCTATCCCCCTTCTCTGCCCTCATAGCTCTGCTCCCATCTGTCTGCCTCTGAGATTTCTCTGCTGCCCCCCACTGCGTCCCAGATTTCCCTTGCCTTTTCCATTCTTTAGCTGGCAGAGAAAACAAATCCAAGTAAGACCCAGAGACTGCATCCCTGGGACCATATGCTCAGGGGTGCCTATGGAGGCATCTTTTTAATCAGGATCCTGTCTTCCCAGTTTGTGTCAAGTTGACATAAAACTAGCAAGCACAAGGGCTTTCCTCCTCATGCCCATCCTACCCAGAGGCCCAGACATTCCTGGAAAGTCTGGAGACAGCAACCAGGCCCAGAGGGAGACTGGCTCTGAGGTCTAGCCCTTACACAGCTAAAAATACCCCATAACCCACAAGGAAGGGCCGACAAGGGGTCTAGCCATTTGTGGGTGGGGCTTCCTAGAGCTGTGATGGAGGCTCCGCTAACCAAGATGGAAGGGGTGGGTCCTGTATACTCAAACCCCAAGAAAAGGGGGCCCTCTGATGAACAGAAGAGACTTCTAGGAGAGGCTACCAAATCCCTGGCTCTTGACAGGACCTGTAAGATGAGTGGCTGTGTGTTTGCATATCTATTTGGGAGGCAGGCAAGGCGGGGGCTAGTTGAACCCAGGAGTTTGAGGGCAGCCCAGGCAAAGAGTGCTTAGTACTGCATGTCTTTAGGCCCCTAGAACTGGGGTTTCTAGAGCTTCCCCCCTCCCCCAACTACAATAGCTCTCTAAGTAGTGAGTTACAAAATGGGCCAGAGGTGTCCACTTTGACCAGTCTAAGAGCAAGACTGAACATGGACTTATGTCTATGGACATAGGCTCTGCTATGCTTCCCACCCAATTTCAGTTCCCCTAACTGCAGACTCTGAGCTCCTTCTGTGGCATTCCTGTTGCTGTTCCCCTGGCAGGTCCATCCCACCCTCCCTCCCTCCCTCCCTCCCTCCCTCCCTCCCTCCAGACAGACTGCTTATATCATCCCTGGGCCCCAAACTCCCTGGACTGTGCTTCACAGATCCTCAATGCAGGCGCCTGCCTTATCAGCCACAATCTCAGGGGAGACAGACAAGCATCCTTTGCCTCCCCTGTGACAACAGTCCCTCCCACCGCCCCTCCCCTGACCCTGAGGATGGAGTGGCCAGTTACTGCAGAGGGAATTACTCTTCTTTATGCACTGGCATGAAATCTGACCTCCTTCCAGACCTCCCTCCATGGCTCCTTTACTAAATGGAGCTGGCCCTGGCATGGGATGTGGGGTTGGATACCCCACTGCGGCACATCACTGCCTCTGCCTGGGTGGGATCTGCTCTGCCTGGCCTGTGTAGCTTTAGTGCTTTGGACCAACTCCTGCTGTGTAAGGAGTACAGAAGGAGTGTCTTATGCGCCACACCCCCAGGAAGGCTTGTCCACTCCAGTGTTTCCTGTTCTCCATAATCTGCCTGCAGATGGCTCTTGTTCTCGTGGGACCCTCTTGCTCTTAGCATCTACCTGAGACAACCTGAACTAGTTTCTCTCTGGGCCGGATCGATCGTATCCTCTGGGGACCTCAGACCTTAACTCATCTTCCAAACTGGTGTCCAAAGCTGGGTCCTCAGGCTGACTAGGGCATATCTGTTTGGGCATCTTCCTTTTCCTCCTGCCTGGTCATCAGGGGCTTTGCCTAGCTGCATGCCACAGTCCCTTCCCAGCCCTCCCCCACCCCCGGCTGCTCACTGCCTTTCTCTGTCTTGAAATCCTCTCCTGGCTTAGCTCCTGGACCTCCCCCTCCTCTTGGCCTCCTGTTTCTGACTGCCACCCAGACCTGGCTTCTTCTCTGTCATAGGCTGGAAACATCTGGGAGAGGAGGAAGCTGTAGTTGCTAGTCTTTACACACATTGATCGACTGGTCATAAACACTCATATTCTTAGTTTTGGGCGGGGGAGAGCTTTGCCAAATGGCCTTGCCAAATTGTCCCATGGTTAGAGGCCTTGGAGCCCTCAATACGCCGGCATTGCCCTTGCCAACAATACTGATGAACTCAGGACTTCGCTCACCCAGGACTTTTCCACTCCCTATAACCTCTCACAGGCCCAGGCTACAAAAGCCATTGATATACTGACAACTGACCTCTCTCTCCTGATACCACACTCAAGATTTGTCCAAGCAGGTGTCAGGTAGATGCCCACAAATCAATCGAGGCCAGAGTAAAACTGCCTCCTGCCTTCTCTCCAGCGTTCTCCATCTCTGCCACAGGTGACGTCATCCACTCTCTCTGCTGAGACCTCTCAATCACCCTTGACCCCGTCTCTGCCCTGCTCAGTTTATAGGGAATAAGCACTCCACGCCCTGGACCTCCAGGCTCCACCCACCCCAGCCAGGGATTACTTTGCCCATCTTTTGCCCTTAGATACGTTTTAATTTTTATTTTGAGGATTTCATACCCACATGTGTGTTTTTATCAACTCTACCCCCTATTCCTCCCTCCCCTACCAATTCCTTTCACCGATTTTCCTCCTTCATGTGCACTCGCGCTTGTACGCGCGCTCTCTCTCTCTCTCCCTCCTTCTCAACCCACTGAAGAGTCCACTTAGTGTTGCCTGAATGTATATGAGTGTCGGACCCTCTGCTGTACTGTGGGTAGGTTTTTCAGGAGCTGCATCACTGAAGAAAACATAAATCTCTCTCCCCAGCAGTCACCGGTTGCTAATAACATCTCAGACTTGAGTGGGACATCACAAACCCTTCCATCAATATATCCCTGAGTTCCTGTGGGCAGTGGCCTGGTGGCGTCCAGCAGATGATGCTACGCAGTGGTAGACGGCGGCGCCACTACTCTCGGACGTATCTTTTCTTTTCTTTTAACTTTTATTTATTATTTTATAAATAAGTACACTGTAGCTGTTTTCAGACACACCAGAAGAGGGCGTCAGATCTCATTACGGATGGTTGTGAGCCACCATGTGGTTGCTGGGAATTGAACTCAGAACCTCTGGAAGAGCAGCCAGTGCTCTAAACCGCCAAGCCATCTCTCCAGCCCCTCGGACGTTTCTTTTTAAGAAGCAACATGGCCGGGGATGGCCGGGGGTGTAGCTCAATGACAGGCTGTCTGCCTAGCGTGTGCAAGGTTCTGGGTTCCATCACCAGCATCACAGCATATATTAAAATAAAATGATTTAGCTAGGCTTGGCAGCACCTGCCTGCAATCCCAGCACCGTATCAGGCAGGTTTGTGAGTTCAAGGCCATCTCAACAAACAAACAAACAAACAAACAAACATAGCAATAAAATGCACACATCATAAAATCTGTCCCAACCGTATACAAGCATATAGCTTATGGGCTGCTCACATTTTGTGCAACCATCAGCATTCATTCATCCGTACAACTTTCCATTCTCCAGAAGAAAGCTCTGCGCCTATTCAACGGTAACTCCATTTCCCTTCCTAAGTAGGTGGGCTGCATTACTTGTCTAGTTAGTTAGCTAGTTAGTTAGTTTTGTTTGAGACAGGGTTTCTCTGTGTAGCCCTGGCTGTCCTTGAACTCACTTTGTAGACCAAGCTGGCCTCGAACTCAGAAATCCGCCTGCCTCTGCCTCCCAAGTGCTGGGATTTAAAGGTATATGACACCATGCCTGGCAAACGTTTCTCTTTAAGTTCTTCTGGGTAGACTTGCTAAGGGGTACATGGTAATTCTATGTTTTAAGTTTTATTTGAATAAAATGAAATCAGTATTTTAGCTTTCTGAGACAGCGTTTGGTTTTGTATCTCAGGTATCATGATCAGAACTCACTATCCTGCCTCCAATTTCCTTGTCTGATAATTGTATATTTATTTATTTAGAGATGGCATTTCGCTATGTAATCCTTGCTGGCCTGGAACGCTGTTGACGAGACTGGCCTCGGACCCTCAGAGATCTCCCCGCCTCTGCCTTTGGAGTGTTGGGAATGAAGGCGAGCTCCACCACACCCAGCGGTCGTCTTGCTTTCCACATTTGAGCACTGCCTTTACTGTTCCCCATGGAGGCTGAGTCATTTTAAATCCCCACAAAAAACCGCAAGAAAAACGTGTACTTTTTCATAACCTGGACAGTGCACGTTACTGTTTTGTTTGTACAACCTTTTAGTGAGCACAGGGATCTTTTAGAAGTGACAGTTAAATGTCACCTCTTCAAATAGGCTTCCCAGGTCACCCTTCTTACCGTGGAGGTGAGTCTCAGGCATTATTTTCCATCGAGGAGCTGTTCTAGGTTGCGTGGTATCAAACTGTCTGGACCATGATAGTGTCTTTTGTTGGCTACAGGATCCCCAGCATTTATCAGAATGCTCGACACACAGTAGGTCCTTAATAAATGATTGACTAATGGCATTTTTCTCTTTTACCAAGTTTCAAGTCCTTCTCCAGTCTGCCCACTTGCTCCAGCATGGCTCAGAACCCTCAACCCGGTCCTCCCCAAAGCGTACACCCAGGAGGGTCACGACTGGAGCCAACAAGTGATAACTGGATTCTAGAGTTTTACAGAACGTCACCAGGAAGCGGGAGGTTGGCCTGAGGCCTGTTCAGCATCTCGGCCCGCCCCATTTCCCGACTCTTTGTGCCTCTTTTCATAGCCCCGCCCCCGTGGCAATCTCGTGGGTCCTTGCTATTGGTTCTTTTCTAGATGCTGTCAAACGATTGGCCACAACGCCTCCCACGCCTCCATAGCAGCCACAACAACCGCCACGTGCTCTACCGTGGGACTTCCCCATTGGCTAGCCGACTCGATACACCTGGCCGTCCCGCTTCCTCTCCCCATTGGCTTTCTAGTCCCCAGGCTCGGCTCCTAAGACGCTGATTGGCCCCCAGAGAGCGAGGCGGGGCTTGGGGGCGGGTAAAGAGAGCAGGTTTGCCAGCGCGCGCGCTGAGGATTTTTCGATGGCTGGGCAGAGGCTGGCGGCGGGCTTCCTGCAGGTGCCCGCGGTGACACGCGCCTACACCGCGGCCTGCGTCCTCACCACGGCCGCAGTGGTGAGCGGGCCGGGCGGGCGTGGCGGCACCATGGTTACAGTCCCTGGTGGGTTAGGGATGTCGCCTGCTTCCCGGGGCTTACACTGCCTCCTGTCCCACAGCAGCTGGAGCTCCTCAGCCCCTTCCAGCTCTACTTCAACCCGCACCTGGTGTTCCGGAAGTTCCAGGTGAGGCGGCCTTGACTCAGGGGCCTGGCAGCCAGGTCCCTGCCCTCCATCCCTGCGCCTCACCGCCACCCCCACCTCTTTGCAGGTCTGGAGACTCATCACCACCTTCCTCTTCTTCGGGCCCCTGGGATTCGGCTTCTTTTTCAACATGCTCTTCGTGTATCCTGGGCCACCTTGGCGGGGGCTGGGGGTGGAGTGAGCCCGGGATGGGGGTTATGCTGGGCTAGTAACGGGGGAAACTGAGGCCCAGTCGACGTGGCACTTCCTATGCCAGTGTTGCAGGTTCCGCTACTGCCGCATGCTGGAGGAGGGTTCTTTCCGTGGCCGCAAGGCTGACTTCGTTTTCATGTTTCTCTTCGGTGGTGTTCTTATGACTGTATCCTTCTGTATGTTCTGTATTATTGGACCTTCTTATCTGTCGTGACCCAGACTAGGAGGGACAGGCATTCAGAGCCTGGCAGCCATGTAGCTTAAGTGCCCCAGCTAGTTCTTCAGTGTCCCTGAACAGCACAACAGGGAGATATAGGGTAGTCTGGGAGACTACCGAGGCTCTGAAACATGGATGCAAGAGCCAGAAGGAGCAGGCACGGGAATTGATGGGGCCTGGGTACCTGGAAATCACAGAAAGGGGTTCTCAAGTCTCTGGAATACACCAGGGATATGAGGGAACCCGTGGAAAGGGTCAGAGGCACTGTGGGCCGCAGACTGCTCCAGGGAGCCTTGACTCTTGGTCCAGCTGCTGGGATTCCTGGGCAGCCTGTTTTTCCTGGGACAGGCCCTCATGGCCATGCTGGTCTATGTATGGAGCCGTCGCAGCCCTCACGTGAGGGTCAACTTCTTCGGCTTACTCAACTTCCAGGCACCATTCCTGCCCTGGGCCCTCATGGGCTTCTCGCTGCTGCTGGGCAACTCGGTTGTCACAGACCTGCTAGGTGAGCCTGCCCACCGTTGCCACTCACCCCCAGGCCTGCTGCTCCCTAACAGCTGCTCCCGTTAGGGAGCGCAGCTCATACATCCCTTCCCCTGCTCCTCCCAACCCCCTCATCTTCTCCTAACTTCTTGTCTGTTATTAATGCCCCTCAAGCAATCCAGCTGGCCCACAGGATTTGCATCTGCAGCTGACCTTCTGAACTGAGCTGGTCTGCCTGGGGGTGGTTACAGTTTCTGCTTCCTGGCTCCTACTCCCCCAGTGTTCTCAAGCTCCTAGTTCCTCCCCTTGTCCAATTGTGGGCCCCTTTAAGCCTGTCTTTCAAGGCCAGTTCTGATCTTATTCTGCCAGATAGCAGGGTACTTGTGCTCTGGAACCTGGGGTTATTTCTCGCGGCCTTTGGCTCTCTCACAGGGATCCTTGTGGGCCACATCTACTACTTCCTAGAAGACGTCTTTCCTAACCAGCCTGGAGGCAAGAGACTGCTGCTGACCCCCAGCGTGTTGTGAGTGTTGGACATCGGTTCCCCCGTGGCCCCTTCCGTGCCAATCTACCTACTCCACAGGGAGGGGGATGACTTGTGTTTGCTGCAGTACTCAGTGTAACTGTCCCCTCCCCACAGGAAGCTGCTACTAGATGACCCTCAGGAAGACCCCAATTACCTGCCCCTTCCCGAAGAGCAGCCAGAGCCCTAACTGCAGCTCCTGGAGCAGGAAGCCCACTCTGACAGCACTCTATTCTTCCCTCCACCTCAGCTCCAGCTGAGCAGCCCACCTCGGCCAGCAACACCCTCCACTTCCCTGTACCATCTCTGCTCAGCGGTAATGACAGGACACAGGGCCCAGAGAGGTCCCAGACTGCCTGCAGATGCCGAGCAGAGTTCTGAACTAGGTACCCACAGGCCTCACCTTCACGCTGCCCGTGCCTCCATGGAGACCTCAGCCCAGTCAACAGGAATCCCACCCGTGGTGCCTGTGGGCTGATGCCACCCCCTAGCCTGTCTTCATTTAAAGCAAGAAAGTCTTCACCTTCTCCAGCTGGTGACACACAGGTCCCATGGTCTCAGGTGTAGAGGAAGCCTGACCCTCTGCCATGCTAGTGAGCCCAGGGCCTTGAGGGCTATTTAAGCAGCAACTGTGTACAGCGGAGGTAGATCTGGGACATTCCTTCCATTTGTCTTGCAGCAGAAGGCCTGCGCAGGCCTTCCTACCTAGCTTTCCTTATTGCTCTACATGTGCCCCATGGGGCTCACTCAGTACGGGATTTCCCCAAATCTGGCCTGTTATTTCTATGGCATCAAAAATGTTTTCTACTGAGTGTGACTCAATATGGTAGTGAAACTTGGTGGGCCACTGCTGTGGAGAGGAGGGTTTTAAGACTGGTAGATCCTGAGGGGTAGATGGGGTGGAGGAGAGTGCTCCCTAGTGGACCCACTGAGTAAGGGTAGCAGAGTGGAGCTGGGGTGCCAAGCAGGTGCAGACCCATGTCTATTCTACACCACAAACCACGGACAAAGGAATGAGCTCACCCTAAGCACAGCTTGGGGGATTGGGGGAGAGGTTCTACCTCCTCTCTACACACTGCTAACTCAAAAGGATGGCACATGGCAGGCGTGCTATTTCCATTCCCCACAACAGTCTGGGGAAGGAGAAGTTGGCCCAGCCACAGTTGAGATGGACTCAGTTAACGCTTTGGGGGCTGCTAGAACTTTGGCACAGACTTCTGTTTGCATATTCATTATGTCTTGACCAGGTGCTGCCCACACATGACTAAGTTCTCTAGAAGGGATTCATTCTAGAGCAGCACGGTCCCTCCAGGTGGCAGCAGCCTGTCTGGATGCATCAGAACTAAGGCCAGCAGAGGAGCTGACACACTGTCAACCTCTACAAGGACTTGCTGAGCACAGAGAGCCTCTGGGAAGCTGGAAGGCACAAGAAAGAACAATGACTGGGCTCTGCTCTGGGGGCCCTGTGGCCTGGCTATGCAGACTCAGAACCAGAGGGCAGAAGGGCAAGGACTGACACAGCCACTTGGCCACACACCCTTCCATCCATACCGGTTCTAGCTCAGGCTGGACTCCTGGCTCTCAGTTTTATGCTGCTGCACAGAAACTGAACATGGTACTTTTTATTTAAAAAGTGTTACCAGCCCTGCCTGGGCTCCTATACAAAAACAAAACACAACCCAAAATGAGGCTGCTTCCGACTCTAGACTCTGGGGGACAGTGTTGGGGTTTAGCAAATGGAATGTGTGCTGAAGGAAGGCACCCAGGAGGCTCCTACCCCAGTCCTCAGGATGGCACCAGCTGTCCCTTTGCCTTTCTCTTTCCACAGAGGAAGGAAAGGCAGTCTGAGATGCTTCGTAGAGGTCGAGCATGGATGTCTTCATCACCAGGCTGGGGCAGTGTTTGCAAGACGCCTCATTCGCCTGAAGTAGGGGAACAGGTGGTCAGTTGGGGCTGGTCATAGCTTGGGGTGGCTGTCTTCCTCCTGGCTATGTTCTTTTCCTAGAGGAGCTAGGTGTGGGGCCAATCTAGCAGGAATAGTCTCCAGCCTTTCTTGACCCTGCCAGTCGGCTGCACGGACACTACCTATCTTTCTAGAAACCCTGAAACCTGTTAGGAGATACGGCAGACATGGCCTGAGGACTTGTCTTTGTTCTCTCTGAGAAAAATGTACCCTGGGGCCTCATCTCCACTGAAACTGCCTCTTGAAACTAGGTTCCTGGGAAGAAGATACTCCTGCCTCTGCCAAGAAAGATAGGTGCTTGTACTGTGTATATATACCTTGTGTTCCTATCTTGATCCCGGATCTTCTTCTCCATCTCTGCATCAGTCAGTGTCTCCAGCAGGGGGCACCACTGGTCAGCATCTCCAGTATTTCGAATGGCAATCTCCACTGTGGGAAGTGGGTTCTCACTGAAGGAAGGGAGACAGGGAGAAGAACAAGGGCTACTTAACAGAACAGCTGCTAGGAAGTCCCCCAGGAACCACTCCTTTTCACCCTGCTAACCCTTCCCTTGCTAGCCCTTAGCAGATGGCCAGGACATGATAGGAAGGCCCACTTCCTTGTCCCTGCTGCTCTCAGCAGCCGTGCGGATTGGCAGCTGGCGGATGGCTTCTGTCACTGCCTCAAGACTGATCTCAGGACCTGCACCATCTGCACAGAACAGTGCTCTCACCTATGGCCCTGAGAGCCTTCCTTTAAAGCCAATTCTTGATAAGAATGAAGGAGCTTCTAGCTATGGAGGTAGTTTCTTTGGACAGAATAGTGTCACGGACACAGGTAACAGATAGACCAGGCCTATTTATCCTATTCTATCCACAGCCGGTACCCACCAAGACCCACTGCTCAGGAAAACACCATAAACACAGGGATGAGGATGGGGGTGCAAAAAGACTCTTCCCCAGAGGCCTCAACCTTCTCATAGAGGGCCTCTGGGCTGGCCTGCTCTCAAGTGTTCTACATATTTATCCCTTGGCTCATTCATGGTCCACACTAAGCCCTGGAGAAGCCTGCCTTTTGCTTTGAGACAGACAGCTGGTTGGCAGAGAACTAAGCCTAGAAATGCTACCTCCAGAATTAGAGCCCTTCAGAGACCACCTGACTCCACCTCATCTCTTCAAGCCTCTAGCCAAATGGACACAATGTGAATGAAGTGGGACAAAGGCTAGGAGGGAACAAGTACTGGGGGTAGGCGTGGCCGTGCTGCTCTGGACCTTGGTTTCCAGTCGGGAAGAAGAAGCTAAGGAGGTAGCCAATGTATTCCAGCAAAGCTGAGCCTGGCAGGAAGCCTCACAGCAAGGCTCTAACTAGGTCTTTTCTCCCCCACTGTCTCATGGCCTTCCAGAGCCTTGACCCTCCCCCCCCAGCCTCCCTGTCTCCTGAGGTCCAGCCCCTCAGGAGATGGCCATCCTAAAGCACCCTGCTACCCTGCAGTACCTCATCACTGGCAGATGAAATAGGATAAACAGTTGACTGGGCTGCTGCGGGTTTTGTCTAAGTATGGGAGCGGGTAACTGTCAGGAAGTTAACATTAAAACAGCTAGCATTCATCCAGTGCAGTTTCTTCAGAGCCAGACAGGCTCCTTCAGGCTTTAGGAATGGTGGATTTCACAAAAGCAAAGCCCTATACCTGGTTTGATGACAAAGTCACCATTCCGCATTACTGTACCAAACCAGTACAGGCCAAAGCTGGCAGCCAAGAGCCTACCATCGCCCAACTCAGAAAGGCTGGCTAGGGCCAATTCTTGATATAAAGGTTTCCAGGACCTTGAGCCTGGATCAAGGCCAGAGTATGGGCGAAGCTGGTTCCACAGATCAGGAGAGCCCCGGCTCCTTGGCAGACACAGGTCTGACTTAGTACTGAAGCTCAGCTTACAACATCCATACCCACAGGCTCCACAGATCTGGAAGCTCAAACTTCTACTAGTGACTCAGCAGCCAGGGATCAGTCAGCCCCTACCCTTGTGGTCAGTCCCTGGGGCCAGCCCCTTTTCAGCAGCTTGATTTAGAAATCCAGACACAGACCAGCCAGACGAATCCCTCATCTCCAGGTCATCTCCCTCAGGAGGGAAGGATTCAAAGGCGCCAAGCCTAGGCAGTAAGAAGCAAAACATGTTTTCCTGTGAACTTAAACAAGAGCTGGCAAACAGCCCCAGAGGTCCCTTTGTTTACCTCCCCTTGACTCTGGGAAGATTTCACACCAGTGGGTTTGTTCAAAAATAGAACTGCAAGGGCTGACCATGGAAGGATGGAATCAGAGCCAACACTAGCTGCCTCAAGTTTGTGGGGACATGCAAGCAGAGACACTGCCCTGAGTCCCAAAGTCTGTGGGCCACTGGAGTTCTACTCATGAACTCTGAGACCAGGAGAACCTGGACATTCTCCCGGGGCTGTCAGAAGGAAGATGACGATGAGAGGAAAGATGGATGCTAATGGAGTATATTTGAGTTTATTTATGATGTAGGGGTTTTTGTTCTTTAAGACAGGGTCTCTTCTCTGTGTAGCTCTCTGGCTGTCTGGCACTTAGTATATAGATCAGGCAGACCTCCAACCCCCCGCCCCCAAACACTGGGGTTAAAGATGTACGTCACCATGCCAGACTTTGATGTGGGATTTTATTTTCATGACCTGTGACAGACAGGCAAACTGAAAAGCAATCACTGTTACTATAAAGAAGAGACTGAATTTAAAAAGAAATGACCTAAGGCCAGTCAACTGTCACCTTATGTTTTCGAGTCTCAGGTGCCATGGCTCTTAGAGGCAAGTTCTACATCACTGACTGGGAAATGGTGATCTTACGGGGAAGCTGCTGATACAATGTCTCTGCTTTAGGCAATGCTTTCTTAGATGTGACATGCACACATGTATTTGCACATACATATTTCATATATACATACATGACATGAAACTGTCATCTGGACTTAGGAACTTCAGCAAACTATCAACTTTTGTGCTGCAAAGAACACTATCAAAAAAGTGGAAAGGGGGCTGGTGAGATGGCTCAGTGGGTAAGAGAACCTGACTGCTCTTCCAAAGGTCTGGAGTTCAAATCCCAGCAACCACATGGTGGCTCACAACCATCCGTAACGAGATCTGACTCCCTCTTCTAGAGTGTCTGAAGACAGCTACAGTGTACTTACATATAATAAATAAATTTAAAAAAAAATTGAAAAAAAAAAGGATTGAAAAAAGTGGAAAGGCAGGCTGGAGAGACGGATGGGCAGTTAAGAGCACTGACTGTTCTTCCAAAGGATTCCCAGGAACCACATGGTGGCTCACAACCATCTGGAATGGGAGCCAATGCCCTCTTCTGGTGTGTCTGAAGACAACCATAGTGTTTTCACATACATAAAATAATAAATAAATCTTTAAAAAAAAAAAGTGAAAAGGCGACCCAGAGGATGGCGAACATATTTACAGATCCTACCTCCTAAAGAATGTATATCCAGAATATAGGAACAACTCTTACAAATCAACAATAAAAAGAGAAACCAGTTAAAAATACAGGCCAGTAAGAAGGACTTGTGTGAGGTCCTAAGTTCAATCCACAGTACCTACATGGTGGAAGGAAAGAACTGACTCCTACAGGTTGTTCTCTGACCTCCATACATGGACACCCCTCCACCAATAAACTGGAGCAGGGTGAATGACCTGAACAGGCCATTTCCAAAGACAGACTGACAGACACGCACACACAAATGCACACACACGGCCAATAATCAATGAAAAGATGCTCACTAGAAAATTCAACCTCAGGCTCTATCACTTCCCACTCACCAGGAAAGCTACAGTCAGAAAGACAAGAGCAAGCACTGGCCAGGATGCAGCCCCAAAGCCACAGCATTGATGGGCTCTAGGATGATGCAGCTACTGTAGAAAAGGCAGCTCAGCTGGTCCTCAAATGCCAGGTGTGATAGCTAGATATAATCCAGGCTCTTAGGATGCCCAGCCAGGGGGACTGCCATGAATTATTAGAGGCTAGCCTAGGCTACAAAGTGAGAGCCTGTCTCAATAAAACAAAGCAAAAGTTAATCCGCTACATAATCCAGACATATTACTACTGAGCAGACAGCCAAGAGAACTGACAGGCATATTAAATAAGACCCCAATGTCCTTAGCATTATTTACTACAGCAAAGAAGAAAAAACAACCCACAATGGACAAGCAAAATGTATTTATTAACCACTGGAAATAGTCAGCTGTAAGAATGGAGTTCTGATAACATTACAGCATAGATGATGCCTGAAAACATTCTACTAGGCAGCTAGACACCACAAGGTCATAGAGTACCAGCCTAGGCTCAACAGAAGGAAAACCAACCAGACCAAACCAAACATGCATGTGAAAGGCCAGGCGTGACGACTCACACCTGTAATTCTATTATGTGGACCGTAAAGCATGAAGATCAGAAGTTCAAGACCTGCCTGGTCTACAGAATGACTTCAGGTAAGTCAGTGTGACCCTATCTCAAAACCGAACAGTAAAAAAAAAGAAAAAATACATTTTAAAATAAAACAAATGGCTAAGCAGTGTGGGATGTGAACTGTCTCTGAATGGTTGTTACAGAATTAAAGCCGTCTCGGCTAGTGAGGTTTAGGACTCCTACCCTCTACCAGCCCATCCCTAACTGCTGGGGCTGCCGAGCGGAGGACATGTTTCTCAGTCAGTCCCTCAGTCAGGCTCTGCCGCCAAGCCTGACTGACATGGTCCACACAGCACAGTGTCACCTTCTCTCCTTTTCTCTCTGCTCTTCCTGCTCCAGCCAGCCCTCACCAGACAGCTTTCCCTTAGGCTCTGGGCCTAAGCCACCTTCCCTCTGGTACACTAGGGGTCAAAACACATGGCACCCCTGTCTTTCTCCTGTGCCAGACAGAAAGCTGTTCTCTGGTCCCTGGCTTGGAAGGTAGGGCTGGCTCCGGAGAAATGACTAGTAATTTGGCTGGAGGCAATTCTAAGAGCAACAGCTCCTGCTGCCTCACCCAGCTCCATCCTCATCAGACCCATCTCTCTTCCCCACATTTGTCAGAGCCTTCTTTTTTTAAAAAATACTTTATGTTCATTAGTGTTTTGACTACACATATGTCTGTTTGATCCCCTGGAACTAGAATTACAGATGGTTATGAGCAACCATGTGGTTTCTGGGAATTGAACCTAGGCCCTCTGGAAGAGCAACCAGTGCTCTTAATCACTAAGCCATCTCTTCAGCTCCATTACAGCCCTTCTTTTAAAAAAAATTTTTTTAATTGAGAAAGATTATCTGCATATTTGGAGTGCACATGGGAGGCCAGAAGAGGTGCCAGATTCCCTAAAATGAGTTACAGACAGTTGTGAGCCACTAGGTGGGTGCTGGGAATCAACCTGGGTCCTCCAACAGAGCAACCAGTGCTCTTAACCACTGCCATCCCTCATCACTGCCCTTTGTCCTCATTCTGGTTCTGGGATGTCTGTTGCCCTAATCCAGTTCTGTAATCTAGAAGCCTGGAGCTTGTTACCAGTTTGTCACCCCCCCCCTTCTCCATGCTTCTTGTTCCTGCCCTGGCCTTTACCAGGCCTGTCTGTCCTACTGCTAAAAGGCACAGCCTTCTAATACATGGGCATCATGGTCTTTCTCACAGACATCCTGTGACTAGCAGCTCTCTCTGCTATTCTGTGGATACAACCAAAGGCCAGATGACCAGTGGGATGGGTACAGAAGGGGATGGGACAGAGACATACAGAGCCTGACAGCCTGGCTGAAAGGAACTTAGTGTTCTTCCAATATGAAGTGATAGAGGCTTAGAACTTAAAACTCTTTTTTTTTTTTTTTGGTTTTTTGAGACAGGGTTTCTCTGTGTAGCCCTGGCTGTCCTGGCACTCACTTTGTAGACCAGGCTGGCCTCGAACTCAGAAATCCGCCTGCCTCTGCCTCCCGAGTGCTGGGATTAAAGGCGTGCGCCACCACGCCCGGCTTTAAAACTCATTTTAAGTTGACAAAGGACACACGCTTGTCATATTCTGTGCATTATAGAGACCAAACTGGGACTCCTACCAGGGAGGAACTGCAAGGATGACAGGGACAACAATGATTTGCCTGTGGCAAGTGGTTAAAAAAAAAAAACAAAACCCTAGTTCTACATGTCTGCGGGGTGAGGTGATGCAGAGCTGAGAGCGCAGGGAGAGTCTGGAGTTCTGGCTGCTCCCCTCTGGATTCTGATGCATACAAGAACTAGGCTCTGATTCTCATATGTCCTGACTGTCACTGCTAGGTCTCATGCAGTGTGGGTAGCACCCCAGCTGCCCATATGGTCCAACACCCAGGACAGGTATTGAGAGCTCACCAGACCCGACTGGCTGGGAAGATAAAATAGCCTTTTCTGATTCTGTAACCAAGTGTCTGAGACATTGCAGGATTCCAGGCAAGCCACAGTGGAAGGGACATTTATTTGCTCAGATTTCTAGCACTGTAGGCCTACACTTATTCCCAAGGATTTGAAATCTGAACCCAGAACTAAGGATTACAGCAGAGCCAGGGCCTCCTGGCCACACGGGGGACTCCAGCAATATAGTCCTAATGTGACACTACTGGGTGGTTTCCGGGGAGGCTTGTTCTTGAGCATGGGAAGACTGCAGGTGGCAGGAGACTTGAAGTCACCTGGGGCCTGATAGCATAAATGCTGCTAAGTTTTAAGTGCTACGAGGAAAATGATGGCAGTAGGACCCAGCCTGAGCCTCAAGAAGCTGCACCTCTCAAGCCTTGACCATAGATAGCACTTAGCTGCCACACAGCAGTGAGGGCAGACACTCAGGACCTCGCTGCTAGGAGCACGTGCACATTCTGACAGTGGGTTCCCACTCACCTACTGCCTGTGGATGCATGCTCTGTATCAGTGACACCCCAGGACCTAAACAATGTTACCTATGCTTGACCCCAGGGAGCAAAGCCCTTCTACATCGGCTGTGGCTTGCTGGCCTTGGCTCCATATAGGGTGAATGGACACCATGGCTGCACCCACAAGTGGGCTTCTTTCAGGAATGGTGAGGCATGGGACAGACATTAAGGCTAGAAAATAAAACTGCTTGGCCAAGGGGCTGCTAGAGGAGTCTCGGTAAGCAACTCATGTGTCCGCGTAGCTTATCAAGTGCTTGGGCTGAGGGGCTCATACCCTTTTAGATGGACCTCATTTCTTCTGTCTACCCCCTCCCCGAACATTTTTATTGTATGTGTTTGGGTGTATTGCCTACATGCATGTCTATGCATGTCTACATGCATGTCTCTATTCCCCTTAGATTCCTGGTGCTCACAGAGAGCATTGGATCCCTGGGACTGAGGCTGCCGCCCTCCAGACCTTTTTCTCTTGCTCATATTACAGAAATCCCTAAGGAAGCTGATTCTTGGGATGGCTGGTAAGCCTATCTGAGTCAAACGCCTCCTAACAAGCTTCCTGAACTGCCATGTCTTTGCAGAAAGCCCTTTGCTCTTGCTTTTCCTAAGCATTCCAGTTCTCCATGAAATCTTTTTCCAGTGGAGGCAAGGAAATGGACAAAACACAAGACCAGCAGGAAAGACGACCGTGCTGGTTATCCTACCTGAAGGCATAGGTCTTCTGGTGCCAGCTCAGCTGTCCTCGGATGCTGTATGCAATGGTGGTGACAAACTCCCCGCCCAAGCCCAGCTCCGAGCACAGCTTCAGGGCAAACTTCTCTGGGGAGTTCTCTTTCTCTGACATGTCCCACTCAAACTGGTCCACCAGGGAGATGTTCCCCACGTGGATGTTCAGCTGCAGCAGGGGCCAAGAAACACAAGTGAAGGCCAAAAGTTAGTCCCCCAGGAGAGCTGGGAGGAGGTGGGGACAAGCCATTCTCAGCTGCCAGGTTGGAGGAAATCCAGCCCATCACTCAGAAACTGAGGCCCTGGTCTGTCTAGCTCCTTATTTATAAAACAGAACTGACCTCCCCGACTTCCAGGTTGTCAGTAGACACTGAGGTCCTGGGCATCTGATCCCACCTTAACCTCTCTTCTCCCCCCTGCATCCCATGCTGACTAAGTGTCTCCTTTGTCCTTCCACCTCGGACAATCAACCTTTATGCAGCTGTACTGGCCATGCAGAGCTCAGCTTACATGCCGCTCTTCAGGGATTGTCCCTGAGCCTGTTTTAAGCCACTGTCCATACCCTGATGTTACTTTACAAGCATCCTGCCAAGCAGCGAAAAAACACACCTACCCCATCTACTCGCTACCCCTTAGAAAGATATGCCTATCCCCAAACTCTGTGGAAGAAAAACAATACTCCCCAAACCTGTGCTCTCACCTCCACATATTTGTGGTGGCACACACATACTAATAACAGTTATAGAAAAAAAAAAAATCAATGCAGTAAGACACATGCATAACAGCACACACACTAGTAAGGAAGCTAAAGAGTCACCATAATCAGATACTTTACCCCATTCGGATGGCTACTATCGCACAAGAAAGGAAGAAAGGGGGAATGAAGGAGAGAAGGGGGGCAGGGCGGTAATAACAACTTTTACTGACTGGGGAGAAACTGGAACCTTAGTGCATTGTTAGTGGGGGCATAAGACACTGTAACTCCTGTGCAAGTCTGATAGGTCCTCAAAATAATAAAGGACAGATAGTCTAGTGACCTAGAGATTTTTTTCTAAGATTTATTTATTTTTATTTAATGTGTACTGGTATTTTGCTTATATGTACGTCTGTGTGAGGTTGTCAGACCCTGGAGTTACAGACAGTTATGAGCTGCCCCGTAGAGGCTGGCTATTAAACCCAGGTCCTCCAGAAGAGCAACCAATGCTCTTAACAACCATGTCCTAGCAATTTTAACTTGTTTAATTTTAACTAACTTAATTTTAATTTGGAGTATAAACCCCAAAAACTGAAAGCAGAAATACAAACATGTATTTGAATCATAAAGTATTTCTGACCCAGCCCATAAGAACATTACACTGACATTGCACATCTCACTATGGGCTCTCCCAACTCTGGGGTTGGCTCAGCAACTGTCCTGATGGAGATGCAGCAGCACTCGCTATCCTACCCACAATGTGACACTTAAATCTGAAAAGTCAGCCCACCCATTCCTGAGCACTTAGTCAGGTTGTCCCTGAGAGATGTCATCCCAGAAACTGCAGCCCAAGCAGGGAACCTGACAGGCTTCCATCAAGGGCTGAGTGTACTCTTGGTACCTACCTTGATGATGACACGCTGGTCGGATTGATCCTCTAGGATGCTGTCTGTGGGGTAGGACTCAATCTGCTGTCGAATGGCAGAGGCAATAGCTGGCACAAAAGTCAGTGGATTCAAATCCAGATCATCACAAAGTATTTCTGAAAACATCTCAGGAGTCATTAGCTTCTCTGAAACCATAAAAATGCAAACATTCCAATCTATTTGTAGTACCACATTTCTCGGTGCTCACATCTGTCCTGGTTTCTCTCCCATCCCTTCCTACTTTAACAAACCTGCCCTCACACAGATGTGGATGACCAGGCACCTGAACCCGGCCTTCCCAGACACTTCCCATGGTTCATATCCTATGAACCAGAGTGTGCTCTGAGAACGGGACTTGGGTTGTCAAAATGCAGGACATTTCCATCTGTACCAGAACCCCTCTATTCTTCTTTTGCAGCCACACGTACATGTCTGCTCACCTTTCACCTATAATATCTGTTTCTGTAATTCCAGCATCTGAAAAGCTAGAACCATACCTTATGTAACTTGGGGTAACTTTTTTCTAGGCAGAAATTTTTTTCAGAGAAGCTAGTCATGGTGGTATGTGCCTTTAATCCTTGCACTTGGGAGGCAAAGGCCGGTGGATCTCTATAATTTTAAGGCTGGCCTGATCTACACAGTGAGTTCCAAGACAGCCAGGCCTACATAATGAGATTCTATCTCAAAAACAAAACAAAACAAAACAACAACAAAAAAACAACCAAACAAGCAACAAAAATTCTTGAGCAATGCATGAGGCTGTTCCCTCCTTTCTGCTGAGATTAGCGTCCTGCAGAGCACTCAGATTCTCTTCACTGTCTGCCCGCTGCAGGGCATCTGGACCATTTCTAATTTCTGTGTGTTCTGCACAGAGCTGCTATCATACCCACATGTAGGTTTCAGTGTACAGAGATGTCTTCAGAACTTCTCGGGGACACATGCCACCACTGACTGCAGCTGCTCACTCAGACGGTAGCCATGTTTAGTTCTTTGAACTGTTTTTTAGAGTAGCTTAGACATCTGTATTTCCATCAGTGTGTGAAGGACTCAGTTTTTCCGCACCCTCACCAGCAGTAAGTGATGTTGTCACTGGTTTTATTTTGCACTTCTCAAACAGCTAATAAAGCTGAAGACCTTTCCAATGTTTATTTCCATCCAAGCATCTACGTTAAATGTATTTCCATGGCTCCTGTCCTTACTCTAAAGTGCTTTCTTACATTCACTTATGTGTGTGGCTGTTTTGTTAGCATGGACATCTGTGTACCACCTGCACATCTTATGTCTTTAGAGGCCAGAATGCATTAAATTCCCTTGAAATGGAGTTATAAACCACCGTGAGCTCCTATGTGGGTGCTGGGAATTGAATCTGGGTCCTCTGGAAGAACAGTCAGTGCCCTAAGTCTGAGCCATCTCTGTAGCCCATGTTCTTATTGTAATTAAATTATTGCTTTCTAGAGTTTTTAAAATTTGTTCTTTCACAATTTCATACAAATATGTAAAACACTGTGATATTATTCCATCTCCTGTTATCTTTTTCTTTTCTGAGACAGGTCTCATCATTTAGCCCTCCCTGGCTGGCCTGTAACTTGCCATGTAGACTTGAGCCTGCCCCACACTGGGATCAGATGTGTGCCCCTCTCCATCGGGCACCCTTTCACCCTTCCTACAGGGTCTTTTGCAGGGCAAAGTTTTAATGAGGTACACGTTTTAGTATTTTCTATTCTGGACCATGGTGCTGGTGTCTGGAGGGTCTTTGTCTATCCCCAAACACCCAAGATTTTCTCCTGCACTTCCCCTCAACAAGTGTCGTGGTTTTGAGTTTTATACACATTAAGTCTGTGATGTTTTAAGAGTTCACCACTAGGTGTGAGATTAGGTCGAGGTTATCTTTGGATGTCTGACTGCTCCAGCATCATTCTGTCCAAAGGAATATCTTTCCTCCAATCACCTGCATTTGCACTGCTTTGTCAAATATCAGCAGGACTAGGAGAGGGGTGAGGGTGAGGGTGCGGGTGGGAGGCGCGAGAGCACACAGTGGCCTTGTGACATCAGTTAGAGGCACAGCTGTGGGTGAGCAGTGAGCATGCAGCTGGACTGAGCCGGAGCGACGCCTTGGGCATCTCTGGAACTACAAGGCCCTGAAGCCCTCTCACCCTTCTCACCCTGGAATTCTCACCCTTCCTAAGGCTGCGACACTTTAATACAGTTTCTCATGTTGTGGTGACCCTCGACATAAAATTCTTTCATTGCTACTTCATAACTGTCATTTTGCTACTGTTATGAACTGAAATAAAAGGGGCCATGATCCACAGGTTGAGAAGCACTACCCTGAGCTAACTGACTCCCAGGAGGGCGGAACCTCACACTCACTCACACACTGCTGTCACTGCTCTGTGTTCATGTTTGTTGTTAGAGCCTTACAGCCTAGCTTAGGCTGGCCATGGATTGCCCTCTTCCCACGACAGTGCCTGATTTGAGAAGCGCCCTTTTGTTTTATGTTTTGGAACAGGGTCTCACTATGTAGCTCCAGCTCTATTATTTTTAATTAATTACTTTTTATGTATAGAAGCACACTGTAGCTGTCTTCAGACACACCAGAAGAGGGCGTTAGACCCCATTCCAGATGGTTGTGAGCCATATCCCCAGTGCTGCTGACTCTCCTCCCTCCCTCTGCCTGTTTTTTCCATGTTAATTTGGGGGGGGGGGTTCATTCACATTGTGGATTTTCACAAATGATTTTACTTGATCTTCTATGCTGCCAGCTGGATCAGGCTGGTCCTTAGAGCAGTGTACCACCACATGTTTATTTACTGAGAGCTGTGAGTATGTAGGCAGGCAGGCAGAGCCTTCTCTATTGCATGCATTTATTCCCTTTAAGTTGGGTTTGTCTACAAGGCAGACTACATTAACCATGTTCTCATTTTGTCTCTCAATCACCTCACTTCTGCTTTCTGCCAGGAGCTGAAGCAGTGTGAGGCCTCAAGAGATGCACACCTTTTTCAGCAGCTGAACCTTGAGCTTCCTAGCCTTCAGAGACACACACCAGAGCGAGTCTCTTATATTTATTTATAAATTACCCAGGTTTGGGTATCTTGCTACAGCAATAACAAAAAAACAGACCAAAAAAAAAAAAAAACAAATCTCTAAGACACATGTCCAGTCCACAAGGAATAGGCACACAGCAAAACCAGAATGAACCAGAGTTTACAACCTTAAGATCCATGCCACAGAGCTTCAAATGTCAAGTCTAGACTCTGCCCCATGGGCAGCTGGAGAAAAGTGGACATTTTGAATAAGGCTCAGGTAAAACCAGCTATCACATACCGTTCATGTTCCAGGTAAAAGCGTCTCGCAGCTTCTGCCCGTCAATCTCCATGTCGAGCCGAATGGGCACCAGCACCTCAGGCTGTGATGCATTCTCATGGATCACAGCTGGGTCGTGGTCATCAAAGCTGAAAGCATAAGGGCAGCAGATGTCAGTCAGGGCTCCAGGGTTCCCTGGGTCTAGGTCCCCAGAGACACAGTGTCTAGCTTCCCAGTGCACTGTGGGTCCCTGCATTGGAAGAGAGACGCCAGTCTAAATGAAGTGCGGGGGGGGGGGGCAGTAAACAGGCTCAAACATGTCTAGGTTACAGTGTGCTTCCTGAATGCAGGGAAGAGCCAGGAAGCCTCTGCCCTGAAAGAAAAAAACCTAGATATGCTAGCAGGCTCTGGACGCTCATGCCTGTATCCCAGCACAGGGAAGGCTGAGACTTACTGCCAACAGTCTGAGGTCAGCTTGGGATACAGAGTGAGACCCTGTCTCAAAAAAACAAAAATTACCTCTTCCCCTTAAAGCTCAGAATTTTTCAGAAAACCAGTGGAAAAACACTAAGAGCCACAGGTCAAAGCTTAAGGGAGAGGGCCATAAGACAGGATGGAGGGAGGGGACCATAAAAGGCAAGTGTCTTCTAGAGGCCCACTGCACTCACCAACTCAAAGCAGCAGTGCTAACCGCTCATGATATGCACAAAACCAAGTCAGCATGCATGGACAGGGGAGGCCCTACATGTTACATGTCCTTCTAAGAAACCCAGAGGGAGCTGTCACACATGGAGGAGTCCACAGGACCACAGAGGAGGCAGAGACTGGAGTGGTGTGGCTATGGCTGTAAGCTGAGGAAGGGGCGAACAGCAGGGCCTCTGAAGAAAGCAATGCCTGTCCACATCCTCACTTTGGCCTGTGACCCTATTTCAGACTCCTGACTTCTAGACTAGGAGAGACTAAATCCATACTGTTGTAAGTCACTACAGTGGTTTGTTTCAGCAGCCACAGAACTGACACAGTGAGAGTCACGTGGGTATTCCCTGACACCCTCCAGACTAGCGGTAGGGCATCAAACGGAACATGCTACAGGGGCAGCCTAGGGACTGTGCCCCCCAACAATGGGACTGAGGTTCCAGGGAAGAGGAAGACCTAGAGAGCACAGCAGGGAGCCAGGGAGGACAGGGAGCACCAAGGATGGTGTCCTGGAAGGACGAGGACAGCATCTGAGGCAGAGGCAGGGTGGCATCTGAGAAGGAGACCAAAGCACACTGGAATCTGCGCAGAGGCCAAGCTCGGCAGGGCTTACTCACCACAAGGGGAAGGTTCTCTTCTTGTCCCGACCCATGCGGTTCCTGTTGATGGTGGTGGAACACGGCACAGCATCCAGGTGGTGGGAGCTGTTGGGCAGGGTGGGGACCCACTGGCTGTTCCTCTTGGCCTTCTGCTCCCTAGAGACACAGGAGAAGAAAGTCACCCCGTCAACCGGGGCTTAGATTCTGCTCACTGAGACTCCCAACCCATGTCCACCCTGCTACTGTGGGTGCTACTGTGTCATGGCAGCCTCCAAGCTCCTGTTGTGGAGGACGTCTGGTCACTGCTTACACCGTGGGACTCTTCCCTGTGTGAGGAAGGCACAGAAGTATCAGATACAGGGCAGGGAATGGTGGGAAAGCCTTTAATCTCAGCACTCAGGGGGTAGAGGGGGACATGTGGATCTCTTCATTCAGGCAAGCTAGGGCTACAGAGTGGAATTCTGCCAAAGGAAGGGAGGGAGGAAGGAAGGAAAAAGCTGGGCGTGGTAGTACACGCCTTTAATCCCAGTACTTGGGAGGCAGAGGCAGGCAAATTTCTGAGTTCAAGGCCAGCCTGGTCTACAGAGTGAATTCCAGGACAGCCAGGGCTACACAGAGAAACCCTGTCTCAACACCCCCCCCAAAAAAAAAAACTAAAAAGAGAAAGAAAGAGAGAGAGAAAGAGAGAGAGAGAGGAAGAAAGGAAGGAAGGAAGGAAGGAAGGAAGGAAGGAAGGAAGGAAGGAAAGAGAAAGAGAAAAAAAAAAAACCAAGTTATCTGATGCAAGCAGGCAGGGCAGGTGCACATTTCTCTCTGTTCCTGGCATGGACATAAAGCGACTAGTCACTGAGTTCCCTCCTTGGTTGCCCCTCAACAGTGAACTACAACCTCGAATTGTAAGCCAAACAAATTCTTTCTCCTTCTAAGTTGCTTTTGTCAGAGTATGTCACCACAGTAGCAGGAATGAAGCTAGAACACTCACCGTTCTATTCCCACATTGCACACACAGCGCCTGCAGACACTGTCACTAGAGTTCCGAGTCATGCCGACTGGACTTCCCGAGAGGGTGGGACTTGGTCTTGTGTGGCAGAGCCTTTAACTGTAACTTTTACTTTTGAAGCAAATTTTAAAAAAGCCAGGGCCACGTAACATCCTTAATGCCAAGGTCTGGGACTACCCTCTGCATAAGGGTGGGGCAGAGGGCTCAGTTCTGGTCTGGTCTCAAGCACTGCAGGTCTGGCTCTGTCCTTTTGATTTGCTCCCACTTTTGAGACCTGGAACCCAGGAATTGGGGACTCATTTCCCCAGGGTTTAACAGCTAGGGCAGCAGACTAGTTTCCATCTCAGCCCATGTGGACAGAGGGTTCAGGTAGAGTGTGAAATCTGAACTAGGATTCCTAAGCCCCACCCAGATGGAGTGAGTGTCCGTCTGTCCCTGGATGGGCTGCTGCCGCTCTTCCCACCTTGCAGGCAACCCCAGAGCAGCTGGGTCTATATTTGGAAACCATCTGCCTTCACAGCTCAGCTCTGCTGTGCTGACCCCACCCTTTGACCCCCAACTCCTGTCCTGTCTCCAAGCTTTCCCAAGAGTCCCAAGAGAGGACAAGACAGGCAGGCTCTTTTAGGTTGACTGAGCAGTGTAGCTTTCCCTGTTGCTTGCAGGACGACAGGACTCTACTTCCTCAGCTGGTCCTCATCTGACACAACCAAAAGACTGTTTACCACTGTGTAAAGGGTTCCCAGCTGACATGTGCAAACATGAAAGTGCCATCCATATGCACACAATTTCCTTCAGGGACTTTCTGGGAAGGTCCAGCCATCCTATGTTCTTCCCACATCCCTAGGGGGAAACAAGAATCTGCTGAGCACACATCTGCACAGCTCACCATACTGGATGAGTGCCGCCTTCTCTGGGGGCCGAGGGGGACAAAGAGAGGAAAGAAAGCCGGATGGAAATGCTTCCCTCAACCATGTCCCTCAACAATTCCTTCCTCCTTCAGCACCTCGTGGTTAGACACTAACACTTCCTTTTCTGTCTCTTGATAAGGCCTCACTGTTAGCCCATGAAGGCCTTTAGATACATACCCTCCTGCATTCACTTCAGAGGTCTTCTATTAGAGGTGGGGGCCACGGTGACTGTGACGCTCAACGGGACAGCATTGATCAGCCACGAGGCCCCATCCGGGGCTCCATCCTCAGCCCACCCCAGCAGAACAAGATTACGGCAGAAGATAAACATTCCTCCCATGTTTGTTCACCTCCTGTACTGCTGGGTATGGACTAGACTCTAGTTACTTGGACACTGTAGTCTGGGGTGCAGCTCAGAAATGGAACACAAACTCATGGAGCCCTTGGTTCAGTCACCAGCGTCACTTTCCTCAGCAAACCTACTGGAGTTTTCAGTTTACTTCTAAGTCTAGACGTGGAAACACTATGTACAACACAATGGCACATTTGTAGTTATTTGCCATCTTGTTGCCACAAATATTTTCATAATAAAAGCTCTGTTCTAGGCTGGGAAGATGGCTCAGTGGGTAAAATACACTTGCTTTGCAAGTGTGGTGATCTGAGTTTGAGGCCAGCCGGGTTTACAGAGTGAATTCCAAGGTAGTCAGGGCTACACAAAGAGACCATCTCGAAAATAAAATAAAATAAAACAAAACAAAAGTCTGTCTGGACCTGAGGATATAGGTCAATCGGCAGAGCACTTGCCTAGCAGGTACAGAGCCCTGGGCACCATCCCCTGCACTGCTATAATCAGGGGTGGTGGCACACACCTGTAATCCAAGCATCCCGAAGGAGGAGGTAGGAGGATCGTAAGTTTAACACCACACTTAACTACACAGCAAGTTTAAGGCCAGCCTGGGCTACAAGAGACCCTGTCTCAAAATGAAAGAAAGAAAAATTCTTTCAAAGTTTTACCTATATATATTCAAATCTATTGTTTCTTTTGGGAATTTATCTGAGTCACCAATTTCTTTTGCTAAGCGAATCCCAGTTTCAGAACATTCCAGAATTCAAGACTTGGCCTAGGTTTCTTCAGAATTCCAAAGATACAGAAGAAACTTGGAAGCGTAGTCAGGCAATTATAAACACAGTGAGGGGAGGGTCGAAGGGCAGTTCAGCGCAGTTCACTTCAGCCTGCTCTTCAGTGTGAGAAACTCCCACCTGCCCACCCGTCCGCACACATGTCCCTGAAGCCCACACAGCAGGATGAGGACGGCGCATGTGCATGCTTGCATGCATGCGTGAGCACCTGAGGTAGGTCGGGGGCTCTGTGCTGATGGACACAGCCTTGTACTTCTCATCATTGCCATCCAGGATCTCTTCTACCTCTGAGGCTTTCAGGAGCGTCACGCTGGTGGCCAGGGTGGTATAGCCATGATCTGTAAGCAGAGAGACCCCACTGTGGTCATCCTGCAGCAGTGTGAACAAGCTGCCAACCACGGATACAGCACAGGAGGTCCTCACATGCAGGAGGCTGGGAAAGCAAGGTGTAAACTCACTACTGCTGAGTGCTAGCCTCTTCCAAAAGGGAAACTGGACTGAGGCTTTGCCTAGACATTTTAGTGGAGAAAGCCTCCAGTGGGATGGATCTGGAGGAATTCGCCTCCTTAGAGCATTAGCTCAGAGGCAGAGATGTTTGGAGTAGCTGCAGCTTAGGGGCTGCCAGGAAGGCCTCTGAATAACACCCCAGTGGGAAGAGGTCTGACACTACCACAATCTAAAACACAAAGCAAGTATGAGACAGGATGAAAGATGCCTACTTTTCTTTTAAAACAAGAGCCCAGAGAGTTGGAAAGAAGTGTTTCACTCAAGCAGAAGTTACCGTCCCCAAGCCAGTCCAGATGTGCTGTCTGGAAAATAAGACAGACTTCATACGCCGTGAGCCCCAGCTTTTCTAGAGCACCTTTGTCAAGAGCTGCGAGTTATTGGCAGGACCTGCTTAGCATCACTGGAGGACTCTTGTGGTTACAGGGAAGGAAGGAACACAGTAAAAAGACCAGTAGGACTTCATGGGAACTCAAGGAAGGGTAGGCAGAGCTAGTCAGTCACCATGCTAGTGACTGTCTTCCACTTGTGGCACAAGGGATACAAAGAAAAACTGTTTTAGGCAACAGTAGGTATGTTTTAGTAGTGAATAAAAGCAGCTCTGGCTCCTGCATTAAAAGAACCCCCGTTTACCATAATAGACAAAACTACAGTAGCACCTACAGACAAGACAGATGACAGAGTGCTAGCGAGCACACATGCATGCATGCATGCATGCACACATGCATGCAGGCCTAGGGCAGCTCTCTACAGGGTGCCTTTGCTGAGTAGAAAGCAGTTTTGCCACCAGCCAGATGGCATGCTGCACCCATACCCAAACCCATACGCTGGAGGCACCAAAATATAGGAAGAGCAGCGTCACGCTGCACAGAGTTGCCACAGCCCAGAGCTCGCACTAGTTTCACCAGCATCAGATGGCTCACCTGGCAAGCCCCAGGCACAGGGCCCGCCACACGGAATGGGTACATGCATGTGAGCTTAGCACACTGGTTGTCAAGATGAAGTATTACAGGATGGATGTGCTGAGGGAGGGAAGTGGTAAAAGTGCCACCATCTACAAGGATGACTACAGCAACACACTCACAGCAGATGAAGCAAATCTCAGCATTCCTAAAACGTTTTGAGACCAACATGTCTTCACAGCACCTGCGACTGCCCTGGCCCCAGTCCCTCACGCACCACTGCCCAGCCAGGAACATACACCAGTGGAGTACCGAGACTCTAGTCCTGAGCCACTCTCACCTGAGGCGTGGGTGCTCTGGCAGGGTGGCCCGCCCCAGGATGCTCCCTCCCGAACTAAGGTCAGGCTGCAATGAAGACACTGGAGTGAAAACGTTTTATCTTCATGACATAAGCGAGTGGTTTTGAAACAGGTTTACAAACCCTCGTGAAGACGCACCCTTAGTGTTAGGTTTTGTTTTTTTACCATGTGACGATGCCACTATTTTCTTCCTTTCTTCCACAGTGGCTAGTCGCCGCCAGAGTGAGGGGTATCTCTTGTACAGAGAACCTCGGAACATACGCAGGTAGTTTCCCACCTATGGGTAAAGCAAGAAGGCTCATTATGAGGGTCGGGCTACCTAGCACCACACTGAGACAATGCCTCCAGGCGCCAGGCTTTCGGCTGTCAGCAAGCACATTCTGCTGACATCAAGGGTTCACCAGCAGTGCACATCTGGTTGGCATCTGTGTCTCCTGGCTTCAGAACCAAGGGAGGATCCCAGAGCTCAGTAAGAAGCTTGTGATTCGGACCTGACTAGAGATGTTGGCACTGTTCTGAAATGTAAGACTCCTGTGACCTTCTTTCATCTTAAGAGGCAGACTTTGATATTTTTACAAGCCAATAAACACCAAAAAGTCTTTAATTTTAGGCAGATGCGAGATAATTTGTCCCGTTGCCTATGTTGCTTTGTTTAGTAATAAAACTCAAACCAGAGATGCCAAAGAATTTTCTAGAGTCTAAAAAAAGCACTGTATTAGTACTCCCTAGCCTATCCTATAAATCACTATTTCCCCAAGTAACAGCTTCAGTTTGTTTGTAGGAATACTGTAAATATGTATGGCCTTCATAAGAAGCTAGTCCTGTGGGGTTTTTAAGATATGCTACGGTCTCACTGATATTCAGAAATGCTATTTTCAGAGTCACACTGTGAGGACAGCCAATAGATGGGTGTGAGGTGCTCACTCTGACAGTGAATCTAGGCCTTGTTACTCACCTGTCAAGTGCTTAAAAACCCTAACATTTATCCCCTAAGACAGAGTCTCACTATGTAGCCCTGGCTGGCCAAGAACTCACTCTGTAGACAAGGCTGTCCTTGAACTCACAGAGATGGACTGGACCTGCCTCTGCTCAGAGAATACTGGGATTAAAGGCACGCACAGCCACACCAAGCCTCCAAGTCTGGATTCTGCTTTAGAAAGGATCATTTCTATCACTCTTTTAATCGTATCTATGTATCTAGCATACATTTATTAAGTGAAAGGAGTCTCTGCACTCCTCTTCCAGAAGAGATTTCCATGACCAACAGCCAGAGCTGGTAAGCCCAAGAGCCCAGCGGTCTATACAGAACAGTGAAGACTCCGTGTTGCTGTCTGGCTTGTGGGTCATTATCACCCAAAGGTAAAAGTGCTGTTTCCATTCATATTCAGAAAAAAGTTAGCACCGGGCAGTGGTGACGCACACCTTTAATCCCAGCACTCGGGAGGCAGAGGCAGGCGGATTTCTGAGTTCAAGGCCAGCCTGGTCTACAAAGTGAGTTCCAGGACAGCCAGGGCTATACAGAGAAACCCTGTCTCAAAAAACCAAAAAATAAATAAATAAAATAAATTTAGAAAAAAGTTAGCAATACTATCAACTATTTTTTCCTACATAGCCCTGATTGGCCTGGACTCACTATATAGACCAGGCTGTCCTTGAACTGACAAAGATGGGCCTACTGGGTACTAGGATTAAAGGATTGCACTGCAAAGTAGTCCCCCATGGCTACAGCGAGGGTCCTGTACCACAAACCCTAACACCAGGCTGGGCCACTTGGCCCTCTCTGGAATACTAAATAAAGATTCTAGACTTGGACATTGATTTCTTCCAAGTTCTGTGACTCCTGTGGCAAATGATAGGATGACAGGGGCACAGTCACATCCACTGAGGACATCCTCCCAAAGCAGCTTCACAGACATCAGACACAACTGCTACTGTTACTGTGTCTGGCCCATCTGTCTGAATACTGAATTCCTTTTCTATGACGAAGGGACCAAGGGCCATCCATCATTCATACAATCCTGCCATAGGATCTGCAGACAGAAAGTACTGTATGACCCTCTGCTCTTCCCAAAATCAAAGCCAGGCCCCAAAGAGTGAGAAAACTGTCCATTTTGGTTTTCATATAACTATTCTCAATCAACTGGGAAGGCCAAGAGTCAAGAGGCCAAAGGGAGGTTGTGGTTAGCTTTCTAAAACCTAAACCATGCTGTGCTGATGACCTCAAAACACAGATTTCCAGTGTAAGCATCTCAGATGCATAAGAAAAGTAAAGCCAGCCAAGAGGCACGCTCAGTGCAAGACCATGTGCTTAGTGTATACAAGGCTCTAGGTTCCCCGGCATGAGAAATGAGAACTGAGGAAGACAGAGAAAGAGGGCAAGGGTCAGGAGGCAGAGCAAGCTGTCACTACACCTCCCGAGGCTCTTCCCACCTGACCAGCTGTCTTTCAGTCGCTCCACCACATGAGAATTTTCTTTTCAAAACTAGGGCTGAGGCCAGATTTACCCCTTCACTGGTCAGTTCAGGTAAATAAACATCTTTGAACAAGCTCTTCTGCATAGACTATTTAAAGCCCTTAACTGCCATACCCACCATACCTTGCACTTGAGCAAATGCCTAGTGGCCAACAAGGACCCTTCCGAGCTGTGGGAGATGTCCCCAGCACAGCCACTGTGGAACAGAGGCACAGAGGTGACAGGGATCAGCCATGGCGGCTCGAGCTTTTTGTTTAATGGAAGATGGTAAAAAACGGAAACTCTAAGTCTGGATGTTTCTGACAACATTGGTCTCACAACCCGATTCAACCGACACACTAATGAAATGGAGTGCATGTCACTGCATAGCTGCCAGAGGTAACTGCTGGCAGTCTGAAATGCCATTAGCTCTCCAGGGTGGGCACTTACCTCTTTACACATGTTACATGTCTACTGGATGACATTCACACATCTGAATTTTATCTTTTTATTATTATTATTATTCCTTTCAAGACAAAATCTCACTACGTAGGGCAGGCTGGACTCAAAATCACCCTCTACTTTTGCCTCCTGAGTGTTCAGATAAAAGGTGCAGCCCAGTGCACTTAATAAAAAAACAAAAAAGAGTAAGAAAGAAAGGGGGAAAAAAAGCCACATAAACTGGGTGTAGTGACACCAAGTGCTTTGATCCTGGCACTCAGAGGCAGGAGGATTTCTGTGAGTTCAAATGCCAGGTCTACAAAGTGGAGTTACACGGCAGCCAGAGTTACACGATGAGATCTTGTCTCAAAAAGAAGGGGGGATGGGGCTGGTGAGATGGCTCACCAGTTAAAAGCACTGACTGCTTTTCTGAAGGTCCTGAGTTCAATTCCCGGCAACCACGTGGTGGCTCACAACCATTTGTAATGAGATTTGATGCCCTCTTCTGGGGTGTCTGAAGACCGCTACAGTGTACTCATAGACATAAAATAAATACATAAATCTAAAAAAAAAAAAAAAAAAAGAAAAGAAAAAAAAAAGGAAAAAAGAAAGAAAGAAAGAAAGAGGGAGGAGGGGAGGAGAAACATAAACTGGTTGGGGGTTGCCCTTAGATGGAATGAAGTTAGTTTGAGATAGACGATCTGCACACACACACAAAAGAAAAGGAAGGAAGGAGGAAGGAAGGAAGAAATTTCAGCTGAGCAGTGGTGGCACAGGTCTTTAATCCCAGCACTTGGGAGGCAGAAGCTGGTGGATTTCTGAGTTCCAGGCCAGCCTGGTCTACAGAGTGAGTTCCAGGACAGCCAGGGCTACACAGAGAAACCGTGTAGCAAAGAAGAAAAAGAAAAGAAAGGAAACGAAACACAAAGATTTGGCTGGTCTCTAGGGTTAATTGAAGGGATTTTCTAAGGCAGTGGTTCTCAACCTTCCTAATGCTGTGACCCTTTAATACAGTTTCTCATGTTGTAATGACCCCCTCCACCATAAAATTTTTTTCTTTGCTACTTCATAACTATAATTTTTGCTACAGTTACGAATCATAATGTAAATACCTAATATGCAGAATCTTTGATATGCGACCCCTGTGAAAGGGGTAGTGGCGCACAGGTGCGACCCTAAGAAACCCTGTCCACCTGACTGCACAGAAGCTGTCTCTTCTAGCTCTGGGTTCTGGGTTAGCGATCCTTCAGATTTATTCCCTATAAAAACTCAAAATCAGTTCACGGATCTCCAAAACGTTAGTGCTTCTGACCTCAGGGCCTCAATCCACTCAAAAGCAAACATGTCCAATCACTTTCTAAACATCATAAAAGCTCACAACACTTCTGCAGTCCACCTCGCAAGCAACAACACAAAGGGGAAGAGGCTTTCCTAATCTTCGAGCTTACAAGTAGAGATTTCGAGACCGGGGCAGTGGGGTGCACGAGAGCTGCCAAAGGGTTCAAGGGCAGTGTTGCACCTCCACTTCCAAGCGCCCAGGGGCTTCCCGAACATCCTTTCCCCATCTGCCTAGAGTGTACCGGCTCGACGCTCTAAGCTAGGACAGATGCTTAGGGTCTGAACAACTTTAAGTGGGTAAAGAAAACCCAGGACGGTCCAGGCGGGTGAGGGACCGGCCACGCCCACCAGGCCACGCCCCAGCTGCGAGCACGCGCCCGCCTCCGCGATGAATGGAGGCGCGCTCTCGGGGAGCACTAGCCCGCCCCGGGACTCGAGCCGGCCAGCCGCTGCCCGGGAAGCCGAGAACGCGCCGCGGGCTACCTCGGAGCCGATCATGTAGAACTCCCCGTCGTCCTCCAGCTGAAACTTGACGGGCTTCTGCCCGAAGGTCTTGCTCAACGCCATCATCATCATGGCGGCGGGGGAAACCGGCAGCCGGGGTCGAGCTGGAAAGAATCCGGTGGGCTAGGGCGGGGCCGAGGCGCGTCGGACCGAAAGGAACGGAGGCCCGGAAGTGAAGGTCGGGCAGGGCAAGCCGGGCGAACCGGGCGAGCGCTCGTGTCACTACTGGGCTCCTTGGCCGTCTCTGCGAAGAGCAGGCCGCCCTCGGTGCGCATGCGCGGGGAAGCTGACGCTAACGTGCGCGCCGCCGCCTGCGCGACTCAAGGCCGAGCGCGTTCCCGCAAGCCCTTAAAGGGACCCGAGTTCTTTTTTGCTTCCTGGGCTTCCTCCCCGGGCGGGTACGGAGGAAAACTTCTCAGCGACCGAAATAGCCACTGAGGCCCTGACTCAGGCGGTAGCTTTCCTAGTCGCATAGCCAGAGCTGGCACTCCGCCCCGGGATGAAGGAAAAAAATGAGACGTTAAGCGGGGGGAAGGACCGCTCTATCTGGAAGCCCGAGGGAAGCTGGGTGGGCATGGCGACCCCACGCTAGCGCCTCAGGTTTTCCACCCGAAAGTGCGTTAGGAATAGCTAGCTATCCACCCCAGGCCAACAGCAGTTCCCGGGGCAGTAGGGATGGGAAGAATGACAATACTGGATGGAGGTTGGTTCTATTCAAAGATCTAGGTGATGTGCCAGATGAACGGGATGAGGCACTTGCATTCCTTCCTTACCTCTGCAAGCTTAGTGCCCACAAGCCCAGCCCTGGTCTGTGGGCTTGGGCCCACAGACCTTGCGGGCCTTGGGCCTTGGGACATAACAGCCCCGAGGGAAGACAGTACTTCTGGAACGTGTCCAAGCAGTCCACCCCCTGTTGAACAGAGCCGTGACTCCAAAATGTTTAAGTAATGTTTATTGTAGCACTATTACAGGAGTTTAAGTTATAGCCTAGCCTAGGTAGCTATTCAACAGTAGAGGAATGGATGAAGAAAATGTAGTCTAGGCTGGGTGTGGTGGTGCAAGCTTTTAGCTTCAGTTCCAGGACAGTCAGGGATATGTTGAGCAACTCTGTCCCAGAAAACAAAAAAAGAGTGTGAAATGTGTGTACATGAGTTTTTGGTTTTTCAGCCGCAAAAGTGAAATTACATTGTTTTCAGGAAAATAGATGCAACTACGATATCATATTAAACAAATCGGGCCAGTCTCAGAAAGACAAATATGTTTTCTCTCATTTGTGCTTTCTAGATTTTCCATAGATACATAAAATATGTATTCCACAGAACATTAAAGTAAAAGTGACATTGTGTATGGGAGCAAAGGGACTAACAACCTAGCGTAGGGGAGGTGGGGGCATGGTGGGATGTGCAAAATACAAATACTTATATGAAAGCAGCAGGACAAACAGTGGCCAGCCTCATAAGGGTCAGTCTAATGAGACTGCAGTTGTGACCGGAGTCATTATAAAGGGAAGACTGTGGTAACCAGGAGTTTGCCCACTGATCTCACAGCCATGGGAACCAGAGGGTTAAGGGCCAGGCATGGTGGCTCACACTTTTAATCCCAGAACTCCAGAGTCATAGGCAGGCAGACCTCTGTGGGTCCCAGGACAGTCAGGGATGTATAACGAGACCATGCCTCCCTCACCCCCCAACCCCAGTAGTTAGGCATGATCTGATAAAATGACTACTGCTTTTGGTGAGACAGCCAGTTAGTTAGAAAGCCACTGTGGGTATACCTCTATTTGTTCAGGAGTGGGACAGGAGAAACTCTAAATATGGGTCCTAGCCCCAGGGAAACAGTCTTGGGGCACAAAAGCTTTAACCCTTACTCCCAAATCTTGACTGCAAATTGCAAAGAAAAACAGACAGGCGCTTAGAAAACACTCATGTTTAATGACAGTCTTGGCTTTTTTGTTTTTTTTAAAAAAAAGTCTTTATACACTGTATACACATTTACATGGCTTTAGAGGGTACCTGTGCTAGGAAGAGGGCCCCAGGAAGAAATGGCCTGGGGCAAGGCTGTGAGGTATGTGGGGCCTTTGAGGTTCCGTGTCTCTGGGAGGAAGCAGCTGCCTCCCTGGCTGGCTGTGTACCTTTTGGCCTGAGTTCCAGGAAGCACTTGTCTGAATCACCTGCCAGAATATGATCAGTCCACTATCTCTCCAGAGCTGACTTACCAGGAAAGATACTGGTCCAGTTGCTTAGCTGGGGCAGCATGGTACCCTGGGCATCACCATTTCCCTGGGCATCACCAACACCACTACCAACAGGAACCTCATTACAGGTGATTCCTGAGTTGGTGTGGGGGTTCTACTTTGAGGGACAGAGATGGAGACCTGGGGTACCCAGGCTGACTGTAGATTATTGGTAGCTGAAATATTGCCAGCCCCAAACCTCCCTTATTTTTAAGTAACACCAAAGCCTTTGCCTAGTCTGCGACAATTGTTGGCAGGTGACCATGACCAGCATGGTCGTTCCTGCAAACAGTGGCTGCACCCCAACCCACTCCCCTGAGGAGACATAGGCTCTGTCTGTCCCATGCCTGAAGCCCAGAGCCACAGATGTGGCTGTGGGTCTCTTACATGATATAAGTGCCCTGGCAGGAGTCAGTACCCCTGAATGCATCCAAAGTGTTGTCAGCGGAAAGTATTGGCAGGCTCTGCACAGTCAAAGAAGTCAGGACCTATGGGGCGAGGAAAGCCTTCTAGGACCTTCACCTTCACAGGGTCAAACTTCCAGTAGAGATGGCCACGAAGGAAATAGGCATAGCCTGAAGAGAGAAGGAAGTCAGTCAGTCAGTGGATACTAAGCTCTGCACGAGCCTAGGGACAGACACCATGCAGGCCTTGGTCACTAGTGAATTCTTTGGGATCTGCCAAGCTAGGCATGGTAGCTTCGTGTCTGTACTCCCTGGACTCAGAAGGAAGAGGCAAGAGGATAAGGAGTTCAAGGGCATCCTTGGCTACATACTAAGTTTGAGGCTAGCCTGGACTACAAGAGACCCTGCCTTCAAAATAAATAAGTTGCAGACTCCAGAGCTGGCTTTACTACAGCCTTCTTTCCCTCTACCTGTCTGTCTGTCCACAAGGGTCAGGTCCAATAGGTACTGGGAACCTCAGCTCACTTCCTACCTTTCAGGAAAGTGAATATTGCTCCTGTTACAAAGCTCCGCCTTATGTCCACACCACAGAAGGCAGTCCCAGAGATGGAGAGCTAGAGGCTACTCAAAGTAGTGCTCCCAGTGAGACCCAGAAGCAGAGGAGAGTAGCAAGCAGGAGAGTTCTCTGCACTTAGGACTCAGCCTAGTGGTTCAGTGGTTGGGAGCAGGGACTAACAGGGACAGTACCATTGTTCATCTGGTATGTTTAGTCACCTCCTTGCCCATTCCTCTTGCCCCTCTGACACTATGCTGGTAAGAGCTGTTAAGGTCAGGCATGGTGGTGCACACCTTCCATCCCAGGCAGATCTCTATGAGTTCAAGCCCAGCTTGGTCTACAAGGCAAGTCCCAGGTGAGCCAGAGATATGTAGTAAGACCATGCCTCAGACAAAAAGAACTGTGCAGGCCCAGCTTGGAAAGAGCTCGTGATGTCAGAAGGCTGTTCTGAGACCTACTTGAGACATGTAAGGAGTGTGGTACTGTCCTTGAAGCATTGTCTACCCTTGGTAAGTCCTGGCTGTGGCCAAGGGACTTGGGCAAGTCCTTAGACCTCTCTGGCCTTCTATTTCATTTTTTTAAAAAAGATTTTATTTATTTTAAGTATATAAGTATACTTTAGATGTCTTCAGACACACCAGAAGAGAGCATCAGGTCCCACTACAGATGGCTGTGAGCCACCATGTGGTTGCTGGGATTTGAACTCGGGATCTCAGGAAGAGCAGTAAGTGCTCTTAACCTCTGAGCCATCTCTCCAGCCCCTCCCATTTCATTTTTAATATGGGGCGTAACACTGATTGGCCACCAGGACAAAGGATCTGTGGTGATAAGCTGGGCCATATGAAGTTGGGGCGGGGGGTGGGGGGAAGCAGGATGACAGCCACTCATTCCCCTCCAACTACCTTACCCTCAACTCACCCTCAGCATCCTGGAAGGCAGCATCAATCTCAGAAGGTACCCCTCGCCAGTCAGTGGCGCGCCGGGGCACGGGATTGTCCACTCGCTGGGTTCTGGGGTGGAAACGCCAATAGTCTCCACCTTGGAAGAAGTAGATCTTGTTCTTCTCAGGACCCCAGACCAAGGCTGCATGAACTGGGGACCCTTGCAGACCCAGCTTGGAGAGTGGTGCAGGGCCTAGGACTGGCTTCTCACCATCATATACCCAGTACTGAGCACCTGCCAGAGAGGGGATGTTGCCAGGAGCTGCCAAGTCACCACTGCCAACCCCAGTCACTGTGGATCTGCTCGGCCACCACCAGGGACTCTCCCTGCCTGTTTCTTTTGTCTGCAGAACATTGCTGGCCAGTAGTGCTTTCTCAGCATCCCAAGCCCAGAGGGATGTTAGAACTAGCTGGGATGAGCTGGGTTGAGGACAAAGATAAGCTTAGGTTCAGTAAGCCCAAATTAAGATTATTCTGGTCGACAGAGGGGTACCCATTGCAGATATTTGCTGACCACCCCGGGGTCCCAGCCCCTTGGCTGCTTTGGAATACATATACAGGGTTCCCATGCCTCACCTGTGTTTATGAAGTCCTGCCACCTGGAGCGTTCTAGGTTGTCACCTTTGCCAGATGAGAGTTGAAATCACAGGCTCCAGGGTCGCTATGCCTAGATCAGTTTTCTGCTCTGCTCTTTTTAAGCTTCACTCCGTAAGTGAATCATTCTGCCCCTGAGCCTGAGTCCTCATCTCTAAGCCCCACCCCACATAGAAGTGCGCAGCTGCAGTGGTGTAAGACCTTCAGCGCTTCTCTGATCCCAAGAGTTGCCACCTCCGAGACTCTCAGCTATGCCCAAGGAGCGAGCCCCACTCTCTAAGTCCTCAGGGCACCTTCTCCCTACCCACCGTGTCCCTGAGTCCTCTGTCACTATTCCTGCCTGACTTCCAATCCTCACTCACCTTGGAAGAACCAAATCTGGCCCTGGGCATCCTCAAAAGCTGCATCCACAGGGCTGGGCAGTCCTTGCCAGTGCCGAGAGGCCAAAGCAGGATACCCGGGCTGCAGTCGCCCACTGCGCAGCCTCCACACAAAGCCTGCCTTGAAGAAGAAGAGCTCTCCTCGGATGGTGGAAACCGCATCGAAGGAAGTCTCACAGACATCTGGCGGGGTTTCCGGCTGCGGTGGGATAGAGGAGCCAGAATAGAGCACATACTGGAGCCATAAGACCAGCAGGGCTGCAGGGGGAACGGGGGTGGGGGTGGGGGTCTCACCTCTGTCTTCCCACCCTCCTCCTTCTTACCTCCAGCAGTGCAATCTCATTGGTATCTGTCCCAGCCTGGGAGCTCAAGGTTGGGGCGGGGGAGGTGGGGGTCATCTGGGGCCGCCCATAGAGGTGCTGGATGCCTCTTCGGTCATCTGGGCTAAGGCTCAGAGGGTAGCGGAAGGTGTAGAAAGGGGACATGAGGGCCTTAGCTGCTGTGGTGTGTTGTAGCCCCAGAACATGGCCAAATTCATGAGCCGCCACTTGCAGCAGGTCTGTTCCTGGAAAGTAGGAGTGAGTGAGTTAGCGAATGCCACCGCTTGCCACCAGTAGCCTGATTAATCTCTAGACCCCACCAGTTTAAGTGTTCCTTAGTTGCCTCATCTGGAAGATGGGTCTACAGCACACATTCGCACATACCCTGGTTGTCCCCAATAGTCCAAGTTTCGTCATAGTCAAAGTGTACATCCCCTTCTCGGTGGGTCTTAGGGAAGAAGGCATGGGCCAGGATGCCCCCAGGCCCGTCAAACGGCAAGTTGTCCCCATGCCAGTACCTGGGGGTGGGGGTGGGGAACACAGTTAGAGGCTGCTGACAACGGGGATGTGCTCCCAGAAAGGTCCCAGGCCAACGGGTTTCACCTGGCAAAGTCAATCATGATGTCAGCGCGTCCCTCGTGCACCTCAGTGAAAGTGAGTGGGGTCACTTCACTCCATACCTGGAGGGCCTCTGCCACCGTCTGCCGGACTTGCTCCCTTACAAGCTGCCATGGGAACCGGAGGATCCTGGGGGGGAGGGGGAGGGGCCTGGGCATGGGGCAAGGAAGCCCCTGAGGACTAAGGCGTCAAGCTTCCCCTGGAGCTGAATGTGAGGATGCATGCAGGAGGATGTCTGTGAGTTTGAGGCCATCTTGACTATTGTGTGAGAAAGCCCGACTGACTTGCTACCTCCCTTCAAGAAAGAAATGTCGCCTCTGGATGATCAGTTGGGTGTGTGTACTCAGGGCTGGGGCTAGGCAAGTCCTGGGCCTCAGGGTCAGGGAGCTGTTTCTGGATGTGTGGGTTCACCTTTGTATGGGGTTGGGTCTGTTTAGATATATACCCTGAGTGGAAAGGCTACAAGGCCAGGGGGTCCCAAGATCTGACAGTACAACTCACTGTGAGGAACTCTCAGGCTAAGTCTCTGCTTTTTCACCACCTGCTGAGGGGCCTCCTATATCGCCAGCAAGTAGTCCACCCACAAAAGGTCCACGTTGTTATGGTGGAGTTGAACAATCTACCAGAGCTGTGGCTTTGTCCGATTCACTATAGGGCCCAGGCCCGGGCCTTCTAGGTCTCTATTAAAGCCTGTGTGAAATCTTCCCCCAGGCATGAACTGAGGCTCCTTTGGCTACAAGAGAACATAATCTGTCTGTGTGTGTGTCTAGACTAAGGTTCCAGGTTCATGGATGGCTGGGGGGAGGAGGGTCAGTGGGCATGCAGGTCTGTGTGTGGTGTGAATTTGGTCTTGGGCATCTCAGGATGAAGGTGTAAGGATAACATAGAGTCATAGAGTCGTGTTCCCCTGCCTTCTGGTCCCTACCTATAGGTGAGGTCTGTCTTCTCCCAGCGTCCTCCTGACAGGACGAAGCGCTTCTGTCGGTTCCGGGCATTCAATACATCAGGCAGGTCGGGCACACCACATCGTAGAGGCCTGGAGCTACCAGCGGGACTAGGGACCCAATGAGAAGCGGGGACAGATGTCAAGCTATTAGGCAGAGCTGCATGCAGGAGCCGAGGCCCTCTCTTCACAGGGTGATGACGGTGACTCTCCTGGGCAAGAAAAAAAACAAAACAAAAACAAAAAACAAAACGATGCAAGAGTCAAGTCAGGCTAGGCATTGGTGGTGCACGCCTTTAATCCCAGAACTTGGGAGGCAGAGGCAGGCGGATTTCTGAGTTCAGTTCGAGGCCAGCCTGGTCTACAAAGTGAGTTCCAGGACAGCCAGGACTATACAGAGAAACCCTGTCTCGAAAAACCAAAAAAAAAAAAAAAAAAAAAAAAGAGTCAAGTCAGATTTCAGATCCCCAGGGCCCAAGGTTTTTGAGATATAGTTCTTTAGCAAAGCATGATTAGCCCAGCCCCCCTGCCCCCCTGGATTGCTGGGCAAATGGAGGAGCTGAAATATACGCCGGCACAGAGCTGGGTTCATCAGCCTGAGTGAGGTTAATTTCTGACCTCTGACTTTCTTGACCCTATTCCAAGGCATCACACTCTCTCCTCCTCCTGCCCTGCTAGAGGGCCCTGGGCTGTCTGTCACCAGCTCCTGTTGATCTGGCTAAGGAGGTCTAGATGGGACCCATTGAGACTACGGAAACATGTGTTTAAGGAAGCCCTGACTGCATTCTCCACATCTACCCAGAAAGCTTCTGAGCATGCTTTGCCGGCATGGAGGGGCTGCATCCAGCATGCAGCCTGCAGCCCGGCCCTTGGCTTCCTCACCTAACAAATGGGGATGGGACTCCCAATAAGTGTTGCTATGAGAACCCAAGGTGATACGGGTTGAGCATTTAAGGCATGGGCCTTAGGCACTGAGTAACTCGGGTTTCTTTTATATGTACATGGGATGCTGATAATTGAATCCAGGGCACACTGCACTTGTACTCTACCACTGAGAGGCACCCTACCCATCTGAGGCCCTAGTTCTGAGACACTTTGCCCATTTCCTGACAGGTCTATGACCTGCCCCTTTAATGCAGGGAGGGTAGGGACAACCACTTCCCATCCTGACAATATCTCAGGACCACAGGTGGCAAACCCTTCCCCTATTCTCCCTCAGGGGAAGTGATTCCAAATCTCCTCTTTTTTTTGGGGGGGGGGGGGAGTTACAAAGGACCGGTTGCCTCCCAGGTAATGTGCACAGGTAGTCATTGAAACGACCTGGGGACCCCCGAAGTGTCACAAAGAAGAAGAGGTGGACCAGGTTGTATATGACTAGCCACAGGGCCTGTCCAACCTGGCCAGCAAGACAGACAGAGACCTCTTCCCAGCTCTCTCAGGGGGAGTCAGTGACCCTCTCAAAGAATGGTAGGGTGCTGTCAGCCCCCAAGTCCCCAAAGTCCAGCCTATCAGCTTGGCCCCTCTTCTCTGCCACCCAGTAAAACTGGGAAAGGTAATGGACGTGAACAACCCTTCCCATCTCCACCATGGTCCCTTCAACATCCCTCCCCACCCCATGAGGCATTGAGGTCATGGCCAATAGCTCTGAGCTTCTGAAAGCTGAATTCTATCCCATGGTGACCTGAACAAGAAGTCACTGTCTTCACTGGGCTTCAGCTTCTCCATCTAACAGATGTCAACCGTGGGAGAAGAAGGAGCTGAGAGGCTCCCTGTAGAGCCTGCAGCAGCCCAGACTCAGGGCAGCTCCTTCCCAGACTCTATCCGCTTAGGCCCTCCACTGCCTCCCACACTTAGGAGTCTCCTCTTCCCAAGTTGTCAGCCCTCCTGGGACTACGAGGATTTAATGAGGGAGACTGGTAAGCTCAGAGAACCCCTGGTCTCATCTGTAGCGGTGAGAGTTTGGGGAACAGTCATTATTCTAAGTTTATTCTAAATCTCCAACATCCCAGAGCACAAATCCGAGTCCAGAGAGGTTAAAGACTCCCCCACCCCCCACCCCCACCCCACCCCCCGGGATCGCACAGCAAGCCAGACAAGAGCTGGGGTTTACCACCTCTCCTCAGAAACTTACCCGCTCCCCGCCAGCTTGGCTCATCTCCAAGATGCACATTCCTAAGCAGCATTTATGTTTCTAGTGCATTCCCTCTTTCTTAGCTAGCACCCTTCCTCTGGCCTGTCCCCCCCCGCCCCCTCCCCCCGTAAGGGACCTGACTCACTCTGCCCCACCCTCTGGCCTGGCAGCTGCCAATCGGAAGCCTCAGGCACGCTCAACGGACTCTTGGCTGACCCATTCTCCTGGCCTATCTTAGACCCTCAAGGTCAGTCCTAGGAGTGACTCCCAACCCAGACCATGGGGAGGAACCTAGTGGAAGGTAGTTAAGAAAGGAGCCCCAGACTAGGAAACCACAGGGGAAAACTAGGCGGTCCCTTCCTGAACCTCAGTTTGCTTTTGGTCTAATGGGGATGAAACAGGTCAGTAGTAGGTATCCGTGAGAGGCAACGGAGCAGGGGATAAGTCAAGGAAACAGCCCAAACCATACACTGATACACAGACCACCTTTGTGCTTCTGCCTAACCTCTTCCCACCCATCCCTACTAGCTCCAGAAGGGAGGGCAGCTTCCCTGGCTGCTAGGTGGTGGATTTTTCACAAGCTGGGGGCTGGGATGAATAAATATTTACCGAGCTCTTTTGGCCCCGCTGATGGCAGTCTAGGGATAAAAGCGTTAGAGGTGACCAACCCTTTCTGCGCATCTAAAGTGTGACAGATCCTCAGCTCAGATCCCACCCCAGGCTTGGCCCCAAGCCCTGTACAAGTAAGCATTGATGTGGTTTGCCTTGTCTTTTATCCTAAATGCCTAGCAGGAGGTACCGATGCTCTTTCCTGCTTTGCCCCCTTAGTAAGAAGTCAGGAGAAGTGCAATTCTCATAGGCATGAGTTCTATCGCTGGCTTCTGTGGGGTGGGGGTGGGAGGGTGGGGGTACGGATGGGGGGAGGGAGGGGATTAACGACTGCGCTCCGAGTTCTAGAGCAGGGAGCTCCATGTTTTGCTTGAGGAGGTCCTGATCCACGATACCCACTCCCCTTTCCAAACCCTTTCTCTTCCAGTGTGCAGCAAAACTGGCAGATGGATTGGTATGGCTGGACCTGTCCAGGGATACCTGCCTATCATACCTTCCTCCCATCCATCATTCCTTGAGCTGGCTGGCTGCCTAAGCTGGCTACTGAGGGCACGGTACCCCGTGGGCATTGTAGATCTGTAGTGGTTCCAGCTCCAGCCCCAACACAGCTTAGTCTCTACTCTGACAGGTGCCTCAAAGACCAAGCTGGAAAAAGGATGCAGCCATTGGGACACACAGGCTGGGAACCCCTCAATCCCTCTTCTCCCCCTTTGCCTCTTTGCACCCCCTTTCCTTTCTCTTCTTCTTTATGCTTTTGTTCCCCTGGTGCCCACTTCTATTCTGACTGCACCTGATGCTTGCACACACTATCTCTCTCAGGTGCATTTCTGTCGGCTACCAGGACTCCCAGACTTGTCTCCTGCAAGCTGAGGCACCTCTCTCAACTTGGGCCCCATTTTCTCCTTCCTAGCTCTTCCTTTATTCTCCATCCACGGTACACACCTTGCAGGGGTGCTTACTGGAACCACACACCCGGAGGCTGCCCCTTTTTGCTCCCCCCTCCCCCCAGACTTGCTTTGCTTCATTCCAGTGATGAACAAGGGGCCTTGGCATCCACTCCCTCTGCTACCTCTATCAACACACACTCCAGCATCCCTAGCTGGGGGCTGGTGAAGCCGGTCCCCAAACTGAGTTCAGCGCAGAGACGCGTCTCACCAGCTCCACTTGCACACTGCCAACCACGGGAAGCTCATTACAGTACGCTCAGAGAGACCCAGAAGGCATTTCGGGGACCGACTGCACTAGGGTAGCCAGGGAGCTCGCTCGGTGGGTCAAGCTCAGCCAGTGGGCCCAGCCCGCGTGCCCAGCCTTCCCTCGGGGAGGAGTGGCGGGCACTCACCGGTGGCCTGGCCCGGGCCATCAGCGGCGACGGCAGGAGCAGCAGCAACAGGAGCAGCAGAGGCAGCGGGAGCAGGAGGGCGCGCGAAATCGCGCGGAGGAGACAGGCGGCCCGTGCCATCCGCCCCGGGGCTGCTGGGCCTGCTGGGCCAGGCCGGGCCGCCGCCCCTTATAGCATTCGCCCCGCCCCCGCCGGCGCCGGGACCGCACCCCCCACCGCCCCGCCTCCCCCTGCCTTTTGTTCTAAACTCAACCGGCCTGCAACAGCGGTCTGAGTTAGGGAGGAGTGCCCGGAGGGGTTGGATCCCTTAGAACTAGTGAGAGCCGGGGAGAGCTCAATTCTGCTCTCCAGCCCCACTTCAGAAGTCTCATCCTCCGCCAGGTCTCTCCATGGTGGCTTAACTTGTTTCAGCCTGTGGCAGGTGGTCAGATTCCCAATACAAACAGCCCTAGCTAACAGGAAAGTGGTACAATAGCTCTTGCAAGGAGCGGACTATTGAAATGTGACCTCAGGGGAAACTGAGGCATATGGCGGAAGTTGGCCAGTCCCACACCTTAAAACAAAACAGAGACCGGTCTGGAAAGATGGATCAGTGGTTAGGAGCACTTGTTGCTCCTGCAGAGAAACCCGGCTCCCGTTCCTAGCACTCACAGGGTGGCCATCTAGGAACTGATGTCTTCTTCTGACCTCCACTGACACTTGGCACACGCTGATGCAAATAGCTGATGCAAATGCGCACAGTAACAACATCAGACCAGAGACAGTCAGCGAGGATCTTGGAGGGAGGGACCAGATTTTTTCTCTGCTAGCAGGCAACTGGGTCAGATGGCTGGGAGGAAAGGGTCAGGGATGTTTGAGTTGGACACTGGAATCTCAGGTTGTTCCCTGGCCGGGGGCACACTAGCCAACAGGCTTTTCCTGATCAGTCAGGCTCAGCCATCTGAGACAGGGACAGAATCACATCTGAGAGGGAGGTCTATGTGCTGAAAACAGTTCAACTACTCTAATCTCTGCAGCGAGTGTCCAACTGTGCAGTGTTCCCTCTTGGATGACAACGGCTCTGCAAGGCACTGCAGGCCTCTTCCACCAGGCCTTCAGCTCTCTTCTGAATTCTGGTGGGCCAGTGGGGCCCTGAGCTGCTGCAAAGTAGGGGCAGAGAATGGTAAGTTTTACTTGGCCATCTGAAATCTTTTAAAAAGCCTCACCTTTTAAAGGCCGCCATTCCTTCCCATCGTCCCTCCTCCCTTCCCACCCACCCTTTTTTTCTTTTTTTTTAATGACAGAGTCTCTTTTTTTTTTTTTTTTTTTGGACAGAGTCTAGTATGTGTACATGTAGCCCAGGCAGGCCTCCAACTCAAGATTCCTGTCTTTGCCTATTCTGACTGATATAAGATTGCAAGCATGTATCATCAAAGCTAGAATTTCCAGCTCTGATTCAGACTCATCTCAGCAATGTTGGTCAAAGAATCATAAAATGGATGAGGCATTCATAATCCTACCCCCACCCCCAAGAGTGGGTTTCTCTGTGTAGCCCTGGCAATCCTGGGACTCTGTAGAGCAGGCTGGCCTTGAACTCAGAGATCTGCCTCTATTAAAGGCATGCACCACCATGCATAGCATTTTAAAACCAAACTCTTTATTGGATGCATGCCTTTAATCCTGACATTTGGGAGACAGAAGCAAGTGGATTTCTGTGGGTTTGAGACCAGCCTGCTCTACAGAGTGAGCCAGGCTATATGAAGATCCTGTCTCAACAAAAGAATCCCCAAACCCTAGAACATTTATTTGTGCAACCTAAACAGTCTTCAGTGTTGCCAGGGATGCACGACTATTTTCTGAGGAATTTGCAGCTTATCAGCCAGACCCCCCCATCCCCCTCCACCCCAACTTCCCACCCCCCCTACCCCCCACCCCATCCCATTACCCCACATTACCACACTTAGTAGAGGATCTGGAAGGTGGGCTAGCCACGGAGGCCCACAGAAGGGGTTGAAGCTGGAAGAATGTTACCACTTGCCCACTAGATACAAGGTAAGCAGAGGCCAAATAGACAAGCCAGTGGGGTCTGCTCCAGCCTGCCCCCCCCTTAAAGATGTATTTATTTATTTCATGTATGTGAGTACATTGTCCCTGTCTTCAGACACACTAGAAGAGGGCATTGGATCCCATTATAGATGGTTGTGAGCCACCATGTGGTTGCTGGGAATTGAACTCAGGACCTCTGGAAGAGCAGACAGCTCTCATAACCACTGAGCCATCTCTCCAGCCCCAGTCAGTGCTCTTAACAGCTGAGCCACCTCTCTAGCCTGAGTCTGGCATTTTTTTTTTAAAGGAAAGAGTGGCTTGTCTTTTACCTACTCACCTCACCAGAAAGTCTATCCTGCAGGTGGGTGGTGATTCCACTTCGGAAGAAAGCTGAAGTCTTAATTAAAGAGGCCTGCTACAGAGGCTGCTTAAAGAAACCAGGTTTGGGACACCTGAATGGGCAATGCGTGGTCCTGAATAGTTTTGACCCCTGTTGCTGAGGCATTTGAATTGTTTGTGCCAAGTGATCTCTGTTGTCACAGTAAAATAAACACTGAAAGAAGAGAAGAAAGGGGCTGGTGAGATGGCTCAGTGGGTAAGAGCACCCGACTGTTCTTCCAAAGGTCTGGAGTTCAAATCCCAGCAACCACATGGTGGCTCACAACCATCCGTAACGAGATCTGACTCCCTCTTCTGGAGTGTCTGAAGACAGCTACAGTGTACTTACATATAATCAATAAATAAATCTTTAAAAAAAAAAAAAAAAAAAAAAAAAAAGAAGAGAAGAAAGAACTCAAGGCCCCTCTGCGCCCTTTCTGCTCTGGCCATAGGTTATTCTTATCTGTTTTGTTTTGTTTTGTTTTGTGGGAGACAGTCCTGTGTAGCCCTGGAACTCGGTCTGTAGACCAGGCTGGCCTCGAACACACAAGATGCACCTACCTATGCCTGCCCACCCCCCTCCCCGAGTTCTGGGGTTACAGGTGTGTGCTCTTTTAACCTTTTCTTTTCTCTCCAGAGGTTATGGCGTGATCCCAGCCAAGGTCTCTGAGGACAAGTCCGTGAAAACCGAGTTCCAGAGGACAGGGAAGGGCCTTTGGTGATCCTGGGATGGTTACTTTCAAACTCTGTCTTGTGATGGGTCTCAGAGAACACAGCCTGGCCTGCAGTCTCCATTCGCTTCTCCGCTGGCGGTCTATGTGTCTCTTTCTTTCCTCCTGGGCTCGTGGCAAACCCCTATTGCATTGCTTGGGTTCTGCGATAATCCTAACAGAAAGACCTGCCCTCGCTGCCCCGTGCCTAACTAAGCCTTGGGCTTTCCAAAGCTGACGGGTGTCCCCAGGACTCGCGTAGCTCCGCCCTACACTGGGATAGCTCCGGAGCCCTAAATCCAGGAGGTTACTGGAAGGGCGAGCTTTGGCCCCTCCCACTTGGAGGGCGTGGATCAGAGGCCCCGCCCCAGATCCCGCCCATTTCACCTGACACTAAGGACGCTGCCGCCTTAGTTGCCCCGCACTGAGGGAGCGGCTGATACGGTCCACGCTTCTTACTCAGCTCCAACTTGATCCCACCGCAGTCATGCCTCGGGGAAGCCGCAGTGCGGCTGCCAGGCCGGTCAGGTGAGAGAGAGTGACAGGGACCCCGTGAGGTCGGGTGAGGGAAGCGTGGGTGCTCTCCCAAGGGCGTCCGCAGAATGACCTTGGAGTCTGCTGCGCCATGTTGGCTGGGGGGTGGGGTGGGAGGACAGGGACGCAGAAGCATGAGTCTAAACGAGGGTCCCACTGGACCCTGGAGTAGAGGGGTTTATTCCCGGAGCATTAACCTTGTTTCTCTCCTCTTGCTTCCTGCAGCCGCCCAGCCCCGCCTCCTGCGCACCCACCACCCTCAGCGGCCGCCCCGGCACCTGCCGCTCCCGGCCAGCCGGGTCTTATGGCCCAGATGGCATCCACCGCCGCAGGCGTAGCCGTGGGCTCAGCTGTAGGGCATGTCATGGGTAGCGCCCTGACCAGTGCCTTCAGTGGGGGAAATTCAGAGCCTGCCCAGCCTGCCGTCCAGCAGGTGAGCGGGAGGACTCAAGAAACGGAGGCAGGATTCACACATGGTTGCATAAGGAGCTGCTTAAGAGTCCATTGAGGAGTGACCCAATGTGTTCAGAGTTGCCTCAGTCCCAGGATTTTGAGGGTCCTAACCCTCATGGTCGTTAAATCTACTGTCACTCGCTGGAAAGCTCGCCCCAGCCCTCATTTGAAGGCAAAATAGCTGACTGTCGGAGACTGACGCCCACTAGATCTTTATTTTATTATTTATTTATTATATGTAAGTTCACTGTAGCTGTCTTCAGACACCCCAGAAGAGGGCATCAGATCTCATTACAGATGGTTGTGAGACACCATGTGGTTGCTGGGATTTGAACTCAGGACCTTCAGAGCAGTCGGTACTCTTAACCACTGAGCCATCTCGCCAGCCCCCACTAGATCTTTTAAGAGGGAGACCACTCAAGATGGGTACAAAGACTTGTCCAAGGACGCCTAACCCTAGCGGAGCGGGGAAGAGATGCAGTATTTCCCAAAGCCCTCATTCTCACCAAAGCCCAGCCTGTCTTCATAGTATCTGTTCCCTGGTGACCTGTGCCCCACAAGGGTGCTGCCACTCCTCACCAATCTTGAGCCCAATCCAAATGCTAGTTAGCAGTGTTTGAGTCCTAGGTCAGGAGAATCCCTGTGGCGCAAGCCAGGAAAGTGCTGTAACTTGGGGTGGTCTAGCCCTGGGTCACTCAGCCTGCCTTGAACTATACTTGAAACATCCCTAGCTAGGGCTTGGGAGTCGGGAGAGACAGGAAGCCTCCAGCTTTGGCACTTACTTGTGGGCACCACCTTTGAGCTGACAGTTCCCTCTTGTGCTCTTCCCCAGGCCCCTGCCCGGCCTGCCTCTCACCCCCTGCAGATGGGGCCCTGCTCCTATGAGATCAAGCAGTTCCTGGACTGCTCCACCACTCAGAGCGACCTAACCCTGTGTGAGGGCTTCAGCGAGGCCCTCAAACAGTGCAAATACAATCACGGTGAGCAGTCATTCTGGTGCATGTAGGGGCGGAGGGGTGGACTCTCCGGTACCTGTACGGGCTGGCTAGCTGATCGGCTTATCAGCGGTTTGTGCTGTGGTTCCCTCCACAGGTCTGAGCTCCCTGCCCTGAAGAGGCTGTGGGCCTGCTCATCGCCTAACCCCTCACCGACAGCTTGATGGAAAGGAGAGGATCCTTGTGACTGGGAGTAAGGAAGGACAGTTCTCACCCGCAGACTAACAGGAGACATAAATGTTCAATTAAAGAGTTTACTTTAGACCGCAGCCTGCTGTGTGCCCATTTACTGCCCTGTTGGCTGGGGGCGGGGGTGGGGCAGGATCAGGGGAGATAGGGGAACAGCTATCTTGTTAATGTGCTATGCCTCATCTTTGCGGAGGTGGGAGAGAGGATGTGGGAGTAAGGAATCTTGTTATAGAACCCTGGGCTGTCCTTGAACCTCTGGGATGGGAGGAACACGTATCTGTCTGCATTGTGGATAGTCAAGGACACTCCTAAGCAGGGAGACTGGAGAGGTATTTGCAAGTGGTCTCCTGGGACCTAAAACCTCAAGAGGAGCCTATTGTCTCTGCCCACAGGAACATCTGTGTCTTTTCTCTTCTTATTTTGTCCTTGGGTTCTTTTTTTTTTTTTTTGCACTCAAATGGGGTGGGGGTTGGGGGGACTCTCACATCCTGTCTGTGACCTTTCCCTTCTTGCTGATGTAACTTCTTAGTAACGCCAGGTCCTGGAAGAGGAGTCCTGCTGGATTGCTGTCTGTTTGCAGTTGATCATAAAGCAGAGGTCAGGGCCAGTCCCCTTGGATTCAAGTCCAGCTTGGCTGTGGTGTGCCGGCTCATAGAACCTGCTGGAATGGAAGCAGGCCCTTAAGACCACAGCTCAGATTGCTTCATCATACAGTCGCTACGTTCACTGGGTTCAGTCAACAACATGCATTGAGCGCCTACTGTGTGCTAGGCTGGAGAAACGTGGGCCAGCTTCCTAAACGCAGAGTATGTGTGCCTTTAGAATGCTGATAGTCCAGCAATACTGTGGGGTTTATCTCTGGTTACAGTATGTATTCTCCTGTGTGAAAGTCAGTAAAGATCCCTTTTGGATTTTCCTGGGTTCCCCTACCTTTTTCTTTCTTTTTTTTTTTTTTGTTTTTGTTTTTGTTTTTCGAGACAGGGTTTCTCTGTGCAGCCCTGGCTGTCCTGGCACTCACGTTGTAGACCAGGCTGGCCTCGAACTCAGAAATTTGCCTGCCTCTGCCTCCCAAGTGCTGGGATTAAAGGTGTGCGCCACCACTACCCAGCAAAATCTTTATTTTATTTATATATGCATTTATTTATTTATTTATTTATTTATTTATTTATTTTGAGATAGGACCAACTAAGTTGCTCAGGCTATCCTTGAACTTACTCTATAGTCCAAGCAGGCCTCAGACTTCCAGTCTTGCCACTCAGTTTTCCCCTACCTTTTCTGTACCTGGCTTTGGCTCCAGTTAGCGGTTTCTAGATGATAGGGAGGTCACCCTTCGAGACCTTGAAGGGGGGGGACCTTGTTCCCGGTGGCCACGTCGAATGCCCGTGCGTCTTCTCTGACCATTTCTTGTGGTTGGAAAGCCAGAGAGGCAGCACAGCTCCTCTGGAAGGCCCAGGAAATCCTGTCGTTGGGAGCTGCACAGATGTGTCCCCACCCAAACTTACCTTAATACTCACCTGCTAACTCTGGATACTGGTCATCCAGGTTGTCCAGGAGCGATTCATAGTGAGTGGGGGTTCCATCTTTCCCTTCTATAGAGTACAGAGAAGACAAAGGGTCTTAGACCATCTGCAGGTCCCCATAATACCCTTTAATTCTGTATCTGTTTCCTGACCCAGGCCGGGGGATAGGACAAGCATTGGGTAGGGGCGGTTGGGGACAAGGCCCAGCCAAAGCTGAGGCTAAACAGGATCTTAGTTGGTCTGTGCCCTGCTGTCCCTCCCTTATAGTGTAACATACAAAGGGGTCTTAGGCCCCACTTACTAATGACCTGTATCAGGACATAGGTCCCTTGTTCCTGTATCAGGGAACAGGCCATGGATGGGGCCTGGGTGGTCTCCTCTTCTAACTTCACCAAGTGCCCATCTTCAGCCAGGAGGGCAATAGTTACTGGGAAGACACAGACAGGCAGTATCCTGGCATGGGACCCCAAACCCTTCCCTCCCCCCATCCCACCCCCCCCCCCAGTCCTTTCAGGTCTTCTCACCTTCTGGGGGAACCTGAGCTTTCTGTTTCAGATGCACAGTGAAATTTACCAGGCTGCACCAGGGGTTCACCAGCTCCCGGCAACCAGCTAAGGGAGGGGCAGAGATGAATGAGTAGAAGTGACAGCCTCCTCCTCCAACTAAAAGAACTCCACTCCCACACCCAGAGACACCACTGGGATTATGGGCTAAGACTCAGTTTCGGGCCCAGTCCCCTTGGCAAATGCTTCTCAGACTGCAGACTCTTTCGTCCATCTCCTGCTGTGTAGAAGGTTGGGGACCGCAACTGAAGTCCTCCCCAGACTCTGGCCCTGTCTCTTGTCCTTTCCTCTTGAGAACAGCTTTCTCACCTACCCATCCCCCCTCCCAGTCTGTATCCCTCCTTCCTGAGTCTCTAGGGTAGAGGGAGATAAAACTCCTGAGCATGGCTCCTGAGTACGGTTTAGGGACAGGGGAACTCTGCTTACCTCCAAACATCACAGTGATAAACATCGCTGTAGGAGGAAGGAGACATATCATGGAGCTTTAAACCTCCTGCTGCTGCTGCTCCTTTTCCAGTCTCCACCCAGGAACCGTGCAGGTGAGATTTGCTGCATTAGATAGGCTTGGCTCCTGGCTCTCTGGTCTGGCCCCTGCTCACCTACTGGCTCACCTAGTCCAAGACCACTGACCTCTTCTTTCTTCTGCTGCTTTCTGGGTGCCAGCAGCTCCTTGAGCTTCCAGTGGTCTCCATGACACTGGGAGCTGCCAAGACATCTAGGCAGGAAATGCTTTTATCCTCAGTATCCTGGTAACTGGACCTACGGGGGCGGGCCTTCAAGTGAAGCTCTGGTCAGACCTATAGCCTAGGCTCCAGACTGAAGTCCCTAGGTGTGGTGGTTTGAATATGCTTGGCCCAGGGAGTGGCACTATTGGGAAGCGTGGCTTTGTTGGAGGAAGTGTATCACTGTCAGGGTGGGCCTTGGAGACTCTCCTCCTAGCCCTGTGAGAGGCAGTTTGCTCCTGGCTTCCTTTGGATGAAGATGTAGAACTCTTTAGCTCCTTCTCCTGTGCCATGCCTGCCTGGATGCTGCCATGCTTCCTGCTATAGTGATAATGGGCTGAACCTCTGAGCCTGTAAGCCAGCCCCAATTAAATGTTGTCCTTAGTAAGAGTTGCCTCCATCACAGTGTCTGTTCACAGCAATAGAGACCTAACTAAGTCCCTAGGATACCTGGATACTGTTTCAGAGAATGCCTTTCCTACCAGGGAGAGACAGTTTGTAGGCTGCAGAGATGTGGGCACCCTCACCAATCACTGAAGGCCCTACTAACAATGGTCTCTTCCCATGTGACTTTTGTTCCACACACCCCCCACTCTCACCCCCAGCCTTCCAATTATCTTCTTTTGTTCTTGTTTCTTTTTGTCTTCTCTCATTATTCATGTTTATGGAGGTAGAATTTACATTCCCCTTTGGAGTGTTTTTAAGTTAGAAACAATTAGTTACACGTGCTTGTGCTTATTTTGTGCTTATTTTATGTATGCAATTTTGTAAGCATGCCTGCGGGTTAGCTCCTTCTACCCCATGGGGACTGGTGACAAGCTCCTTAACCAACTGAGCCATCACCTTGGCGTTGTTTTCTACTTTTGACAGATCTGTAGTGACCTTATCCAGGGCACAGAGTGTTTCCATCATCCCTTTTCCACTGGTGACTCTCAGAAATTGTGAGAATAAAAATAACCCTTAACTGGCCACAGGGGCACACGCCTTAAATCCCAGCACTTGGGGGTGGGGGGAGGCGAAGGCAGGCAGAATGTTGTGAGTTCAAGGCCAGTGTGGAATACAGAGGGAGTGCAAGGACAGCCAGGACTACACAGAGAAACCTTGTCTTGAAAAACAAACAACAACAACAAACCCAAAGAAATAAAATATAAAAGAAAGAAGGAAGGAAGGAAGGAAGGAAGGGAGGGAGGGAGGGAGGGAGGGAGGGAGGGAGGGAGGGAGGGAGGGAGCTGGAGAGATGGATCAGCAGTTAGGAGCACTGACTGCTCTTCCCAAGGTCCTGAGTTCAAATCCTAGCAACCACATGGTGGTTCACAACCATCTGTAAGGAGATCTGATGCCCTCTTCTGGTGTGACTGAAGACAACTACAGTGTACTTATATATAACAATACATAATTTTTTAATTAGATATTTTCGTTATTTACATTTCAAATGTTATCCCCTTTCCTAGTTTCCCCTCTGAAAATCCCCTATCCTCTTCCCCCTCCCCCTGCTCTACAACCCACCCATTCCCACTTCCTGGCCCTGACATTCCCTTATACTGGGGCATAGAACCTTCACAGGACCTAGGGCCTCTCCTCCCATTGATGCCCGACTAAACTTCCTCTTGCTTCAAGCTTCCTTGAACAGCCTCCAGTTTGCTACCTACTGTACACAGACAGCATGCGGATCCCTCCTGTAGTGTTATCTTAGTCCCCCAAGTCCCCTTCATCTTTAGAGAATCTTTCTGTTCTTCAGGTTCATATGTTCACCCCTCCTCCCTGGCATCCACAGCTGCTTCCTCAGCTATGTATGCAGCTGTAGCCATGGGTCCCTCTTTGTGTTCTCTTTGTTTGGTGGTTTAGTTCCAGGGAACTTTGGGGTTACTGGTTAGTTCATACTGTTGTTCCTACTAGGGGGCTGCAAACCCCTTCAGCTCCTAGGGGACTTTCTCTAGTTCCTTCATTGGGGACCCTGTGTTTCATCTAATGGATGACTGTGAGCATCCACTTCTATATTTGTCAGGCACTGGCAGAGCCTCTCAGGAGACTGCTATATCAGGCTTAATCTTGAAAGAAAGAGAGAGAGAGAGAGAGAGAGAGAGAGAGAGAGAGAGAGAGAGAGAGAGAGAGAGAGAGAAAGAAAGAAAGAAAGAAAGAAAGAAAGAAAGAAAGAAAGAAAGAAAGAAAAGAAAAGAAAGAAAAGTCTTTAGACTTTTGACTCCACCCTTCTACCCTAACTAACCTGGGTGGCTGTTGGTGGGGATTTTATACATGTGTGTCTAATGACAAGAGCTAACCACAAGACTGCCAAACAAAGGCCACCCCGACCTTACAGAAATGCTCCCGAGAAGCCATCCACCCAGCAACTGTGTGTTTAGTCTTGGACTTGGGCCACCCTTGTTATCGATCCTTGTAGTCAAGGATTATCATTTCAAAAATACCTTACATAATCCGTTTCACCTTTGAAAACTTCCTCTTGCTTCAAGCCTCCTTGAACAGCCCCCAGTTTGCTACCTACTGTACACATACAGCATGCAGATCCCTCCTGTAGTGTTATCTTAGTCCCCCAAGTCCCCTTCATCTTTAGAGAATCTTTCTGTTCTTCAGGTTCATATGGTCACCTCTCCTCCCTGGCATCCACAGCTGCTTCCTGCTGGTCCTGGCCATGGCGTCCCATGAGTGGGCTCAGAGCATAGGGCCCATGGTACATGCTTTCTTCATGAAACCTGCTCCGGGTTGTGTATATCTGCAGTTGCTTCCCTTCTATTGCTGGGGGGTGCTCTGTCGTCTGGGAGTTTAGGAGTTTGGTGACCCCATTCACTTGCTGCTGTTTGGGAATTGGGGGAAATGATGAATGAAGTCAGTACAGACTTCTGTCTATGTGTCTTTGCGTGCTTGTGGGAGCAGTTTTCATTTCTTGGGAATGTTACAGGAAGAACTGCAGGGTCGTCTGGTGTGACTGTGTGCTCAGCCTTTATAGGAAAGTGCTTGTGTATTTCCCAGTTGCATACTTGGTTTGTGTTGTCTTGTTTTCTGTCTTTGGTTGACCCCGGGCCTCCTAGATCTATAGCTGGCCAGAAGTACCTACTTGTTATTTCTCGATACTAGTTAGTGTCCCTGCTATTCCCCTACCCCCAACACACACACACACACACACACACACACACTTCTTTTGTATCCAGGGACTCACAGGTGCTAAGTGCTCTGCCACTGAGCTAATAACCTCAGCCATCAGCAATGCTGGCCCGCATTCACCATCCTCTATTTTCCCATCTCTCTTTCCCCTCCTCCTTCCAGACTCTTCTATGTCCTATGTTCTCACGCTTAGCTCCACCCACCCCACCCCTTTTGAGTCCACCTCTGTGCTTATTCATTTCTCTGTTTTTTTATTCCATTCCTCAATAGGAATTTCTGTTTCATAGGGTCGCCTCTCCTGTCTCTCACATCTCTGGATGGGTAGGAAGGGGTCTGGCTCCTCCCTAGAGCTCCCCACTGACCCACTTTGTCCCTAGATAAACACTTCTTTTTTTTTTTTTGTTAGCCTTGCTATTTCCATCTGGAAAAACAAAACAAAACAAAACAAACCCGGGGGAAATCCACATGGCGACTCAGCGGGTTGCTTGTGACTCTGATTACTTCAGCTTTCACAATCCTTTCTTCTTGTTACCGTTAACTGAGGCAGAGTTCTGTATGGAGCCCAGATGGTCTTGAGTCACGATGTTACAGAATTAATGTGTCTCCCCAGTGAGGAAACTGCTCCACTCGGAAATCAACGGTGGGCGGCGGGGGGGAAACTCCTTAATAATAGAGCAGGACTGGTTCCAGCTAATGTACAAAAGGGACCCAGTCTCCAACAGAAAGACATCTTAACTTATATAGTTTCATGGCCCCAACATACACTTCAAGCAATTGTCACGTTTTACAGAGACTGAAATTCTACGGTTTGGCTGTTGGACAAATGGAGAGATTCCGGTGTAAACTTGTTGCCAGAGTGATCATGAGACAGCCCACAGCTGCTTTTCCTAGGCAGCTGGTAACTAAGGTCATTGTCCCTGGCTGGCAGAATTATGCTCTTCCTGATAAGAGACACAAGGTTTAACTGGGGGCACCAGCCAGGGTCGCCTTCTCTAACCTGCTGGGTAGATGCATGCTCTTGTAGCTATTTTACAGGTAAGTTTATTGATAAATCCTTTACAACATCTTTAAAAAAAGACTTATTTATTTTATATATACATAAAACACACTGCCTTACAAATGGTTGTGGGAATTGAACTCAGGACCTCTGAGCAGTCCTTGCTCTTAACCACTGAGCCATCTCTCCAGCCTGGTAAATCCTTTATAGCATCAGTTTATTTCTCTCATCTTCTTCAGTGTCTTTTTGCTTCAGCCTGATAGTGCTTAGATTAGAAGTGGGTACCACCGTGCCCTTTTTAAAAAAAAAATTTTTAATGACGAAAACAAAAATATACCTAAAAGCAAAGGTTCTGAAAAAACCATTTGTTCTTCCCTGTCTTATATCACTCACTCCTCAAACTTGACCTTGGCCTCCCGCTTGGCCTTGTGTTTCAGCGCTGGGTCCCTGAACACATCCTTGTTGACAACAGTCTTGTCTAAGGGGATATCCACAGAGTCGTTGTAGTTATAAACTTTCACAAAGGACTTGATCTTGGATCGCTTGGCGATTTTCTTCTTTCCCATGGCAGCTGTCACTTTTCGGGGATAGTGGTCAATTCCAGCCACCAGCGCATGGCTGTAAGGGCGGTACGAGGTGCCATTGTCAATGTTCTTAATGATGACGGCTACGGTCCCGAGTAGCGTCCAGCCAGGACCAGCACCACTTTCCCGGGTTTCATGAATCTGCCCATTTCGACAGCAAGCAGCCAGCACCCAGCAGAAAGGAAAGAAACCACAGCGCCCATCTTAAATGTCCTAACACTTTAAAGACTATCTCAGTACTCAGTACGCAGCAAGTACTCAGAACAGTACTGGAGAAGCAAGCAGTATCTGCAGAGCTCATTCACATATGGGGTACTGTGTGAGAATGGAACACAACCTAGCCGCTCTTAAGTGTGAGGACGGTGACACCCAGAGCCAGACTCTGGAAGGAAAGACACGGAGGACCAGAGGGCTTCAGGCTCTGAGAGTTGCCATTTCCTGCTCAGTTCTGAGTCTCAGGTGGCCTGACCCTTCCACCTCAGAAAACAAAAGCCAGCCAACCAAACTCACTGGACACCAATAAGAATGTGCTTGAGCCGGGCGTGGTGGTGCACATGTTTGATCCCAGCACTCAAGATGAGAGGCAGGAGGAATTTTTGAAGTTTCATTAGTCCTGGTTAAAGAGTAGGCAGATCCTGGGTGTTTAAATAAGAAGAGAAGGGGGAGCCGGGCGTGGTGGCGCACGCCTTTAATCCCAGCACTCGGGAGACAGAGGCAGGCGGATTTCTGAGTTCGAGGCCAGCTTGGTCTACAAAGTGAGTGCCAGGACAGCCAGGACTATACAGAGAAACCCTGTCTCGAAAAACAAACAAACAAACAAACAAAAACAAAAGAGAAGGGGGATAGATAATAACTGTAATGTATGTGTAATAAATTACACACAGCTATGACAATGAACTCTATATTTCTGCACACACATGGATGATTTGTTATTGTTTTGAGGCAGGGACTTATTATATAGCCTTGACTGTCTTGAGACTTATTAGGTAGCTCAGGCTAGCCTCTAACTCAGAGATCCTCCTGCTTCACTGGGATTAAAAAGCTTGTGCCAGTGTCTCCCACCCCCAGCCCCACCTCCCTTCTCTTCTCCCTCTTGCTCTGGCCCCCACTCACCCCAGTTTCTTTATTTGTTTCTCATTAAGGGTGGTTGTGAGCCACCATGTGGTTGCTGGGATTTGAACTCATGACCTCCAGAAGAACAGTCTGTGCGCTTAACCGCTGAGCCACCTCTCCAGCCCACATGGATGGGTCTTAATGTTGTATAAAAGAAGCAAACATGAACAACACACACACACACACACACACACACATTCTACTTAGAGTAAAATCTCTACACAAACAAAATTAATCTACTGTGACAGATCCCAAAGTGATGGTTCCGTTGGAGCTTGTGCTGGTCAGTTTTCTATCACTATGACAACTACCTGAGGTGACCAGCTTATAGTGAGGGAAGGTTAGTTTTACCTCATAGGTTTGGGATGTCAGTCTATGGCATCATTGCTTCTGGGCCAGTGGCAAGGCAGCACATCATAACAGCATCATGACAGAGAGTATGGCGTGGGGCAAAGTCAGGGTAGGCCAGGTAGCAAGATCTGTGGTCCTTCTATACCTTAAAGGGAGTGGTCTTATTATCTAAAGATGCCCCCACTGGGCCTATATCCCCAACAGAGTCAAGCTGGAACACTTGGGTGTTTTTCTGTCTCTGTCACAGCATCGGATGCCCATTAGAGATGGTTGCAAGCCACCATGTGGTTGCTGGGAATTGAACTCAGGACCTCTGGAAGAGCAGTTAGTGCTCTTAACCACTGAGCCATCTCTCCAGCCCAACACTTGGGTCTTTGTGAGGCCATTCTAGAGCAGTGGCCCTCAACCTTTCTAATGCAGCCACCCCTTACTGTCACCTCATGTTGTCATGAACCCCCAACCATAAAATCATAACTACATCATACCTGTAATTTTGCTACTGTTATGAACTGTTTCTGATAGTATTGGGCAAAAGCGACCCCTTTCATACAACCCTGAAAGAGGTCCAGACCCACAGTTTGAGAACTGCTGTTCTAGATCCAGACTATACCAGGGGGAGTGTATTAGTCAGGAGTCTTTAGAGTCACAAAACTTATGGAATGTCTCTCTATATTGAGGGAATTTGTTGTGATGACTTACAGTCTGTAGTCCAACTAACCCAACAATGGTCAGCTGTGGATGGGAAGTCCATGGATCTGGTAGTTGCTCAGTCCCACTAGGCTAGTTATTTCAGCTGGCCTTCTGTCTAAGCTAGAAGCTTGAAGTAGGCTCCAACAGATGTGCTGGCCAGTAAGTGCAAGCAGGTGAAGAGAGTGAGTCTTCCTTCTTCCAATGTCCTTATGGAGGCCTCCAGTAGAAGGTGTGGCCCAGATTAAAGATGTGTACCACCATGCCTGGATCTGGGACTTGCTTGTCCCAGGCTGACGCAGAGGTCTCCTTGCCTCAGTCTCCTGGGATTAACGGCGTGTACTACCTTGCCTGGGCCTAAGCTCTCCATGGCCACTATGGCCTCAAGATCTCTGAGCCAAATCCAGGTCAGAAATGTGTGTCTTCCAGCCACAAGATCTGGATCACAGGTGTGCCCTCCAATTCTGGATCATAGTTCATTTCAGATATAGTCAGTTGACCACCAGAAATAGTCATTACAGGTAGATATACACTAGGAAAGGGTATGAGAGGCTGTCCGGGGAATGCCAACTTCCTGCAAATGGATGTGAAGGGTTCTGATCTCCTGCTGGCTGAGATGCCAGGACATTTGGAAGATAGGGCCTGACCCTGGCCCCAGACACAAGCGTCGTCCTTCAGTCAGTGGGCTGATTTGCATGCTCTATTGTGGTCCAGAGACTTCCCCATGCCTGTACCACAAGCACCCAGAGCACAATACTGCAGAACTCTAGGTCGGCCTTCCTGCTTCTGGCCATGGACTGCCCCGGTTGCCTGCCTCTGCTCCTGATGGGAACATTTGTGGCAGGTAAGACACATCCAGGAATGAGGTGGGGGTTGGCACCAGCTTGGGAAAACTCATGCAAAGAAGTGAATCAACAGGGTAAGTGGGGTGGATCCTAGGAGAGGCATTGGGGTAGAGCAGAGAGCCGGCTGTAGGCAGCTCTGTCCAGGACTAGGGGGAAGCCAAGGTCCACACTGAAAGTGGCTTTCCGTGTGGACCTTGGCTTCCCAATTTGTGGGTCTGCTTAGACTGTGGTCCTTCAGCAACTCTGAGGAGAGGGCAACTTCTTGCCTTTCTTTCTCAGAGGAGGCTAATAAAGATGGGCAGCCCCCTGCTCCACAGACCCTTTAAAAGGCAATCCTCTGTGGCCAGCAGTTTGAAAGTCAAGATGACAGTTAAGCATTCTGAGAGGTCTGGAGGGCAGTTACTTTGTACCTGAGGTTGAATTATTAGATTGAGGGGTAAGGGTATTGAGAAGGAAGGTAGGTACTAGGGGGACCTAGAAGGCCACACTTGAACACTAGGCTCTCAACTGAACATGGATTCTTGGAGACAGGACAGTAGTGCTAATTTAGGGGTCACTTATTCACAAGCCCCCATTCGCAGAGGAAAACAGAACGGTAGATGGAGCAAACTATGTCTCACAGAACCATCCAGGGCACTAGGCTCTGAAATATATTTAGGAGTGGGAATCTTTGGTCTGATAAAATATTTGTAGGAAGGAGCCCAGGCTAGCCCTTAGTGGGTCTGTGTCTTTTTCAGTCTTTCAGCCAACTCTGACCCAGCCTGACGCATTCTCAGTCTTCCCAGGCCAAGACGCCCATCTCAGCTGCACCATTAATTCCCAGCACGCCACCGCTGGAGACATCGGGGTGTCGTGGTACCAGCAGCAGCCAGGAAGTGCTCCCCATCTTCTCTACTACTACGCAGAAGAGGAACACTATCGGCCCGCTGACATCCCCGACAGATTCTCAGCTACCGTGGATGCAGCCCACAACGCCTGTATCCTCACCATCAGCCCCGTGCTCCCAGAGGATGACGCCGATTACTTCTGTTCCATCGCCCACACCTTTGAACCCTAGGTCTGCCCCCCGACCTTGGGCCTCCTCTTTTTCTCTTAAGTCTTGCTTTCTTTTTCTTTTTCTTTTTTTTGGTTTTTCCAGACAGGGTTTCTCTGTGTAGCCCTGGCTGTCCTGGAATTCACTTTGTAGACCAGGCTGGCCTCGAACTCAGAAATCCGCCTGCCTCTGCCTCCCGAGTGCTGGGATTAAAGGCGTGCGCCACCACGCCCGGCTTAAGTCTTGCTTTCTTTCCTTCCTCTGTGAAATGAGTTAATAACACCACAGTCCTGAGAACTGTGAGATCCTGTGTAAACAAATAAATAAAATAAATGTCAGATCGGAGGATGTGGAGATTGGGATTCTGATGATTGTACTCTGAAGAGGAGACACCTGAGATCCTACGGGAACGTGGCCCAGCTTTGTCCCTATCCCTTAGGAGTTTAGCTTCCCTCCTGGCCTTCCAGTGACCTGAAGATAGTGAAACAGGAACCAACACTTGCCACCCTCCCCCCACCCCCGCCCCCAAGTCCTGCATGGCTGATTGTGGTCCAACGCTCATGGTTCTTGGGTGGCTGGTCCCCATGGAGTTCATGCTGATGGGGAGGGGAGGGGCAGCCCTGCCTCTTTTTGAAGTCTCTGGGCAGGTTCCCAAAGATCTTGATGGTTAGAGGCAGGTGTTCTCAGAAGGGCCCTGAGAGGCAGAAATGAGGATATTGAAAGCAGGTAGAAGATTATGCAGCATCCTTCCCCACTCAGAAACAGTGTGTTTTACTGATTCCCTGAGGGAAGCTTTCCCACAGATGCGTTACCACATCTGAGCAGTCACGGCCAAGGGGTGCCACAATTGACAAAGGGCAAACTTTGCTGTTAGAAGTAGAACCGAGTGGGACTGGAGCTTTCTAAAACATTCCTGAGCCAGTGTGGTGCCACAAGCCTTTCATCCCAATACTCACAGAGACAGAGGCAGGTGGATCTCTGTGAGTTCAAGGACAGCCTGGTCTGCAGAGGGAGTTCCAGCCATCCAAGGATAGATACATAGCAAGCCCTTGTCTCAAACCAAAACAAAATTCCTGGGCTGGCGGGGGTGGGGGTGTCACAGATCAGCGATAAGAGGATTTGCTAAGTATAAACAGTGGCCCTGGGCTCAACCCCCAGGATATAAAAAGCAAAGAAACACACATAAAAACGTGCATAAAAACAGACGTGTCCAGCTGCTTCGCCGGGGCTCTGAAGAAGTGTCTCATTTCTGGAGATGAGCATCCAGATGCCGCGTTTGGGGGTTACGGTGTCCCAGAAGGGTCTAGCTAGCTTACACTCTGACTATCTTCTCGCCCTTCTCGCTTTCATCCCCCTTCACCTCATTGTGGTCTTATATGAGCGGTGGGGGAGGGGGGCATGTCTGCCCAGGGTTACCTTTGAATAAAGGATCTCGAGCCTAGCCTCAAGGAAGGTTCAGCTGTAATTGGAGGCTCTAGACTCGCCTTTCCCAACCTCAGTATTTTCCTGTGCGCTCCGTCCAACGCGGGCTCCGCTCTGCCCAACGCGGGCTCCGCTCCGCTGTGCCAGAACATGCTTTAGGGACACCAGGCCACCAGCGGCCAGGCTCAGCAGCAGGGGCACAGAGATGATGAGACCTCCTGAGGCCTAGAGTGGTCCCGGAAGTGCCCGCGGGTGGGGAAGGGTAGGGTAGTTTGCTGGGGTGGTGCTGGGGGTGGGGGACACCTGGTGAGCAGGGCACCAGGCCCTGGGGGAGCCGGATGTGGCTCCGCCTCGCCGGCCAGCTGGTGATCCTGTCCCTGCCCAGATGCTCCCCCCTGCGTCCTCTCCACTGATCCTCCCCGCTCCACCACCAGACCTACCTATGGCTCAGTTGGACCACCGCGAGGGTGCCCCAATTGGCGCAGGATCTGTGGGGAGCTCGGTGCGCGGATCTGCGGCCTCTCACGGTCCTCCAGCTTAGAAACAGTGATTGAGCCTAGCGTTTGTCCTGTGCCAGGCTTTGGTGGGGGGTATGAGTTCCCGAGAGAGGTGGGCGGTTTGGGGTTCTAGATCTTTGGATTTTCACTCTGGAAACATTTAACAGAGTGTTGGGGGGCAGATAAAGCACTCGGTGGTCGTCTCACCCCTCCCTTACTCTCCAGCAGCTCACCATCTCGAAACTCATTAAGTGTGGCACTGCTACACGTTCTCAGTCAGGGTTACTAAATGGTCATTGCGACAACTCAGAACGTTTGCAGGGCACGAAGAACCCTAAGCACTGGGAAGCCTGAATCAGGATTGCCAACTGGCCTCTGAAGGCAATCTTGGGCAGCGTGCGGGGTTCTGTTCTTAATCCCAGCAATGGGCAGATCTTTGTGAGTTCGAGATTATACTGGTGTATATAACAAGTCCCACGACAGTCAAAGCTAAACCACGAGATCCTATCTCAAAACCCAAATAAATAACTTAAAAAAAAAAAAAAAAAAAAAAAGGCAAGCTTGGCTTTTTTTTTTTTTGCTTATTTATGAGTAGACAGCGACACCATGTGGGGAATCTAAGCAATTTCAGACCGTGTCTTAGAATGTGGAAAGAGAAACAGGGACTGAACTCCCCATCTCAAGGGTGTTTTTCTCTTTAAATTTGCCTATTCTTTCTAGGTAAGATTAAATACTTGGAGACGTACCAACAGGTCTCCCTCCGTTAGTATAGAGTGATTTCGCTCCTGAGGTTAGGAGTTATCTTTTGGAGAAATATCTCCCCCTGGCGGCTCTAATGCATATCACATACTTCGATCAAATCCAACCCCAATCCTATTAATCCCTCAGCACTAAAAATTCCCAATTTAATAGTTAATTTGTAATTTAAAAATACAACTAACGATTTTTTGCTTCCAGTGTGGTCTACTACAAGGATAATCCTGAGATTTTCTTTCTTTTTTCTTTTTCGAGACAGGGTTTCTCTGTGTAGTCCTGGCTGTCCTGGAACTCACTTCTGTAGAAATCCACCTGCCTCTGCCTCCCAAGTGCTGGGATTAAAGGCATGCACCACCACTGCCCAGCTTCTGAGATTTTTGAAAATGTTTTTGATAAGCTACTTATTCTCCAATGGTGAAATGAGCCAATTAAGCCAAATTAAAGTATACAAAGGCAGGTTTAATGGGAATCCGCTCTCAGGTGGATTCACTGGTCCCAAGGACCAAATGAGGCCTGAGAAGTCACCAGGGGGAAGGAGACAGAGGGGAAGAGAAAGAGAAAGACAGAGTGTATGTGTGAGTGTGTGTGTGTGTACATGCACAGGGAGAAATGGAAAAGACTTATTGGGGGTTAAGAGCACTGACTTCTCTTCCCAAGGTCTTGAGTTCAGTTCCCAGCACCCACATGGCAGCTTGAAACTGTCTGGTGCCATCTTCTGGTGTGCAGATGTACATACAGCAATACCCCCCCCCCCCCCCACACACACATAAATATTGCAACAGAAACGACTATGTTCACCCAAAATTCAAGAGACAAGTCATTTCGTGTATGGGAGGAGCACTATGGGTGAGAAGCACATCTCATACTTAGAGTCAGTCCTAACGATTCTGATTATTCCCATCCAGGTAAAAATCTTTGCCATTTAGGCAGCACTGCTATTGCAGTCCCTAGCCGACATCTACCACCATCTACTTAACAAATAGCCCGTTATTGTATGTATTATATACATTTGTACATCACGTGATGCCTAATCTTGCTTGTCAGCTTGACCACAACTGGAATCAACTAAACCCCAAGCCATGAGGGATTATTCCTGACTGAATCATCTGAGTGGGGAAGATCCACCTCACATCTGGATCTTTTGAGGAAGGGAGTAGTCTGAAAGCTAAGCCACAACTTTGGTTCGCAGTCCGTGTAAAAGGACATACAAGAAGGGTGTTCCTGTTACTCGGGCATTCCTTCGTTGGTCTTTGTTGTGGATCTGGTTTGTTGCTTGTATTATGTTCATTGGACTCCCAAAATTACAGGGGAATTCACACCTCGACACATAAGACGCTGAGGGCTCCTGCTCCCACTTGGCTTTGATTGGTAAATACAGTTTCCGGAGGCAAAAGGCTGGGCAGGGAGACAGAGGCAGGACTTCTAGAATTCCGGGACAAGAAACATGGGAGAGGGAGAAAGAAGACTGCCATCCCAGAAAAGAAACAAGATCCAGGGTTGGGACTGCAGAAGAGAAAGCTCTTCCCCACTCTTACATGCTGATTGCTTTCTCTTCCCTGCCCGCCCATGCAGAGAAAATAAATCATTTAAGAGGTTGAATTGCGCCGGGCTTGGTGGCACACGTCTTTAATCCCAGCACTTGGGAGAGAGGCAGGCGGGTTTCTGAGTTCGAGGCCAGCCTGGTCTACAAAGTAAGTTCCAGGACAGCCAGGGCTACACAGAGAAACCCTGTCTCGAAAAAACAAAACAAAACAAACAAACAACAACAACAAAAAGACAAAGAAGTTGAATTGCAGCTGGGCAGTGGTGGCGCACGCCTTTAATCCCAGCACTTGGGAGGCAGAGGCAGGCAGATCACTGAGTTCGAGTCCTGCATGGTCTACAGAGTGAGTTCCAGGACAGACAGGGCTACATAGAGAAACCCTGTCTCAAACAAAACAAAACAAAACAAAACAAAATTTACTTGCATAAAATGGCACGGTTCCTGAGGTTAGCTCTGCCATCCAGAGCTGTGGCTGTGGTGAGATAAGCCAAGGAAGCGCCTTGGCACACAGTTTAAGTGCCAAAAACAACAAACAAACAAAACAAAAGAAAAAAGGAATTGAGGTAGATACCAGTTTGATATCACATTTTAATTAAAATTAATGCGAACATCCACTAAGATCAAATATAAACCGAAAATGAAGACGGAAGAGATGTTACTGGTTTCAAAATCTGCTCCATGATCCGCTATAGCTTATAAAGACGTCCTTAACGACCCTTCTTCAGTTGTCCCACGTTAGTCCCATCTGCGCCAAAATTTAGTCAAGGATGATCCTTTGCGGCTAGTGATGGAGAGACAGCATAGGGACTGACCTGGCAAGGTTCCCTCTCTCCCTCTCCTTCCCTCCCCTCACCCCCTCCCGCTCTGTCTCTCTCTTTCCCTCTATTCCCTATAGAACTCATGACCTCTCGAAGAACAGTCAGTGCTCTTAACCGCTAAGTCATCTCACCAGCCTCACAGCCCCAGGTTTGTTGTTGTTGTTGTTGTTTCGAGGGCTTCTCTGTGTAGCCCTGGCTGTCCTGGAACTTACTCTGTGGACCAGGCTGGACTTGAACTCAGAAATCCGCCTGCCTGCCTCTGCCTCCCTCTGCCTCCCAAGTGCTGGGATCAAAGGCGTGCGCCACCAGTGGTAAGTAGTCTTTAGCACCTGGGAAGAATTTGGTGGCAGAGCCTCTCGGCACCACAGTGGCTTTTCCCAGGATGCCTTGCGAACCAGAGCAGGAACCGGGTACAAAACCGTTGTTTAGGGTTCGGGCTGCGAGTGCTCCCCTGTGTCGGAAACGCTGCCATGGACCCCGCGGAGAGCCACCACGGCGTCACCTGGAACCAGAGCATCCTGGGCTTAAGTCTCCACAGCACCACAGACACACTGGTGATGACGTTCTACCTCTTGCTGGTCGTGTGCGTCGGGCTGTGGGTATGACGTGACCTCTGGGCTGGGGTAGGCCACTTCCTGCAGAGACCTGACCTCTGCCCGCCTGACCATTCTGGAGCTTCAGAAGGGATGGCCCTGCCCACCTTTGCCTAGCCCCTCCCACTCTTCCAACCAAGCACCAGCTGTTAACCAAGCCATTCTAGACCATTGACCTTTCCTGTGCCCTATAACCGTCCCACCCCGCCCCCAGCCCCGAAATACTAGTCAAGTAACTCACGCGTGCTTGCCCTGCTCCCTAGAACCCCAAACCCGGATGGTATTTTGAAAGCCCCTGTGATTGATTGACACAAGAATGCTGCTCTAACATTCTGTCCTCTCTATCCATCTGCAGATCTAGCCGATCATGCTCAAAGTGTCTGAGATTTTCATTTCCAGCGTTCTAATTTCTAATTTCTAAATCCAGAGGCATTATAAAGCACGCAAGAGGATGTCTGGTGGTTACATCCAAATAGTATAAGACTTTTATTTATAGAAGAGACTTGAGCTAAGAGAGTCTAGGAACCAGTTCTCCTCGCACGCCAAGGCAGGGCTCCACTGTGACTTGAACTGGGATCATGAAAGGCTAAGTAAGAGGAGGAGGAGGAGGATGGAGCTCAGATACAAAGTTGTCTGACGTCTGACTTGAGTGGAAGGGAGATCCTGAGCGCACACATCCATAACACTTAGTATCTCCCTTCGCTGGCTTCAGTCATGGGAATTATATTTCCAGGTGACCTTAGCAGGGACTCCTAGTATTTGAGCATCAATTCTGGGGTTCTTCCTCCAGCACTGTTATAAGGAATTCTCCCTGCATCCCAGATTACTCTCAGCCCTAGCTGAGGCCCATGTCTGGCCAAGCTTTGAGAACCAGTAAACCTGTTGCCCCTACTATTCTTCTTGGAGACATAAAAGATGTATTATCTGGCATATTTTGATCCCTCTCCTTTTTTAAAAATATTTATTTATTATATGTAAGCACACTGTAGCTGTCGTCAGACACTCCAGAAGAGGGCATCAGATTTCATTATGGATGGTTGTGAGCCACCATGTGGTTGCTGGGATTTGAACTCAGGACCTTTGGAAGAGCAGTCGGCACTCTTAACCACTGAGCCATCTTGCCAGCCCCGATCCCTCTCCTTCTTTATATTATCTTTTTAAAAAAGATTTATTTATTTATTCTTTATATACTGTTCTGCCTACATATATTCCTGATGCATACCAGAAGAGGGCATCAGATCCCATTACAGATGGTTGTGAGCCACCGTGTGGCTGCTGGGAATTGAACTCATGACCTCTGGCAGAGCAGACAGTGCTCTTGATCTCTGAGCCATCTCTCCAGGTCTCTTTATATAATCTTTACATTTCTGAGAAAGGGTCTCACTATGCATCTCTGGCTGACACTCACGATGTAGACCAGGTTGGCCTCAAACTCACAGAGGTCCACTTGCCTCTGTTCCTGAATGTTAGGATTAAAATTGTGCACCACCACACCGGCTTTAAAAAAAAAATTCTTCAAGACAGGGTTTCTCTATGTAACAGCCCTGGCTGTCTTGGAACTTACTTTGTAGACCAGCTTGGCCTTGAATTCACAGAGATCCACCTCCAGGGCAGAGGATCAAGGTGTTCGCCAAAACATCCAGTTTATACCCAGCTTTTGTTTGTTTTAAAATAAAAACAATCATACACTTTTGTTAATTACCAAATGCTTTAACATTCAGTGTATGTCTTTGTTAGGGTTTTACTGCTGTGAACACACACCATGACCCAGGCAACTCTCAGAAGGACAACATTTAATTGGTACTGGCTTACAGGTTCAGAGGTTCAGTCCATTATCATCAAGGAACATGACAGCATCTAGGCAGGCATGGTGGAGGAGAAGCTGAGAGTTCTACATCTTCATCTGAAGGCGGCTAGCAGAATACTGGCTTCCAGGCAGCTAGGATGAGGATCTTAAAGGCCACACCCACAGTGACACACCCACTCCAACGAGGCCACACCCTCTCCAACAGTGTCACTCCCTGGGCCAAGCATATACAAGCCATCACAGCATAACAAGCACAATGTACACAAAGACTTAAGGAAGGAGTTAGGTTTCTCCCCTCAGCCATGTCATCTTTCTGTGATAACCAGAGAATGTATCTTTTCTCTTCTTTTTCAGTGCTTGGGCAAACACTCAGCCACGCATGTCTATTCTGTATGATCAAATTATACATATTACCCTGCAGTGTGCTGCCTCTCTCTACCGATGTATCTGGGGAGTCAGTCCCTCGTACAGACTAACCCTGAGAGACCTAGCTTGTATTTAATTAGCTGCACAATAGTCAGGCCAGCATACGACGCCCAGTTTCTCTATGGATTGTATTCCACCAGAGGATTCTTGTTGCAGGCTTTACTGTCACACAGTCGCGGGACAGTAAAAGACTTCTTCCTGGCTGGCCAAAATCTAGCATGGTGGTTGGTAAGTAAGCTTGTATGTGACTGTGTGCTTGGGGAAATGTCTGGGTTGGCTCATTTAGTGCTTTGATTTAATGTCTTAAATCCGAAATAGTTTGAAGTTGCTGGAGAGATGACTCAGAGGTTAAGGGCACTGTCTGTCCTTCCAAAGGTCCTGAGTTCAATTCCCAGCAACCACATGGTGGCTCACAACCATATGCATTCCTTTTTTAACTCTGCCTCTGTGAAAGTATGGAATGTGCAGGTGTGTGCATCCCTGTGCTCGTGCACAGGCCAGAAAAGGACCTTGAGCATCCTGCTCAGTTTCTCTTTGCCTTGCTCCCTTGGAACAGGGTTTCACACTGAATCTGGAGCTAGGCTGGCAGCTAATTGAGCTCCTAGGAATCCTCCTGTCTCTACCCTCCACAGTAATAGGGGGTAGAGATGCACAGCAGCCACACCTGTTTTTCGATGCAAGTGTTGAGGTTTGAACTCAGCACCTCATGCTTTAGCAGCAAAGCACTCTGACCCACTGAGCCACCACTACCACCAGCCCAATGTTCATATTTAAACTAGTTACAGTGCCTTATAGGAGAGGAAATAAATCTATTGGGAGGTGCTCAGGCCAAACATAGATAAAAGCCAAACCTGGGCTTGTTGGATATAGAACACAGAAAAGATCTCTCAAAGGCAGGGCGATGTAAGTGGGATTTGAAGTGGACCATGCCTATTTCAGGTAAATGGACTGTGAGGTGTTCTGAGCAGCGGGTACTGCGTGTACCTAAGCTGGTGGTACAGAATAAGTTGGCACTGGATGGAAGGGGGTGAGGTAGAAGGTAGAATCATTGTTTGTATGATAAATAATGTTTTGGTTATTGTATTTGTTAAGGTTCTCTAAAAGGACAAGCTGATAGGTATATGTATGTTGTATATGTATGTGCTGTATATGTTGTATACGTATATGCCGTGCATGTTGTATATGTATGTGCTATATATGTAAATGTTGTATATGTTGTATATGTATTATGTTGTATTTGCATATGTTGTATATGTATATGGTATATATGTATACGGTGTGTGTGGCACATGTTTGTATATTCTATATGTATATGATGTATATGTTGTATATGTATATGCTGTATATGTTGCATATGCATATATTGTATACGGTGTATATTTTTTATATGTTGTGTGTGAATATATTGTATGTAAATATGTTGTATGTGTGCATGTTGTATGTGTACATTTGTATATGATTTTTAAAAGATTGCATATATATCCTCATGACAGAAGGGGGCATCAGATCCCATTATAGATGGTTGTGAGCCACCACGTGGTTGCTAGGAATTGAACTCAAGATCTCTAGAAGAGCAGCCAGTGCTCTTAACTGCTGAGCCATCTCCTCAGCCCCTAGTCTATGTTGGAATCCTGATGATGCTGTTTCTAATGTTAGTGAAGGAAGGCTATGGCAACAGGATAGATGTACCTGTCAGAGGAGGTGAGGGCGAGCAGGCAGTGAAGGTTTCCTTCGTCCATATCCTTCTATCTGAGCTACCACCAGAGGATGCTTTTCACCCCCACGGTCTTCCTGCTTTAATAATCTGATGGAGAGAATCCCTTGCAGGAAGAACCAGGTTGTCTTAAGGTTACTACTATGGTGAAGCACCACGACCGAAAGCAACTTGGGAAGGAAAGGGTGTATTAGGCTAACACTTCCACACTGTAGTTCATCACTGAGAGAAGTCAGGAGAGGAACTTACACAGGGCAGGAACCTGGAGGCAGGAGCTGATACAGAGGCCATGGAGGGGTGCTGCTTCCTGGCTTGTTCCTCGTGGCTTGCCTAGCCTGCTTTCTTACAGAACCCAGGACCACCAGCCCAGGGATGGCCCCACTCACAATGGGCCGGGCCCTCCCCCATCAATCACTGATTAAGAAAATGTTTTACAAGCTTGGCTAAAGCCTGATTTTATGAAGGCATCTTCTCAGCTGAGGCTCCCTCCTCTCTGATGACTCTAGCTTGTGTCAAGCTGACATAAAACCAGCCAGCCCACCCACAGGTCCAGCTGAGTTGACAACCATCATTAACCGTCAGAGTTTTAGAAGCTGATGCTATCCAGGACTGACTCAAACCCCTCAGCAGAAGAGACTTCCGACCATGTACAACCCCGCACCTGTGCTGGGATGGCCCTGGGAAAAAGAGGATTTTGCTTGGGTTTATTTCCCATTCTCTGATGCATATGTATGCATCACCTACAAGTCCAAAGCAGATGCTATCTCCCGCTGACTTGGTCCAGCCAGCATAATGTCATCAATATAGTGGACCAGTATAATATTATGTAGAGGAGACAGCCAACCATGACCCCTTTGGACTACTTCCTAACATGGGGCTGGAGAGTTCTTATACCCTTGATACAACACCGTGAAGGTATACCGCTGGCCTTACTAACTGAAAGTGAATTGGTTTTTGGTGGTCCTTGTGGATAGGTATTGAGTTAAAGGCATTTGCCAGATCAGTAGCTGCATAACAGTTACTGGGAGATGTATTAATCTGCTCAGTTAGGAAACCACACCAGGCACAACCACAATTGGAATTACTACCTGGTTATCTCTGCAACTGACCTGACTCCTTCACAGGTCAAATAGGAGAATTAAGGAGATGCGGGGGAAGCCACACTCCTGCTTCTTTCAAGTCTCTGATAGTGACTCTAACTTCTGCAGTTCCTCCAGGGATTCTTTTTTTTTTTTTTTTTTTTTTGGTTTTTCGAGACAGGGTTTCTCTGTGTAGCCCTGGCTGTCCTGGAACTCACTCTGTAGACCAGGCTGGCCTCGAACTCAGAAATCCACCTGCTTCTGCCTCCCAAGTGCTGGGATTAAAGGCATGTGCCCCCCACTGCCCGGCCAATGTTGGTTTTGGTTCACTATTTTCCCTGGCAGCAGCAACTCCTAGTGGCTTCTATTTGCATTTCAGTTCATAACGACCCTCAGTATACAGGTCCCAGAAACCATGTGGGAATTCTGCCAACTTCTAAGTATATTTATTCTAATTATACATTCTGGAATCGGAGAAGCTACCACAGGATTAGTTTGGCAATGTACTGTACCTACTAGAGGGTCACATGATTCTTGGGTCTCCTGGAATCTGTGTCCATTCAGAACTAGTATTCGATGACTCTGGAAGTCCGATTGTTTTCCTGTCTGGAGCCATATGGGACAAGCTAATAACTAGTAGGTGATCATCCTGAAGTAGCCTGCCTCAGATTATTATATAATCTGCGACAGGTGAGCCCTCTTTAAGCAAGGCTGTGAGGGACTCATTTTAGGAAAGATTCCTGCTACTAATACGCTTTTCCTGTTATTGTTAAACATATATAACAATCACTAAGTAGTAGCACACCTCTTTGGAGCAGATCCACAAAGATGTACTATCTTGAAGTGATGTTATATAGACAAATAGATGACTTAAGTCTTTATGATGATCCTATAAGAATTCAGAAAATTATATCTGTGATTATTAAGCTCTTTTATTGTTTTTTTGTTTTGTTTTGTTTGAGACAGGGTTTCTCTGTATAACCCTGGCTGTCCTGGAACTCACTTTGTAGACCAGGCTGGCCTCAAACTCAGAAATCCATCTGCCTCTGCCTCCCAAGTGCTGGGATTAAAGGCGTGCGCCACCACGCCCGGCTCTATTAAGCTCTTTTATAACAGGACTGCTATCAGGTCCTTTTCTGGTAGTCAAAGCTGCAATGAGAACTCTGTCAGTCTCCCAAGTGGCACTAGTTAATTGCTGTTAGATGGTAACCAGACTTTCTCCTACCCAGAGTACATTTCAAGAGGTTGTAAAACCATTAACCAAAGGTCATAACAAGGGAACTAATGATTTATTATAGGTGCCAGGACAGAAGATAAAATATTGATTGGATCTATATATACAAAACTTCACTAATAACTTAGTTATGGTTTTAAACCTTCAGTGAATCTGTGGAGCTGAGACAGGTGGTGGATGTTTAGCCAGATAATTACTCCTAATGGATTTGCATGGAAACATTCACTGTTGTAAACTTCTATTTCAATTTATGATTTGATTTTCTGTGTGAATTTATGATGAACTTTTTTTTTTTTTTCTGAGACAGGGTTTCTCTGTTTAGCCCTGGCTGACCTGGAACTCACTTTGTAGACCAGGCTGGCCTCCAACTCAGAAATCCGCCTGCCTCTGCCTCCCAAGTGCTGGGATTAAAGGCGTGCGCCACCACGCCCGGCTTGATGAACTTTTTAACATGTGATCATATATTCTGAATGATATTTATGGGCTGAGGAAAAAGAGAAGAGTCAGAACTGGGAGATAGGGGTGAATGGCATTGAGGTGAGAACTGAGCTGAGGAGAAGTTTTTAGACAACACTTTCTAGATTAGAAGGAGAATGCAGAGTGGAATAGCTTAGAAATTATAGGAAACATAAAATACTAAGAGAGCAATGTGCAGAAGGCAGAGGAAAAGAGGGAGAAAGAAGATGTTGCAGAGAGCAGAAGGAGCAGGTAGACTTCTCCTTACCAAGGGACAGAACAGGTCCTATGATAAGGACAAGGCAGATTTAGTCTTATTACAAGAAACAAAGCTTTTTTTTTCCTTACAAACATGGCTTTAACTCATTTAGCATTAAAACGGTAGAAGCCTTTCTTTCTCTATTTAATAATGATCGGAGCGAATTTTCATCCAGAATGAGTGAGGTGTTTTTTTTGTTTTGTTTTGTTTTGTTCTGTTTTGTTTTTGAGACAGGGTTTCTCTGTGTAGCCCTGGCTGTCCTGGAACTCACTTTGTAGACCAGGCTGGCCTCAAACTCAGAAATCTGCCTGCCTCTGCCTCCCAAGTGCTGGGATTAAAGGCGTGTGCCACCGCTGCCCTGCTGAGTGAGTTCTTTCGCACCGGTGCTTGGTCTTTTGCTCCATATGCATATGTAAGTATGGATGTGTGAGTGAGTATGTAACTGTGAGAATGTATACATGTGTGGAGGTGTGTGTGTGTGTAAGTATGTGATTGTGAGAGCTGGGCCCAACTGGGTTTGAATGAAAATGAATAAATGAGCATGAATGAATCTGTATATGAATTTATGTGAGATTATGCCTATTTGCTTATGTAAAAGTTTTTCCTTCTGGGAGTGTTATTCTCTTCTCCTGGTTCAGTAGAAGTTTATTGCTCCAAACTTCCCCCTAGCCTGACAAGCGAGAGGCATCTGGACAATAGGGAAAAGGCTCCAGCAATTAATCCTTAACTTAATCTCCTGCTGTTTTAGGATGAGATGCTAAGTGCCAGAGACTACATACAGTCTTTGGCCTCAGAGGATCACAGAAGGCAGGTCAGCTACAATAGCATAGTAACTTAAATAAGTAAACTTTTTATTATACAGCAACCCTAAATTTCTCGTAAGACAAAGTCTTACCCTCTTCATATGCTCTTCCCCCTCCGCTGCCTCAAGAAGAACCAACAAGAAAGAAGAAACACCCCACACTGGGGCTGGCCCCTGGCAGTTTTTGTGTCCTTGTGGTACACTTATTCTGTAAAAGACTGTATATTCCTCTGGGGAAGGGTGGGGAAAAGGCTACTAGTCAAATACTTGGGTATTGTAACATGTTTCCTCCTTAAAGAGACTTGTGGATCTATAAACGAACTCAAGTCTGGGAATTGGTTGACTGGCATAATTGCCTGCTATTGTGATCCAATATAGCTTTTCTTTTATTTGTTTTAGAGTTTCCTTTTCTACTTGAAAAACAATGTTTTATTTATTTATTTTATATATGTGAGTACACTGCCGCTGTCTTCAGACATACCAGAAGAAGGCATCAGATCCCATTACAGATGGTTGTGAGCCACCATGTGGTTGCTGGGAATTGAACTCAGGACCTCTGGAAGAGCAGTCAGTACTCTTAGCCACTCAGCCACCTCTCCAGCCCTGATTTAGAGTTTCTTTTCTGTTTAATTCTAGGAAACACCATGCTTGATCAGCCAGCTCCAAAAGCCCATATGAGCCATTATAACCCTCACTCTGCTGAACATTATGAGCAGGGTCACTGTGGGTATGGCTCTGCCCCTGCTGCCATGTGACCCCTGCTGCTCCAGGGTACTAGTAAACCCATTAAATTGTATTCACTTATTCTTTTGTTTGTTTGTTTTGGCCACGTTTCTCATTTAGCGGTCTGTAGTTGTTTAACACACATTGGAATGGTCTTACGGGGGTGGGGGAGGGGGAAAGGTAGCTTCTTGTAGATTCCCAAGGAAATGTCAAAAGCAAACCATGGGCGGCATCCATCTGCTTTTTAGGGTTTCTGGGTAAATAGTACTTCCCCAGGCCTCTGTTACACACACACACACACACACACACACACACACACACACGAGTCACTACTATATATAAATATATATATATATATATATATATATATACTACATATATCGCATATAGTATTATATATATAAGATATAATATGTAACAATATATTATATAACACAATATATGTTATAATATATGATATATTATAATATATGTTATGTAACATAGTTTATATAACATATAGTATACTGTATATTATACATAGTATATAGTACATATATCGTATATTAAAGGGATATATATATATATATATATGTTATATATAGCATATAGCATATGAGCTCAAAGATTAATAGGTAATCTTGTGGTAACCTCAAAGAGATTAATGCAGACAAATGGTGGCCTGGCTGGTGAGGTTTCTTTTTTTTTTTTTAGATTTATTTTATTAATATATGTAAGTATACTGTAGCTGTCTTCAGACACTCCAGAAGAGGGAGTCAGATCTTGTTGTGGATGGTTGTGAGCCACCATGTGGTTGCTGGGAATTGAACTCTGGACCTTCGGAAGAGCAGTCGGGTGCTCTTACCCACTGAGCCATCTCACCAGCCCCCTTTTTTTTTTTTTTTAAAGATTTATTTATTTATTTATTATATGTAAGTACACTGTAGCTGTCTTCAGACACTCCAGAAGAGGGCGCCAGATCTCGTTACGGATGGTTGTGAGCCACCATGTGGTTGCTGGGATTTGAACTCTGGACCTTCGGAAGAGCAGTTGGGTGCTCTTACCCACTGAGCCATCTCACCAGACCCTGGTGAGGTTTCAGAAAGAAGTTTGGGAGTCCCTCAAGGATTCTTTTGGGCCATTTGCGGGATGCTTTGTACCAAGAATCTATGGTATCTGGCTAGTTGCGGCTGAAGACTCAGCTGTGATTAACAGTAGACCATCACCAGTGACATAGGACTGATTCATTACTGGGATGGTCGGTTCATCTGTGTTAAGTGAGACCAGCATTATAGTGAGTTTGCGGATATACTGGGATGCATGAGGCCTTGTCTCAAAGTGAAGAAATAAGTCATGCTCAAGAAACAAACAAACCAGCCGGCCATGGTGGCGCACACCTTTGATCCCAGCACTTGGGAGGCAGAGGCAGGTGGACTTCTGAGTTCGAGGCCAGCCTGGTCTACAGAGTGAGTTCCAGGACAGCCAGGCCTACACAGAAAAACCAAAAAATCCAAAAAAAACAAAAAAAAAAAACAAAAAAAAAAAAAAAGAAAGAAAGAAGAAAAAGAAAAAAAGAAACAAAACAAACCAACCTACAACTCTCCCAGCTTCCACTTTTCTCCAGAGGGGTTCTCCCTCAGGCACAATTTCTGTTCCCAAATTCACTAAGTGGCTGAGGGTGACCTTGAATTTATGACCTTGAACTTCTTTCTGATTCTCTTGCTTCCACCTCCCGAGTGCTGGAATGGCAGGTTTTATGGGCTTTGCACAGGCTTGGCAGGTGATCTACGGCTGAGTCACACTCAGCCCGAAAACACAAACACTAAGGGCTCTGACACGCAATTGTCTTCTGGTTTTCAGATGGGCATTTCCATTTATTCTTCAAATATTGGCAGTGGCCACTATATGGCCCTGGCTGGCATAGGTGCGACTTCAGGGATTGCTGTTGGGGCCCTGGAGTGGAATGTAAGTAATATCTTCTGCAGCAACTTATCTCTACCTGAGCATTTCAAAAATGTCTCATAGACACAAAAAAACCTGCTTTTTAAATCTCGAGTGACCGTTAAAGACACCTTGGAAAGTATCGATTAATGGACAAGTCTTTGGTGTTCCTTTTCTTTTCTTAAGATTTATATATTTATTTTATGTATATGATTACACTGTAGCTGTCTTTAGACACACCAGAAGAGGGAATCGGATCCTATTATAGAGGGTAGTGAACCACCATGTGGTTGCCGGGAATTGACTCAGAACCTCAATTAAGAGCAGTCGGTGCTCTTAACTATTGGGCCTTCTCTCCAGCCCACGTCTGTGGTTTGCAAAAGGATTATGTTGTTTGTCATTCTCCTTAGTAAGACAAGGGTCAGGGTATGTGTATGCCATGGGCCATGGGGATACAAAGAATGTTAGATCAGTCAGGTGGGGAAGAGAGCCCCACATTGAAGTGTATGCATCTTTCTCTATTGGTATACAGGAGCACAGATGTGTGCGCGCACATAAGCACACATACATAGAGAGTCTGTGTTTTTTTTTTTTTTTGTGTGTGTGTGTGTGGTTTTTTCGAGACAGGGTTTCTCTGTGTAGCCCTGGCTATCCTGGAACTCACTCTGTAGACCAGGCTGGCCTCGAACTCAGAAATCCGCCTGCCTCTGCCCCCCCCCCCCCCCCCCCCCCCAGTGCTGGGATTAAAGGCGTGCGCCACCACGCCCGGCGGCGAGAGTCTGTGTTTTGAAAACACATTGAGAAAGGGTTCAGCCAAGCTCCCTGAGATGGCCAACTAATTACTACAAAGTTTCCAACTGGAAACACACTTTAAAATGATAAACAGCATAAAATAAATCATAAACCATATGAAATATTGCATTATTTATTGAGTTGATGGTTTTGTTGTGGGAAATAGAACTTATTCACCAAAAGGATAAATTAATTAATGAATGAATCTTGCATCATTCACCTATTTATATAAATCATTTGTCTGTTTTGATCAATGAGAAATCTACTATGCTTTATGTTCTTATAAACTATAAGAGATAAGGAATACTTCTACAGAGTCCAAACCTAATAAAACATCTTTTTCTTTACCACCTTGTCTCTTTGCCTATCCTCTTCACTTTTTTCTTTCCTCCCCTCTCCTCCCCTCTTCTTTTTCCTCTCCCCTTCTCCCTCCCCCACCCTCTCTGCTTTTCCTTTTCTTTCTTCTCTTTGAGAGCGCACCTGGAGCTGGAGAGGTGACTCAGTGGTTAAGAACACTGACTGCTCTTCCAGAGGTCCTGAGTTCAAATCCCAGCAATCACATGGTGGCTCACAACCATCTGTAATGGGATCTGATACCCTCTTCTGATGTGTCTGAAGTCAGCTACAGTGTATAGTGTACTCATAAAATAAATACATCTTTTAAAAGAGAGAGAGAGAGAGAGAGAGAGAGAAAGAGAGATATCTCACTACATAAATCAGTTAATAAGAGACATTAATTCCCTGTTCAAACCTCTTGCTGTCCTCCTGCCTCTGTCTCCTGAGTGCTGGAATTAGATATGCGTTCTGCCATGTTTAGTTTCTTTTCTTTGTTTAGACTATTTTTAAATTGATTCATATGACATTGTAATTCTTATCCAGGAGTAGAAAAATAAAATGCTTAAAAAAAAAAAAAGCAACTTGGAAATGGACTAAGTTAATAAACTTTCAAAGATAATTTGCCTGAAAGCTAGGTTTTTGGTGTTGAAAGGTCTGTGTTTGGGTCTTTATTTGTAAGTGCCTATTAGTGACCATCATCAGGTTTGAAGCAGACAGTAATAGAACCTGCATCTGTCTTAAGAGCTTGACCTGCATGGCCCCTGATTTAATTCTGCTTTTTCTTGGTTTCAGAGTATATTTATGCTCTTTCTTCTTGGTTGGATATTTGTGCCCATCTATAACAAGGCTGAGGTAAGTCCATTATCATTTACTCTATAGTTTATGATATTTTTTTAGAAAAACTAAATATTGCAACCGGGTGTGGTGGCTCACGCATTCGGGAGGCAGAGGCAGGCAGATTTCTGAGTTCAAGGCTAGCCTGGTCTACAGAGTGAGTTCCAGGACAGCCAGGGATACACAGAGGAACCCTGTCTCAAAAACAAAAACAAAAACAAACAAACAAAAAAAACTAAATTAAAAAATCCCCAACTAAATATTGCATGTGTAGTACATGAGCATCCTAGGGACAGATTACACTTGGTCCATCTTTTGACGCTTCGCTAAATCTGCAGATTCCTAAAGTTCCTTGGGTAGACAGACACAACCATCGGTTTACGCAGGAGCTTACCTTTTAATGCTTTTTACAGAAAATATTCAGAAACATTAAAAAATAAGATGTGGAGAAGTGAAGAGAACTGTCATGTTAGCGAGTAGAAGACTCAGCACCCTGAAATGTTATTTCTCTCCAGTTGGCCTGGAAAAAAAAATAAAAATTTTTTCACGGGATAAAATTCCACACAAGAGGCAAAAAATGGGCTCTGTGAGAAACTTGACATACTTATTTTAAAGTCAAAGGTGTAAGAATAGTGAAGGTGTTGTCAAAGAAAGACAGAACTGTCTGAGACTAAATGTGGACATTCATTAGAAAGGGTAAAAAGCCTGAATTGTATTAATTCAGGGAAAGCACATTGCTGTGACTTAGACAAGCAGCCTTCAGAGGCTTAGTCTCCATGCCCTGGTGCCACTGGGAGGTGGTAGATGCTTTAGAGATGTAGAGTGAGGAGTCTTCTAGTCATTATGGAATGTTAGGACCCCGGTCCAGTCTTCCCTCTTTTTCTTCTCTCCACAAAGTGAATAGCTTCCTCTACCACACTCATGTGCTATGATGCTATCACAGGGCCACAGCAACTGGCCCAACTGGCCATGGATCATGAGCCAAAATAAATACCTAAGGTATTGGTTATAGTAATAAAAAGGTGGTTACAAGCCAGGTGTGGTGGCGCACGCCTTTAATCCCAGCACTCGGGAGGCAGAGGCAGGTGGATTTCTGAGCTGGAGGCCAGCCTGGTCTACAAAGTGAGTTCTAGGACAGCCAGAGCTATACAGAGAAATCCTGTCTTGAAAAACCAAAAAACCAAAAAAAAAAAAAAAAAAAAAAAAAAAGGTGGCTACAATGCAGACACTGCCGAGGGGGGAAGGGGAAACACCCAGATCCCATCACGTCTTCACTTGCAAATGTTCATTGCAGTGAGTCACTGGTCTGGCTTAAGGTCTGTCAGTGAGTTCAGCTATCCAAGGAGGCGATGCAGCGTGAGGTAAAGCAGGTACACACACACTTGGTGGATGAAGCAAGGCTCCAACCACTTTAGTTTTTCTCTTAGACCTTATATACCTAAACTAAATCTCTCATGCAGGAAAAAACCCACACACATTACAATCCTTTCTCTTATTTTAAGATTTATTTTATTTATATGAGTACACTGTCGCTCTCTTCAGACACACCAGAAGAGGGCATCAGATCCCATTACAGATGGTTGTGAGCCACCATGTGGTTGCTGGGAATTGAACTCAGGACCTCTGGAAGAGTAGTCAGTGCTCTTAACCTCTGAGCCATCTCTCCAGCCCTCTTTTACTCTTCTTGAGGCAACAGAAAAACAAGAATCTATCCAGTCTGCATGCTGGATACATGAAGTTCTCAAGGCACACTAAAGTTCATCAGCAAATTTATAGCTATAAGAACAGAAAATTAGATTTTACAATAGACATAGCCCAGTCTTAACAGTGGCCACTGAAATTCAATTACTCTCTTTGATCATTAGCCTGTCTCCTGCAGATGAAAAGCTCTTCGCAACAAGGTCCACTTTGTTCTTGCTCTCTGACTTTACCAGACCTTTTGTTTAATAACTAAGAACGTGTTTTTGAAAATTTTTTCCATTGTGCCCTAGGTTTTCTGCTAGAAAACTTCCTGACCTGACCTGATTTAATTAATTATAAAAAGGCACCTTAACCTAATTTTTTTTCTTTTGTTTTTCGAGACAGGGTTTCTCTGTGTAGCCCTGGCTGTCCTGGAACTCACTTTGTAGACCAGGCTGGCCTCCAACTCAGAAATCTGCCTGCCTTTGCCTCCCAAGTGCTGGGATTAAAGGCGTGCGCCACCACGCCCAGCTTTTAACCTATTTTTTTTTTAACCTAATTTTTTAAGCCATACATATCTTTAAATTTTTTCTATGATGTCTTCAGCTAAATCATTAATCTATCTGAGTGGCAATGCTTTTTGGGAAATAGCCACTATTGTTATGCATTGTGATTGCATTGCGATTGCATTGCCTAGTGGGGAATTAGAAACCATGAGACAAAAACAAAAAACCCAGGGTGATCAAGTCAGCAACAAGCTCAGTAAGACCTAGCAGTAGCAAGGGGTCTTCAGGAAACAGGAGACCCTCGCAGCTTGGCTGACTGGTGAGTTTTCCTCGGGTTGCAAAACTAGCTGCAGTTCCTCTTCCTGCATGGCTACCTCTAAGGTCTCTGGCTTCTGTCACACCGTCAGTACTGGATCCTCACCTGGACTCCTCCTGTTCTCGGATGTCACCCTTTGTCATGGGGAGCCCTCAGCTTTAGATCATCAGGACCAGCCCTTTCATATACTCTAACAGTTCACAAATGATGTAGATTTTGGGGTGGGCCAACTCAAAGCCCTGGATCTGGGAGACTGCTGACCTTGTTAGCCTGCTGGGCTCTCCAGCATCTGTACCACCAGGGTGAGCCCTCCAGCCCAGCTCAGGCTAGGCTGGCTACCCAATAATGCCATTGGCTGGAGGCAGGGTCTACCCTTTGGCTATCATACTGTCAGGGCACCGTACCCAGGCATCCAGAGCCAGCTCCACTGTGCACAGGGCACACTGGGTGGGGGGACTTTTAATAACAGCTTTTATTTCGCTAGGGGTTTTGGGTGTGTTTAAGTTGCTTATCTGATCCTGATTTAACGTTGATAAGTCATGTATGTCAAGAAATGTATTCACTTCTTTTAGGTTTTCCAGTTAGGTGGAGTGTGGATTTTTAAAGTATGTCTTTATGCTTCTCTAAATTCCCCCAGTGTCTCTGGTGCTGGTGAAAGACTCCAAGAGGAGCCCCTTGCTCAGGCCTCAGGACAATATCGGACACCCAAGAACTCAGGATAGACCGAGCTGGTTGCAAACCACATGAGGCTTTATTCAGGGAAAGCCAGAGCTCTGGGGACGACTCATATCCCACGCAGGGGTAGAGGAGTTGACCTCGAGGGGAAAGAGGTCCCAGTTTTTATAGGCCCTCATGGGGGAAAGGAGAAGGGGGAGAGTAGGGGATTTCCAGATCTAAACAATATCTATTCTCAAGACATGGGTATGGGAGGGGTACAAGGAAAGAGCCTGGTGCAGGTATAGCAACTCAGGATTGGCCGGGCTGTGGTTGCTGGGGAGATTTTCTGACTCTTTCTTAGCAACCAATATTACAAACACTTGGCAATGGGCTTCATCAGTGGGCACACACATGGGTTCAAGGAATGGTCAAAACATTGGCAGACACACAGGTTCAAGGAGTGGCCAGAGCATTGTGCACCTCTATTTTTCTAAATCAGTGAAGCTAGTTCTGCTAACAGTGACATCTATCTTGCCAATTTCAGGGCTTCTGTGACCTTTTACATTCTGTCAGGATCTTTCATTGGCACCCTTTTTCATCTGTAATTTTATTAATTTTTTTCTCTTTACATCTTTTAGTTAACTTGGCTAAACGCTTGCCAATCTTATTAATTTTTTCTCAGAGAACTAACTCTCCGGTTTTTTGATTCTTTGTATTTTTAAAAAAAAATTACAATTTTATTGATTTACGCCCCGAGTTTGGTTATTTCTTGCTGACTACTCCTTTTGTTTTTTTGTTTTTTGTTTCTCAAGACAGGGTTTTTCTGTGTAGCCCTGGCTGTCCTGGAACTTACTCTGTAGACCAGGCTGTCCTCCAACTCAGAAATCTGCCTGCCTCTGCCTCCCGATGTGTGCCACCAATGGCCAGCTGACTACTCCTTTTGGGGTGTTATTCCTTCTTTTGGCTCTAGAGCTTTCAGGCATGCTGTTAGGTTACTAACAGGAGATCTCCAATTATTTTATTTTATTTTATTTTATTTTAATGTAGACACTTCGCACTATGAGCTTGCCTTTAGAACCTCCTTCGTGTGTGTCATATGGTCTGGGTGTGCTGTGTATTTGTTCTTTTCTTTTTCTTTAAATGATTTTATTTTATGTGTGTGGGCGTTTTGGCTTCAAGTATGTATATGCACCATGTGTGTGCTCTGCCCATTTGTGGGGAGTAGGGGTGTGTGAGAAGCAGTTCAGGGGAATCACCAGGGAATGGAGGATACAGGGAGGAGGAGTCTGCGACAGGGCTGGGGAGAAAAGGGAAAAGATTTCTTTTCTTTTTTTTTTTTTTTTTTGGTTTTTCGAGATAGGGTTTTTCTGTGTAGCCCTGACTGTCCTGGAACTCACTCTGTAGACCAGGCTGGCCTCGAACTCAGAAATCTGCTTGCCTCTGCCTCCTGAGATTAAAGGCGTGTGCCACCACACCTGGCAAGGGAGAAGACTTTAATGGCGGACCAGAAGGACGGGGAAATGGCCCAGCTGAGCCCGGCTTCAGACTGACCACGTGGATCCCAGGTAGTGAGTGTTTCTAGGTATTGGCAGCTGACACAAAGAAACGGTAATGGGCTAGAGGAGGCATGAGAGGGCCACCGGAAGTGAAAGGACAGCTTTTCAAAGACTCTTAAAACTCTATGCTCAACATGTCTAAGTGTGCCAAAAAGGTCGGAATCGTTGGGAAATACGGGACCCGCTATGGTGCCTCCCTGTCGGAAATAGTGAAGAACACTGAAATCAGCCAAGTACACTTGCTCCTTCGGTGGCAAGATCAAGATGAAGAGGCCAGCTGTTGGCATCTGGCACTGTGGTTCCTGCATGAAAACAATGCCCGGCAGGGCTCGGACCTACAACACCACAGTGTTGCAGTCACAGTGAAGTCTGCCATCAGAAGACTGAAGGAACCGGAAAAACCAGTAAAAGCGCTACAGTCTGAGACTTCCCTAATAAATGGGTTATTTTACCTAAACAAACTAACAAAACAAAACCCAAAGCAATCAATCAATCAAAAAACCTCTATGACAAACAGGTTAGAATTAATATTTCAGAAAAAAAAAACCCTACAAATGCAAATAATCATGGGGAAAGATTTTTATCCATTATAAGAACAAATGCTAGCTTGATATCAGATACAGCTTCAGGCTCCTTCTGCTCTCTCCTGAGCTGCTCAGTGGGTTTCAGGCACCTGAGTAGAAAGAGGAGAGGCCCCAGGAAAAAAGCAATGTGTCCTACACATACCCACAAGCCCCAGAGATAGGAGGTGCCCAGAGACAATCTTCCACAAGGAACCACGCAGAAAAGACATCGATGTCGTGGGGAGAAAGAAGGTGGAGATGAGACACAGGTTAGGCCTTGCTTGAGGTTCCGAGGCAGAGAGGGGTAAACAGCTCTGGATTGCTCAGCTTGTGTTTCCAGGATTCCAGCAGAGGACTATTGTCTCCAGGAAGCATGGGCTGGGTGGAGAAGCACTGGTTAACTTACTGTCTAACTGGTTAACTGCACTGGTTAACTTACTGTCGAAAGCATGTTCTAACTCGGCCCTCAAGGAGGCCAAGTCTCTTCCCAACCAGAAAGACTTTAAAAGCAATTATTTTATTTAGATTTTTGTTATTGTTTCATGTGTTTGAGTGTTTTGCCTGTCTGTATGTATACCACATGTATGCCTGGTGTCCAGAGAATCTGGAAAAGGGCATTAGACTCCCTGGAACTTGCTTCACAGACAGTCGTGAGCTACCATGTTGGTGACGGGACCTGAACCCAGGTCCTCTGTTAGAGCAACGAGTGCCCTCAACCATTGAGCCATCTCTCCAGCCCCTGGAAAGATCACTTTTTTTGTTTGTTTGTTTTTCGAGACAGGGTTTTTTGTAGCTCTGGCTGTCCTGGAACTCACTTTGTAGACCAGGCTGGCCTCGAACTCAGAAATCCACCTGCCTCTGCCTCCCAGTCACTTTTAAAGATGCCAAAAAAGTCATAAAACAGAAAATTTAAGGGCTGGAGAGATGGCTCAGTGGTTGAGAGCACTGGCTGCTCTTCCTAGAGGTCTTGAGTTCAATTCCCAGCAAACCACGTGGTGGCTCACAACCATCTGTAATGGTATTCAATGCCCTCTTCTGGCGTGTCTGAAGACGGCTACACTGTTCTCACATACATAAAATTAATTAATTAAAAAAAAGGTGTGTGCCACCACCAGCTTCAAGTAAGAAAAAAAAAAAAACCTTACAAAAAAAGCAACAGAAAATTTAAAAGTATCTTCAGTTACACCAGGATAGCTAAGAGACAAGTAGAAGTTCCAGCTGTGACATACGCTATGGCTGGCTCCACACGGGATGTCTGATGAGTCCAGGGGTGCTATCTGGACAGATGCTTCCTTCACAGCTCTGGAAAGGAGATAGACCTGCTGACACCTTAAACTTGCAGCCTCTACAACTGAGAGACAATAGTTTCATGCACGTGAGAACACTGTCACTGTCTTCAGACACACTAGAAGAGGGCATTGGATCCCCATTACAGATGGTTGTGAGCCACCATGTGGTTGCTGGGAATTGAACTCAGGACCTCTGGAAGAGCAGGCGGTGCTCTTAACCACTGAGCCATCTCTCCAGCCCAAAAGACAATAGTTAACCTGTTGTTTAAGCCACACCAAGCAGCGCTTCTCAACCTGTGGGTCACAACCCTTGGTGGTGGGGTGTGTAGAGCCACCCTTTCACAGGGGTTGCCTAAGACCATCAGAAAACACAGACATTTACATTATGATTCACAGCAGCAGCAAAATTACAGTCATGGAGCTGGGCGTGGTGGCACACGCCTTTAATCCCAGCACTCGGGAGGCAGAGGCAGGCAGATTTCTGAGTTCGAGGCCAGCCTGGTCTACAAAGTGAGTTCCAGGACAGCCAGGGCTATACAGAGAAACCCTGTCTCAAAAAACCAAAAAAAAAAAAAAAATTACAATCATGGAGTAGCAATGAAAATAATTTTATGGTTGGGGGTCACCACAACATGAGGAATTATGTTAGAGGGTTGTAGCATTAGGAAGGTTGAAGACCACTGAGCTAAAGTGTTCTCACTTGTTATGGAAACCCAAACAATCAACTTGGAAACAGCATGGGGACTTTAGAACCTTTCTGGGAGAATGATTGACACATGGCAGCATATGACGCAGAGCCAAAGAAGGCTAAGAGAATGAAGCCTATGTGAGCTTAGACAAACGTCTCTAGGCACCGTAAGGACCTCAGCCAAGTCTTTGTGAATCTGGTTGTCTTAGTTAGGGTTTCATTGTTGTGAACAGACACCATGACCAAGGCAATCCTTAGAAAGGACAACATGTAATTAGAGCTGGCTTACAGGTTCAGAGTTTAGTCCATTATCATCAAGGCAGGAAGCATGGCAGCATCCAGACAGGCATGGCTCTAGAGGAGCTGAGAGTTCTATATCTTGTTCTAAAAGGCAACCAGAAGAAGACTGGCTTCCAGGCATCTAGGAGAAGGGCCTCAAAGACCACCCCCAAAGTGACAAACTTCCTCAAATAAGGCCACACCCACTCCAACAAGACCATACCTCCCAATCGTGCCACTCCCTGGGCCAAGTGTATTCAAAGCACCACACTGGTGGAATTTGAGTTGGAGCTCACAAAAGACATATGAAGGTAGGCAGACAAGAACACACAAACTAGCCAGGGCAAAGGGAGGCAATATTCTCTTCCTGATTTACTTTTCTTGAGCCAGGAGCTGTTGGGGTCAAGTGGCACTGTAATCACTGAGGGCACAGTTCCTGTGCTCATGGTGCACACTGCCCAAGATGACTGTGAAAAAAACAGGATCCTCTGGGACACCACCATCTGACTGGACTGTTCACACAAGGGCGACTGAGAACTGCCTGAATTATCAGGTTCTATCTTCCACCAGCCAAATGTGACAAAGAACTCCTGTTTGTTCCATAGTGGATAGTTTATCATTATTGCACATTTACAATTAGCTAGGTTTCTTTCCACAGATCCTGGAACCTAAGCTGCTGGTAGACAGCTGTCTCAGTCAGAATTCTACTACTGTGACAAAACACCATGACCAAAAAACAAGCTGGGGGGTGATATTTGGCTTACACTTCAATATTGCCGTTCATAACTGAAGTCAGGAACTCACACAGGGCAGGAACTTGGAGGCAGGAGCTGATGCAGAGGCCATGGAGGGGTGCTGCTTACTGGCTTGCTCTGCATGGCTTGTTCAGCTTGCTTTCTTATAGAAACCAGGACCACCAGCCCAGGGGTGGCACCACCCTCAGTGGTCTGGGCCCTCCCCCATAGATCTCCGATTGAGAAAATGCCTTGCAGCTCATGGAGGCATTTCCTCAACGGAGGCTCCCTCCTCTCTGATGACACCAGTCTCTATCAGGTTGGTGCACAAAACCAGCCAGTACAGAGCTATGCTGCCTCTCCTCCCTCCTTGATCACACCTCAACTGGCACCAAAGGCAGCAATCCCACATCTTGTACTCCGGAGCTGTCTCCACCATCCGGCAGGAAAGGCCATCCCGTGACCTGCCTCCCGACGGCTCACCGTCTGACAGCAACTTGCTCTGTTGCCTTTGCCTTTGCAGGTGGTGACGTTGCCAGAATATCTGAAGAAGAGGTTTGGCAGCCTCCGCATCCAGCTGTTCTTCACTTTCATTTTCTTAATCGTCTATATCTTCAGCAGGATCTCGGTGAGTTTTTGCACAAGGAGAAGGGACCGTCTGGGCAAGTCCTTGGAATGCCTCTCCACAGAGGTGACCTTCCTCCTCTGAGGAATGATGGGGAGGGAGTGTCATCTAAGCAAAACTGTGTTGAGACCGTCCAGCGATGTACCTCCTTGTCTCTACTCCCAAGTCTTTCTTCTCTCTCTCTCTCTCTCTCCCTCCCTCCCTCCCTCTTTCTTTCTTTCTTTCTTTCTTTCTTTCTTTCTTTCTTTCTTTCTTTCTTTCTTTCTTTCTTTCTTTCTTCTTTCTTTCTTTCTTTCTTTCTTTCTTTCTTTCTTTCTTTCTTTCTTTCTTTCTTTCTTTCTTTCTTTCTTTCATGTTAGTACACCATAGCTGTACTGATGGTTGTGAGCCATAATGCAGTTGCTGGAAATTTGAATTCAGGACCTCTGCTCTCTCCAGCCTAAAGATTTATTTATTACTACATCTAAATACACTGTAGCTGTCTTCAGACAGCACTAGAAGAGGGTGTCAGATCTCACTACGGATGGTTGTGAGCCACCATGTAGTTGCTGAGATTTGAACTCAGGACCTCTGGAAGAGCAGTCAGTGCTCTTAACCGCTGAGCCATCTCTCCCACCCCCTGTTATTCTTTTTATAATGAGCACAGTGCCAGTGTGTGAAAGTAATTTATCGGTGTATTTGCTTATTAAGTGTCTTCTCCATTTCCATTCAAGTGACCTGAGACCATGGGTCTTTTCTGAGGTGTTGACTGCACTGCCTCCTGAACCTAGTTTTGCACTGAGCAGATGGTTTTCACTAACCAAATGAGTGACACTTACCACATTATCTTTATCCCACACGACCTCAGTGAGGACAGAAGCTAAGCTTTGCCAATCTTTGTCTTCATTGTGGGAATAAATCCTTGGGTGAATCTCTGCCCATTTATTCTTTTTAGTATTTTTTTAAAGATTTATTTATTATTATTAAATACACTCTCACTGTCTTCAGACACACCAAAAGAAGATATCAAATCTCATTACGGATGGTTGTGAGCCACCATGTGGTTGCTGGGATTTGAATTCAGGACCTTCAGAAGAGCAGTCAGTGCTCTTACCTGCTGAGTCATCTCGCCAGCCCTTAGGTTTTTTTTTTTTTTAAGATTTATTTACTTTCCAGGGCTATACAGAGAAACCCTGTCTCAAAAAACCAAAAACCAAACCAAAACAAAACAAAACAAAAAATGTATTTACTTTATGTAGATAAGTGCTGTATTTGCATATACACCTGAGTGTCAGAAGAGGGCATCAGATCCCATTACAGATGGTTGTGAGCCACCATGTGGTTGCAGGGGGAATTGAACTCAGTACCTCTAGAAGAACAGTCAGGGCTCTTAACTGCTGACTGATCTCTCTCCAGCTCCATCTGTACCCATTTTATACCTGAATTTGGAAGGCAGAAAAATAAAGAGAAAGGGCAGCCAGGTAACGTCTGTGCAGGTGACTCAAGGTCGGTGTCAGCTCAGCCAGTGGCTGACAAACCCGGTCCGCAGGTCAATCCAATGAATGGCTGCTCTGTGCAACCCTTGGGGGTGAGACCGACTCTCATACCTAATTTAAAGGGTTGCAAAAACTAGAGGCAGTGTGCTGTACAGCCCTCAAAGCCTACAACATTTATCATGTGGTCGTGTGCAAAAAGTTTGCCAACCTCGGAGCTTGTTAAACGTATGGGTTCCAGTGAATCTGGTAGTCATCTACAAGTACAGAGAACTGAAAGTCTCTGTTGATGTCTGAGGCCCTAAGCTACCTCGAGGCTGGCCAAGCACTGCTGGGGCCCTCACTTTGTTCTCAGCTCTTCTTCTACATACAGTGGGGTCTGGGATGTCTGGAACTGAGAACCTGTTATCTCTAGCCTCTGTGAGGCCCAGAGACCTCAGACTGCCCCCTGTCCACCCCCGAGGACTGGATCCATAGCTTCACACAGACAGACACCCACCGTGGAGAGTCTGGGCAGTCCTCCCCATCTGCCCGCCCAGAGCACTGGAACTCTGGCAGAAGGTAGTTTCTCTCCCACCCCCTTTATCCCCCCATGCCCGCTGCCCCACACTGCCCAGGGGCCACCTCTTTCACATGGCTTCCAAGGCCCCTTTCATTCTGGGGTGTTTGTTAATTCTGCTGGAGACGAAGGTGCATCTGCTAACCTTGCTCCCATTTCAGATGGAGATTGGCTTTGGCGCCATGTTCTTGAAAATGGTTTGGGACACTGATATTTACCAGACCATGTTGACCGTGCTGACGATCATTGGCATGTATACCATCACAGGTGAGGTCGCTCTAACCACTCGGGAATTTATACTGACAACAATCACTCAGCGGAGTACTAGGAACTACTGGGGCTTCCCCAAGTCTGTAGATGTCAGGAAGAATACTGGTCGGAGGTACCTCTAGGAATCATATTGGGTTGGATCAAACTCCTTGAAGAGTGATTGATAGACAGGTCAGCAGCGGTCACATTTATGGGGAAAAAGGGCATGACACTGTGGGTGACCAGGTGACAAAGTGGGAGCACACAAAGCAAATGAAGGGAAATGAGATAGGCCCTGGAGGCAGTATGGGCCATGGACATCAACATGGTTTCAGGAGGCAGCACAGGCTACTTAGGTCCGTATTCCCCGCCCCCTGCCCCACCTCTCAAGCCTCAGAGCCCAGTACATCAATAAGGTCTCCGTCAGCGGCACACAGCGTGGACATCCTAGTGACAGGGATGCTGAAGAGTATCTCGTAATTGACGTAATTGACGTAATTGATGTAATTGACGGTTACTGAAGGGAGAGGGGGTGGGGAGGGACTCACTTCTGTTTCAGGGACTGACCTTTGCAAGTTTGACCTGCTCTAGTGCCTATATGGACCACACAGCTTGGACTTTAAAAATATCTCTCTCTCTCTCTCTCTCTCTCTCTCTATCTCTATCTCTATCTCTATCTATCTATTCTTTACTTGGGGAGGCCATCAGGGTGGGTGGAGGTGGACCTGGAAGAACTAGGAAGCATTGGGATGCATTCTGTGAAATTCCCAGATGGTCAATAAAAAAATTTTTTTGTTTTTGTTTTTTTGTTTGTTTTTCAAGACAGAGTTTCTCTGTGTAGCCCTGGCTGTCCTGGAACTCACTCTGTAGACCAGGCTGGCCTCGAACTCAGAAATCCACCTGCCTCTGCCTCCTGAGTGCTGGGATTAAAGACGTTCGCCACCACGCCCGGCCTGGTCAATAAAAATATTATGTTATATATATAAAAAGGGCAAATCTCACGTCTGCAGCCTCTGCCTAGGGTAGGAGCTCTCAACAGTCATTTTTATTCCTCACAGTGTGACCAGAGGTCAAGGAGAGAGAATCAGAGGGAGAGAAAGTGGTCAGCAAGTTGCCCAGTAGTGGCAAGGAGTCTAAATTGGCTTTTTCTTCCTAGCGACATTTGGTGATGCTCGGGAGACAAGTTTGGGTTGTTAAAAGTGGGCAGGGACTGAGAGAAGGTGCTATTGAGCTGGTAGACACCAGGGACAGTGCTTCCAGACTGAGTCTCTGGGATCAAAGATATACATGTTTGGTTAGGAAACTGGTCAGAGTTTATTTTTTTATTTATGTAAAAACCATGGAGAGCAAAAGAAAATTGGGACATAGAAAGTCTAAGTATTCTACCGCTTCGATGTGTCTTCCGTTGCTGTTGCTGTCTGGGGACGGATAACATCATTTGGACACAGAAAAGAAGGAACAGTTAGTGAATCAAGACAAACACGCCTGAAACAAACGGGCGAGCGAGTGGCACATTAACTCAGGAACTGCCCACAACTGCTCTCACTACAAAATGTACTTGTAGGCACAGAACAGAGAGTTCTGAAAAATGTATCGCGTTAGCACCCTCAGAATTTATCCCATTGCTTTTAGTGGGAGTTTTATTGGTTCACCAAAATTGGCAAAACTGAAAAAAAAAATCCCCCAAAGCCCAGGAATTATGGGAGGGAGGGAGGGAGGGAGGGAGGGAAAGAGGGAAGGAAAAAAGGAGGGGACAGGGAGGCAGAGGTGGAGTGGGAGGGGGAGAGGGATGAGCTAGACTTAGCAGATGCAAATCTGTAAGGAATCTGAAAGGAGATTGGGTGTGGGGCAGGACGTACAGCACAGGCAACTGAGAGGTCGCTATGAGCAGGAAGTACTTGTGGCTTTTCTTTTTTTCTTCCTCTTCAGGTGGCCTGGCCACTGTGGCTTACGTTGAGGGCTTACAAGCTGGTATTATGATTTTGGGGTCAGCCTTGTTAATGGGTTATGGTGAGTAAACGCCCCACCCCCAACCCTCCCGTCCCACCCCCCAGGCGAAATCTTTGAATCTAGGGTTACACTGGGGGGTGGGGGGGGTCATGAGCTGCCACATCTTACGCATCTTAAGGGGGTGAAGATGAAGTGACTGGACTAGTCAGAACCCAAGAGCAGGTCAAAGGTCATGCACCCTCACTGCAGGGGTAAGGGGTGGGGTGAAGTGGTGAAGTGCAGATGGTGGACTCCAGGGCTGTGGTCCAGAGCGCTCCTCCCCAGACCATATGTTGTCCTTGGCCCCTTCCGTTTGCCTGCTCAGGTCCAGAAGAGCCACCTCCTGCTGTGTGATTCTACACACCCAAATCACCGCCACACAGGACACCCTGCTGTCCCCATAGACCTCAATGATTGCTTCACGAGTAAATCACACACACTCCTTCCAAAAGTTCTGGAGCTCACACAAAGTGTCCTTTACAGAAAGTAGAGCCGGAGGAGTTAAGGCTGTACTAAGAGTGAATTAATAGCCGATTCAGAGGGTTCTGCAGAATGGAGGCGACAGGCGCACGTGTGGTCTACGTGCAGCCTCAGAGAGAAGACATTAAACATTCCACTATTTAATACTAGTTGTAGGCTGTGTGGAGATAGGCAGCCTTTTGCAGAGTCCTTTTGTTCCCACTTTGTTCAGACTGTTTACCAAGAGTGACTTTTGCCGGGCGTGGTGGCGCACGCCTTTAATCCCAGCACTCGGGAGGCAGAGGCAGGTGGATTTCTGAGTTCGAGGCCAGCCTGGTCTACAAAGTGAGTTCCAGGACAGCCAGGGCTGTACAGAGAAACCCTGTCTTGAAAAACCAAAAAAAAAAAAGAGTGACTTTTGAGCTGTAACAAGTGACACACGCACACGCGTGCGCACACACACACACACACACACACATGCACCTCCCTTCCTCTGATTTTCATCCAGCCTGTAAGGGTTTTGCTCTTTTTTTTTTTTTTAAAGAGGATTTATTTCTTTATTATATGTAAGTATACTGTAGCTGTCTTCAGACACCTCAGAAGAGGGCATCAGATCTCATTATGGATGGTTGTGAGCCACCATGTGGTTGCTGGGATTTGAACTCAGGACCTCTGGAAGAGCAGCCAGTGCTCTTAACTGCTGAGCCATCTCTCCAGCCCGGTTTTGCTCATTTTAACAGGCTGAAAAAGCGTCTCATTTCTCAGAGTTGTTTTACTGCTTAACTCCCAGATCTGGTAAGATTGAGCACTTTTCGGTTAATTTAGTTTCCTTCTTTATTACTGGCTCATGATGCCTACTGTATTTCTTCCCAGAACTTCCTTTTGGCCACTGATGTATGTATGAGAATGGTTGTGAGCAGGAAGCAAATATGTTCTTTCAGGCTGAGAGCCAGTCTCTGTGTTGTTGGTGCGCATGCATGTGGTGGTGCTGGAAAAGGTGGAGGAGTGTGCACGTGCAGAAGTGTGGCGAGAAGCAGGAGGAGAGTCTGTTGTTTTGCTTTAGCACTTTTGCTAGGATTCCCAACTCTAACTCCCTGACGCTAGGCTAGAAAGGCCCAGAAATCCTCTCATCTTCACGCGAGCCCTACAAGGCTGTGGTCACACAGCCACACTTGCCTCTTACAACTTTGTTGTTGTTGTTCTTTTGGGAATTTCATTATGTGGATACTGTATCCCATTTCCCTCCTCCCTGTGTTCCCTGCTGTGCCTTCTCACATTCATGACCCCTGATTTTTAAATTATTATTTTTATATGTATGCACATGTGAATTTATGAACACACTAGTGTTGCTCATCTGCAAATGTGTTTAAGACTGACTGAACAGAACTGGATACCCTGTCATAGGGCTTGCAGAGAACTAATTCTCCCTGTCTCAGCATCTGTTAATCACCTGTAACTCACCGGGTGTGGTGGCACATGCCTTTAATTCCAGCGCTCAGGAGGCAGAGGCAGAGGCAGGCAGATTTCTGAATTCGAGGCCATCCTGGTCTACAGAGTGAGTTCCAGGACAGCCAAGACTACATAGAGAAACCCTGTCTCGAAAAACAAAAACAAAAAAGTCACCTGTAGCTCTTCATCTAGGGATGAGACGTTGACCTTTGAAACTAAAAAGCCAAATGAAACTGAGAAGTGAGATACTCTTTCAGCCTATCAGATGAACAAAATTCTTAAAGTCTTAAAACATCAAGCACTGGTTGGAGTAGGGTTAGGAAATAAATTAGTCTCATTTCCCACACCCACATGGGCACACCAACTAGTGGTGTCATCGAACAGGCCTCCTTTAGGTGCTCAAACTGTCGAGATTTCACGGGCTCAGCTTCCTTCCCGTATAATAGAAGACCTTCAAGTCTTTCAGCTCTTGCCATCTTTACGAAGATGAAAGTTCTGACTTGATTTAAGTAGTCTTAGGAAGTTAGCTTGATTTAAATACTTTTGGGAGAGTTTAGGGTAGTTGAAAGAAAGCAGAAAGTTAAGAAGTTAGGACACGTAATAGAAAGTTTTAAGGTAGAATCAAGAATGAAGTTTGCGCCTTCCTGATAGTTTGGCTTGAGTTAGAGAAGGGAGCACAGTGAGTGTTCGTGCATCACAAGCATGTAATTGTAGAGGCAAGAACAGGCTTGGGACAGGTTAAAATGAACGAAGAAAGCATCCACTCTAGGTTAAGCCTGAGTTCCTTGATCTTGTGATCTAAGGATGAGGTAACAGGTTTTCACTGTGTACCAGGTTATAATAAAGAGCAAATAATTCTATTATGGGTACAAGAACGGAAGATTAGCCAGCCTCACTGATCAGGACTTCAGAAATGTGATGTGAGATTGATGGCCTGCTCCATAGTAAGTACAGGTCGTTGTCACCCAAGCAAAGGGAGACGCTTGCTGCTATAGACTTGACCTGCTTAAACCTTGTTAATATGTGACCAAAAAGTTACTGCTTTGCCGTCACAATGAGCTTGTGGAAAGAAAGGTTGGTGAGAATTGTTAAGTTAGATATAAGCTTTATATGAGAAATATGTAATCAATATCATGTTGTGATTCCCTTTTGCCTAATGATTTTAATCTGTTTTCAAAGAATATGTTTTTGTGGTAACTGTCCCTGGAAAATGTGTAACTTGTGGTTATGAGGTAATTTTCTTCCTAACAGAAAAAACTTTGTCTTAAGGGGTATAAGAAGGGATTAAGAGAAGAAATAAATCGCTGGAGCTTGTCTTTTGCTTCAGGCATTTTGTGTGTGTGTGTGTGTGTGTATGCGTGTGAGTGTATGTGTGAGTGTGTGTATGAGTGTGTATGTGAGTGTGTGATAATGTGTAATTGTGTGTAATTGTGTGTAATTGTGTATAATTGTGTGTATGAGTGTGTATGTGAGTGTGTGTAATTGTGTGTATGAATATGTGAGTGTGTGTGAGTGTATGTGTGAGTGTGTATATGAGTGTATATGTGAGTGTGTGAGACTTGTGAGAGTATGTAATTGTGTGTATGAGTGTGTATGTGTGTGTGAGTGTGTGTGCATGTGTGTGTGTGTAATTGTGTGTATGAGTATGTGATTGTGTGTGAGAGTGTGTGAGTGTGTGTGTGTGCATGTGTGTGTGTGTGAAATTGTGTGTATGAGTATGTGATTGTGTGTGAGAGTGTGTGAGTGCGTGTGTGTGTGTGTGCATGTGTGTGTGTGTGTGTGTGAAATTGTGTGTATGAGTATGTGATTGTGTGTGAGAGTGTGTGAGTGCGTGTGTGTGTGTGTGCATGTGTGTGTGTGTGTAATTGCGTGTATGAGTATGTGATTGTGTGTGTGTGTGTGTTTGATTTTCTTCCTTTCTTTCCTCTAATAACTGGCTGCCATAGCCAGCAGCCTCTCTCAGTATCTGGACTGACTCTCAGTGCTGACCCCCCATTAACTGCCTGCCTCGGTTTACCCTGTGACGCCAAACCTGGTCTTTGACATGGAGGAAAGTTTAACTAAGATGTGTAACATTTTCTTGGCATTTAGTGGAAAAGAATGTTAATCTATTTTTAAACTAGGATTCTTTAGATAATCTATGAGGGAATTTCAGTTAAAAACTGGTGTGAAGCCAACGATTTTAGTTTCTACGGATAGAAATTCTAGGCCTTCAGGGATGGCTGGATCCAGGGTTATGAATGGACCAGGTAGGCAAAAGTAATACTTCTGAAAGCTTCAGCAGAATCCTAAAGTATATTCTCTAGTCCAGCAAGGGGCTTGTGTGTATTCCTCACTTACTGGTTGCTGACCAGGAGACAGGGAGTGACAGCTAAGCCTGGGTCCTCTGGAAGCCTGGGAAAGGGGACGATTTGACCCATGCCACTTAAAGCACGCACACCTCCGAAAGGAGGGTTCTGAAACCAGGTAAAGCAGGTGGGGTTCCGAGCACACAATCCAGTGTCTACTGAAGTTCTTCTCGTGGAAGAGCTAGTCTTTCCTCGCTCCCATGATGCCTTGATCATATGCTACTCTTACGTTTTATAGTGGGAGACAGATGGTCACACTGGGTCTTATTTCCAGTGTTGGTCTTGGGTCTTCAGTTGTGTTGTTTATGGTACTCATCAAGAAACTGATAAAGACTTTTTTTTTCTCTTTGATTTTGTTTCCAAAGCCTTTTATGAAGTTGGAGGGTATTGGGAGCTGGTGAGTAAGTACATGGAAGCCATCCCAAGCAAGACCCAGCAGGGGAACTGGACTGCCCAGCCAGAGTGCTATCTGCCCCGTCAGGATGCTTTCCACATCTTCCGAAGCTGTGTCTCTGGAGACATTCCCTGGCCTGGACTCATTTTAGGGGCCACCACTGTCTCTCTGTTCTACGGGTGTGCCGATCAGGTAATTAAATGCATGATCACTGTAGTGACTGTCTTTTAGTGTCCCCACATATGCAGGCCACCGGGGGCTTGTCTGCTTGCTCATGGCTTGCCTCCTAATCTGGAATTGTTGCCTCATTTAACACTGTTAAAAGTACTCTGATTTTCCCCCCGTTGATATAAATGGTGAAATCTATTCTTGTTTAAGTATTTATGATGCTTTAGCCGTGATAATATGTTTTTGAAGTACTCTCTAGCTTTTGTGATTTGGAGGCCTTAGCTTTATATGAAACTTCCACGTGTGTTTCTGTTTTATAAATTACTGATGTCTTTTATGCCTTTAAATTTTTTTATTTTGTTTTTGTTTTTGTTTGTTTTTTCCCATGTGGTTGCTGGGATTTTGAACTTAGGACCTTTGGAAGAGCTCTTAACCACTAGGCCATCTTTCCAGCCCATCTTAAAAAAATTTTTTTGAGAATTTCATATATGAGTACTGTATTTACATAATTTATACCCCCCCTTCTCTTCCCTCTTCCCACTCCTCCTATGTCCCCTTCAGTTCATGGCTTTTTAAAAATATTTTTAAAAATATTATCATTACATATATGTGTGTGGGTGGTATATATATATATATATATATATATATATATATATACACACATATATATACATCTCCTGCTGATTCCAGTGTTGCTCACAGGTGTGTGTTCAGGGTTGACCACTTGAGATTAGATAGCCTATGGGGGGCGGGGGCGGGGCTGGGACTGCAGAGGAATGACTCTCCTTTTCTCAATAGCCATTGACTGCTTATAACCTTCATCTAGGGGTGGGGCATTGTGAAATTTCCCTCATCTACAGTGGCATGTTGGTTGGTGGTATCATTGGTCAGGCTTTGCTTAAGCAGCTATATTGTTGAGATTTTTTTTTTGTGGCTGCAGCTTTCTTGACACATCTAGAAGAAACGTGTCAATCCTCTGGCTCTTACAAAATTTCTACCTTCTCTTCTTCAGTGTTTCATGAGCCTTAGGTAGAGGCGCCATATTGCAGTTGGTTTTGGGTAACTGGGACGGTCTGAGTAAGAATCGCCCCCATAGGCTCATATATTTGATTGTGTAATCTCAGGGAGTGGCACTGCTGGAGAAGGTATGGCCTTGTTGGAATGGGTGTGGCCTTGTCGGAGGAAGTGTGTCACTGGGGGAGAGCTTTGAGATTTCAAAAGCCCAAACCAGGTCCAGTGTCTCTCATTCTGCTGCCTTTGGGTCTAGACGTAGAACTCTCAGCTACTTCTTTAGCACCATGTCTGTCCAGATGCTACCATGCTCCCCACCATGATGATAATAGACCAAACTGTGAGCCAGCCCCAGTTCAATGCTTTCTTTTATAAGAGTTGCCGTGGTCATAGTGTTTCTTCACAACAACCGAACACTAAGACAGCACCTGTAGTGGTCTGTATCTGCTGCAAAAAGAAGCCTCTTTGACAAGGGGTGGGAACAACACTAATTGGTCGGGGAGGAAGGATTAGAGGAACCAGAGGGGTCAGGGACACACCAGGAGAACACAGCCCACTGAATCAACTGACTGGGACTCATGAGAGCTTGTAGAGATCAGGGAACCTAGAGGGGTCTGACCTAGGTCCTCTGCAGATATGTTATGGCGGAGTGGCTTGGGTGTTCCTGTGAGAATCATAACACTGGGAGCAGGGGCTGTCCCTGACTTCTTTGCCAACTCGTGGGAATCTTTCCCTCCTGCTGGGGACCTTGTCCAGCCTGGGTGTGATGGCATGTGCCTGGTCTTGTAGCTTGTTAGCTTGTTATGTCATGTGTTTGTTTAGACTCAGCAGGATGTATTTTGCACAGATCTGTGCATACACGTGACACACCTATGTATTTAGCAATAATAAAGAAGAATGGATCAACTTGAGGGTAGGGCCCTCCTTGGGAGGGAGGGGCTGGCTCGAGGGTAGCTGGGGAGGGGCTGGAAGGAGAAAAGGGAAGGGGAAGGTGATGTAATTCTCTAAGAAGCATAGCTTAGAGACAGCATTAGAGGAACCAGAACCGTTAAACCCTCAGAACAAACAGCAAATCCTGTAATTACCTAACGGGTGTTCCAGGGCTCGCATGTTTATGTTCTACAAGCTTTGCAGCCTGCAAGGTCCATCTCCGGGCTGCTCCAGTCCCTGTGTGAAGCTCCCTTCGGAAGATTTCCCACGGCTCTGGCATCTCTAACATCTTGAGGTCTTCACTGAAACCCAGGATTCACTTTCACAGTGTCACTGCAATGGCCTCTCAGGGCTCTTGCCGTTTCTGAACATTTATTTACCCAGGGTCCCCTCCCTGCCACACACTCTCTGGCTTCAACTGCTCTCTGAGACTGGAGGAAGAGCCCACAAATCCACTCACTGCTGCATTCTTCATGCCTCCAAAGCCAAACTCTGCTGCCCAGCTCAGGATGGATCCTGGCCCCTTTGAGAACTGCATCAGTAGCAGCTTTTTTTAAAAGGTGGCACGGGCCTTTAATCCCAGCGCTTGAGAGGCAGAGGCAGGGGGATCTCTGAGTTTAAGGCCAGCCTGGTCTACAGAGTGAGTTCCAGGACAGCCAGGGCTACACAGAAAAACCCTGTCTCAAAAAACAAGCAAACAAGCAAGCAAGGAAGCAAGCAAACAAAACAAAAATTCATTTGCTTTCTAGGAGCAGAAAATGCCTTAGGTTGTCTTTCCGGAGTTGGAAGCTTAGCTGGGTGAGTCTTGCTTTGCTCTAGCGTGGATCAGGCCTTTTCTCTATGGTGCTAATCCCCTTAACACTCACATCCTCTCTCCCAGCGTGCACCCTGGCTGTAGCATTGAGCTTCCTGGTACTCTTGGTCCCTCTCCAAACATTTTTGAATTTATTTATGTCCAACCTGTTCTTTTTCACTTTAAACCTTTGTATGCGTTACTGGCCTCTACTGAGGCCTGCTCCTTTTAACATAAAGGTAGCTATTTTGTGTCCTGTCTCCATTTTGCTCATAACTTAAGGTTCTCAGGCTCCACTTCCCAGAAGCAATTATCTATAGCTGACACTGAAGAAAGTTACTAATCACCAAAGTTGAAACATTCCTTTTTTTTTTTTGATTTATTTATTTTTATTATATGTAAGTACACTGTAGCTGTCTTCAGATGCACCAGAAGAGGGCATCAGATCTCATTACGGGTGGTTATGAGCCACCATGTGGTTGCTGGGATTTGAACTTCGGACCTTCTGAAGAGCAGTCAGGTGCTCTTACCTACTGAGCCATCTCACCAGCCCCCTACTGAGCCATCTCACCAGCCCCCTTTTTTTTTTTTTTTTTTGAGACAGGGTTTCTTTGTGTAGCCCTGGCTGTCCTAGAACTCACTCTGTAGACCAGGCTGGGCTCAAACTCAGAGATCCGCCTGCCTCTGCCTCCCAAGTGCTGGGACTAAAGGTGTGTGCCACCACTGCCCGGCTTATTCTGAGATCATCATAAAATAGTGTCTCCCCATGGCTTTTTCTATTCTTTTTTTTTCTCTTCTCTTCTCTTCTCTTCTCTTCTCTTCTCTTCTCTTTCTTTCTTTCTTTCTTTCTTTTCTTTTCTTTCTTTCTTTTTTAAGATTTATTATTGCCAGGCATGGTGGCGCACTGGCTTTTTCAAATATCCTAAGTGGGTGTTGATCTCTCCTCTCTCCCTCCCTCTGCCTCTGCTTTTTCCATGTTGGCTTTCTTTCATTCATGCTGTTGATTTTTATCAGTTTTATTTTTTATATTGCTGACCAATCAAGCCAGCCAAAATTCTAGTACAGATGAGGGAGGAACTCATGAGTCCCCGCCCCTAATGGAGGAGCTATTTGCAGTTGATAGCGTCTGTAGAAGGAGAATTATTCTTTTTGGAGGTGTGGCCACAGTAGGTTGCCCATACTCCGGTGGATGGCTCTATACTCGTGCACAGACAGGATTTAGTGACTTACTATGAAAAAAATCAACACGAACGTGGGGGAGGGGGTGGGGGGGGAGTATGCTGGAGGTGGTTCAGAGGTAATTTCAGAGTGGCAATGTGGAATGGCTATGATCATATTTCATTGTAAACACATGTGAAATTTTCAAAGTCTAAAAATGATCTTATTCAGTGAAGCCAAGGGCTAGGGTTGTAACTCAGTCATAGAGTTTCTACTTCGCTTTCAAGGTGCTGGATTTGATTCCGAGCATTATAATCATCATCTTCACCATCATCACCACTATCATCATCATCACCACCACCCCATCTAAAATAAGGTTGACTCCACAGAATGTAGTTAGTTTGCCTGAAGACACTGAATCACATGGAAGACAGGGGGAGTATTAATCTACTTTGTGTTGTTTCCGTGGTGAAAACATAAGGCCACTTAACGTTTTAAAAGCACGGGAGTCGAATCCATAACCGCCTGAAGGAAATTGTCTAAGAGAAAGCAAACTTGCCATGCTGGGGATGGAAGCCAGGATCGTGCCAATGCCAGACAAGTGCCCTAATAAAAACTTTTAATCGAATAAGCAAAAAGAAAACTGTAAACAGCTCGGCTCACCAGCATTTTTAATGCGATCCTTCTGTCAGCTATAGCAGACAATAGGCTGGCGAGCTTAGGACTCCGGGTAGACAGAGTTACGTCATTTCTCTCAGCTTAGGAAGCCATTTCTACCTCTGTGTCGTCGGCTCCACAGGAGACCGACTGTCCCGTTTCCTCCCAGTTCAGTAATTACAAAAGCCCTCTGTTCCCTTTATTTAGGCAGGGAACCCTCTTTCCCTCTGTCATCTCAAGAAGACGCGTTTTAATGTTGATGGTGGGTTCCACAGGGTTTCTTTTACACAATTTCAAGTTTGGCACTTCCCATGGGAGACCAGATGTTCTGTGGTCAGGAACTGTTGCCCGTGTTCCCTCCATACCCTCAGCATTGGCACCTGCCCACCCCAAGGCCAGAGGCAGCTGCCCACAGCTCTCTCACATGGGGCAGTGTTATGATTCCATTCTTCCCAGTCATTAAAAGTACACATTGAAAATAAAGAAGATGGGGCGAGAAAAAGGGAAATCCCATCTGCTAATCCTCTTACTGCAAAATCACATTACCACACAGTTTACTTGTGGTGGGTTTTTTTTTTTTTTCTAGACACAATAATTTCCCAGTGTACATACTATTTTATATCCGTGCCTTTAAGTCACCATGGGCGTTGTCTTAGTCGGGGTTTCTATTCCTGCACAAAACATCATGACCAAGAAGCAAGTTGGGGAAGAAAGGGTTTATTCAGCTTACACTTCCACATTGCTGTTCATCACCAAAGGAAGTCAGGACAGGGACACACACAGGGCAGGAACTTGGAGGCAGGAGCTGATGCAGAGGCTATGGAGGAATCCTGTTTACTGGCTTGCTTCCCATGGCTTGTTCAGCCTGCTTTTTTGTTTGTTGTTTGTTTGTTTGTTTGTTTTTCGACACAGGGTTTCTCTGTATAGCCCTGGCTGTCCTGGAGCTCACTTTGTAGACCAGGCTGGCCTCGAACTCAGAAATCTGCCTGCCTCCGCCTCCCGAGTGCTGGCTTCAGCCTGCTTTCTTATAGAACCCAGGATCACCAGCCTAGGGATGGCACAACTCACAATAGGCCCTCCCACCCTTGATCACTAACTGAGAAAATGCCTTACAGCTGAGTCTCATGAAGGCATTTCCTCACGCCTTTAATCCCAGTACTCAGAAGGCAGAGGTAGGCGAATTTCTGAGTTCGAGGCCAGCCTGGTCTACAAAGTGAGTTCCAGGATAGCCAGGGCTATACAGAGAAACCCTGTCTCAAAAAACCAAAAAAAAAAAAAAAAAAAAAAAAAAAAAGAAAGAAAAGAAAAAGAAAAGGCTGTAGAGCCAGCCGTGGTGGCACAGGCCTTTGATCCCGGCATCAGGAGATGGAGGCAGGCCAGCCTGGTCTACAGAGTGAGTTCCAGGACAAGTCAGGACTGTCTGGGAATGGGGGTGGGGGTGGGGGAGAAGAGAAAGAAAGGCTGCAGGAGCTCATTTCAGTTTTGATGAAGGAAGCTTCACCTGAACACTTGGTTATTTCCACAGCCTTACCTTCACCCTCATCAGCCATAAGGGCCTACTCCTTCTGGGTGGCAGAGAGGAGGAAGTCTTCCCCGTGCCAGGGGCTTGCGAGCCTTCCATTTCCACGGCTTGTATGCACTGCTAGCAGAGAGTCCCAAAACATACACTATGACCTCATCCCATTTATTAGATATCAGTGGGGCAAGATGTGTTCATCTGTAACCTATGTCTCTCCAACCCTGGATGGCCCAAAGATGTAGGGATGGAGGCCGACCATTTTAGTAAACCCCAGCATGCTGCCGCAGCAGAGACAAGTATCTCATCTGAGCTGAGGTGGCCCAGCCTCAATCCACCTCCGACTCTGTCCACTCTTCTGTTCTTGGCAGGTTTCTGTCCAGCGGTTTCTGGCAGGAAAGAGCAGGCTTCACATGGAAGGTGGCTGCCTATTGTGCGGCTACTTAAAGCTGCTGCCCATGTTCCTCATGGTGATGCCGGGCATGATCAGCCGTATCTTGTACCCAGGTAAATTCTTGATTCTGTCACGGCTCCCTTGGCAACCTGGAGGACATCTGAAATACGGTATCTCCCGGGGTGTAGTGCTTATTGGGGTTGCCTGGAGGGCCTCTTTAGAATGTGTTTGAATTGACAGGCAGCAATGCAGACATTCCAAGGTGTTAAGCAAAACAGATGTACGCATTTTCCCATGACACAGTCATGTTCCTCCCCACAAAAGGCCCAGCACAACTTTGGAAGACAGTCTTTAGGAGTTCCGGTTGCTCTGTCCCATTGCAGGCCTGGTGCCTGTGTCTCAGGTGCTGAACCGGGATCTCTTTGATACAGTGTTTCTCACAGCCCCAGACGGGGCATTCCCAGTGGAACTCAAGAGACAATCTTGAAGAGGCTGCTTCTATGAGAAAGACCAGAAGAAAGGCCCACAGTCTTTCTACTAAATACTAATAACTTGTCCGCCTCTCCTAAGGAGTGATCAGAATTCCATAATGTATTTCAGCCCTGTGTCGACTGACTTTTGCTAGTTTGATCTGTCTCTCAGGCAAGGAGTCTTGCTTATTGGTTAGGTAAGGGAACAGTTTCTCTGACAAGTATTGCTAGCAGCCCAGGTAGCCTGGGTGAATTCTAGCACTGCATCCTGCTAAGTGTCTCTCTCAAGGTCAAAGAAAATGGAGAACAGCTCTTATGTTCAGTCACGTGAGCAGCAGCCATCTCTCACTCTACCTCACCCTTCTGTCTGTCTGCCCCGAGACATGCCTCTTTTCTGTGTGCCCCCACCCCACCCCGCTTTAATAGAGAGGAGATTCAACAACTCACTCTTTGCATCTGCTCTTCGGTAATCAAGCAGTGCCATGCGATCTCATGGATATTTATAACTAGAAAATCGACCTCTCTGCTCTCCAGGACTTGGGGAGGCTAACGTACCATGTTGAACTATGCCCATCTTGGGGCAAAGAGTAGTGAATTTCTGAGATCCCAGGTCCAACGTTAGTACGTGGTGGATGGTTCAAGGGCTTTCTTAGCACTTCATCAGGACCTTTGAAAGCTTTGTAGAGGTTCCGTGGCTTGCTCCGGGATCAGCAGAAGGACAGAGGATTTGACGTCCTGGATCCCGAGTCCCAGCTCTTTATCCCTTTGTGTAGAAGAAGGATCTTGGATTGGATAAGCCTGCGGTGAATGAGGAGTCTGACACCGCCCTGTCCAAGTTCGGTTCCTGATCTGCTTCCCCTCCCTGCAAGCTCAGAGTTGAGAGCCCTATGACCCGGATGTTGATCCAACCCGTACTTCTCTCTGCAGATCAGGTGGCCTGTGTCGTGCCTTCAGAATGCCAGAAGTTCTGTGGCCGAGGAACCGGTTGTAGTGCCCTGGCTTACCCAGTGCTGGTCTTAGGAGTGATGCCTCATGGTAAGAAGTGGACCTTTCCACCAAGGGTTCCACGACTGCCTTTGGGAAGGCAGGTAGGAGGAGCCTCCAGGAATGACTTCCTTACCAGCCAGCCCATCACGCTGCATGTAGAGGCAAGCTGTGTGTTGGAAGGGGTTAGCATTGGAAGCCTCAGCCCTCTCTTTCCTTCCCACACTGAAGTATACACATCCTCACAGAGGCACACCCTATACACATTTGATTGTATTATTTAGGTCACCTGCTCATTTATTCAGAAACTGGTTCCATACAGCCTAAGTCTTTGTTGTAAGCAAAACACCAGCAAGAACAGTGTTATCTTCAAACTCATTACCCAGTTACCCAGCAGTCAGCCACCGTTCTGTAATAGGCAGCAGTGAACCTTCACACTCTCTTCACCAGATTCCAATGAAATGACCAAATAAATATTTTAGAAGTTCACGGACAGCCTGGTCTACAGAGGACAGCCAGGGCTACACAGAGAAACCCTGTTCTGAAAAAAAATCTAACAAAACAAAGCAAATTCAAACAGAACAGCGCTCCTACCAGGCAGCAGGTGGTGGTCCATGCTATGACATCTCTAGAGTGTTGGGTGAATGCTTCCTCTGTTTGGATACTGTGTGAACTCATCTACTTACCTTCTCTACTGCACGGCTTCTCCACAGCCTCACTAAGCCAAACTGAGCCAAATTAAAGTGTAAAGGCGGGTTTGCTGGGGACAGCTCTCGGGTGGGTTTCCCTGATCTCACAGGAGGAGGTCAGGGAAGTTGCCCCTGAGCTGGGGTAGGGGCTTTCTATAGGGTAGGGAAGAAGAAGTGGTAGTTGATGGTAAGGTATAGGCATAGATTTATTAGGTGAGTTTAGGGTCCTGTAAGTGGGTCTTAGGTCCGGTGGTCACTTTGGAATCCGATACTAGGTGTCAACTTTGTCTACTGTTTTGTGTGTTCTGTCCTCCCTGGGCTATTGGGATGGTAGGCTGTGGACCGGAAGAGAAAGGCAGGGACTTCCTGGTTCATGCCATCTTGGCTCCCATCCCAAAACCTCTAGCCTAACACCTACATCTTAATGTCCTCATGGTAGGCACTGTCTGCCCACTTCACAGATGAAGAGCCATGCTTCCTGCCTATAGCAAGGACATCTCCAAGTTGGGGCACAAACAATCCACCTCACAGGGCTGTAGTAGGCAAGGGCACTACAACCTGGCACAGACTAACCCTCCGAGAAACCATAGCTCCCATTATCCTGTAAGGAAGCGGCAGGCAACTGTTGTCCTGTCGCCAACGAAGAACAAGTGTAACAGGGAGCGTCCTCGATGGAATTCCACTCCAGGTTCGTCCAGGCTGCTTGTCTGAAAGCACACACTGGCGTCTGGCAGTGTTCCTTTGGCGGCAGAGGCCCTCGCTGGCCTGGTCAGGGAGCTGTCAGTCCAGGCAGTGTATTCTTTTCCTTCCAGGCCTGCAAGGCTTTCTGCTGTCCACAGTGTGCGCCTCCCTCATGTCTTCCTTGACGTCTATTTTCAACAGTTCCAGCGCCCTGTTCACGCTGAACATTTATACCTGGATTCGGCCCACGGCCACCGAGAAGGAGCTGATGATAGCTGGCAGGTGAGGTGTCCAGTCAGGTCAGCCAGCGATGTCAGTGACTGTCTGGAAAGGAGGCTGTTAATACTTGACATAGAATCATTGTTTTTCTCTTCTCAATCCGTGTGGGTGTGAGTGGAAATGTTTTTATGCAGCTTTGCGATGATAATGTAAGGCGCTGGTTGTCACACAGAGTACTGTTTCCATGTGGTTTAACAAAGGAACTATTGATTATAATAAGTATAAAAATGAGCATAGTGTAAGGTACCTCTCCTAAGCAGTCCATCAGAGGATATTTATATAAGCTGAACTATTATTTTACTTAATCCCAAGGAAAACTGTTAAAAGCAACTTTCACTTTTCTTTTTTTAATGAGGAAAAACATTTTTTTCAAACATTATATTACAGTCACGCTTTTCTCCTCCTCTAACTCTTCCTTGATGCTCCCTGTTTCCCTGCCTACCTAACTCCGTGGCCCTTCTTTCCCCCTTTAAATCAATCAATCAATCAATCAATCAATCAATCAATCAAGCAAGCAAGCAAGCAAACCCGACCCAAGTCAACCAAACCAAAACAACAAAATCACATAACAACAGTAAGGTGAAAGCTTGGTCAGACCCAGAGTCTGGAGGGGGATGTCTACTCAGGTTCCAAGTGGCACACAGCCCCTTAGAGCTGTGACCAGTCTATGACCTTACGCATGTAGGACTACTTAGAGACTAGCATCTGTATGTGACAGGCATTTCTGAGAACCCAGGAAAGAATGCCAGGAGATCTGAGACTGGTCAGCAGCAACAGCAGCAGAAGCAGCAGCAGCAAGGACTATTCTACTATCTGTGGAATACTGAGAATTTGGTCTAGTGGTCTACCAGGGGAAAGGGACACCTTGCCGTAATACAATCTAGTTCTTCTTCCTCCTCCTCCTCCTCTTCCTCCTCCTCCTCTTCCTCCTCCTCCTCTTCCTCCTCCTCTTCTTCTTCTTCTTCTCCTTCTCCTTCTCCTCCTCCTCCTTCTCTCCTCCCACTCCCCCTCTCCTTCTCCTTCTCCCTCTCCCCGTCCCACCTCCTCCTCCTTTTCTTCTTCTTCAACATAATGCACCACAAACAGATCAATAGCCAAGATTTATTTATTTGTTTGTTTATTTATTTATTTATTTATTTATTTATTTATTTATTGTATATGAGTACACTGTAGCTGTCTTCAGGCACACTAGAAGAGGGCATCAGATTCCATTACAGATGGTTATGAGCCACCATGGGGTTGCTGGGAATTGAATTCGGAACCTCTGGAAGAGCAGCCAGGGCTCTTAACCACTGAGCCATCTCTCCAGCTCCGGGATCTAGTTCTTCTTAAATACTGGAGACACTGCAATGAAAAGAATAGGTGCAATTTAACTTTGTGACTTAACCCTAGATGCACAAAGATCAGCACGTAAGACACATGAAAAGCAAGGTAGTATGACCCCCACTCAAAGAAATCACCAAGCCTCTGACGAGCGTGAATTAGATGAAATTCCAAACAAAGAATTCAAACGAATGATTACAATTGTGTTCAAAGACCCAAAGGAGACACAAACTCTTGGATGAATTTCAGGAGAACACAAATGACTGAATGAAATAAGGAAGTCGGCTCTCCACATGTTATATTATAGTTAAAGTACTAAATATATAGGTCAAAGAAAGTATATTCAAAGTTGCAAGACAGAAACACCAAGTCACACGCAAAGGCAGACCCATCAGAATAATAACGGACTTTTCAGCAGAAACTTTAAAAACAAGGAGGTGCTTGGAATAAAGTATTTCAAATTCTGAAAGACAAAACTACCAACCCTGACTACTATACCCAGGAAACTTATCTTCTATAATACAGGGAGAAAGAAAAACTTCCTGTGATGGTTTGTACATGCTCAGGCCAGGGAGTGGCACTATTAGAAGGTGTGGCCTTGTTGGAGTAGGTGTGTCACTGTGGGTGTGAGCTTTAAGACCTTCATCCTAGCTGCCTGGAAGCCAGTTTTCTCCTAGCAGCCTTCAGATGAAGATGTAGAACTCTCAGTTCCTCCTGCACCATGCCTGCCTTGATGATAAAGGACTGAACCAACCTCTGAACCTGTAAGGCAGCCCCAAGTAAAATTTGTCCTTAAAAGATTTACCGTGGTCATGGTGTCTGTTCATAGCAGTAAAACCTTAACCAAGACATCTCCCCATGATAAAAAAAACTGTTTACAGGAGTTTATGTCTACTAAGCCAGCTCTACAGACTGTATTTGAAGGAATCCTTTGGACTGAAGAGAAAGAAAAACACAGAAGAGCTGGTAAGATGAAAAATAAGAAAATATGGAACACAGCCGACTCAGCAAAGTGTCAGGAATTAGGGCTGACTTCAAGAACTCTGACTACTAATGGCATTGATTCTGTAGTAAAGAGATACAGACTGGCAGATTGGTGTGTGCGTGTGGTATGTGGTACCCCAGCAAACATCACATGCAGCCGAGTGTGGGTCCCCATGAGGCAAGAAGGAGGTCTGTTTCAATACGACTCAGAGCCGGGCATGGGGGCACATGCCTTTAATCCCAGCACTCGGGAGGCAGAGGCAGGCAGGTTTCTGAGTTCAAGGCCAGCTTGGTCTACAAAGTGAGTTCCAGGACAGCCAGGGCTACACAGAGAAACCCTGTCTCGAAAAACCAAACAAAAAACAAAGAGAGAGAGAGAGAGTCTCCAAACCAACACGACTCAGTAGCCAGTTTTAGTTTAAACTTGAATCTCAGACACCGAACAGTTTATTTTTGCATACTTGAGTACAACAAAATTTTGGAAAAAAAAAAAAAGCTTCCTGGTGACAGCTTAATTCTGTGTTCACAGTATAAAGCTTAAGGCATGACCACATCAAAACTCATTGTAAAGTACATGTGGTCTCTGTAGGCTTAGATATTTCAAAACCTACTTAAATAAGGGTTTTTAAATGCTTCGACCCCCACCCCCCTTCTAGCCCACTGTCCAAAGACAGGGGAGAAGAGATAGTAAATAGAACAAGGGATGTGGACCTGTCTAGAAGTAGTTCTTTGTGGTGATTCCAATCTCTGTTGTCAGGATACCAGCAGTCCAGTTCAAAAAATGTCACCAAACACAGATCAGCTCGGGCGGCAGGATCCAGCAAAAAGAGCCAGGCCTCTGTCGAATCAGCAGGAGTCACTGGGAGTGACCAGAACCAGTGAGGACACCAGGAGAAGTTCTCTGCCTCTCTCAGCGAAGTAAAGATCAGTGAAGATTCAAGACCAATGAAGCATCGCTACACAAGCGTTCCACCACTGTCTGTTGAGTCCTGTTTATACTCTCTCCAATGTCACATGTCCTCTCACGGGCCCGCTTCAGCAAAACATCACTCGAGTCTGCTTCTCATGACATAACCAGAAATTTCCACTTTAGATCTCTTCTGTAAAGATGGGTTCTATAGATTGACTACGAGTGACATCTTAAGGGCCTGAGGGAGGATCCAGTGTGGTCTCAGTCATACAGGTAACACAGAGGTCATCAGGCTATTAATCACCTCTGCTCCTGTCTGTAAAGTATATCTGACTTCTCCCACAAAGGTGGGTTCTATTGACTAAGAAACAACATTCAAGGTTCTAGGGAGAATGACTGAGGTAAATATAACAGTCTAGGGGAGCCAAGTACTGCCAGGCCCTACACATAGCACAGATCACCAGCCCATTAGCCACCTCTGTTCCAAGCTTTGTGGGCAGAACACAGGTTATATATCTCTTCCTTTGAAGAGACAGGATATATGTTTAATATTCCTGGCTACCCAGTGCTAATCTGTGAGCACAGAGACCTTGTGCCTTCAGAGATTGAGGTAAAAAAAAAACAAAACTCAACCAGACTCATCTCTTCGCTGCCTCAAAACGTATTTTACCACCAAAATGGATGCCATGTTAAGTAAAAGATGGGGAAAAACATTCCAAGCAATTGGAACTAGGAAATAAGAAGGTATTAACTATTGGAACAAAATAGACTTCAAAGTTAATCTGAAAGGATGAAGAGAATCATTTCATTATGATCTAAAGAAGAGTCCTGGTGCACTCAACTTTATAAAATAAACACCACCAGATACAAAGAAACAGATTCGTCCCAACTTAATAGTGTGGGTGATGTCAAAAGTCCAGTCTCTCCAACTTACTCTACCCAAAAAACAAACAGAAACATCTGATTTTAATGGCGGGCCTCATAGATTGAAGAGATTCTAGTAGACATCCATAGCGCATTTCTTTCAAACACCAAAGAATACACATTCTCAGCAGGCAGCCAAGCTCTCCCCCAAATAGGTCATAACAACAACAGTAGTAGTTATAACAATAAACATAAACAACTAAGGAAAAGCTACTAGTTAGGATTTGCAGGGCTTCTTTGCAGGAGGAATCTCTTCAAGTCATCACTGAGTGTTGGCTTTATTCACAGGTTTTTTGTTATAATCTTGCTCGCCATCACCATTGTCTGGATCCCCATTATAGAAACGGCCCCCAGTGAGATACTGTTCGAGTACATGCAGGTTCTTAAGAGCTGTCTGACCCCGAGCATGACTGCTGTCTTTCTGCTGGCTGTCTTTTGCAAGAGGGTGAACGAGCAGGTGGGTGTTCCCGTGGCATGGTGGGAGGGGCTGTCTTCATGCCGTAGATATCTTTACAAGAGCAGCCTTAGCGATGTCTCTTGGGTATCAGGAGTTCCCACGGGGGCATCATCTGTTCCCTGAGAGATGATCGCTTGCCCAGTGGGGCTGGTCTACACTCAGTGTTGTGCACGAAGGGAAAGGGATTTATCTCCTTTGTTTTCTTCCCTTTGTAAAACTTCTGTCCCTGCCAGATGAAGCTGTCCCCCATTAGGCTTGTGGAAGTGATAAAAACCCCTCTGCTGCATAGATGCCTCTAGGAAACTGCCCCTCCATGGCCTCTGTCCACAGAGAGAGCCCACACTTTGTGTTAAATCACAGCGGTAGATTCCTTCACTGTCTCTGGGCTGTGACAATTATTCGAACTGTCTCTTCAGTCCCACTTCAGACCAAAAAGAAAAAAAAAAAAAAAGACCCTCCCCTCTTCCAAACCCAAAGGTCCCAATGGATGGTTTATTTTATCAACAATCCTCCGTGTATAAACTGATGGCCTGACTGCTCCAAGGTATAGCTGATGAAGAGAAGCTTTTACTATAGGCGTGAGAGAAAACAGCCAGAGGTATCAGAAAGAATCCAGAACAGAGAAAGAAAGAAGTAGACTGGACATCGCCAGTGCAGAGAGGAGGGAGAGAGAGAAAGGGAGGGGGAAGAGGAGGGGGCGTGGAAGAAGGGGAGACAGAGAGAGAAGAGAGAAAGTATAGTGAGAGAGTTAGGAGCAGAGTGGGGGAGGGGCATGGCAGGGATCTCAGGGTTATTAAGGAGAATGAGTCGGTTCAGGGAGGGACTCCATGGGCTGGTGAGGGTTTAAGGTAAGGCAGGAGATAGGATTCGAGATACCCGCTATGGGTGCTGGGAACTGAATTTAGGTCCTCCACAAAAGCAGCAAATGCTCTTAATAGATGAAGCTTTCTCTCCCACCCCACCACACCCTACCCCACCCCACCCCTCCCTCACATCCCTTCAAATATCCTGTGTTACTATTCTTCTGCATTCAAGATCCTGTCTTACATCTACCCCAGCCCAAAAGAGTCTCTAGATTCGACTCCTGAGCCAGTATCTAGTCCTTGCCTTTATTGAGCAGCTGATTAGGGTAAGAAGGAGGAGCATGCTAGCAGGGACTTGTGATACAGAGGGAGTCCAGAGGCCGGCGTGAGCTTTGATGTGCTGATAGGCACCCCAAGTAGTCATATATCTATTCTGCTAGTGCCTCCACTCCTTTTGGTAGAGGGACCAGCTTCATAGTTAATGCAGTCTTTTATCTAACTGCCAGAAATCCTCTTCTAGTCTAGATTGAGCACATTTCTGGATGTTTGGACTGCCTTTCGGGGCTTAGGGAATTTCCTTTAAAGGCATAGTTAGCCTGAGTGTCTTATATTTCTTATTGTCTTTATTTATTGATTGGTTGATTTATTTATTTTGAGTTATGTCTTAAACTTTCTTTTTTAATAGTTTTATTTTTTAATATTTACTTATTTATTTATTCTATGTAAGTGCACTGTAGCTGTCTTCAGATCTCATCACAGATGGTTGGGAGCCACCATGTGGTTGCTGGGATTTGAACTCAGGACCTTCAGAAGAGCAGTCGGTGCTTTTACCCGTTGAGCCACCTTACCAGCCCTGTCTTAAACTTTCTTGTAACCCTGGACAGAATTGAGCAGCCTGGCCTTGCACAAGATCCCATGCACACACCCAAGGCCATTTGTGATCCGCCCCCCCACACACACACACACTTGTGTCAGATCCTTCCTTCTCCGTGGACAGCCCACAGTTCCAGGCTGCTCCAAACCGGTAACTGCTGAACTGTCTCCTACCCGCTTGACTCTTCTTCCTTCAAGGACTGCTTGCTTTGCCAGGAATATATTCTGGCTGCTCCACCTGGCAGAGATTCTCTCCAAGGCCTGTCTCAGCTGCTCAGCCCCTTAGGCCACCTGCCAGGGCTGCCAGTCCACCCAGCTCACGAAGACTTAATTTAGCAGCATAAATGTCAGGGGAGTAGCCTGGACCTCAGAGTGGCTTAGCTTTGTTCTCCTTGGAAAGGGATGGGCTGGAGGGGAGGTGGTCACAGAAGTCTACCTCTCTCTGATGACAACAAAACTTGGGATATTGGGACACCCCCAAAGCTCTCCCACTGTCCCTGGCTCAAGGTTGCAGATATACTGTACACACTTTCATGGTTGCCTCTGTTAACCTAAAGCATTTTGTCAGGCTCTCTCTCCCTCCCAGCTCTGCACAGTGTAATCATTTTCTTCCTTCCTATCTCCTTCGGGAAGTGATCCCTTTGGGTCCTTTGACCAAATGCTGAGCTTTTGTTCCCCCTCTGTAGGGATCCCGACTCACATCCACCCCCAGCCTGAAAGAGTCTGAGCCAATATCTACTCCCTGCCTTTATAGAGCAGGCAGACAATCTAATTGGGGGAAGGAGATGACATAAAGTGAGCTGACAAATCTTTGTGATAGTAACAGAGTATTTAAGAAGGGCGGTGGGGCAGGGTGGGGTGGGTGGGAGAGATCCGTTCACTCGTTAAAGAGTATTTCCTGCTTTTGCAGAGGACCCAAGTTCAGTTCCCAGCACTCACGTCGCGTATATCAAAACTGTCTGTGACCCCCCCAGCTTTAGGACTCCATGAGGCCTCTGGACATGCATGTGTGCAAACCTATACACAGGCACTGTCCTGGCTGGTTTCATGTCAACCGAACTGGAGCTGCTAGAGTCATCAGAGAGAAGGGAGCCTCGGTGGAGAAAATGCCTCCATAAGATCAGGCTGTCGGCAAGCATCTAGGGCATTTTCTTTTTTCTCATTTTTAAAGATTTATTTATTTTATATATATATGAGTACACTGGAGCTGTCTTCAGACACACCTGAAGAGGGCATCAGATCCAGTTCCAGATGGTTGTGAGCCACCATGACCACATGCTGGGAATTGAACTCAGGACCTCTGGAAGAACAGTTAGTGTTCCTAACCACTGAGCCATTTCTCCAGCCCGGGCATTTTCTTAGTTGATGGGGAAGGGCCCAGCCCATTGTGGGTGGAGCCATCCCTGAGCTGGTGGTCCTGGACTCTATAAGAAATCAGGCTGAGCAAACCATAGAGAACAAACCAGTAAGCAGCAGAGAAATGGTGTAGGGGTGAGGCCTGCATCAGCTCCTGCGTCCAGGTTCCTGCCTTGTTTGAGTTCCGGTCCTGGTTTCCTTTGATGATAGGCTATGATGTGGAAATATAAGGCCAATAAGCCTTTTCCTCCCCAACTTGCTTTTAGTCGTGGTGTTGCATCATAACGATGGTAACTCTAACCAAGAAAGGCACATAACATAATCAAAAGTAATAAAAGATAAAATATTTAAAAAGGACTATGAAGGATCATGAAGGTTACAGGGTGGGCTATGTGGGTGGACAAACAGGGACACAGCTCAGTGAGAGAAGGAACTGACCTGGAATCAAAGAAGTTCCAAGATGTGGGGACAATTCTAAGCAGGAAGAAGGGCAAGGGCAAGAACTCATGCCAAAAGTGAAGTGGGCATCTTTGGGATGCAGAAGCAGGCTCAGCTAGCTGGAGCTGAGTGACCAAGTGGGGAGTAGTGAAGCTTGGTGAGCTTAGTCATGTGTAGGAGTGAAGCATGGCATAGGGGTGAAGCATGGTGCAGGGGTGAAGCACACTATAGGAGTGAGGCTTGATCCTGGTGACAGGTGCTGAGAAGTCACTGGAGGGTCCAGGAAGAGGCTTGGCATTCTCTAGTAGATGCTCCTGCAGAGCCAGGGACAGTTAGGAACAAGATGTGGCCCCCTGAATGAGAAAAGCTGGAGGAGGTGAGGGCCATGGGAAGGGACTGGGCTCAGGACACATTTTGGAAGCAGGGGCCAATGTGATTCACTGGAGGATGAAGAGAAGAGCAAAGAAAGGGAATGAGCTGGAGCTGGCTCCTAGGTTTGACCCGAGCTCTCGGAGCTGGGCTCCCACGTAGGGAAAAGGAAGATGAAGCTCTTTCCGACACAGTTTGAGATGCCTCAGTTAAAAGCATTCCCAACTCTTCCTAAGTCCCCTGTAAGGGACAGTGCCACAGCCTGGCATCTCCTCCCTTGCTTAGACTCTTGTCTGCAAGGTATCAATGCCCCCATTACAACACACTTAACTTTAGAACCCAGTTCATCAACAAAGGGAGGGAGAAGCCACGTTGTCTTGCCTAATACTTTATCTTTGTCTAACTCTTGTCCGGCTTCTTTGGCAGGGCACCTTCTGGGGGCTGATTGTAGGAACCACAATTGGTGTCTTTCGACTGCTGGCTGAGTTTTTCTATGGCCCGGTGACCTGCGGGAGAGACCGCCAGTGTCCCATATTCATCTGTGGCCTCCATTACCTCTATTTTGGCTTTTGCCTTTTCCTGGTCACCATTCTGATCATACTGGCCGTCTCCTTAGCCACGGAACCGATTCCAGATCACCACGTAAGTCTGTCAGGAGGCTCGAGGAAGAGTCCCAGGGTAAATCATGAATGAGGGAAGAATGGCTGGAGTCCTGGAAATAGGGAGGCTGTGGGTGGAGTCTGTCAGAAATGGGCAAAGGGCCACAGAAAGGATCCTGGTTGCAATTTCGTGTTGGCTCAACAATCCCCAATAATGATAGTGATAATAATAATAATAATAATAATAATAAACAATAAACAAAAGCTATTCAATGATCCATCAACTACAAACTCATTTAAGCCTGCGAGTTAGACTTACGAAGAAGGGCTTATTGTATCTGAAACATTGAGTTCACTAATCTCAGTATAGATCAATGCCCTCAGGGCAGTCCTCGCAGAAGGGCCAGGGGATAGAGGCCCCAGAAATAGGTCTCAGCCACCTCTTCACAAGCTATTTCCTACTCCCCCCAGGAGGTAAGTGCCAGGCATCTGTTTTATGTATTTATTAGAAAGCTTGGGCTTAGAGAAGTTAAATAAGTTGCTCAAGGTAATGAGCCTATTAAGTGCTCTTGTTACATGCTCCAAAGCCTGACCTGGCTCCACTTTGTAACCTACTTTGTTTGACACTCTAGCACAAGGAATTAGTGTTGGCAGGAGTGAGGGTCCTGGGCACCCACCTGTCAATCAAGAGGGAGCAACACAGATGGGTATGGACATGCAAGACCAAGTACCTTGCTTGTAGCTTTACCTAGTCTGGACAAAAGGGTGAAGACTATTGTCCAAAGTTAAGTCAGAAATGACAAGCTGGGCAGTGGTGGCATACGCTTTTAATCCTAGCACTTGGGAGGCAGAGGCAGGTGGATTTCTGAGTTCGAGGCCAGCCTGGCTTACAGAGTGAGTTCCAGGATAGCCGGGGCTACACAGAGAAACCCTGTCTTGGAAAAAAAAGAAAAAAGAAAAAAAAAAAGGAAAGAAAAGAAATGACAGAGGCAGAGGTATTCCAAGTTTAGGTCAGCTGGGTAAGTAGCAAATTTCAAGGCAGCCTAGGTTACTTAGGGGAAACCTGTTATAAGAAGATAAGCAGAGCCAATTTGGATATATGTCTGTAGGCCAAGGTCCCATGGTGACACTGCTACCCTGCTCTCTCCACACCCAGCTCCACGGTCTCTGCTGGAGTTTACGTAACAGCCAACAGAGGAGAGTGGCTTTAGACAAAGAGATGAGATGGAAGGCCTTCCCCAGCTTCACATCCCAGCCAGGTAACGATAAACAGCTACAGCCTTGGGAAGCTAGCCTGTGTGGATCCCGAAGCTGGGGCAGCTGCCCCAAACACCACCTACCCCATCATCCTTACCCCCAGACACATCTGGATAGAACGACTTCTATTGCTCGCTTTCTCCCCACTAAAATGCCTCTGGGCTTGTTTGCACACATGGAGTCTGTGAGACCAGGTGGACCCTGGAGGGGAGGGAAGGGAAGAAAAGATTAGGCTGAAGGATGGGCGAGCCAGGCGATGAGGGGGCATTGGAGAGAGAAAAGGGATCCAGGAAAGCCTAGTGCTCTAGAAACCTTCCCCAGCAATGTTCGGGCGATGGGTGAAGCTCAAGTCTCAAGAACCAGTCTTTGGGTTTAGCCCCCACGGACATACAGTACACACACGACATATCTCTAACAGAGCGTACCGGAAGTGCAATGCTGAGAGAAGAGTACTAGTGTGTAAAAGAAGGCCCAGAGTGGGGAATCCCCCTCAAGTTTCTTCTGCTCAGAATTCTATCATAACAAACAACACTTTCGAGCTGGGGAGAGGAAGCCCTCCGCAGTCAGGTAACCAGTCAGCGAGCCCGGGATCCTCGAAATGTGTACTCTCTGTCCCCGAAACAGCCTGATGCTCACCACATAGCCTTATGTGGCTTTGAGCTCTGGCTGAATCACTGGATGACTTTTCTGAATAGCTCCAATGCTTCTCCCTGCAGCCTGTGCTTGACCGAGTAATGGATAATTTAAGACCAGAAGCCACAGGATGACGGGGGATCAGGAGTCGCCAGCCACAAAATGAGATAACTATGTCACCAACTGGTCCCCCCCTGGCCACTGGTCTCCATCACCTTTGCAATGGAAGTCATGTTCTCCGGCTGATAGTTCCACTGTTCCTGAGGCCTCTCCTGTTGTGGCAAATCTCCAGCCTCAGCTGCAGGGACAGGAGGCAGGAGACATGGGCTCAGGAGACATCAGATGTCACAGCACAACCAGCTCTGACTAAAATGGAGTTGTTTGGTCACCCGGCAGGGCCCTATTTCCAGGAGTGTCCAGGAGAGGTCACATACTAGGCAAAGGCTAGGTCAAGAGTAGTGGGATAGAGCTTAGCATGGTGCTGATGCTGGCCAGCACTGGTTCTGAGGGGTTAGCCAGCACCATCAGCGTAGACAGACTCTGGGGTGATGTGCAACTTCAGTTAGAAGTCCCAGAGAAAGGAATAGCAGCCTTCCGGAGTTACTAGGCTCCTCTTCTGGATAGCCTTAGGATGGTCCTCTGGAGTCCAGGTATCTGCAGTTGTCCCTGCTGGCCACAAAGAAGACTAGAGCTTCCCAGAAAAGACACGGCCTAGAAGTTACTAAAGAGAACAATGTCCGTTTCTAGGATTTATGGGGTTCCTCTGTCCTCTGAAGCATAATGACCTCAGGGGGCAGGTGTACCGGCTGGTTTCATGTGTCAACTTGACACAAGCTGGAGTTATCACAGAGAAAGGAGCCTCCCTTGAAGAAATGCCTCCATGAGATCCAGCTGTAAGACATTTTCTCGATTAGTGATCAAGAAGGGATGGCCCATGGTGGGTGGTGCCATCCCTGGGCTAGTAGTCTTGGTTCTATAAGAAAGCAAGCTGAGCAAGATAGGGGAAGCAAGCCAGTAAGCAGTATCCCTCCATGGTTTCTGCATCAGCTCCTGCCTCCAAGTTCTTGCCCTGTGTGAGTTCCTGTCCTGACTTCCTTTGGTGATGAACAGCAATGTGGAAGTGTAAGCTGAATAAACCCTTTCCTTCCCAACTTGTTTCTTTCTTTTCTTTTTTTCTTTTTGGACCTCTGCTCACTCCAGTCAACTCTGCTCCCTCAGTCCCTGCTTTCTCCGGCCCAAATATTTATTTATTATTTTACATAAGTACACTGTAGCTGACTTCAGACTTCCCAGAAGAAGGTGCCAGGTCTCATTGCTGATGGTTGTGAGCCACCATGTGGTTGCTGGAATTTGAACTCAGGACCTTTGGAAAAGCAGTCAGTGCTCTTACCTGCTGAGCCATCTCACCAGCCCCCTTCCCCCCTCTCCCTAATTGCTTCTTGGTCATGATGCTTTGTGCAGGAATATAAACCCTGACTAAGACAGCAGGTGTAGACCTGCAAGGATGGAGAACGGTATTATAACATATATTGACATATGTAACACAGTGGGCTCCTATAGCGCTTACTTGGGCTGCCTAATCGAGAGGATATGGGCACGACTCTGAGCTTTCAGCACCCCCAATACTCCCCAAACCCCTTTCTCATCCAGTGATGTCTTGGTCGTTTTCTCTAAGAACTTTCCTTGCACAGGCTGACAACGGGCTTTCATATGAATCCTAGGAACTTCATGCTGCTGAATTCAAGCCTGCTTGACGCTATGACCAATCCATTCCCTCTGTTCCAGGTATGTTTGGGGAGGCCCACACCTGCCTCTGGAAGTTCTGGGACTTGTTCTGCGGTCTCGACACTCAGTCAAAGTGTAAGACAGGCCCGGAGAACACCACGGTGGAGGAGTTAGAGGACACCTGGAAGAAGGTGGTATCCAGCGACAGGTCAACGGCCTTTGAGATTCTGGCCAGGAGAATGGCAGCCAGAAAGAGCGAGGAACACGTGGATAGGATGAAAGACTGGAACGACGAACCCGAGAGCCTCTTCTGGAAGAGAGTCGTGCAGGCTAGCGCCATCCTTTTGTTCCTGCTTCTCATTGTTGCGCACGTCTATTTTGCCTGATGACCCAGGACTTGCTGCCTTTCCCAGCCTGCCTGCCTCATTATGGAGGGATGAAGTGGTCCCTTTATAGAGACCCAACAATATGGGGCCAAAGACATCACCAGTGAACACTAGGTCTCCCAGTGTGCCACGAGCAATAACAACTGGCGCGCATGCATGGACCAGAGACAAAGCCGTCCCTGTGTTTACAAACTGTGCGGGTGAGGACTTGTGCTCCTCTCTGAGGTGAAACCTCGTCTCTAAATTTCTTAGGCAATCCAGGCTTTCCTTTTTTAATTCAATGCTGGCTTTAAAAAAGAAATCTATGATAATTTTGGGATATATTTTTAAAATCTCCCCACTCAATATCGCTTTGCTGTCTAAGCATCTGGGAGGGAGGCATGGCCCAGCTGACGGATGCCAGTGGCCAAAGTCTTGCTCCACTCTTGCTGCAGGCTGTCGCCCACAGGTGTTGAATCAATGCCAACGACGACCACTCAAGCCACCAGGGAGCAACAGCTACCTCCTGGGTGCGACCTTCAGCTGGTCAGGGATGCTCTAAAGGAACTGGTTCTTAAACCACTTACCACAGACTGGCTTCTGTTGCCTTGATTCCCTAGAGGGTAGAGGCCACTCCTTTGCTATGAGCTCTTCTTAGCCACACCCCGTTTCTTATAATAAGAGCGAGGGCCTATGGGTAAGATTCTTTTAGCCTACCTGTCCAGGCATCCTGGGCTATGTCTCTCTGGGAATTCCCTAAACTTCTCTTTCTTCTTCTCAGATCATAATAAATGACCTGTGGCATTAGCAAAACTTTCAGGTGTCTTGAAGGGACCTGGGGAAGGCCCACTCAGAGCTGTGCAAACCACACCCTCAAGGTATTCTTACTGACATACCCAGTCCCTCGTTTCTTTTTCGATTCTTCATCAGACAGTTTTGAGAGCCAGTGTGCCTCGCTCCCCACCTCCCCAATATGTTGTGCCCTGTTAGAAATGGGTCCGGAGGTCCCAAGAAAATGACCACACCATCTGACAGATTTCCACAAGGCAAGAGTTTCACTTCTGTAGGTTGCACGGATCTACATCAGCAAACAAGCAAGCAAGCCCACCAAACAGGGGTCCTGTGCTTCACTCTGATTGGTCAGAACCTGGCCTCATATGCTTTATGTGATCGACTAATTCAGAACAGCAGAGCTGACCAGCAAAGTGCAACTTTTGAGAATAGGACTCTCCCTTGAGCTTTGATTTTTTTTTCTTTTCTTTTCTTTTTTTAAGCAGACTTGGGGAGGGACTTTGCTGGCGGGTGTCTTTACAAACTTCTTCCTTTGTCCACATTTAACCCTCTGATAGAAAAGAGTACATCGCATCAACACTTTTTTGTTTGTTTTATTTTTATGGTTTATTTATTTGTTATATCTAAGTTCACTATAGCTGTCTTCAGGTGCACCAGAAGAGGGCGTCAGATCTCATTACAGATGGTTGTGAGCCACTATGTGGTTGCTGGGATTTGAACTCAGGACCTTCGGACTGGAGCCTAAAGATGAGGTGGAGTAAAGTATCAGGCAGGCTGTAGCCCCAACTTTATTCAGAGCATCAGACAATTTATACTCTGGGGGTTAAGAGCAGTCACACGAATAAAGTTCTCATGCGTTCAAGCTGTTTATATTCACAATAACAGGACACATGTGACAAAAACTTGTTTTCCCATAGAGATGTATAAAGCAACAACAGGGGCTGGTGAGATGGCTCAGTGGGTAAGAGCACCCGACTGCTCTTCCGAAGGTCCAGAGTTCAAATCCCAGCAACCACATGGTGGCTCACAACCATCCACAACGAGATCTGGCGCCCTCTTCTGGAGTGTCTGAAGACAGCTACAGTGTACTTACATATAATAAATAAATAAATCTTTAAAAAAAAAAATAAAAAAAAAATAAAGCAACAACAGCCAGTGTAATGAATAATCGGAAATAAATTCACTCTTTTTAAAAAAACATTTTTATTTTCATTTTTATTATTATTATTATTATTGGTTTTTCAAGACAGGGTTTCTCTGTATAGCCCTGGCTGTCCTGGAACTCACTCTGTAGACCAGGCTGGCCTCGAACTCAGAAATCTGCCTGCCTCTGCTTCCCGAGTGCTGGGATTAAAGGTGGCATTTCTTTTTTTTTTTAATTAAATTTATTTATTCACTTTACTACACAATATCAGCCCTTCCTCTCCTCCCATAGCCCCCTCACATAAGTCCTCCCCCATTTCCCTTAGAAGGGAAAGCCTCTCTCTGGGTGTCAACCTCATCACCCCCAACCCTCACCCCCTCACCCCACATATCAAGTTTCTGTGGGACCAGGCCCATCCTCCCCGACTGAGGCCAGACAAAGCTGTCCATTTAGGGGTGCAGGATTCACAGGCAGGCATGGAGACAACAGACTCAGGGACAGTCCCTGCTCCACTTGTTTGGGGACCCGCATGAAGATCAAGCTGCTCATCTGCTACTTACGTGCAGGGGGCCTAGGTCTAGCCCATGCTCGCTCTTTGGTTGGTGGTTCAGTCTCTGGGAGCACCCAAGGGTTCAGGTTAGCTGACTCTGTTGGTCTTCCTGTGGAGTCTCTGTCCTCTTTCAATCCTTCAGTCTTTCTCCCGACACTTCCAGAAGACTCCCGGAGCTCCATCTAATGCTTGGGTGTGAGTCTCTGCATCTGTTTCCATTGGCTGCTGGGAGGAGCCTCTTGGAGGACAGTTACGCTAAACTCCTGTCTGCAAGCATAATGGAGTATCTTTAAGAGTGTCAGGGAGCCGGGCGTGGTGGCGCACGCCTTTAATCCCAGCACTTGGGAGGCAGAGGCAGGCGAATTTCTGAGTTCGAGGCCAGCCTGGTCTACAGAGTGAGTTCCAGGACAGCCAGGGCTACACAGAGAAACCCTGTCTCAGAAAACCAAAAAAAAAAAAAAAAAAAAGGTGTCAGGGAAAGCCTGGCGTGGTGGCGCACACGCCTTTAATCCCAGCACTTGTGAGGCAGAGGCAGGCCGATTTCTGAGTTCGAGACCAGCCTGGTCTACAGAGTGAGTTCCAGGACAGCCAAGGCTACACAGAGAAACCCTGTCTGGAAAAAAAAAATAGAGTGTCAGGGATTGGTTTCTGCCCATGTGATATGTCTCAATTTGGGGCAGCCATTGGTTGGCCATTCCCTCTGTCTCTGTTCTTTGTCTCTGCACATCTTGTAGGCAGGACACATTTTGGATTGAAGGTTTTGTGGTTGGGTTGCTGTCCTTATCCCTCCACTGGGAGTTCTGCCTAGCTACAGGAAGTGGCCACTTCAGGATTCATATTCCCTACTACTAGAATCTCAACTGGTTTCACTCACTTAAAGTCTCTAGGGCCTCACCCCATCCCACTTCTCTGGCATGTCCTTGAGACTGTCCCTGCCCCCAGCCCATCTCTCTCCACCCATTCCCTGCTCCCCTCCTCAATCCTTCTTCCACCCTCTTCCCTCCTCCCATCCACCTCCAATATTTATTTGATTTCCCCTTCTGAGAAAGATTCAACCATCCTCTCTTGTGATCTCCTTGTTTTTCTGACTTCTTTGGGTCTGTGGATTATAGCATGGTTATCCATGGTTATCCTGTACTTTATGGCTGGGATCCACTTATCAGTGAGTACATCCCATGCATGTCCTTTGGGGTCAGGGCTATAACCTTCCAAGCCTTGAGCAGGCTAAGCAGACCTTGGACATTTGCCACGATAGGTCTTATCAACCTGGACAGAGACATCTGTCTTGGCTGCAGTTGCAGGTTCCCATGGGAACTTAGCTGTTTTGGCTGCCTGCACTGACCTTTCTCTACATCCTACTCCAGCTGAAGCAGGGGATGGGTTTTATGGTTTTCCCCTTTATAAACACAAAGCTTATTATTCAGTTTGAACCTTGATCAGAACACAGATGTGGCTTTATGCTTTTCTTGTCCCTGCTCCCTACCTTTTTTTTTAATTTCTGGCCCTTCTTTCAGGTAAACACTGTTCGACCGTAGGCTGCCAGACAGTGGCTACACTGGGGCACCTTACTTGGAATGATATTTTCTAGTTCCTTCCATTTGCCTGCAAAATATATGATGTCCTTGTCTTTAATCACTGAGTAATATTCCACTGTATAAGTGGATCACATTCTCTGTATCCATTCTTCAGCTGAGAGACATCTAGGATCTTTCCAGTTTCTGACTATTACGAATAAAGCTGCTATGAACCTGGTTGAGCAAGTGTCCTTGTGGGATGGTTGAGCATCTTTTGGATATATGCACAGGAGTGGTATAGCTGGGTCTTGAAGTAGAACTATTTCCAATCTTTTGAGAAACTGCCAGGTTTATTTCCAGAGTGGTTGTACAAGTTTGCACTCCCACCAGCAGTAGAGGAGTGTTCCCTTGGTGCACGTGCTGGCTCTTGAGGTTTTACTCTTAACCATTCTGTTTGGTGTAAGGTGGAATCTCAGAGCCATTCTGATTTACATTTCTCTGATGACTAAGAGCATCGAACATGGCTTTAAGCACTTCTCTGCCCTTTGAGATTCCCCTGTCGAGAATCCTCTGTCTAGCTCTGTACTCCTGGGGGAAGCACGGAAACACATTCCAAGGGCAACTGTGTGTTCCTGGGGGAAGCACGGAAACACATTCCAAGGGCAACTGTGTGTTCCTGGGGGAAGCACGGAAACACATTCCAAGGGCAACTGTGTGTTCCTGGGGGAAGCACGGAAACACATTCCAAGGGCAACTGTGTGTTCCTGGGGGAAGCACGGAAACACATTCCAAGGGCAACTGTGTGTTCCTGGGGGAAGTGAAAGACCCACACGTGAGGACTCCCTCACGTTCTGACTCAGGAGAGGCGACACCCCAAAATCACCCACAAGAAACGATCTTGCTGCAACTGCAAGAGGATTTTTATTCGAGAGCGTTCTCGGGCCCATGGTCATACACCACGCAGGGGTAGAGGACCATGGCGCCCCGAGTAGCTGAGTAAGGGGGTATTTAAAGGAAGAAACCACAATTCATGGAGGTGGGGAGGGTGTTGTTGGAAAATACCAAAAATACCAGTTAAGAGTCACAAGGAAGTATAAAGTCACAAGTGTCAGGTTATCTCTCAAGACAGTTTCTAAGAGCCCCTAACAATCTAAGAGCCCCTAAAGATAGCACATTTGCATTGCAGGTTCCAGTAATGGTCAGGGTGTCATTCTTTGAATTGAACCCAGGAAGCGGGTAGGTGGAGGAATGTCGCTATCTGTTTTATGACCAGTACCTGGAGCACTAAGCCACAAAGGCTACACTCCCAAGCCTGGGCCCAAAAGCCTCGAATTTTGTTTTTACTTTGCTATACTTTTTTAATACTTCTTCATTCCCCACTTCTTCTAGTTAATAGTTCTAATCTTAGAACTAGACACTATCTTCTCCCTGACATATTTGATCCTTTAGGGCATAGTACTGTTGTCTCAAAACTAAAAGCCACACTGCATTAATTCTTGTTTTAATAAAGGTGACTTGCCTATTTAACACACATGGACCTATAATTAAAAGCAGAAGCAAAATCAAAAGGGGTCTCATAAAGGTAGATAGTAGGGTGGTCAAGAGTACAAGATAAGGGCCTTTCCACCCGAGTCTCAAGGTTTTCTGCGTGGAGACGTCTAGCAGGTCTTCTGGAGCAGGCCTTCTGGAGCTGCTTTTTCACTCGCTGTCTCACTCACTGGAGCACCTTGAGCCTAGAGAACAAAGGCTGGGAAAGCAGCATGTCAGCACTATGTACAGAGGCTATTTTTACCAGTGGAGGGGGCCCCCTGTAGAGTAATTTATAAGGGGGTCAGTCTAAACTGTCCAGGGGTGTTTTTAACCCTGAAGAGCAAAGGGTAGGAGAGCTATCCAATCATTAGCGCCAGTCTCCGCTGTCAATTTGGTAAGGGTCTCTTAATGGTTCTATTTATTCTCTCTACCTGTCCTGAGCTTTGGGGCCTTCATGTACAATGTAACTTTTAACTAATCTCTAATATCTTGGCCAGTCCCTGATTTACCTGGTCAACAAAGGCAGGTCCATTACCTTGGGAAGATTTCTTTTAGGATCTTTAGTCCTGGTAGGAAAAGCTTCTATCTATCTTGAAACGGTGTCTATAAACACTAACAAGTACTTGTTGCAATATCTAGCTGGCTTAATTTCTGTAAATTCTACCTCGTCATAGCACAGGCCTTGCAGCTTTTGGCTATTTCTTCTGTCAAGTCAGAGAGTCCTGTAACATAGCAGTCAAAGGACCTAACCACACCTTTGAATTTCTTGGCCCCCAGGCGAGTCAAATACTGTCCATAACTTGATAGTGCTCAGGGGTGTATCTAAAGCTGGTCTCTCTGATGTCATAATAATCTTTAGGCTCCTTGACTGCCAGGATCATTGCTCCTTGAGTCACCTGTTTGGCAGTTAGATCTGCTATCTGATTTTCTTTAGCCACAGCATCTTAGGTCTTTCTCTGCAGATGTCAACAGCCCTCTCTGTCTGTATATTGCTCCGTACAGTGGCAAAAGCATACCTGCTGTCAGTGTAGACTTTTCTTTTGCCATTCATAGAGCTTGTCTCAAAGTCACAAGTTCAGCTTTCTGGGCCGACGTCCCTTCAGGGAGGCTGCTGGCCTAGATCACTTGCTTTCTGTCCACCACCGTACTGCTGTCCCCACCTTCTGCTTACCTTTAACCTCGAGGCTACTGTCATCAGTGTACCAGCTCGAACCCTCAGGCCAAGGCTGATCTGATCCTTCAGATCATTTCAAGTACCAGTTTCTCAGCACAGTGATGAGTAGGTGCAGTCTCACGCAGTGGGACAGCAGGTGGAACGAAGCGAAGGTCACTCGTTCAGTCAACAAAAAGTTCTGATGTGTCACAGGAGCATTGGTAGTCATCCATCAGTCAGGGGGCTTTCAGATAATGCTTTCAAGAGCGTGGGATGCCATTACAGCTAGTTACTGTCCCAGAGTGAGCTTATCAGCATCCTTGACAAGCAGATTATGGCAGCAATAGCTTTCAGGCAAGAAAATCACCCGCTGGCAACAGCGTGTAACTTCTTGGATAGGTAAGCCACTGGCCTTTTTCAAAGTCCCAAAGTCTGAGAAAGGACTCCTCTGGTGACCCCTGATCTCTCTTCCACATAAAGAGTGAAAGGCTTGGTTAGGTCAGACAAAGGCTGGCCATCAGTAGGGCCTGTTTTATTTCTCTAAAGGCTTTCAGGTGATCTGGGATCCACACAAACACTTCCCCTTCCTTGGTTAGGAGGTACAATGGGAAGCTAAGGTCGCCAACCCAGGTGTCTAGAGTCTGTAGAAGCCAGCAAGTACCCAAGAATTTTCTTACTTGCCTTGGCGTAGTTAGCCACTACTTCCCGTCTCGAAGGGTGTATCTCAAGTAAGTAACTTCAGTCTGACACAGCTGAGTCTTTTTAGCTGAGGCTCGGTCTTCAGTTGCCCAGGTTTCCTGTCTAGATCCTGTCTTTTTCTTTCTCTCCTATCAAATTTCTCTCTTGTCTAAGATCCCTCCTGTTTTCTCTTTCTTCTGCCTCCCGCCTCTCTCTCTCTCACACACACACTTTTTCTGCCTCTTTTACTAGATCGCCTAACTGTCTCCCTCTTTTCTCTGAAGCTTCTTTCTGATATCGGGGGCCAACTGCCTTATGAAGGCCAACCAGGCCACTGAGGCCTTCTGGGCTTCTGAGGTAAGATTAAAGGGAGTGAACTGCCTGAAGGCTTCCATAAGTCTTTCAAGGAACATTGAGGGAGGTTCGATCGGCCCCTGCATTACCTCTTACCTTAGCCAAATTAGTGGGCCCATCTTGAGGCACCTTGGAGACCAGAGCCTGGCGTTAGATTTTCAAGCTCTCCTTACCTTCAGCCATGTCGCAGTCGCAACTGGGGCGAGTCAAAAGGAATCCCATGTCGATCTCATTTTGTAGCTGTGTAGACCTCCGTTGGCTTCCGGGCCATTTTTCTAGCCTCTAACAGAATTCTCTCTCGCTCTTAGGTTGTTAAGAGCATCTGCAACAGCTGTTGATAATCATCTCAAGTAGGCTGATGAGAAAACATAAGGAACTCTACCAACCCTGTGAGGCTTTGGGGATCCTGAGAAAGGGGGTGGTTAGTTTTCCAGTTATAAATACCAACAGAGGAAAATGACCAGTACTGAAGGGTTTAAAGTTTGGGCGGGTCCACCAGAGTCCGCCCGGACTCTGTGCTCTGCAGTTCCATGTACCCGCAGTGGTCCGCCTCTTGACACCCCGAGGGGTTTAGGGTTCCCTCAGCAGTTGGGGTTGAGGCTGTGGATAAGGGGAAGGTTGTGGACTAGGCCACTCAGGAGGCTTCATACAACCACAATTTTGAGAAGCAAAACCAAATTTTAACAGTGAAAACAATCTAGTTTTTTCTTTAAAAATGAACTCTAAAAACATTACTTGCTATAAATTTTGGCTGTCCATTCCTGCACACAAACACAAGAAGGTGTAGCCGTCAATATATCTGTTACAAATCGGGTTTCTAGGATAAGAATTAAAACATATTTATACTTTTGAAACTATTTAGAAACAAAAATGAAATGGCCGTATACATTTGCTCATTTAAACCAACCAAAATTCTTAATTTTTCTAGCTGTAACTTCAAGAGAGGAGCACCTTGTCACCTGATGAATCTAATTATCACAAGCACAGAGATTTTTGTAGAACTTGAGAAGCTGCTGGTCCCTATAAGAGCAGCATTTATAATCAGCTCCTAGCAGGACTTCTCTAGCCACACTAGATTCCTAACTACAGGTGCAGGGCTCCAAAGACCAATTAATACTGTTTATTTTATTTTATTTTTTACCAAATTATCCCCAGATAGTCGGAGAGTACTGCTTTTCTCAAAACCCATTCTCTCACATCTCAGGTGTAAACTATCTCTAGTCAGGGTATAAAGCACCTATGAGAATTACCTTTGCTTTTCTAGATTTTCACATAGCTCTAAACACATACACAAAAACACATAAAACAGAAACCAACAGATCCAGACACATTTGACCCTTTCTTGTCCTCTACAAGCAGGCAAAAGAATTAGACGATTTTGGAGGGGGAAGCTTCCGCTTCAACAGAACTAGGTCCCTTTGACCGATCCGGAGATGGCCAGGCGTCCCTGGCTCTCCTTACCTCCCAGGGCGTCCCCCGGGGCCACAGCCTGTGGTCCTCCTAGCACGTCTGCCGACCACAGTCCTCCGGTCCTTACGGCCCAAAAGGACAGCTGCAAATACCGACCGCGCGCGCATTTCAGACCCCATCACCCCATCGTCTACAAACACCAGCATCCATTTCTACCTAGACGACCAAAACCAGAGAAGCACACTTGTTCCTCACTCTGCCAGGTGTAAAACCAAGGCACGAGGTGGGACTCGAACCCACGATCTCGCAACCCGAAAACCAAGACACAAATTTCACTCTGCCAGGTGTAAAACCAAGGCACGAGGTGGGACTCGAACCCACGATCTCGCAACCCGAAAACCAAGACACAAATTTCACTCTGCCAGGTGTAAAACCAAGGCACGAGGTGGGACTCGAACCCACAATCTCGCAACCCGAAAACCAAGACACAAATTCAATAAACTCAGATGGATCCGAACTCAGATTTCGCCATGCTTCAGAAACATAGGACAAGACACAAACAACCCAACACAACAAGCACATGTTCCAATGTTCGTTTCAGAAAACAGACACTCAAAACAGAGACACCGGCCGGCACACACACAAGAGGGGATCCCCATACCTCCAAGTCGGTTCTCGGGTGTGAGGGGTGGTCGCGTTTCCCGGCCAATGCACCAAATGAAAGACCCACAACGTGAGGACTCCCTCACGTTCTGACTCAGGAGAGGCGACACCCCAAAATCACCCACAAGAAACGATCTTGCTGCAACTGCAAGAGGATTTTTATTCGAGAGCGTTCTCGGGCCCATGGTCATACACCACGCAGGGGTAGAGGACCATGGCGCCCCGAGTAGCTGAGTAAGGGGGTATTTAAAGGAAGAAACCACAATTCATGGAGGTGGGGAGGGTGTTGTTGGAAAATACCAAAAATACCAGTTAAGAGTCACAAGGAAGTATAAAGTCACAAGTGTCAGGTTATCTCTCAAGACAGTTTCTAAGAGCCCCTAACAATCTAAGAGCCCCTAAAGATAGCACATTTGCATTGCAGGTTCCAGTAATGGTCAGGGTGTCATTCTTTGAATTGAACCCAGGAAGCGGGTAGGTGGAGGAATGTCGCTATCTGTTTTATGACCAGTACCTGGAGCACTAAGCCACAAAGGCTACACTCCCAAGCCTGGGCCCAAAAGCCTCGAATTTTGTTTTTACTTTGCTATACTTTTTTAATACTTCTTCAGAAGCACGGAAACACATTCCAAGGGCAACTGTGTGTTCCTGGGGGAAGCACGGAAACACATTCCAAGGGCAACTGTGTGTTCCTGGGGGAAGCACGGAAACACATTCCAAGGGCAACTGTGTGTTCCTGGGGGAAGCACGGAAACACATTCCAAGGGCAACTGTGTGTTCCTGGGGGAAGCACGGAAACACATTCCAAGGGCAACTGTGTGTTCCTGGGGGAAGCACGGAAACACATTCCAAGGGCAACTGTGTGTTCCTGGGGGAAGCACGGAAACACATTCCAAGGGCAACTGTGTGTTCCTGGGGGAAGCACGGAAACACATTCCAAGGGCAACTGTGTGTTCCTGGGGGAAGCACGGAAACACATTCCAAGGGCAACTGTGTGTTCCTGGGGGAAGCTCGGAAACACATTCCAAGGGCAACTGTGTGTTCCTGGGGGAAGCACGGAAACACATTCCAAGGGCAACTGTGTGTTCCTGGGGGAAGCACGGAAACACATTCCAAGGGCAACTGTGTGTTCCTGGGAGAAGCACGGAAACACATTCCAAGGGCAACTGTGTGTTCCTGGGGGAAGCACGGAAACATTCCAAGAGCAACTGTGTGTTCCTGGGAGAAGCACGGAAACACATTCCAAGGGCAACTGTGTGTTCCTGGGAGAAGCACGGAAACACATTCCAAGGGCAACTGTGTGTTCCTGGGAGAAGCACGGAAACATTCCAAGGGCAACTGTGTGTTTCTGGGAGAAGCACGGAAACACATTCCAAGGGCAACTGTGTGTTCCTGGGAGAAGCTCGGAAACACATTCCAAGGGCAACTGTGTGTTCCTGGGAGAAGCACGGAAACACATTCCAAGGGCAACTGTGTGTTCCTGGGAGAAGCACGGAAACATTCCAAGAGCAACTGTGTGTTCCTGGGAGAAGCAGGGAAACACATTCCAAGAGCAACTGTGTGTTTCGAAGACACCAAGGTTGCCAGACTCGTCTTGTTTCCTTGGAATTTTCTCACAAGCTCTCAGAAATCTCATACAGCTCCGTTCTTGGTAGATCCTGAGTGGATCAGTTCAGCCTTGGGAGCTTTAATCATCAGACATATGTCATCCTCAAGACCCATTGTCCACGAACCTTATACAACCTAGACCTTCTGTTCTGTGGCTTCAAGCTTTCCAGCCTTGTCCTAACTTTTTATTTTTTTATTCTTAGGATAAAATCTCATCACACAAACCTTGCAATGACATCATTTTTTAACAATTCTCTGTCACATCTACTAAGTTTTCTCTTTTTAGTTCATGTCCCTAAATAAAGTTGAATCTAAATAACACAGATAGCACGTTGATGTAAATTAAGATTACTGTACACATATGTTGGGGGCAAATTTGCCTGTTTCTGTGACAGTCTGCCTGTCAGGCAGAGTCAAGTCAGGCCAGGGTCTGCTGACAGATTTCCTGGCCTGCTGACACATGGAAGGATAAGAGGGGATGCACTTGAGAGCTCAAGGTGAGGGGCTGAATGTTCTGTTAATCTTGGAGGAAGGAACAAGGAGGAATAGGGAGGTTTCCGGATGGATACAGATATGGAACGTATGTCAGCCATTGTCTATGCTGGCTTGAGATTTTGTTTCCCACTGTAAAGTCTATAAAGCCTAAGAGAATTCAACTTGGGGCTGCCATAGTACTGACTGAACAGCCCTTCCTATTTCTTTCTTTCTTTCTTTTTTTTTTTTAAGATGTATTTGTTTTATGTATACACTGTAGCTGTACAGATGGTTGTGAGCCATCACGTGGTTGCCTGGAATTGAATTCGGGACATCTGCTCACTTCAGCTCCGCTAACTACAGTCCTGCTTGCTCCGGCCCAAAGATTTATTTATTATTATATTTAAGTACACTGTAGCTGCCTTCAGACACTCCAGAAGAGGGCATTTGATCTCATTAGGGATGGTTGTGAGCCACCATGTGGTTGCTGGGATTTGAACTCAGGACCTTCGGAAGAGCAGTCTCTTAACCACTGATCCATCTCTCCAGCCCCAACCCTCCCTATTTCTAACCTTTGCCTCTGAGTCTTCTTTTCTGTCTTTTCTATAATCCTCACTCCCTAGGACTGCTTGATTTTGTACCAGCTGGACTGGTACACACATACTTTGAACTACCAGGGTGAACTGACTGGTTTTGTGTATTGACTTGACACAGCTGGAGTTATCACAGAGAAAGGAGCCTCCCTTGAGGAAATGCCTCCGTGAGATCCAGCTGTAAGCCATCTTCTCAATTGGTGAGCAAGGGAGGAGGGCCCATTGTGGGTGGTGCCATCCCTGGACTGTTAGACTTGGGTTCTGTAAGAGAGCAAGCTGAGCAAGCCAGTTACTCACATCCCTCCATGGCCTCTGCATCAGCTCCAGCTTCCTAACCTGCTTGAGTTCCAGTCCTGACTTCCTTTGGTGATGAACAGCAGTATGGAAATGTAAGCCGAATAAACCCTTTCCTCCCCAACTTGCTTCTTGGTCGTGATGTTTGTGCAGGAATAGAAACCCTGACTAAGACACAGGATTTATTTGTGTTAAAAATCTCAAGCAATCAGCTATTGGATGGATCACAGGGCCCCCAATGGAGGAGCTAGAGAAAGTATCCAAGGAGCTAAAGAGATCTGCACCCTGTAGGTGCAACAACATTATGAACTAACCAGTACCCCAGAGCTCTTGACTCTAGCTGCATATGTATCAAACGATGGCCTAGTAGGCCATCACTGGAAAGAGAGGCACATTGGACACGCAAGCTTTATATGCCCCAGTACAGGGGAACACCAGGGCCAAAAAGTGGGAGTGGGTGGGTAGGGGAGTGGGGGGGAGGGTATGGGGGACTTTTGGGATAGCATTGGAAATGTAATTGAGGAAAATACGTAATAAAAAAAAATTAAAAAAAAAATCTCAAGCAAACTTTCTCCGCACTTGGACTTTAACATCTTCCTTTGCCCCTCATATCTCACTGATCCTATAAGTGAGAACAAAATAGTTTATATTTTAGCAATATGACAGTGGGCACACTGTTGAAGTAACCTTGACATGAGGGAATGTTCCCTGCAAACAAGGAAAGGTGACAAAGAAAGGGCCTAGAGAGTCAAAAATCTCTACATGCTGATGCTGTGTGTGTACTTTAAGTGACAAAAGACATTTACTAATGTCCCTTTGTCTGCTTTGTAGACTTTTAAAGATCTCTTTTGAGATTATAACTACACTTCTTCATCTCTCTCCTCCATCCAAATAGTCCCATGTATCCTTTCTTGCTCCCTTTCAAATGTGTGACCTGTACTTACATCTTTTTTCTTTTCTTTTTCTTTTTTCCTTTTTTTTTTTTTTTTTTGGTTTGGTTTTTCGTTTTGGGAACTCACTTTGTAGACCAGGCTGACCTCGAACTCAGAAATCTGCCTGCCTCTGCCTCCCGAGTGCTGGGATTAAAGGCCTGAGCCACCACGCCCGGCACATCTTTTTTCATTGTTATTACATGTATGTATGAAAACACACACACATATGTATATTCCTAAATATAACATACTGAGTATACACAGTGCCATTTTTTTATGTTAGTTTTTACATTGTTCTTTTTTTTCTTTTAAGTTTTATTTATTTATTATACATAAGTACACTGTAGCTGTCTTCAGACACTCCAGAAGAGGGCATCAGATTTCGTTACGGATGGTTGTGAGCCACCATGTGGTTGCTGGGATTTGAACTCCGGACCTTCGGAAGAGCAGTCGGCGCTCTTAACCACTGAGCCATCTCACCAGCCCTACACAGTGCCCATTTTTATGTATACGTTCGGGGCTAACACTTTGGTATGAAAGGCATATGATGAAACTATGTGGGAAGGATTAGGAGGTGTGGCCTGTTGGAGGTGGTAGTCACTGGGAGTGGGCTTTGAAGTTTCCAAAGCCATCACCATTCACAGTTAGCTCTTTCTTTGTGCTTACTTAAAATCAGATGTGAGATCTCAACTACTGCTCCACCACCATACCTACTTTCTTGCTGCCAGGGTCCCTGCCATGATGGTCCTGGGCTCACCCTTTGAAACCATAAGCCCCAATAAACTCTTTCTTCTATAAGTTGTGCCCTTCCCCCAGCCTTGAGTTGGCTAAACTTGTCTTCAGACAGGGGGAGCCAGGCTCCTGCCTGAGACTTGAGCAGACTTCCTGCTTGCTGACCTGCTGAGAGCTTATTTTGCAACTCAATCCAGCTGAAAGAAGCAACAGAATCCAGCTGAAAATAAAGAATGGATCCTTGGGTTTTCCCCTATTTATTGAGCCTTGATCAGAGAACTTTGTCTTGGCTCATTATTTCTCTCATCCACCCATTGTATTTCATCCCCAGCTCTCCTTCCAGGTACACCCAGTTCTCCGTGGCTGTTGGACAGCTATAATACATTGCCTTAGTCATGATGTCTCTTCACAGCACGACAGAACTAATTAAGGCAGTGGCATTCTAGCTGTATGTATAGTCGCAGAGATGCATAGGGTTTGGGATCAAGCAATTGTTTGAGTGGCTTCCTTAAATGAGCTATGTGATATTTTTAGTTGTGAGTTAATTAGAATAAAGTGATTTTATTTAAAAACAGTAAATAAGGGCTGGAGAGATGGCTCAGTGGTTAAAGCACTGACTGCTCTTCCAGAGGTCCTGAGCTCAATTCCCAGCAACCACTTGGTGGCTCACAACCATCTGTAATGGGGTCTGATGCCCTCTTCTGGTGTGTCTGAAGACAGCTACAGTGTACTCACATAAATAAGATAAATAAATATGTTGAAAAAATAAAAACAGTAAATAAAATTAGAGGGAAACATAAAAAAGGACTGTCCGGTCCATGAAACTGAAAGGCATAAGGCACTGCCTGATCTGTTTCCACGGTAACCCAAGACGTGAAACTGAACCACTAACTAGCTTTCCTTAACTTGGTAAAGGACAGGCACCTTCTAAGCAAAATACTGAGAATTATTTACTCAAATGTTTTCCTGTGAACTCTATAAATATCGTCTGGTGTTAACTGAAACCTCAATAGGACATCTAGAGGCTTGCACCTAGATAAAAATAAACCCCCAAAAGTTTCTCTCTAGAACAAAGTATTTCTCTTTTGAGTCATCACAGCCTCAAAAATATGCTAAGAACAAAGTTTCTTAAACCTGAGAACTTTCAGAGACTTAAAAATTGACCCAAAGAAGAAAATGGAATGATCTCAATTTCTTTCATACAAACCTAAGATCCGCTTCAGTGTCTGTCAGTAATTTTAACCTTTCTTCTTGGTTTGCTTTGTTCATGGCTTTAGATACTGTTTGTATAATTCTTATTTTATATTTATTTCCTTTTAATTTATTTTATCTCTGTTTTATTTATTAAAATTACTGTCTGTTTTCTCACCTTCTTTTTTTTTGTTTGTTTGTTTGGTTTGTTTTTTGTTTTTTTGTTTTCGAGACAGGGTTTCTCTGTATAGCCCTGGCTGTCCTGGAACTCACTTTGTAGACCAGGCTGGCCTCGAACTCAGAAATCCACCTGTTTCTTCCTCCTGACTGCTGGGATTAAAGGCGTATGCCACCATGCCCAGCTTTTCACATTCTTTTTTTTTTTTTTTAAAGATTTATTTATTTATTTATTTATTTATTTATTTATTATTTGTAAGTACACTGTAGCTGTCTTCAGACACACCAGAAGAGTGCATCAGATCTCATTACGGGTGGTTGTGAGCCACCATGTGGTTGCTGGGATTTGAACTTGGGACCTTCGGAAGAGCAGTCGGGTGCTCTTACCCACTGAGCCATCTCACCAGCCCTTTTCACATTATTAATATACAAATGTTTGTATGTCACCCTTTGTGGATTTTTTTCTTCTTTCTCTCTTTTCTTTCTCTCTCTCTTTCTTTCTTTCTTTCTTTCATTAATCAATTTATTCTTTTACATTTCAAATGATATCCCTTTTCCTGGTTACCCTTCCACAACACCCCCCCCTTCCATCCCCTCTCTCCCCCCTCCCCTTTGCCACTATGAGTGTGCTCCTCTACCCACTCACCCACTCTGGCCTCACTGTCCTAGCATCCCCCTACACTGGGGCATCAAACCTCCACAGGACCAAGGGCCTCCCCTTCCATTGATGTCAGATAAGGCCATCGACTGCTACATATGTATCTGGAGCCATGGCTCCCTCCATATATATTTATTTTATTTATTGCATATGTGTATATATAGTCTGTGTGCATGTACTCCTGCATGCCAGAAGAGGGCATCAGGCCCCATTATAGATGATTATAAACCACCATGTAGTTGCTAGAAATCGAACGCAAGACCCCAAGAAGAGCAGCCAGGGCTCCTAACTGCTGAGACATCTTCCTAGTGGATTGTTTTTAATTGCAGGAGATCTACAAAACTCACAATTATGAGAGGAATGCCATATGTCAGATTTGACGTCCCTTACAGTAATGAAGAGTGACCTATGCCATTATTACAGTACTGCATGCATATATACTGGTCTTAGTTATTTTTCTCAGAGCTGTGATAAAATAGTCTGACAGAGCAGTTTACAGAATAAAAAGTTTATTCTAGCTTACACTTCAAGGGTAGACTCTATTGAGGCAGGGAATTTGTACTGTCTGGTTTTGTGCCTCAACCTGATACAGACTAAAGTCATCAGAGAGGAAGGAACTTCAGTTGATGAAACGCTTCCATGGGATCTAGCTGTAAGGCATTTTCTCAATTAGTGATCAATGGGGGAGGGCCTAGCCCACTGTTGTACCATCTCTGGGCTGGTGGTCCTGGGTTCTATAAGAAAGCAGGGTGAGCAAGGCATGAGAGAGCAAGCCAGCAGGCAGTATTCATCCATAGCCACTGCATCAGCTCCTGCCTCCAGGTTCCTGCCCTGCTTGAATTCCTGTTGTTAATTTCCTTTGTTGATGAACTATGTAGAAGCGCAAGCCAAATAAGCCCTTTCCTCCCCAGCTTGCTCTTTGGTCATGTTGTTTTGTTGCAACTATAGAAGACAAAAGTGAAGGCAAAGGGGAGAAAGCAACGGTTGCATGGTACTGCTCAAGTCCATTGTCTACTTCTGCAGTCCAAAATCCCATCCAAATAATGGTGCTACCCACAGTAAGCAAGTCTTGTCACTTAACACAAGCAAGACAAGCCCTCCCCCGCCCCCACTGGCATGCTGAGACACCTGTCTCCTAGGTGGCTCTCGGTTCTGTAAATTTGACAGTACCAACCATCACATTACTTGGCAACTGGCCTGTAACTAGGGTAATATGGAACATGGTGGCAGCAGACAGATATACAAACAGAGAAAGAGAGAGAAAGAGAGAGCATCTGGCTTTTGAAACCTCAAAGCCCACTGCTAGTTACTTGCTTCTTCCAACATGGCCACACCCACTCCAACAAGGCCACAGCTCCTAATCCTTCTAATCCTTCTCAAATAGGGCCACTCCCTAGGACTAAGCATTTAAATATATGATTCTGTGGCAGCCATCCTTATTCTTTTTTTTTTTTTTTTTTTTTTGGTTTTTCCAAGACAGGGTTTCTCTGTGTATCCCTGGCTGTCCTGGAACTCATTCTGTAGACCAGGCTGACCTCGAACTCAGACATCCGCCTGTGCCTCCCAAGTGCTGGGAGTAAAAGCATATGCCACCACGCCCCTCCAGCCATCCTTATTCAAACCACCATATAGTCATAAAAACACATACACATATGTGAAAATAAAAATAAAGGTTGAGTTATGAGGCAAAGGAAAGGAAGAGGTACTCCTCTCTCTTGGAGTCTAGTTGTTGGCTCTTGTGGCTGAGTGTCAAGAATTCCAGTCAAGGGCTGGAGAGATGACTCAGAGGGTAAAAGCATTGACTGTTCTTCCAGAGGTCCTGAGTTCAATTCCCAGCAGCCACAAGGTGGCTCACAACCATCTATAAAGGAATCCAATGCCCTCCACTGGTAGTGGTTGCCAACATAAGAGACAATATTCTTTTGGCTTGAAGATATCTCAAAGCTGGGTGGTGGTGGCACATGCCTTTAATCCCAGCACTTGGGAGGCAGAGGCAGGCATATTTCTGAGTTCGAGGCCAGCCTGGTCTATAGAGTGAGTTCCAGGACAGCCAGGGCTACACAGAGAAACCCTGTCTCGAAAAACCAAAAAAAAAAAAAAAAAAAAAAAAAATCTCAAGTAAGAATGTTAATATAGCAATGACTCATACCAAAGCAGATATAAACCTGCAGTTTTTTGGAAATCTTACCTTCTGGTGAGATTTGGAGTAAACCTCATTTGTAGTAAAGAATATGATTTATCAGCCCCTGTGCAACCTCCATGGACCGTGGTTTTACCTTATCAGATTGTAATACTACTCAGGGCACCTTCAGGTCTAGCCTATAATTTCATTGCTCCAAAAGGAGGTAAGGGCCAGCAAGATGACTCTGCTGGGTAAAGCCACTTCCCTCCAAGACTAACAGCCTGGGTTTGATCCCCAGGTCTGACTGTAAACAGACATACCCCAGCAAGATATTCTCAGACCTCCACATGTGTACGGCAGCACCCGAGTTTCCTCTTCTCACATATAATACACACAATAAACAAACCACAAAAAGTAAATGTACGCCGGACATGGTGGTGCAAGCCTTTAATCCCAGCACTTGGGAGGCAGAGGTAGGCAGATTTCTGAATTCGAGGCCAGCCTGGTCTACAAAGTAAGTTCTAGGACAGCCAGGGCTACACAGAGAAACCCTGTCTCAAAAAACCAAAAACAAACAAACAAACAAACAAACAAGTAAATGTACTCCTTTTATTAAAGGTTAGGAAAATTCCTTAGTAATCCTTTCAGGTACCACTTGCAGGGCATCAAAATAGTAAATATGGCTGCTGGTAAGAGGCTCATGAGAAGCCCACCCCTATGCTCTTGGACAGATATTTTCCCAAGTGTCTCTTTTTAAATGTTGTAAAGCCCAACGAACTCCAATTCCAGGAGGAAAACCACAGAGTTCATTTAAGCAAACATCCTATGTCAATCACCTCTCCTCCCTGGCAACATTCAGTCAGGCAACAACAGCAGGGTCAAGGTACATAGAGATAACCTAAGACATGCTGTAGAAAACAGATAACCTAGCCATCCTGTGTGTCAGGTGGTTTTGCTCCCGTGTTTGGTTCCTGCAGATTACTCCAGGAAATGCAGTTTTTAAAATATTAACCTGCTGACCCTTATAGAAGTTCCCCAAGCTTGCTGTAACTACATTAAATAGCCTGTGCTCCTAGACTCGGGGCTCCCACTCTGACCCACTAAGACAGTGAGGGTGAGAGTCTTTGTTGGAGAGTTTGTAGTAAAGAACCTTATGTGTTTGCATTGGACTTGGCTCTGTGGTGGTCCCTGAGACTTGGGCATAGCACTAGTCATCTGTAAAGAAGAGTGAAATCATGAACTGCAGGTTGAATTCTAGATTTGTCTAGAAAGACCAAAGGTCACACGTTCTTTCTCATTCGAAGCTCCTGACTCCAGGAGTGATGGCAGAAAGCAGAAAAATAAAAATGGACCATCGTTGGGACTGGAAGTATGGCATATGAACAAAAATTCTTGAAAAGGAGCAGTGTCTGTCTGAACAAAGAGAACTCCCAGAAGGAGTCTGTATCTACAGAGATGGATGGACCAACTGGGATTCCAGTATTCCAATTCAAAGATTGGAATTTTGTATGTTCAGTGGCTAATTCTTTTTTTTTTTTTTTCATTTATTTTATTTATATGAGTACACTGTTGTTGTCTTCAGACACACCAGAAGAGGGCATCAGATCCCGTTACACATGGTTGTGAGCTACCATGTGGTTGCTGGGAATTGAACTCAGGACCTCTGGAAGAGCAGTCGGTGCTCTCAACCGCTGAGCCATCCATCTCTCCAGCCCCAGAGGCTAATTACTTTGTCTTGGGCTAGTTTTAGCCATCTTGAATGAGCCATCCCTTGCCCCATGTGCCTGAACTAACACCTTGTGATAATAAATTAAACCCTTGCAGAAGCTGCTCATCTTCACACAATACTGTCTTCCACCAATCCAAGAGCTTAGAATGTTATCAGACAGGGTCCTGGGCTTATGCAATGGCCCCTCCCCATCTCATTGCACCTGCCACTCTGGGGTACCCTCCAATGTGTTTTATTTTTTATTTATATTTTGTTTGTTTGTTTGGTTGGTTGGTTTTGGTTTTTCGAGACAGGGTTTCTCTGTATCGCCCTGGCTGTCCTGGAACTCACACTGTAGACCAGGCTGGCCTCAAACTCAGAAATCTGCCTGCCTCTGCCTCCCAAGTGCTGGGATTAAAGGCGTGTGCCACCAACGCCTGGTTTTATTTTATTTTTTTAAAGACTTGTTTATTTATTTTATGTATATGAGTACACTGTAGCTGTACAGATGGTTGTGAGCCATCATGTGGCAGCTGGGAATTGAACTCAGGATCTCTGCTCACTCCAGCCCTGCTCACTCCACCACACTTACTTCATCCCAAAGATTGATTGATTGATTATATGTAAGTACACTGTAGCTGTCTTCAGACACACCAGAAGAGGGCATCAGATCTCATTACAGATAGTTGTAAGCCACCATATGGTTGCTGGGAATTGAACTCAGGACCTTTGGAAGAGCAGTCAGTGCTCTTAACCACTGATCCATCTCTTCAGCCCCACTAATGTATTTTCAAGTTACCTTGCTTTATGACTTTAGAGCTATAAAAATAACTTCATGAAACTGCTTCCCCATTGGGACATGGAATTTGCAGTAACCTAAATCTATGTTCCTGGGCCATGGTTGCTCAAAATGCCTCCAAAAATAAGCTATCTTTTATTTCCTTTAAGATGAGAGCTGTGTTTTTTACAGAGATAGTTATGGCTGCCCAACATGGAACAATCCACCTTCTCATCGAAAGAACCAACCATATCAGCATTGGGAACCAGTACAAACCTGCCTTGTTGACTGTCATGCACCATTGGCTCCTCAGGGGGTGTAAGACCCTCGCCCTGGGTCAGTGATACTTACTTTGAGATCATCCCTGAGTGAGACACCAAGATTCAGATCGATGCAAAATCAAGAAGTTTTTTTTTTTCCTGTGCATCAGGGTCAACCCTCAATCAGTCCCTTAAGGCGAGTGACTAGAAGGTGACCCCAAATGGCTATTACAAGCAGTTTTTATACTTTTTAGGGGCACAAGTTATATCACTAAGGTTACAGTTCAATTTTATTGGCTAAGCATATTGACCTTTAAATCTATTGGCTAGCAAGCATGACACAAATTTGAGCTCTACCAGGGACTTTCCAGAGGGTCAGGTGACTATCAGTCAGTACATTCTGCGGTTTTTCTGATAATTTTTTACTCAAAAATATTCCTGTGGATGCAGAAGGGAACTTGGCTTAGCTTTGGCCCCAGGTGGGAGGGGAAGCTGTAAGGAGGGTGTGGAACTGGAAAAAGCCCTTAAGGTCCCTCAATGGAAATTGGTGAATTCTTACTTGGGGCGTGAACCTCCCTTTGTTTGGTTGACAATTAATTTTATTTAATCTGAGAAGGTCAAGTTCAAGAAAGATTCTGCTTTAACAGGTGCCTTTCTTGTCTGCTTTCAAAGGCTAAAGTTATTCTGATGTCTAGAGTTATGTTAAGTTTAAATTACTGTGCTTAGGAGATCTATAGAACAAAATTTCCTTTAACCCCTCAGCCCTACTTGTCCAAGGACAAATACATAATAATCCAGGGCAGCTCCCTGGAATGCTGTGAGCTGTTCAGGTAAGATAACAGGCCAGTGTTCTTGCTTCTGTAAACAAGCTTGATTGTCCCAACAGCACAGGATGAGTTTAATCATGTAATGTCAGGGAAGTGTAAACGAACCCCTAAAAACAAGCAGGAGCCAATCCGATGCAATTCACAACAGGGCCTTTATTCATGCTAGTTCGACCCCTCAGCCCACCACATCCACAAAGGATGGTTTTGGTGGAGAAGAGTGCCCAACATCTGTCAGGGTAAGGCTTTATAGAAAGCAGCAAGTAGAGACTGAGCAAGCACCTCATTGGAAAGCTATTGTGGCCTTTAGCGTAATTGGCTGGTACCGGGAGTCAAACCATAAACCTCTATTTCTGATTGCATAAGTGGTCGTCAGGCAGGGGGTGGGCTTGTTGGGAATTAACCTGGAAACGCTGGATTTTTGAGAGAAATTAACCTGGAGACACTGGTCTGTTGGGGTTAGCCTAGACACTGGAACTAGGCTCAGGTTATGTTGGGGGTGGGGAAACTTGGAAACTAATGCTAGGTACTGAAGATAAGTGGCACTAGTTCTTTCTCCCCAGTGTAGAGGTGTCAGGGCAACACCCCACGATCTGCAACAGCCTCTGTGGAAATCCAACAGACACACTCCATTCCTAGCTCAGAAGGAACTGATTGGCTATCCTGGGAAGACATATATGAGGGATCGTTTCACCCAGTGTCTTGAAACCCTTCATGTTTTCGTAAACATGAAGGATGACAAGAGACCTAGTACAAGCAGCCTTCTCAGGGGGAAAGCTGAGAAAGTCAGTCTCCAAAATAGCACATAAAACTGACCCCAAAACACACATTTCCTAGCTAGCACAGACAGGTGACTTTTTGGGAGAAATGAACAAACAAGAAAGAAGAAGAAAAAGAAGGAGGAGGAGGAGGAGGAGGAAGAGGAGGAGGAAAGAGAAGGAAGAAGGAAGAAACAACAACAACAACAACAACACACACACACACACACACACACACACACACACACACAGTTTCCTAAGAAGGAAATGGTTAAAGATAAACCCCTGTGAGTACTCTAGCTGTCTTTATGTGTGATAATCATTACCTCGAAAATGTTTTTTTGGGGAAAAAAAAAAGCCAGGGGCATCTAGAGTTAGCCATTTCTGAACTTGTTTATCTTGAATGCTTAACCAAACTCTAGGCAATAAAGTTGGATTTTTTTTTAAAATTCACCACCTGTTAGTTTGCTTTAATTAAAATGTAAGACATCTGTGAACAACAACAAAGACAAACTGATAAAATTGGTAACATATAATATAAAGCTCTTCAAAAAATTACAAGTGAGCTGAATTGGATGCTAAGTTAAGCTCACCTTAGAGTTTATCATCTAAAAGCAGAGCTCCCCACTCTTTTGGGTTGTTTTGTTGTTGTTGTTGTTTTTTTTTTTTTTTGGTTTTTCGAGACAGGGTTTCTCTGTGTAGCCCTGGCTGTTCTGGAACTCACTCTGTAGACCAGGCTGACCTCGAACTCAGAAATCTGCCTGTCTCTGCTTCCCAAGTGCTGGGATTAAAGATGAGCGCCACTACTGAGTGTATTTTCTTTATTTACATTTCAAATGTTATCCCCTTGCCCCCAAACCCTCATCCCACCCTCCCTCCCCCTGCTTCTTCTATGAGGGTGTTCTTCCACTCACCACCCACTCCCACCTCCCGGCCCTCAGTTTCCCTACACTGGGACATCTATTGAGCCTTCATAGGACCAAGGACCTCTCCTCCCATTGATGCATGACAGGGCCATCCTCTGCAATGTATGCAGCTGGAGCCATGTGTACTCTTTGGTGATGGCTTAGTCCCTGGGAGCTCTTGAAGGACTGGTTGGTGGATATTGTTGTTCTTCCTGTGGGGCTGCAATCCCCTTCAATTCCTTCAGTCCTTTCTCTAACTCTCTATTGAGGACCCTGATCTCAGTCCAATGGTTGGCTGTGAGCACCTGTCTCTGTATTTGTAAGGCTCTGGCTGGGCCTATCAGAAGAAAGCCATATCAGGAGAGTTTTAGTTTTCCTTGAGCAGTATTTTGGGGGGGTGGGTTAAGGTAAAGTGTCTCTGTTCTACAAGGTAGCCATGAAAATTCCTTTCAGGAAAAAAAAAAAAAAGAAAAAAAGATAAAAGAAGGGCTGGTGAGATGGCTCAGTGGGTAAGAGCACCCGACTGCTCTTCTGAAGGTCCAGAGTTCAAATCCCAGCAACCACATGGTGGCTCACAACCATCCGTAACGAGATCTGGCGCCCTCTTCTGGAGTGTCTGAAGACAGCTACAGTGTACTTACATATAATAAATAAATAAATCTTTAAAAAAAAAAAGATAAAAGAAAAAAAATCTTAGTTTGGCCTGAATTTATGTCCCGCAGTTTAAGACAACTTCTGAAGGCTGTTGTTAATCAAATGATGCTAAGGCTCTGTCTCCATTCCCAGCATTGCTGGAATTTTTGCAGAGACTCATCTCCAAGCACTTAAGTTTTTCTCATTATTTAACTGGCTCTTGAAAAAGTATAACATAAAAACAAAATTCTAGGCCTTTAGGCCCAGACTTGGGAATGTGACCTCTGTTGACTTAATGCTCCAAGGTATGCTAATCATAAAACAGATAGCGACATTCCTTCCTCCACCTACCCGCTTCCTGGGTTCAAAGAGTGTTCATTCAAAGAAAGTCACCCTGACCATTACTGGAACCTGCTATACAAATGTGCTATTGTTAGGGGCTCTTAGAAACTGTCTTGAGAGTTAATTGGAACAATTACCAGGTATTCCTTGTGACTCTTGTGACTTTGCACTTCCTTGTGACTCTTAACTGGTATCTTTGGTATTTTCCAACAACGCCCTCCCCACTTCCTTGAGTTGTGGTTTCTCCCTTTAAATACCCCCTTACCCAGCTACTCGGGGCGCCATGGTCCTCTACCCCTGCGTGGTGTATGACCGTGGGCCCGAGAGTGCTCTTGAATAAAAATCCTTTTGCAGTTTGCAGCAAGACCGTTTCTTGTGGGTGATTTGGGGTGTCGCCTCTCCTGAGTCAGAACGTGGGGGAGTCCTCACGTTGTGGGTCTTTCAGTTCTGTTCCTTTGTTTCTGTTTTTTTTTTTTTTTCCCCCAAGAGGCAACCACCAACACCTTCAGTGGATTTCTGGGAAATCTCAGCCCAGGCTGAGAAATGGGGTTGGGCTAGCAGAAAAGAGAAGGCAGTTGGTGCCGGAGCTATGTTAGGAGACAGTAGAGCCAGGAGAAGCTGCTCTGAGCAGATAGTCTAGAACAGTTGTTATAGTTTGGAGCTGTTTGGAGATGGGACTGTTTAAGCGCATTGTTGTGGAACTGAAGGAGGAATAGTTGGGAGATACGGTTGTAAAACGGGTAGCCATTTTACAGTCAACAAGACAGACTCTCTGAGGCTGACTGGCTGATATGAATGTCTGTGATTGTGGAGAGCCTGGATGTTACTAAGTGGGGAAAAAAAGAAATAAAGAAGGAAAGAAAAGGACATGACTGTTCCGAGAGTTTATTTTAGAGGTGTGGGAGAGCAGACAGCTAGAGGCTGACACGGCTGGGAGAGCCCAGAGAGGTCATGGCCCGGAGTCGTGTGGGAAAGAGGGTGAGAGGAACTAAGTACAACAGCCAGGAGGCCTAAGGTGCAAGAGGAGCAATAGGAAGGCAGAGAGAGAGAGAGAGAGAGAGAGAGAGAGAGAGAGAGAGAGGAAGGAGGAGGAGGAGGAGGAACTACAGGTATAGATATTTCATAAGCCTTCATTTGAGTGATGGGAACAGAACCTCTGCTAGACAGGCAAGTATTCTCTTAACCACCGGGCCCGCCATCTTTCTAGCTCCCTGATTTAATTAGATTTCTAATTGCATTAGCATATTGCAGGTATTGAACTTGCAGAGTCTTTTTCTTTGCCTTTATTCTCTAAATAATGCATTGAAAAGGTCAGTTTAGGTACTTTGGGAATGTCAAGAAACATTCCCCCACCCCCAAGGGAGAGGCTAATTAACATTTCTCAGACCACTGGGTGAGAATGGACCTGGGGGAGGGGAGGAGGACACATTCCACAGGACTGACCTTTGCTCACCTTCAGGCAAGGGAAGTCCTTGTCACCTCATTTCCTAAAGACCAGTTTATTTAAAGGGTGCACTAGTTGCTGATGCTCGATTCTGCCCCTGGAAACCATATAAAAACTCACAGATCGGGCGCTGGGGGTCACAGCCTCTCCTTCAGGTTTGGGAAGACCCCAGTGCACAGGAACAAATTCTTCTTGCTTTTTTTTTTTTTTTTTTTTGGTTTTTCGAGACTGGGTTTCTCTGTGTAGCCCTGGCTGTCCTGGCACTCACTTTGTAGACTAGGCTGGCCTCGAACTCAGAAATCCACCTGCCTCTGCCTCCCGAGAGCTGGGATTAAAGGCATGCTCCACCACGCCTGGCTCCCTCTTGCTTTTCGCATGGTTCCCGGCTTCAAGTGGTTCACTCAGAGGGTCCCCGGTAAGCTAAGACTCCCTGGCGTCTTACAGCATCACAGCAACTAAAGGATTTACATTGCATCCAGTACTGGAAGACAGAAACATCCAGGTAGCTCTCTGATCAGGCAATTAGTCTAACTAGCTGGCGAGCCTGAGGTTGTGACAGGCCTTGTCTCAAATAGTAAGGTTGAGAAACTGGTTATCCAATAGTAAATGGCCAGCTCATTTTGCAAACTGAGCGGGTTATAATTAGGAATATATATATATATATATATATATATATATATATGCATATACATATATAAATGTAAGGACAGAGGAAAAAAAAGCCATGGATTTGAAAAAGCCAGGAGGGGTAGGGAAGAATCTGGAGGAAAAAAAGGGGAGAGGGAAATAATTATAATCTCAAAAATAAAAATACACATGAATAATAAAGAAGTAAGCAGGGTATAGTGGCACACTGCTTTAACCCTAGCACTCAGGAGGCAGAAACAGGCAGATCTCTGTGAATTCAAGACCACCTGGTTATAGTGAGTTCCAGGACAACCAGAGATACACAATAAGGCCCTGTCTCAAAACAAAACAAACAAACAAACAAAAACAAACAAAAAGCCATAAAAAAAGCTAAAAGAGAAAAATTGAACAGAGTGAGGAAGACGTTGCCCTCTGGTCTTCACACGCATATGTATGCTCACATATACACATACAAACCACACACACACACACACACACACACACACACACACACACGCCCATCAAAAGCTGCAAACAAAAGGTAGAAGCAAATGTCCCAGTTAGGGTGTCTATTGTTGTGAAGGGCACTATGGCCCTGGGGCTGCTTTACAGTTTCAAAGTAAGTTTAGTCCATTGTCATCATGGCTTGAAGCCTGGCAGCTTTTAGGCAGACATGGTGCTGGAGAAGAAGCAGAGAGTTCTACATCTCCATCCACAGGCAACAGAAGTAGCGACATCCTGGTCAGACTTGAGTTTCTAAGACTTCAAAGCCCGCCTCCACAAGGGACGTTCTTCCTCCAACAAGGCCACACCCACTCCAACGAGGCCACACCTCCTTAGTGCTGCTCCCTAAGGGCCAAGCATTCAAGCATACAGGAGTGTATGCAATCATTTTTTTATTCATACCACCATAGCAAACTTTTCTTTTGGAAAAAAATGTTGCTTATTTTGGTATGTATTTGATGCACACGAGTGTATGAGTGAGTGTATGTGCATGTGTAGAGTTCAGAAGAAAACTTATCTTTTTATTTAAAAAACATTTTTTTGAAATGCCTCAGGTGTAGCCTTGGCTGGCCTGGAACTCTCTATGTAGATCAGGCTGCCCTTGAACCCAGAGATCTGCCTGCTGTAGCCTCCTGATCGATGGGATGAAAGGTGTGCATCACCACACCTGGCAGACAATTTTCAAGAGCTGGTTTTCCACTGTGGGATCTGGGGATAGATCTGTGCTTTTACCTAGCGATCCATCGCTGGCCCCAAACCTTCAAAGGGCCAGATAGTTAGACAGTCTCTGGTAATTAATAAAATTTTCTGGTGTAGTAAGAAAACAAGCACAGAGCCGGGCGTGGTGGCACGCACCTTTAATCCCAGCACTCAGGAGGCAGAGGCAGGCAGATTTCTGAGTTCGAGGCCAGCCTGGTCTACAAAGTGAGCTCCAGGACAGCCAGGGCTACACAGAGAAACCCTGTCTCGAAAAACCAAAAAAAAAAAAAAAGAATGAGCATGTTGTGTTCCAAAACTGAAAACTGAAATTCGAATTTCATGTAATTTGCACATGCTCCAAAAAGACATTCATCTTTTGATGTTTTCCTTTTTTTAATTTTTATTTTTAGTTTTTTTTTCGAGACAGGGTCTTACAGTATATCCCTGGCTGCCCTGGAACTCACTCTGTAGACCAGGCTGACCTTGAACTCAGAAATCCGCCTGCCTCTGCCTCCCAAGTGCGCGCACCACCACAGCTGCCCCGCTTTTTGATGTTTTTCAAACAACAAACACAAAACAAACAAACCGAACCCGGGACATCTGTTCTGAGTTTCCTTCCTGATAAAAACAGCCGGCTGATTTGGATTTGTCCCAGAGGCAGCTTTAAGGTTGTTTCAAATTCAGTAGCGAGGTCGTTTTCTAAGTGCAAGGGGCCAGCTTGTGTGCTTATGCAAAAGCTACACACTTGAGAGGAGCTGTCATAGCTGTAATACAGGTGGGCAAACGGTTTCCTAAAGGACTGGGAACCATCTCTGGCCCTGGGCCCAGGCTAGCTGAAGCTCCATTTTTTTTTTTTCCCCTTCTTTCTCTCTTATCTATGCCCCTCCCACCCTTCCCACCCCCACTCCCACCTCCTCTCCCTAAGCAGCCACGTTTAACTTGCAATAATCCTCCTGCCTCAGCCCCCGCCCCCACCCCACCCTATCCCCACCCCCCGAGGGAATGCTGGAAAGAACGAAAGGCCTGGCTTTGGGTTCCCAAATCTCGCAGGTCCAAGATTTCAAGGGTGGGCATCACCACTGCCTGATCTTCCCAGCTCAGTCCCTCCGCCCGCGGCAGTCACTAGGGGCGCCCGAGTGGGAGAACGCGCCCAGGGACCTTGAGGAACCAATCAGATCGGCGCTACGCCGCGCGGCTGACCTCGCGTCCACCCTTGGCAGCCAATCACAGGTCGCCGTGGGCTAGTGCGCGCCGGCCGGGGCTTTGGTGTTGGAGCGGCGGGGCCCCGGAGGTCGTGGTGCGGGGCTTCCCGCGCAGCGCCTCGCGGGCCGGGGCGTCCGGGGGAGGCTCAGGTACGCTGGCCGGCCGGCCCGGAGGTAAGGACAGGGGCGTGGCGCTGGTGACCTCTGCGAGAGCGACCTGGAGGGGACGCCGGGTGAGGGCCTTCTGCGAGTCCCGGGGAAGCGAGCGTGGCTAGGCCGGGAGTCCGGGGACCCCTTCCTGGCAGCCCCCCTCCGCCACGAGCCCCCCCAATCCTGGGGCTGGGCCTGCACCCCTTAAATGCCATTCCCATCGCCGAGGGCCCCTGTGATTAGCTCACCTAAAGTCCTGGAGGCTGCAGACCCCACTACTGGGCTCGCCGACGCCGGCCTCGAATTTCTGCCACTAGGGAAGGAGGAGGGAGCACCACTTCATGAGACCCATTCAAAAAAGTAGGTACAGACGAAATCCGGGTTTGTAGATTAAGTCCCACTCCCAGTTTGGAGATCTGCAGGCCCTTGGAGGCTTTAAAAAGCCATTTTTCTGCCCCCTCCCTTTCCATACAGCAATATCTTGTTTATTTTGTTGGCTTTGAGCCCCAGTGCAGCTCTCGGGGCTCCTAGCTAGCTAGTTTTGCTTTGAGTAGTGCTCAGTGGGTTGTGTTGTTTTGTTTACTGGGCTATGGTGTTGGAAGGTAGCGTATAAGGTGCTTATAATAACCACACAGACGACAGGGTTGAGCGAGTAGCTTAGTTGGTGGAGTGCTTGCTTGCCTAGGAAGGACAAAGCCCCTGACTCTGACTCAACTTCCCAGTACTACACAAACCGGTTGTGATGACCTCGCACCCAGTACTTGGTTAAGAGGAGACAGATGGCTGTTTCTTTTGTATCAGAGCTAACAAAACAGAAAATAAGCATGAAATAACTGGTAGGTAGTGAAATGGAGTAAAATCTTTTAACACATAAAATTAACTAAATCTTAAGAGGTTTTTTTCTCTCTCTGTCTGATTTACCCCAGGGATGTGACTTGCAGCTCTTGGACTCTCTGAAGCTATTAAAAGTTACAGTGTATATCTGCGGTAAGAGAAAAGGTCTTCTTCATTTTCTGACTTCTGTTTGCTGCTGTGATTTGATAAAAAAATAAATCATTACCATGGGTGATAGCAGAAGGCAGAGGCAGGCGAATCTCTGTGAGTTCGAGGCCAGCCTGGTCTACAGCGGTAGTTACAGGACAGCCAAAGCTACCCTGTCTTGAAAACAGACAAAGGAACAAAAATTAGTGTTTTGGAATTTCCTGCGGAAATCACAATGGTAAGATAAGTTCAGGACAAGTAGAATTTTGGAACTTTATTTATTTATTTATTTATTTTTGGGTTTTTTGAGACAGGGTTTCTCTGTGTAGTCCTGGCTGTTCTGGAACTCACTTTGTAGACCAGGCTGGCCTCGGAACTCAGAAATCCATGTGCCTCTGCCTCTGGAGTGCTGGGATTGAAGGTGTGCGCCCACCCCACCTCACACTCCCCCCCCCGCCCCCCCCCCCCCCCCCCCCCCCCGGCATTTTGGAACTTTCTAAGTTGCTTCCTCAAACAGGAAGGAAGTGGTAGATGTACTTTTTTTTTTTACCTGAAATCTTGAAAAATAAAAAGTAGACGCTATGGATGCCGCCTAAAGCTGACTTCCTTTTTCTTTAGTTGCAGTAGAAGGTGCAAATGGGTTGATACACATATCCTAAGATTCAGCTAATTGCCAGAAAATGTTAAATTGGATTCGCCCCCACCCTGCCTTTTGAAAGAGGGTCTCTTAGCCTGGGCTGTCATTTCCTCCCTCCGGGTCCATCCACCCTTGTATGTACAACCTGCTAAGTCTCTAGGATGCTACTTGTATGTTTTTGGGTCTGATCGATTGTTGTTCCTCCCTGGGGGAAGGGTTAAGGACTCTGAGAGCTTTCTCTGGTCCACATTAGCATCTCTTGACTTCTTCCTTATTGAGATCACCTCGAGGTGGTTAGGGATCCATATTGGTGAAGTCTCATAGACGTTTGAGGAGTAGAAGTGTTTAATTTCTTTGAAAGCCTGGTAGAATTCTGCCCTGAATCCATCTGGACCTGGACCTTTTTTTTTTTTTTGGTTGGGAGACTTCCAGTTTCTTATTTCTCTGGGGTTTTTATATATATAACATTTTCATTATCCATCCCTTGAAGGTCATTTAGGTGTGGTTTCCCATTTCCTTCCTGTTGTGGATTGGGTAGCTGTGAACATGGCTGAGCAATGATCTTTGAAGTTGGCCATCCTTTGCGAGGGTGCCAAGGAGTGGTGTAGCTGGGTCATATGGTAGATTTAGTCCCAGATTTTTGAGAATTCTCCACCCTGATTTTCAGAGTGGCTGCGTTAGTTTTAAATCCCGCCAACAGTGAAGGAGGGCTCCCTTCCCCCCACATCCTCTCCAGAATTTTTTGTTGTCTGTATGTTGATCCTTACTATTCTGGCTGTGCTACCATGAATTCCACCGTTACTTTCATTTGCTTTGCCCTAATACCTAAGGACAGTGAATAGTTTTTGAGACATTTCTTAGCCATTTTTATTCTCTTGAGAATTGTCTGTTCAGGTTCCAAACCCATTTTTTTGAATGGTTCTCCTTCCCTCCCTCTATTCCCCGCTGTCCCCCAGCTCTCTCTTTTTTTATTTGACTTAGTGGTTTCTGAGCTCTTTATATATTCTAGAAATGAATCCTCTGCAGATGTGTATCTGGCAGAGATGGCTGTGTGGGCCTCCTCTTGAGTTAATTGTTTCCCTAGCTGTGCAACAGCTTTTTATTCTTGGGAAAATGGAGTCCTCTTCAGAATGTCTTTTCCTGCACCTAGGTCATGTAGGGCACTGCCTGTTTTCTTGTCACCGTTCGGGGTTGTACATCTAGGTCTTTGACCTTTTGGAGTCCACTGGAGTGAGTTATTGTCTGGGGTTAAGATATAGGTCCAATTTCATTCTTTGATTGTGAACATTTAATTTTCCCAACACCATTTGTTGAAGGTCCTTTCTTCAGTATTTCTTCTTTAGTATTGCTGTCAGATATTAAGTGGCTGAATACGTGTATTCATGTTTGAGTTTGCTCCATTGGGCTACATGGCTGTTTTTGTGCCAGTACCTATTGATCTCATTACTGTGGCTTTGGAATATATCCTGTTTTTTTTTTTTTTTGTTTGTTTATTTATTTATTTATTTTTGAGAGGGGTCACTACATAGTCCTGGTTGTCCTGGAACTCACTGTGTTGACTAGGCTGGGCTCACAGATGCATCTGGCATGAGATACATCTTAAGACCTTAAGATCTGGCATAGTGGTGGCGCACACCTTTAATCCCAGCACTTGGGAGACAGAGGCAGGTGAATTTCTGAGGTTGAGGCCAGCCTGGTCTACAGAGTGAGCTCTAGGACAGCCAGAGCTACACAGAGACCCTGTCTTGAAAAAAACAAAAAAACAAAATAAAAAAAAAGGTCTGGTATAGTAATCTCTCCAGCACTGTTCATTTGTTCAGAATTGTTTTGGCTATCTGGTGTCTTTTGTGGCTCTATATTAATCTTAGGATAGTTTTTTCTCTATATGAAGAATGAGATGGGAATTTTGAGATTGCGTTGAGTCTATAAATAGCTTTTAGTAAAACAGTCATTTTCCGAATATTCTGAATAATCCATAAACATGAACGTGGGATGCCCTTCCAACTCATTTTCTAGTGTCTTTGTCTCTTTTTTTTTTTTTTAGAGGCTTAAAAGTTTTCATTATAGATTTTTTTTAAAAGAATTATCTTATTTATAAGAGTACACTGTAGCTGTCTTCAGACACACCAGAAGAGGGCATCAGATCTCATTACAGATGGTTTAGAGCCACCATGTGGTTGCTGGGAATTGAACTCAGGACCTCTGGAAGAGCAGCCAGTGCTCCTTGACCTCTAAGCCATCTCTCCAGCCCTATTTCTAAGATACTTTTTATTGTCTTTGAACCTGTTATTGATGGGAATGTGACCATGACGATGTGACAGGGTAAGATCCTCCATCTTGTATTCTCCCTGAGGCCATTTTAGATTTGACTAGAATTTGTTCTTTGTAAAGTTATCCATTCCTATTCTAGAAGCCCAAGATCAAGATACCCCAGCTCACTTATCTTGACTTCTGTTAAGCTGTCTGTCTGCTTATGTGAAACCTCCGCCTTCAGCTAACTGATTATCTTAGTTTCTGTTAAACTGCTTGCTTGCACAAAATACCAACCCCTGCAGCTGCGGAGATAGAACAGAATATGGATTTCACCTTTAAAGGCCCCTTATTCTAAATGCTCAGCACTGCCCTTGTATCCCAACTACACAAGTGTATTCCCAGCTAGCTGGAAAAAAGACTTCAGTTGGCTCAAAACCATGTCTGGGGGGATCTGTGCTGGGCTCCCTGTAACAATCTCTTTATCAGTGTGTTTGTTGCTGTTTGTTTTTTGTTTTTGTTTTTTTCTGAGACAGGGTTTCTCTGTGTAACCCTGGCTGTCCTGGAACTCACTCTGTAGACCAGGTTGGCCTTGAACTCAGAAAGACGCCTGCCTCTGCCTCCCGAGTGCTGGGATTAAAGGCGTGCACCACCACGCCTGGCTTTTTTTTTTTTTTTTTTTTAAAGCTATTGATTTCTCTGCCAATTAGTTTTGCTTCTTTTTAAACAGCTGAAAGTATTTATTGCTTCTAGAGGTTTTCTTGGAGAATTTTTGGAACCTGTGATATTTATCTTCTGCTAATAGCAATTGTTTGACTTCCGCCTTTCCTATTTGTATCCTTTCTGCTTCCTTATGCCTTACTGCTCCAGCTAGTGCTTCAAGTACACTATGGAGAGAAGGGTGGGAAGTAGTGCTCCTCCCTGCCCCACTCGACCCTGCCTTTGGTGGAATCGACTTCAGCTTTTTCTCCATTGAGGATGATGTTGGTCTCGGGTATCTCATATCTAGCTCTTCTTAGGTTGAAGCTCTTCTAGGTTGCTGTGTCAACTCTAGCCCTACTTTCTGTATAGGCTCTTATCATGAAGGCATGTTGGATATGGCTTGTCTTGTCAAGGAAACCAGGTAGCAGAAGGGGACCATCTAGGCCAGGGAGGTAGTTTATTCTGGAGCCATTTTAAGTGACTAGATCATCTATCTCAAAGGCTGCTTGGCTAGGTGATGCTGACTGAGATCCCTGGGTCGGGCTAGGTGATGCTGAGTGAGAGCCTTGGGTCAGGCTGGGCAACAGAGCTTGTCGATGCACCTTCTGCCCGGATCTGGACCTTGAAGGTTGGGGTAGAATGGGGGTGGCACTGGCTGAATGTCCTTAATGTTTATAACCACCTCAAAGTCTTTGATGAGAAAACTAAGTCCTTTTCCTGTGCTGACTGGCGTGTGATTTGTTTGTACTCAGGTGGCAGTGTGTGTGAAGTGCTGCGTGGCCACAATCATCAGGAACCACATTAGAAATGGAGCAGCCATTCATGTTAGATGATGAAGACGAACAAGATCCAGAACCACAGCCGAGGTCAGGAGAACCCATTCAAGTCCTCGATGAAGATGCTGATGAAGATGCAGAGCTGATCTTTGTAGGGGTGGAGAATGTAAAGGAAGACGCTGAGCTCATCTTTGTTGGAGTAACTTCAACTTCCCAGCCAGCCAACTCGAACATTTTGAACAGAGTCACCCCAGGTTCACGGTTAAAAAGAAAGCATGACCGACTTAGAGCAACCACGACTCAAAGATTGCAGCCCTCACGTCCTGCCGTTCCCACATCCGAGGCAGTGGTTGTCTTGCCAGCATCTCCAGCTGAATCAAGGTCGACAGATAGTCCTATTGTTATTGAGCCTTTGTCCGAGTCTGATTATAGAAGTAGTTCACCACAGGTTGTGCCTAGTAGCTCTTCCAAGTGCTGTTCACCTCTGGTCACGCTCTCAAGTTCAGAGAGTAGTCCAGTAAAGGCAGCGCTTTCAGGAGGAGATCTGAATGAGAATTTGTATGTATCGAAGTGCCATTTTTCCATAAATCCACAGAGGCCTGACCATAGAATTGAGATTGTAGAACCACTCTCTTCAGCTTTGTCCCCTTCAGGTACCTTCCATACCTCGCATGTGCAACAGAGGACGCCTTCCTTTGATGCTCCCAACTCTCTGAGCCTGAGCCCTCTTGTGAATGGGGTGCCTCCCTCCGAAGACTCTGCCCACCCTCGTCAGGACAGTGGATTGGCGGAAGCAGACTTTTCAAGTCCAGCAAGTCAAGAGACTTTTGATCCCAAGAAAGGAAGTTTGACCCTGTTACTCAGTGACTTTTATTATGGACAGTATAAAGGAGATGGGAAGCCAGAGCAGAAGACTCACACAACCTTTAAATGCCCCAGCTGCTTGAAAGCTCTAAAAAATGTTAAATTCATGAACCACACCAAGCATCATTTGGAGCTCGAGAGGCAGGGGAGTGAGGACGCCTGGGAGAGCCACACCACCTGTCTGCGCTGCCACCGGCAGTTCGATTCCCCGTTCCAGCTGGAGTGCCACATCGACCGAGTGCACACGTCGCCGGACCCTTCCGTGGTCTGCAAAATCTGTGAACTCTCCTTTGAGACCGACCAAGTCCTTTTACAGCACATGAAGGACAATCACAAGCCTGGGGAGATGCCCTACGTGTGCCAGGTCTGTAAGTACAGGTCGTCAGGCTTCGCTGACGTGGAGGCACACTTTACAAAGTGCCATGTAAACACTAAGAACCTGCTCTGTCCATTTTGTCTTAAGATCTTCAAAACTGGGATGCCATACATGTGCCATTACAGGGGCCACTGGGAAAGGAGCGGCCACCAGTGCTCCAAGTGCCGGCTACAGTTTTTAACCTTCAAGGAGAAAATGGAGCACAAGACCCAGTGCCACCAAATGTTTAAGAAGCCTAAGCAGCTGGAAGGGCTGCCTCCCGAGACGAAGGTCGTGATCCAGGTGTCCGTGCAGCCTGTGGAGTCAGAATCTGTGAAGGTAGCATCAATCACTGTGAGCACAACTGACTGGGAGCCTTCTAACCCCCGACCTCAAGGCAGACTTTCACAAAAGCCCCATTAATTCTAACCTCAGTCAGAATGAGAGAAGAGAGTACAAGTCTGTAGTATATCGTTTAATCGCTGGTACCCAAATTTTGTGATAATGCAGGGTTTTGTCTGTTTATTTTTTGAGGGTTTCTTTTGTTCTCATTTAGTGCTGGCGCTGGATCGGAGGCTTCACAAATAATAAGCAAGTGCTCAGCCCTCCCCTTTCCCCTCCCCTGCTAAGGCATTTTCTGAATGAACTGTGAGTGCCATTTGAAATCCATCTGGTTTTCATATTAAGTGTTTGGCTTGACAGGAGGAAGGTGTCTGTGTCCCTGTGAATGGAAAACAAGTTAAACCTATTTATTAGTATTTCATCTAAACCCTAAAGTTTGAGAGTTCTTTAAAGGTTTGAAGTTTGGTGGGCTCGCAAGGCCCCACCTCTCCCTGAAGATCTACAGGCAGTTAATACTTGCTAAGGGAGGGAGAGAGACATTGTTTTCGTTTCTTTTTTGAGAGACATCTTCTTAAGTGGTATAGCATGGGTAAGTGGGCAAGCACACGTCCTTTTCAGTCTTGAAGCCAAAGAAGGAATCCTGCCTGAATGTCTTTACCTAAAAGAGTATCCAAGGAGGCCAAGCCATTCCTGTAAAACGCCCATGTCTGTGAAAGACCCCTGCAAACATTAAAAGCACAGCTGTGTATTCTCAGCGCCACTTGAAGCAGCAGCAACAGTAGTTAGAAAACTGGGATGGAGCCCATGACCATGGACTTTGTTTCGCTTGATGCTTAGGGTAGCCAGAGTTACCCACCCTGTCGCGTTTTGGCTATGTTTGAAGAACTGGTTATATCCTCATGGACCACATCAGTAAAGCAAGTTGTCCTTTCCTGAGGAAAGAAGCCCCGGCATTTGTGGTTTGAAGTATATTGAACTTGAGTTATAACTGAAAAGGTTTGGGAAAATGGCATCTGTCCAGTTTATGACTTGGGCTGACCTTAGTTCTACTCTCAAGCTGTAATAGGAACTTGCCCAATAATACTGGACATAGCGTGGAAACCAGAGCAGGGTGGCTAGAATTTAAACCCTCTCTGTGGTCTTTTGTTTTTCAGTCCACGTGTGTGGTTGAGTGTGTGAAGCTTGCAATTTGGTGCCCTGGTGCTTTTCCCCCACTTGGTGCTAGGGATTAAACCCGAGCGAGGGCTCTGCCACTGAGCCAGATCCCTAGTCACACGTTGTGTCTTGTCTCCTATTTAAGTGGTTCTACTGTCTGTATAAGCTCCCTTTGTTGGGTGTGTAATTTCTGAGTTGATCACACTAATACTGCTTGGGTCTTACTTGAAGCACTTTTGTGTGCAAGATATGTCCTAAATGAAGACTTGCCTTCTCCTGCCTATCATACTACTTAGCTGGTCACCAGCCTCTGGAGGAACAACTTCTCTGAGGATTGGTCTTCAACAGCTTCAGGAGCGCTAGCTCTTTCTGTACATCTCCTTGAGCCTGGCCCCTGCCACCAGTTGTCCTCCAGCCCAGGTGACCAGCTGCCACTGCCCATTCTTCCAGGCGTCTGGGTGTGTGCTGGTTAGAGACACCGGTCCTGTTCCTTTCTTTAAAGGTATCTTGCTGGGTGTGGTAGCACACACTGGTAATAAGAGCTCTTGGGAGGCTGGGGCAGGAAGATCTAGAGTTCAAAGTCAGCCTGGGCTCTTCAGTGAGTTCCAAATTACACAGGAAACAAAAGAGGCAGTGTGGGTAAGTTCCTTAGATAGATGTCCCTGTTCCATTTTTTCCTTCCTCAGTTTACTGAAATTTCCCTAGATTCCATGAAAAAATGGGAAGAGGTTATCCCCAGGCCTTGGCCTCTCAAGACTGAGGGAGGGACAGAGGTTGTGAGTATCTTTTGTTTGCTCCGTGCTTGACCATTGATTGACTGTGATCTGCCTTTTTACTATTTTGATGGGTCTTTTAAGTGATTTTTTTTTTTTTTTTTTTGGCCACATCATACTTTTTACCCTGTACTGTTCCTTTAGGTGTGGAAAGCATATTTGTCCCACTTGTTCTGGTGGAAAATCCCGTTTATGAAATAAGTCTGCAGACTCATATAAACATTACTGTCTATGGTAAACTTAAGAACTGTCTTAGACCTGTGTCCAGTGTCTCCAGCCCTTCCTGTGGCAGTAGCTTTCTGTGTCACTAAAGCATGCTCCTGAGGAGGACAGACTGTTGTTTACTGCTAAGGGAGGCCCCAGGGCTCTGGCTCCTGCCTACCGCTTCTGTCCCCTGCGCTGCCTGACCTGACCTGACTCCCCTGCTGCTGCACTGTTTTGACCAATTCCCACTTCCCCCTGGTGCAGAGGCTGCCTGGGCTGCCGTCACAGCGCTTTCTCTAAGCCTGCATGGCTGCTACCTCACTCGTGGTTATGAAGCTTACTAAGATTTTTAGAGTGACTAGAAATGTCCCCTGCTTCTGAAGCCCTGTTTACTCCTTCTCTTGGAAGGCGACTTACCTCTCCCCGACTTACCCCGCCTCTGCAGTCTAGCTACATTTCCTAGTCACAGACCTTGAGGAAGAAATCGTTAACAAGAGCTTTGGCTCTGTCTTAGATGTGAGCTAGCTTAAGTGCATTTTCGTGCCTCTTAACACAAAGACGTAGAGCGAGCTGAGTCTCTGGAAGCTTTCTGTTTTATACCGACAGCTCTATCTATTTTGAAAGCAGTGTCACTTTGTTCTGTTTACACGTGTATTAAATATTTGTCAAGATTACTATTTTGTTACTCTGTGAAGTTGGCTGCTTGATTTACCAAATGAAAGTTATTTTGATGTTGCCAAAGTTATTTATAAGAACTAGCAATTAGAGGAATAAAAAAGCATTTTGTGGAAACCTTTTCTGTCTTCTTTTTTTTTTTACTCTGCACTGTGTATGTTAGGTTAATTTTTGTTTTGTGTCTTCTGCAGTTGAATTTATTTTTACTGGTTATAACTTCTAGTGATATGTTCAATAAAGCTAATTAGACTTCTTTGATTTCATTTTTAAATCTTATTTTTTATTATTTTTGTGTGGGTGTATCTGTGCCACCACACATGTATAAAGGTCAGACACATTTTGGGGTTGGGGGTTGGTTCTCTTACTCTGGGATCCAAAAGACCGAACTCTGGCTGGTAACTGCCCCCCCCCCTTTTTTAAAACTTTCTATTGATTGTTAATTTCACACTGTATGAACTCCGTTCCTACTCATCTCCCACCCTCCATTCCATATCTATCCTCTAACCTCTCCCGCCCAAAGAAACAAAAAAGCAAGCAAACAAACTCTAAGAAGCAAACCATCCCACCATAGAAGCTGTGGTGTGTCACCGTATATTATATACCCTTTTTTGTTTTGTTTTTTCAAGACAGGGTTTCTCTGTATAGCCCTGGCTATCCTGGAACTCACTTTTATAGACCTGGCTGGCCTTGAACTCAGAAATCCGCCTGCCTCTGCCTCCCAAGTGCTGGGATTAAAGGTGTGTGCCACCACCGCCCAGTTTATATACCCTTTTGACCAAACAGCTTTACTTGGCAACATTGCAATGAGCCCTTAGTCTGGTTTGAGGCCCCTGGCTTCTACACCATCAATACTGGATCCTCAATTGCACGCCATGTTGTTGCTCTGTGTCATGAAGATCCCGCAGCTTCATGCGCTCCAGCAGTAAGTGTAGCCTCCCTCAGCCTTGAAGCAGGCTGATTCAGACTTTGCCACCACTGAATATGAGATTATCTGGGGTGTATGTAGCCTTTGGACTTAGATGGCTCTATTATGTCAACTACTGCTGCTCTTCTCAGAGACTCTGCTACCTGCTAAGAGACCCTTGAGACATTCCAGAGACACAACCTATCTGGCACATCGTCACCTACAGGCTGGCTCCAGGCACCAAGAATGGATTGGGGGGCAGAGGATGGGCCTCCCCCCTTTATAAGCACAGACTTAGTAAACTTTGGGGGCCTTGAACAGAAACATGTCTTGGCCTCCATTATTTCTGTCCTCATTCTCTCCCATACAGTTCTGGCCTCCCACTCAGGAACCCAGTTGGTGTGGCCGCAGGTGGCTACAGGTGGTTACAAGTAAGTACATTGTTAGGGTAGATGTTGGGGTGGGCCAACTCAAAGCCTTTAATCTGGGCCTGGTGGTAGCTGAGTTGTTCAGCTCACCAACTCTCCTGTGCTTGTGCTGCCATGGCCAGCTCTGCTTTGCTTAGGTGAGGGACATAACCAGCTGACCTGCTGGTGGTAGCTGGCAAGAATCAGGACCGCTGGCTGGCTTGTCCCGCGCTGTTTCCTCTCCAGCAAGAATGCGCATGGAACACCAGGATTCTTCTGCAGCAAATCTTTATTGATGAGGTAGACAAAGAGCCTCAGAAAGGCACTGCTTATATACACCCTATTGTGGCGTGTCCACACCTGACTGGTCTCTTACCCACGATCTCATAGACACGCCCTGGGGTGGGCTATGACTTGGCGCGCATTACTCCTAGCGCATGTGCACCATAACTTGTTCTTTGTTTAAGTGGCATAAGGCACTGTGAAAGCCGGCGCCATCTTGTGACGGCAAATGTTATTGCGGCTCTCCACATCTCCCCCTTTATGTTTTATTAAAACAAGGCTGGTCTAGGCATCTGCAGTTATGTCCATCTGCTGTGGCTCCTGTTTTAGGTCGTTCCTCTAATGTCACAGCCTTACCCGTTATAGGGTAACCCTATCACCACCGGGCCCCATGTCTTAGGTTGGTCTGTGCACGAGGAAAGTTGCCCGTCTCTGGATACCACAGTGCTGCATGACAATAACTGATAGATGGTGTAGGGTGAACTCTACAAGCGAGGCCAGCCAGGTTTTAAGGAAAAATTTTAGCGGAGAAATCATGATCACCCTGTTGCGTGCAATGAAGAAACCTCAGTGATGTGCAAGGGCTGATCAATGATCATTGAGTCTCTCTCATCCCAGTGCAATGGATCCGCAGATCCGTGGGGTGCAAGAGCAGAGAACTCAGATGCCAATTAAGTCCTGAGCAAGGATAGCCAAATTTCAGGGGAGGTGCCTTGCTCTATGGCAGCAAGTGCTTGAACAATCACTACCTTGTCACGTCTCTGTTGAGATCTGAGTTTGCAGACCAACCATAGCATGAACACTAATCCACAGCACAGGGCCGCACCAAACAGACCCACCCCCACCCATCCTTTGAAGTAAGAAAAAGCTGAAGAAATCCAGGAAGAGAGTCCCTCCGTCAGCGACAGGTCCACTCGTGTTGAGTTGATAGCCAACACTGCTGCCCTCAAAGACTCGAGAGTCTCGTCAAATCCTTCTGACCAGTTTCCTGCAAGATACAATGACAATTGCCAGGCCGGGCATGGTGGTGCACGCCTTTAATCCCAGCACTCAGGAGGCAGAGGCAGGCAGACTTCTGAGTTCGAGGATTAGGGTATGAAGCCAGCCCCACAATTAGTTCACGTTCCTTGAATTGGCAAGCCCCTGAAGGACAATCTGGCAGTTTTATTCCTTATGTTCTCCCTCTCCATGTTAATCTATGGGGAAGAGACATATTACAGGCCCTAGGTTTGGTTTTATCCAATGAATACTCATTGCCAGCTACCCAAATGATGAAGAAAATGGGATATAAGGAAGACAAAGGACTTGGAAAGAAGGAGCAGGGCCAACTTGAGCCTGTCCCACAGGAAGGCAATGAAGGAAGAAAGGGCCTGGGTTTTTCCTAGGAGCCATTGAGGATTCTATGCCTATACCCTGGCTCACAGAGGAAGCCATATGGATTCCTCAATGGCCTCTATCCTCTGAAAAATTGGAAGCTGCCACTAAGTTGGTTAATGAACAACTGTAGCTTGGTCATTTAGAACCCTCTACTTCACCATGGAATACTCCTATTTTTGTGATAAAGAAAAAATCAGGAAAGTGGAGACTTCTCCATGATTTGAGAGCCATTAATGCACAGATGCGTTTATTTGGCTCGGTTCAACGAGGGCTACCTTTGCTCTCTGCCTTACCTAAGCAATGGAAGATAATAATTATAGATATTAAGGATTGTTTCTTTTCCATCCCCTTGCGCCCACAAGACAGACAGAGGTTTGCTTTTACTATACCAGCTATTAATCATTTAGAACCTGATAAAAGATTTCAGTGGAAGGTTCTGCCTCAAGGCATGGCTAATAGCCCCACTATGTGCCAATTATATGTGCAATTAGCCCTTGAACCTGTAAGAAACCAGTTTCCTTCCCTACTTGCTCCTACTCTCTCACCCCGCTCTGTTTCTGACATGCTGTCTTGTAACTCCTCTAATGTCCCCTGTCCTGCCTTCACTGATGGGCAGCATCTCTCATCCTCTAGGCATGATTTTATGAGTTTCCAAAGCGGCATAGTCCCTGCCTTCAATTTCCCATGCTGTTGTTCTCTGACCAAATCCCCTCTTAACTTTTCCCATGAAGCAAGTGTCAGGGATCTGGAGCACGCATACCATGGTGCTATGCGATCCACCTCCCTAACAAAGCAATCCAAGGTCTTCACCGAGACCTTCAGATCACGTTGCTTCAAGAGAGACTGCAGCGCCTTAACTATTGATTGTGAGGTTCCCATACCGCTCCTTTATCTACAGGAGGGGCTTAAATACAGGAGAGGCACTGCGCTTATGTACGTCTGTCTGACTATGCCTGGCCGCAGTGGATAATTAACAATGCCACCGGTAAAAACAATACGGAATCAAGAGGAAAAGGATGAGCGCCACAAGAACGATCACAAAGGCTTCCACCGCCCCTTCCCACGGAGGAGAAAGATTGAAACCAAAATCAAGACCAGGCATACCTCTCAGAGCTTTTCTCGTCCTGCAGTTCTGAATCCACTCGGTGGGCGGAGGGTCCCCTCGGCACAGGTGATGATGAGGCGTTCCCAGGTTTTCGGTGCCAAATGTCCTGCGTTGTTTCCTCTCCAGCAAGAACGCGCATGGAACACCAGGATTCTTCTGCAGCAAATCTTTATTGATGAGGTAGACAAAATGCCTCAGAAAGGCACTGCTTACATACACCCTAGTGTGGCGTGTCCACACCTGACTGGTCGCTTACCCACGATCTCATAGATACTCCCCGGGGCGGGCTATAACTTGGTGCGCATTACTCCTAGCGCATGCGCACCATAACTTGTTCTTTGTTTAAGTGGCATAAGGCACTGCGGAAGCCGGCGCCATCTTGTGACAGCAAATGTTATCGCGGCTCTCCACACTGGCTGGCAGTGATCCAGCACTGCCCAAGCAAGAGACAGGACCAGCTCTCCTGAGCTAGGTGTCCAGCGGAAGTGTGAAACCAACTCTCTTGCATTCTTCAGCTGTTTGGAGGTGGTGGCCCCCAGGCAGCCCAGAACAGGAACTTCCTCATGGCCTTTGGTGGTGACATGGCCATGGATGGGACCACAGGCACTCGGGGTCTGACTGTGGGGTAGAGGGTGGAGGGGGACATCACTGTGGCCTTGAGTTGCAGTACAGGCTACTCACATCAGACTTCTTCACCACCCTCCTTATAGTGCGCAAACTGATCAGCTTCTCTTTCTCTTCCATCTCTCCACTACATACTTGCTCACACTTGCTCCTGGCTCCTGCATGCCAGTGTTCTTGGCTTTAAATGAGACTTGCTATCAAAGGTCCATGACTATGTTGTGTAAGAATTTCAATTTCCATTTTAGCATCTTTAAAGAGAGTGGTTGTATTTTGTTGAACACTTTAATAACAGTAATTTATCAATTAATTTTTTTTTCACTAAAGGCTTTTAAAAAAAGATTTACTGCTGGGCAGTGGTGGCGCACGCCTTTAATCCCAGCACTCGGGAGGCAGAGGCAGGCGGATTTCTGAGTTCGAGGCCAGCCTGGTCTACAAAGTGAGTTCCAGGACAGCCAGGGCTATACAGAGAAACCCTGTCTCGAAAAACCAAAAAAAAAAAAAAAAGAAAGAAACCCTGCCTCGAAAAACAAAACAAAACAAAAAACCCCAAAAAACAAACAAAAAAAGATTTACTTACTTATTATATGTAAGAACACTGTAGCTGTCTTCAGTCACACCAGAAGAGGATGTCAGATCTCATTACAGATGGTTGTGAGTCACCATGTGGTTGGGAATTGAACTCAGGACCTCTGGAAGAGCAACCAGTACTTTAACTTCTGAGCCATCTCTCCAGCCCCTAAATAAAAGTTTTGCTGTGTCTAATGACACACACAGGTAATCCCAGCTCCTGGGAGGCAGAGACTGATGGATCTCTGAATTCCTAGCCAGGCAGGGCTACAAGTGAGACACTGTCCAAACAAGTAAACAAACCAAACCAAACAGAAACCAAACTAACAAAAGGTTTCGCTTGGCTCTGCAAACCTTCAGTCAGGTGTGCTGAGGCTTTCCTCTGATAGCACTCCGGAGAGCAAGGCAGGATTGTGAGTTCTAGGCCAGCCTGGGTTACTTTATCAGTGAGATTGCTTCAAAACCTCGAGACTTTGGCTCATTGTAAGATCATCACAGTTTTCTGGGCATTTCTGGATGGCTTCTACAAGCAGCAACCTTTGGCTTATGCCTTAAGTGGTTTGCTTTTTGTCTTATTTTGTTACACTTCTACTTTGGGAGCATTCTTTTACTGTGCTGTTTGGTTTCTGATCCCCGGAGAAGGGGCTGAAGTGCATATTTTACATAACAAAGCAGATCTGACCTCAGGTTCTCCCATTGTCCCTCAGTCCCTACCTGGCATTCCCTGCCCTCAATCTTGAACTTTCCAGGCCAGGAGCTGGGTGCCCTTCCCCCAGAGGCTCTTTGCTATATAACCCAGATGTTTCTTCCTCTCTTCTTATTCCCCCTTCCCTTGTCCTTGTGTTAGCGAACTTTCTTGCTTTCTCTTCTCCCTCTCCTCTGTCTCCCTTCCCCCATGGTGACTTCCGTGGCCTCCTTCCTTGGGGCCAGTGAACTCACCTGTGAGCAGCTTCCCAATAACCCTGCATCCATGTATATTTTAATCTGGCTTGAATTGGCACAGCTTACAGGTGGAGAGGTCATTTACTACTGTCTTAAAAGGTTTTTTTCTTTGCTTTAATGAAGACAGAATTTGTCACCCTTCTAGAGGCATTTGGGACCTGGGGGGAATGGAGTTGAGCTAACGTTCCATACAATGGCCAATTTTATTCAGAGCATCAGACAGTTTGTACTCTGAGAGTTAAGAATTTTCTCTTATTAGCTGGGCATGGTGGTGCACGCCATGCTGAAGCCATGCAGTGGCAGTGCCTGCCTTTAATCCCAGCACTTGGGAGGCAGAGGCAGGCGAATTTATGAGTTCGAGGACAGCCTGGTCTACAAAGTGAGTTCCAGGACAGCCAGGGCTATACAGTGAAACCCTGTCTCAAAAAACCAAAAAACAAACAAAACAAAACAAAACAAAGAATTTCCTCTTTATTATCCCTGAACACCAGCTAGTAGATTTATGCTTCAAAAGGAGACCAACTGAGACCCTAACTAGTTAGAAGCGTTCCTCATCCCACCCCCACCCCCACCCCACCCCCCAGTCAATAAAGTTGCCTTTGGTTTACTCTGACTTCCATGGTTCTTTCCTCATTATTTGTGTGCCTCGTGACCCCAGTGTATACCGTGACTGATGGATAAGAAGAAAAACCTGAGTTCCAGGGCTACACAGAGAAACCCTGTCTTGAAAAACCAATGGTGGCTTTTTAAATTCCCCCTCAGTAACAAGAAAGCCATAAGTCAGGACTTTAAAATGCTCAGATTGTGTAAGGGTCCAAGAATCACTGAAGAAAATACCCCAGGCTATGTATGTAAAAGCAGAGAGGGTTTTAATCTGCAGAAATCCAGCATATAGGGGGTAGACCATTCATCAAGATGGCAACCACAGACAAAGGTGAGCAAGCCTTTCCATAGGAAACTAGAGGGATTTTAGCTGGGGTTAGGTAATCTCCAGCTTCATTGGTGGGTGCTGGGGATGTTCTATGGGTCATTTTCTGACTGGCTTGTGTCCAAGTGGTCAGTGGACAGCATTCCTATGTCATGAACGTTTAGCCACGGGATGAGATGCCCAAACCATATAAGTCTGCCTTGCACAGATGGCCCATCCTAAGATAAGATATTTTCCCATTCCAGTGGTTATCTCCAGGCTGTTCTTTGGATGGGGGCATTTTATGGTCTTGTTAACTCCTCTAGCTAGGAGCTGACTTAGCTCCAGATTTATCCTCCCTAAGGGCATTGACTAAAGCCCCATTGTCAGTGACTTCCCCTGAGGAGCCCAGTATGTTTTCCAGGGGATGGGAACATTTTTATTCCCAAGGTTTCTGAAACTCTCCATTTGAACCTCAGATAACTACAGCAAAATAAAGATGTCTCTGCTACCAGGCTCACATGTTATCTGATGGCCCTCCTTCACCTTTGCGCCAGTGGAGCCTAAGGGTCTGTTTGCACATTCCAAACGGATTTATTTACACAGCCAGCACAAGCATGGGGATGTTAGGGCAAACGCAGAGGTGGATGATGAAGAGCTACTCAAAGCTAAAGATAGCCAAGACCATTTGGCTTCAGACCCGAGGTATCTCAGCTTCCCATGGCCACTGTAATGCTAGTTGGTTAGCCTTATAGAATCTTCCTCAAAGAACATTTCCCCATTGAGGCATATAAAGGATGGTTAAAACATTTAATTGAATAACACCAGCAAGCAATAATGAATAGTCTGTGTTAGCATTTCCTTCTAGGCTCCGCCCCACAGTTACCTGGCAACAGCTAGGTGTGCCTGACTCACTATAAAAGGGGCTGCTCACCCCTCCTCTCTCTCTTGCAACTGCTCCTTCTCCCCCTCTTCTTCTTCCCCCAACCCTCTCTCTCTCTCCACGTGTTCCTGGCAGGCTTCTCCTCTCCTCTTTCTTTGCTCTCTCTCTCTCTCTCTCTCTCTCCCCTCCTCCCCTTTCCAACTCCCCTTCTGTGCCCTGAATAAACTGTATTCTATACTATATCCGACAAAGATTTGGTCCCTCTCGGGGAAGGGATGCCTCAGCTTGGGCCTGAGGAGGCGCCCCCTTCCACCTCACCAACTGTGCCTCTACCAAACATATAGTCCTCCACTCCTTCTTTTTAATTTTTTAAATTTTTAAAAATTTTTCTTATTTTTTTTTTGACATTTTTTTTTATTACATATTTTCCTCAATTACATTTCCAATACTATCCCAAAAGTCCCCCATAGCGCCCCCCACTTCCCTACCCACCCATTCCCATTCTTTTGGCCCTGGAATTCCCCTATATTGGGGCATATAAAGTTTGCAAGTCCAATGGGCCTCTTTCCATTGATGGCCGACTAGGCCATCTTTCGATACATATGCAGCTAGAGACAAGAGCTCCAGGGTTCTGGTTATTACATTATGTTGTTCCAACAATAGGGTTGCAGATCCCTTTAGCTCCTTGGGTACTTTCTCTAGCTTCTCCATTGGGAGCCCTGTGATACATCCAATAGCTGACTGTGAACATCCACTCCTGTGTTTGCTAGGCCCCGGCATCGTCTCACAAGAGACAGCTATATTTGGGTCCTTTCAGCAAAATCTTGCTAGTGTATGCAATGGTGTCAGCGTTTAGAAGCTGATTATGGGACGGATCCCTGGATACAGCAGTCTCTAAATGGTCCATCCTTTCATCACAGCTACGAACTTTGTCTCTGTAACTCCTTCTCTGGGTGTTTTGTTCCCAATTCTAAGAAGGTGCACAGTGTCCACACTTTGGTCTTCATTCTTCTTGAGTTTCATGCGTTTATCAAATTGTATCTTATATCTTGGGTATCCTAAGTTTTGGGCTAATATCCACTTATCAATGAATACATATTGTGTGAGTTCTTTTGTGATTGTGTTACTTCACTCAAGATGATGCCCTCCAGGTCCATCCATTTGGCTAGGAATTTCATAAATTCATTCTTTTTAATAGCTGAGTAGTACTCCATTGTGTAAATGTACCATAATTTCTGTATCCATTCCTCTGTTGAGGGACATCTGGGTTCTTTCCAGCTTCTGGCTATTATAAATAGGGCTGCTATGAACATAGTGGAGCATGTGTCCTTTTTACCGGTTGGGACATCTTCTGGATATATGCCCAGGAGAGGTATTGCTGGATCCTCCGGTAGTACTATGTCCAATTTTCTGAGGAACCGCCAGACTGATTTCCAGAGTGGTTGTACAAGCTTGCAATCCCACCAACAATGGAGGAGTGTTCCTCTTTCTCCACATCCTCGCCAGCATCTGCTGTCACCTGAATTTTTGATCTTAGCCATTCTGACTGGTGTGAGGTGGAATCTCAGGGTTGTTTTGATTTGCATTTCCCTGATGATTAAGGATGTTGAACATTTTTTCAGGTGCTTCTCTGCCATTCGGTATTCCTCAGGTGAGAATTCTTTGTTCAGTTCTGAGCCCCATTTTTTAATGGGGTTATTTGACTTTCTGGAGTCCACCTTCTTGAGTTCTTTATATATATTGGATATTAGTCCCTTATCTGATTTAGGATAGGTGAAGATCCTTTCCCAATCTGTTGGTGGTTTTTTTGTCTTATTGATGGTGTCTTTAGCCTTGCAGAAGCTTTGTAGTTTCATGAGGTCCCACTTGTCAATTCTCGATCTTACAGCACAAGCCATTACTGTTCTATTCAGGAATTTTTCCCCTGTGCCCATATCTTCAAGGCTTTTCCCCACTTTCTCCTCTATAAGTTTCAGTGTCTCTGGTTTTATGTGAAGTTCCTTGATCCACTTAGACTTGACCTTAGTACAAGGAGATAGGAATGGATCGATTCGCATTCTTCTACATGTTAACAACCAGTTGTGCCAGCACCATTTGTTGAAAATGCTGTCTTTCTTCCACTGGATGTTTTTAGCTCCCTTGTCGAAGATCAAGTGACCATAGGTGTGTGGGTTCATTTCTGGGTCTTCAATTCTATTCCATTGGTCTATTTGTCTGTCACTATACCAGTACCATGCAGTTTTTATCACAATTGCTCTGTAGTAGAGCTTTAGGTCCGGCATGGTGATTCCACCAGAGGTTCTTTTATCCTTGAGAAGAGTTTTTGCTATCCTAGGTTTTTTGTTATTCCAGATGAATTTGCAGATTGCACTTTCTAATTCGTTGAAGAATTGACTTGGAATTTTGATGGGGATTGCATTGAATCTGTAGATTGCTTTTGGCAAGATAGCCATTTTTACAATGTTGATCCTGCCAATCCATGAGCATGGGAGATCTTTCCATCTTCTGAGATCTTCTATAATTTCTTTCTTCAGAGACTTGAAGTTTTTATTATACAGATCTTTCACTTCCTTAGTTAGAGTCACGCCAAGGTATTTTATATTATTTGTGACTATTGAGAAGGGTGTTGTTTCCCTAATTTCTTTCTCAGCCTGTTTATTCTTTGTGTAGAGAAAGGCCATTGATTTGTTTGAGTTAATTTTATATCCAGCTACTTCACCGAAGCTGTTTATCAGGCTTAGGAGTTCTCTGGTGGAATTTTTAGGGTCACTTATATATACTATCATATCATCTGCAAAAAGTGATATTTTGACTTCATCTTTTCCAATTTGTATCCCTTTGATCTCCTTTTGTTGTCGAATTGCTCTGGCTAGGACTTCAAGTACAATGTTGAATAGGTATGGAGAAAGTGGACAGCCTTGTCTAGTCCCTGATTTTAGAGGGATTGCTTCAAGCTTCTCACCATTTACTTTGATGTTGGCTACTGGTTTGCTGTAGATTGCTTTTATCATGTTTAGGTATGGGCCTTGAATTCCTGATCTTTCCAATACTTTTATCATGAATGGGTGTTGGATCTTGTCAAATGCTTTTTCCGCATCTAAGGAGATGACCATGTGGTTTTTGTCTTTGAGTTTGTTTATATACTGGATTACGTTGATGGATTTCCGTATATTGAACCATCCCTGCATCCCTGGGATGAAACCTACTTGGTCAGGATGGATGATTGTTTTGATGTGTTCTTGGATTCGGTTAGCAAGAACTTTATTGAGGATTTTTGCATCAATATTCATACGGGATATTGGTCTGAAGTTTTCTATCTTTGTTGGGTCTTTTTGTGGTTTAGGTATCAGAGTAATTGTGGCTTCATAGAATGAGTTGGGTAGAGTACCTTCTGTTTCCATTTTGTGGAATAGTTTGTGAAGAACTGGGATTAGATCTTCTTTGAAGGTCTGATAGAACTCTGCACTAAACCCATCTGGTCCTGGGCTTTTTTTAGTTGGGAGACTATTAATGACTGCTTCTATTTCTTTGGGGGATATAGGGCTGTTTAGATCATTAACCTGATCTTGATTCAACTTTGGTACCTGGTATCTGTCTAGGAACTTCTCCATTTCATCCAGGTTCTCCATTTTTGTTGAGTATAGCCTTTGGTAGAAGGATCTGATGGTGTTTTGGATGTCTTCAGGATCTGTTGTTATGTCTCCTTTTTCATTTCTGATTTTGTTAATTAGGATGCTTTCCCTGTGCCCTCTAGTGAGTCTGGCTAAGGGTTTATCTATCTTGTTGATTTTCTCAAAGAACCAGCTCCTTGATTGGTTGATTCTTTGAATAGTTTTTCTTGTTTCCACTTGGTTGATTTCACCCCTGAGTTTGATTATTTCCTGCCGTCTACTCCTCTTGGGTGAATTTGCTTCCTTTTGTTCTAGTGCTTTTAGGTGTGTTGTCAAGCTGCTAATGTGTGCCCTCTCTAGTTTCCTTTTGGAGGCACTCAGAGCTATGAGTTTTCCTCTTAGAAATGCTTTCATTGCGTCCCATAAGTTTGGGTATGTTGTGGCTTCATTTTCATTGAACTCTAAAAAGTCCTTAATTTCTTTCTTTATTCCTTCCTTGACCAAGGTATCATTGAGAAGAGTGTTGTTCAGTTTCCACGTGAAGGTTGGCTTTCTATTATTTATTCTGTTATTGAAGATCAGCCTTAGTCCATGGTGATCTGATAGGATGCATGGGACAACTTCAATATTTTTATATCTGTTGAGGCCTGCTTTGTGACCAATTATGTGGTCAATTTTGGAGAAGGTACCATGAGGTGCTGAGAAGAAGGTATATCCTTTTGTTTTAGGATAGAATGTTCTGTAGATATCTGCCAGATCCATTTGATTCATAATTTCTCTTAGTTTCACTGTGTCCCTGTTTAGTTTCTGTTTCCATGATCTGTCCATTGGTGAAAGTGGTGTGTTGAAGTCTCCCACTATTATTGTATGAGGTGCAATGTGTGCTTTGAGATTTACTAAAGTTTCTTTAATGAATGTGGCTGCCTTTGTATTTGGAGCATAGATATTCAGGATTGATAGTTCCTCTTGGAGGATTTTACCTTTGATGAGTATGAAATGTCCCTCCCTGTCTTTTTTAATGACTTTGGGTTGGAAGTCAATCTTATCAGATATTAGAATGGCTACTCCAGCTTGTTTCTTCATGCCATTTGCTTGGAAAATTGTTTTCCAGCCTTTCATTCTGAGGTAGTGTCTATCCTTTTCTCTGAGATGAGTTTCCTGTAAGCAGCAAAATGTTGGGTCTTGTTTGTGTAGCCAGTTTGTTAGTCTATGTCTTTTTATCGGGGAGTTGAGTCCATTGATATTAAGAGATATTAAGGAAAAGTAATTGTTGTTTCCTGTTATTTTTGTTGTTAAAGTTGGCATTTTGTTCTTGTGGCTGTCTTCTTTTAGGTTTGTTGAGGGATTACCTTCTTGTTGTTTCTAGGGCGTGGTTCCTGTCCTTGTATTGGTTTTTTTCTGTTATTATCCTTTGAAGGGCTGGATTCGTGGAGAGATAATGTGTGAATTTGGTTTTGTCGTGGAATACTTTGGTTTCTCCATCTATGTTAATTGAGAGTTTGGCTGGGTATAGTAGCCTGGGCTGGAATTTGTGTTCTTTTAGTGTCTGTATAACATCCGTCCAGGATCTTCTGGCTTTCATAGTCTCTGGTGAAAAATCTGGTGTAATTCTGATAGGCTTGCCTTTATATGTTACTTGGCCTTTTTCTCTTACTGCTTTTAGTATTCTATCTTTATTTAGAGCATTTGTTGTTCTGATTATAATGTGTCGGGAGGTATTTCTTTTCTGGTCCAGTCTATTTGGAGTTCTGTAGGCTTCTTGTATGTTCATGGGCATCTCTTTCTTTAGATTTGGGAAGTTTTCTTCTATAATTTTGTTGAAGATGTTTGCTGGTCCTTTGAGTTGAAAATCTTCATTCTCATCCACTCCTATTATCCGTAGGTTTGGTCTTCTCATTGCGTCCTGTGTTTCTTTGATGTTTTGAGTTAGGATCTTTTTGCATTTTACATTTTCCTTGATTGTTGTGCCGATGTTCTCTATGGAATCTTCTGCACCTGAGATTCTCTCTTCCATCTCTTGTATTCTGTTGCTGATGCTCGTATCTATGGTTCCAGATTTCTTTCCTAGGGTTTCTATCTCCAGTGTTGCCTCATTTTGGGTTTTCTTTATTGTGTCTACTTCCCTTTTTAGGTCTAGTATGGTTTTGTTCATTTCCATCATCTGTTTGGATGTGTTTTCCTGTTTTTCTGTAAGGACTTCTACCTGTTTGATTATGTTATCGTGTTTTTCTTTAAGGATTTGTAACTCTTTAGCAGTGTTCTCCTGAAATTCTTTAAGGGATTTTTGTGCTTCCTCTTTATTGTCTTCTGCCTGTTTAGCAGTGTTCTCCTGCATTTCTTTAAGTGTGTTATTAACGCCCTTCTTGAAGTCCTCTATCATCATCAGGAGATATGCTTTTAAATCCGTGTCTAACTTTTCCGGTGTGTTGGGGTGCCCTGGACTGGGCGAAGTGGGGGTGCTGGGTTCTGATGATGGTGGGTGGTCTTGGTTTCTGTTAGTAAGATTATTACGTTTACCTTTCGCCATCTGGTAATCTCTGGGGTTAGTTGTTATCGTTGTCACTGTTTAAAGATTGGAGCAGAAGCTGTGTTCCACTCACCAGCAGTCTCTAAATCCTGCGGCGGGGGTCGTGGGTAGCTGATGGTACCCCGGTGCTGGTCCAGCCGGAAGAGGCCTGTGGTCCTACTCAGGCCGTTTTTCTGCTTCCCTAACTAATGCAGTCTCTGGTCCCGCGTGCAATTGGATTGGAGCAGAAGCTGTGTTCCACTCTCCAGAAGTCTTAAGATCCTGTGGTGGGTGTTGTGGGTAGCTGGTGAGTGTCAGCCGACCCTGCGCCCCAGCTGCCCCGGTGCTTTTCTGACCGGAAGAGGGTTGTGGCCCTATGTAGGCCGGATTTCTCTCTCCCCAACCAGAGCAGTCTCAGGTCCCGCGTGATTGGACTGGAGCAGAAGCTGTGTTCCACTCACCAGCAGTCCCAAAATCCTGCGGCGGGGGTCGTGGGTAGCTGGCGGGTGTCAGGCAACCCTGCGCTCCTGCTACCCTGGCACTGATCCGGCTGGATGAGGCCTGTGGCCCTACTCAGGCCGGTTTCTGCTTCCCTAACTAATGCAGTCTCAGGTCCCGCGCAATTGGATTGGAGCAGAAGCTGTGTTCCACTCACCAGCAGTCCCAAAATCCTGCGGCGGGGGTCGTGGGTAGCTGGCGGGTGTCAGGCAACCCTGCGCTCCCGCTACCCCGGCGCTGATCCGGCCGGATGAGGCCTGTGGCCCTACTCAGGCCGGTTTCTGCTTCCCTAACTAATGCAGTCTCCTTTTTTGTTTTTTCAAGACAGGGTTTCTCTGTATAGCTCTGGCTATCCTGGAACTCACTTTGTAGACCAGGCTGGCCTCAAATTTAGAAATCTACCTGCCTCTGCCTCCCTAGTGCTGGGATTAAAGGCGAGCGCCACCACGCCCAGCTCCTTCTTTTTTATAAAACACAACAATCTGAAGTAAACCCATGCCTATCCTCTACACCTGGGAGGAGCAGGAAGCACATTCAAAGAACAATTTTGTGTTTTGAAGAAACTGAGGTCACAAGATTCTAGGAGTGCCCTTACAAACACTCAGTGTTCCCCTTCAATGAGGATTCTCACCACACAACTCCATTCTTGGACTGTGTTCCGACAAGAATTTAAGATTTTGCCTACCTCTGTCTATAGCTTTGCCAGAATCCCAGGTATTTTGATATACAATTTTAGGTTTCCATCCTTAATACTTTAAAAAACATGTGGGTTTTTTTTTTTTATTATTTATTTGTTATGTATACAGCAGTCTCCTGCATGTTTGCCTGCACACCAGAAGAGGGCACCAGATCTCATTACAGATGGTTGTGAGCCACCATGTGGTTGCTGGGAATTGAACCTCTGGAAGAGCAGTCAGTGCTCTTAACCTCTGAGCCATCTCTTCAGCCTATAGGGTTGGAGAGCAGGGGGAGGGGGGGAGAGATAGGGAATTTTCAGAGGGGAAACTAGGAAAGGGGATAACATTTGAAATGTAAAGAAAATATCTAGTTAAAAAAAAAAAAACATGTAGCTAGGCGTGGTGGTGCACACCTTTAATCCCAGCACTCGGGAGGCAGAGGCAGGCGGATTTCTGAGTTCGAGGCCAGCCTGGTCTACAAAGTGAGTGCCAGGACAGCCAGGGCTACACAGAGAAACCCTTGTCTCGAAAAACCAAAAACAAACAAACAAACAAACAAACAAACAAAAAACATGTTAATTCAAAAGATTTAGGCTTTTACAGGCTAAGTGCTTTGAGAATTGACTCTGGGCACCGTGCACTGACTTTATCACAGAACTCTATTCCTGCTCAGGGCTACAACTTATAATTTTATAATTTATAATTGTATGGAGATTGAGTTATTCTTTGTTTTTTAAAAGCTGTGTATGTGTGTGTTTGATATATTGACATGTCTACTTCTTTCAAATCATTATGTGGATAATAAAGATGTCTCTGCTACCAGGCTCACATGTTATCTGATGACCCTCCTTCACCTTTGCGCCAGTGGAGCCTAAGGGTCTGTTTGCACGTTCCAAACGGATTTATTTACACAGCCATCACAAGCATGGGGATGTTAGGGCAAACGCAGAGGTGGATGATGAAGAGCTACTCAAAGCTAAAGAGAGCTGAGATCATTTGGCTTCAAACCTGAGGCATCTCAGCTTCCCACGGTCACTGCAATGCTAATCGGTCAGCCTTATAGAATCTTTATCAAAGCATGTTTCCCCATAGAGGCATATAAAGGATGGTTAAAACATTTAATTGAATAACAGCAGCAAACAATAATGAGTAGTCTGTGTTAGTATTTCCTTCTAGCTTTCAAATTTAAACAGTTAAAAAATTTTTTTTCCTATGATAAAAACTGATAACTTATTTCTAGTCTGGTGAAATGAGCCACTTCAAGCCAGATTAGATTATATTAAACACAGGTTTATTGGGAAAGCTGCTCTCTGGGGAGTTCACTGACCCCAAGGAACAAGGTCAAGAAAGTCACCATGGGCTGTGGGGGAATGCAATAGAAAGAAAGGAAGGAGGCCTGCAGAGAGAAGAGGAGGAAAAAAAAAAAAAAAAAGAGGGACTTGGGAGAGGGAGAGGTGGGGCTAGGAGACCAAAATGTCTGGGTTATTTAGGGAGAAGTCTCTGGGTGAAGTCTAGCTCAGCTCTTCGGCTGGAAAATTCAGGGTTGGAGGCTGCGCATGCCAGGAAAGGACTGAGGGATGCTGGGAAAACCTGGAGGCCAGGTCTGCTTTGGTGTGTAAAATATACACCTCAGGGCTGGAGAGATGGCTCAGCGGTTGGTTAAGAGCACTGACTGTTCTTCCAAAGGTCGTGAGTTCAAATCCCAGCAACCACATGGTGTCTCACAACCATCTATAATGAGATCTGATGCCCTCTTCTGGGGTGTCTAAAGAAAGCTACAGTGTACTTACATATAATAAATAAATAAATCTTTAAAAAACACTAAATAAAAAACATAAAAATGATTTAAAAAAAATATACACCTCAGTCCCTTGTCAGGATCAGGAACCAAACAAAAATAAGTTTTAATGGTAGAAGTTCTTCAGCCTTAAGGAATGCAATGTTAAAAAGGAAGTGTTCAACATTTTGAAAACAAACTGAAGAGCAGACAAGTCACACACACACACACACACACACACACACACACACACGATTTCCAAGAGCTTTGGATGAGTGTGATAGAGCTGAAATCCCTCTCCCCTGTGGGGTCAGTTTGCTTTTAGGTTCTCTTTTGACCTAGATGGCTAGTCCACAGCATTTCACTGCAACTTTGTAGTAATTCTCATCTTGGTAGATGAGAATTAGAAAGGATAATGCCCCTGACCTTGTTAATTTTACTCAAGTTGGGTTTGACTCTGGCTATTGTTTGCTTTGTGGTAGCATACACATTTTCAGAATTTCCCCCCCATTCTTTGAAGAATGTGATTGGTATTTTGATAGACTTTGCTTTGGCAAGAACAAAAAATTAATCAGTGCACATGTGTATGCGTGTTTTTTCTTAATATTTATTTATTTATTTACTTACTTATTTATTATATGTGAGTACACTCTAGCTGTCTTCAGACACTCCAGAAGAGGGCATCAGATTTTGTTATGGATGGTTGTGAGCCACCATGTGGTTGCTGGGATTTGAACTCAGGACCTTTGGAAGAGCAGATGGTGCTCTTAACCACTGAGCCATCTCACCAGCCCTGTATGAATGTTTTTAAATTTTCTTTGATCATTGTTTTGTAATTTTTATTTTGTAGGGCTCTTTCGTCTCTGGTATTAAAGGCTATAAAAACTGACATGACCACTATGTGATTGATGTAGTTAATGTTCTTTTCTCTTTTCTTTTCTTTTCTTTTCTTTTCTTTTCTTTTCTTTTCTTTTCTTTTCTTTTCTTTTCTTTTCTTTTTTTTTTTTTTTGGTATTTTTGGTATTTTTTTCGAGACAGGGTTTCTCTGTATAGCCCTGTCTGTCCTGGAACTCACTTTGTAGACCAGGCTGGCCTCGAAATCAGAAATCTGCCTGCCTCTGCCTTCCGAGTGCTGGGATTAAAGGCGTGCGCTACCACCGCCCAGCAGTTAATGTTATTTTCAACCCCCCAGACAAGGGACTAAGGTGCTTTTTGACTTATCAAAGCGGACCTGGTATCTCCCAGTATCCCTCAGTCACTACCTGTTACAGTGTATGGCTGGCGCACCGCACACTCTACCCTGGACTCTCCAGCTTTCTCCCTCCACCCTTCCCTAGAGGGTCCTCCCTCCTGGCTTCTGTAGGCCGTTCCTTTCTCTCCCTCCCCCCACCCGCTCTTCCCACGTGACTCAGGGTCGTGACTCTTCCAGATGTGTCTGCCTCTGGCTATCTGCTCTCCTGCATCTCTAGACTAAACTGTCTCCTCCACCATACCTAGGAGTAGTCATGGACTTTCCTTTCCTTTTCCCACTCAGTTAAGGGGGAAGGATTTTGTTGTAGAAGAGAGAGAGAGAAAGAGAGAGAGAGAGAGAGAGAGAGAGAGAGAGAGAGAGAGAGAGAGAGAGAGAGAGAGAGAGAGAGAGAGAGAGAGAACACCGGGAGGCATCCGGAAGTGTCCAGAATAAAGAGAGAAAGTTGTGGTCTGAGCATGGCCAGCAGCAGACGACCTGGCCTTGAGAGGAGCCTGAGCGGAGCAGAGTGAGCGTGTGTGTGTGTGTGTGTGTGTGTGTGTGTGTGTGTGTGTGTGTGTGTGTGTGTGTCTGTGTGTGTGTGTCTCTGTGTGTGTGTGTGTGTGTCTGTGTGTCTCTGTGTGTCTGTGTGTGTGAGAGAGAGAGAGGAAGAGAGAGCGGAATGAATATGAGGTACAGATTTCCAGTAAACACAAGGTCAAGCCCTTTAATTCGTTCATTGCTATCATATTTATAGACCCTTTTCAGGGAGGTAGAATAGAAACAAGACAAACATACAACTGCATTACAAATACTTGTAAATATAAATACAAAAGGAAGCTTGCTCCACAGAAACAATTGATGAGGAGATATCATCCTGGAACAAGTGCAGAGAAGAAGGAGAGCTTGCTTTGTAGCCATGTGATGCTCATTCATCGGGATGTCACATCGTAGCCAATGAATACTGAGTTATATATTGCAAGTTTTGAAATAGATGTTGATCAAAGGGCATAAAATTTTGGATTAAAAAAAGAATTCTGGGAATCCATGTAAATTATGTTGACTACACTTTAAAAAAAAATCTGTTGTATAACTGAAATGTACTAGGTAAGCCCATGTCAAATACTGTCACCATAAACACATAAAGGATGACCAAATCAAATGATAAGTCTATTAAATTGACCATGATAATCATTTCAAAGTGTGTACATATCAAATCACCATGGTGTATATCTTAAAATATATATACATTGCCATTTATAGCTAAATAGAGTTTAAGAATTTTTTGTTGTTGTTGTTTTTGTTTTTCGAGACAGGGTTTCTCTGTGTAGCCCTGGCTGTCCTGGAACTCACTCTGTAGACCAGGCTGGCCTTGAACTCAGAAATCTGCCTGCCTCTGCCTCCCGAGTGCTGGGACTAAAGGTGTGTGCCACCACTGCCCCTCGAGTTTAAGAAGTTTTAAACTAATCACAAGGGTATGATAAAAGCAAGAAATCATGTGTATAGCAATCTGAGCACAAACATTTCCAACCGGTCATTTACTTTTGTCACACAGCCAACTTTATAAAAGAAAACTCAGTACAAATAAGTCTCTGGGGGCTGGTGAGATGGCTCAGTGGGTAAGAGCACCCGACTGCTCTTCCGAAGGTCCAGAGTTCAAATCCCAGCAACCACATGGTGGCTCACAACCATCCGTAACGAGATCTGGCGCCCTCTTCTGGAGTGTCTGAAGACAGCTACAGTGTACTTACATATAATAAAAAAAAAATTGCAAAAAACAAACAAAACAAACAAACAAAAAAACAATTAAGTCTCTGATTCCTTCAGGGTTCAGGCAAAATAGGCGTGGACAAAGACAGCCACACCCAGGAGGAGGACGGCGTTGATGTTCATGACGTTTCTCCACAAGGGCTTCTCATATGTGTCTGAGAACTTCTGCCTCAGAGCTGCCTCCTCTTCTTTGGTCAGCTTGGGCCCTGTATTCTGCAAACCACACAATAAGCAGCATGCCCTCTTGAGACAGCCACGGGATTGCTCAGAATCTGAAACAGGAAACAGAATCAATACATCATCACCAAGGACAGGGACTGGACATCACTGTTGGTGCGAGTGTCAGGGGGACATCCATGGAAAAATATGTTTAAGTTTGATTATATGAAATAAAAATTCTGCCCTTCAGTCAGACTTTTAAAAATATATCCCAATGGTACAGCGGATCACATACAAAAAAGAGTTTTGTGCAAAGCTCTTCATGATAGATAGCACTGGAAAAATTAAGACTTTTTTTTATTTAAAGATTTATTTATTTTATGTATATGAGTATACTATAGCTGTACAGATGGTTGTGAGCCATCTTGTGGTTGCTGGGAATTGAACTCAGGACCTCTGTTTGCTCCAGCCCAAAGATTTATTTATTATTATATGAAAGTACACTGTAGCTGTCTTTAGACACACCAGAAGAGGGTGTCAGATCTCATTACAGATGGTTGTGAGTCACCATGTGGTTGCTGGGATTTGAATTCAGGACCTTCAGAAGAGCAGTCAGTGCTCTTAACCACTGAGCCATCTCACTACCACTAAGACATGTTATTAAACAGTAATCTATGAAAAGTAATTAAAGATAAAGCAGAAATCTGTGGAACACAGCACAAGTATTTTGGGTGTGGTGGTAGAAAGTACATGATCTTTGTGTCTAAAAGAGGCTGAAAATTAATGAAATACCCAACTATCATCTAACCTAATGTAGACATTGACTTTAATAGGGTAACCTCAAATAATGTAAATGGAAGGGTATACTAAGGGAAAGAGGTCACTGAAGAAGATAGAAAGATAAAAACGAAGAGAAAAACTTGAAAGTCAGTCCATTGATAACAAATCGACTAGCTTGGTCTGGAGGAGAAGATGTATCAGGGAGACTAGTGAGGGATGAGGGTGGAGAGGAGATTGTGTCAGACACTCAGGCATGACCAATCGAGACTGATCTGTTGAGCACAGTGTATAGAGATGAGGTAGTCTGTAATTGTTATTTTGGTAGCTGGCACTCAGTTTCATGGATAGATGATGGATGGATGGATAGATGGAAGGATGGATGGACAGATGGACTGGAGATGGATAAGTGGATCTCATATTGGATGATCATGTTGAGGACATGGTTTAAGTTTTTTAGTTATGTATATGTAAATCTCAGGAGCTGAATTTAGTGGTATTAAAAACAAACAGATATTACCTTCTTCAAGAGCACCACCAACTTCTTCTTGAGTTTCCTCTTCTTCTGCATCCAAGTCTATCCGTTCCTCTGTGTTGTTCCAAAGACTCCAGCACAGGCGGTACAGCTAAACAGAGACAATGCACAAGTTCACTAGTGATGGGGAGTCATTTACAATGATCCAATGATACCTCATTTAACGCACAGTTTTAAAAAACGTTATCTGTGCCAGGGCAGGATAGGTTAAAAGGAGAGATCTATAAACTGTCTCACCAAAACGCATCAACCATTTTGAATTATTTCTATTTTTTTTTTTAAAGATTTTTATTTATTTATTACATGTAAGTACACTGTAGCTGTCTTCAGACACACCAGAAGAGGGCACCAGATCTCATTGCGGATGGTTGTGAGCCACCATGTGGTTGCTGGGATTTGAACTCTGGACCTTCGGAAGAGCAGTCGGGTGCTCTTAACCACTGAGCCATCTCACCAGCCCTATTTCTATTTTTAATTCTAGTATTTGCTCACAACTCCAAGTAGTATTTGGAGACTCCTACTTCTGGGTTTCTGATACCAGAAGGGTACAGATTCAGCTGTCCTACAGAGACTCTCGGCTGCATTCACTATCCTATCTCTCGTGTGAGCAATACTGATTACGATACTGATTATTATTATTATTATTTATTTATTTATTCTTTTATGAGACAGGGTTTCTCTGTGTAGCCCTGGCTGTCCTGGAACTCACTCTGTAGACCAGGCTAGCCTCGAACTCAGAAATCCGCCTGCCTCTGCCTCCCCAGTGCTGGGATTAAAGGCGTGTGCCATCATGCCTGGCTTGATTAGTATTTTCTGATGTCTCACAGTTTGCCCCTTCTATTGGTAATTCTGTCAAAAATCACAGGCTGGGGCTGGGTGTGGTGGCACACACCTTTAATCCCAGCACTTGGGAGGCAGAGGCAGGTGGATTTCTGAGTTAGATGCCAGCCTGGTCTACAAAGTGAGTTCCAGGACAGCCAGGACTATACAGAGAAACCCTGTCTCGAAAAAAAACCAAACCAAACCAAACCAAACCAAAAAATAATAAAAAATAATAAAAAATCACAGGTTGGTTGTTTGATTTGTTTGTTTATTTTTTATTGAGACAGGGTTTCACTATTTTGCTCTGACTGTTCCAGAATTTACTAGATAGACCAGGCTAGCATTGAACTCTTAGAGATCAAACTGCCTCTGTCTCCTGAGTGCCACCAGCCCAACTCAGATTCATGTTTTAAGAGTTTTTTTCTATGCTTACACAAATGTATTTGTGTCCCTCTTTTTATATATCTAACAATGATAGTACGGCACATTATAATATTCTGCAGGCCTTTTTCCTGATTCAACCATGTTATGGACATTTAAATATATATTAGTGCTGCTTCATTATATTATTCTCTTAGTGATAAAAATATGATTGTTTTTGCTATGCAGAGAAAAATTTTCCCTAATTTGCATATATTTTAATAAGAAACTAACTGTATGCATTTTTTTACCCATAGGTATAAGAATTTAAAAATTGGCAACTACAAATTGCCCTCTTAGAGATCATAAGATTCACATATTCACCAACAATTGTGGATTGTGGGAATTTTCCCACTATCTTACCAACACTGAACATTATTTATACTCTTCTGGTCAATTTAAATATCATATTTCAAAAATGAACTCATCCCTGCTGCTGTGAGCATTTCATCTCCGTTTATGCTGTCGATATTTGATTTGCCCCTAAGCTGGCTCGGCCCATGTGCCTCTTCTGCTCTCTGGGGTTTCCTGGTCTCCTAGGCAACACTAGGTGCTGTCATTCTGGTATCCTGAAATGGTGGCGGTGGCCTGGAGATATCCCCCAGCCTTATTAGAGAGATTGTGAATTCCTGGTTCATTTCCTAATCTCACACATCTTTCTCTGTGGCTTGGCATATGTTAGGCGCAAAGCAGCCGTTTAGTGGATCCTAGCTCTAGTGTAAGTTACAATGTTTCCATCGTCTAAGTCTGGATAGCAGCTAACATTACTCACATGAACATCAGGAATCGGCTCCGTTAGGAAGGAGACTCCCAGGATTACTATTATGGACACAAAGAAGAGTATGATGGCAAAGTACATATAGTGCACTCCACAGATAATCTTGGGACAGTTACTGGGAGCCACGCAGCTGCCTGTTCCGTATACAAACTCAGCAATCAGGCGAATAAGGCCTACCACAAGTCCGAACATTAGCCCCCAGAATGCTCCCTGAAAAGAAAAGAAAAAAAAAAAAAGGTTACCGTCCTGCTTACTGGCTTCCTTCAGAGAAAGTCAAGAACACAAGTTTTCTTTGTTTCTCAGACACCAGAGCACTTTAAAACCTATTTATTTTGATTTATGTCTATGTGTATGTGCTTGCTTATTTGTATATGCACCACATGCATGAAATACCTGCAGAGGCCAAAAGAGGGAGCTAGATTCCCCCGAACCTCCTTACAGGTGTTTGAGAGCCGGTGTTAGAGCTGAAAACCAACCTGGGTTCTCTACAGGAGCAGTAAGTGCCCGTAACTTTTGAGCCATCCCTCCAGGTACACACCGTGCATTTCTTTCTACTTTATTCTATTCATTATTGACTAATGCTATTTGTATACACTTATGGGTAAGACTAGCTTATATTATGATGGACATATTACAGAATGATTGAAATTAATTTCCATATCTTAGATATCACATTTTGACGTTTTGAACCCCAGAACTATGTGGTCTACTCGGACTAAATCTCAATCTATAGATGCAAACACCTGCTATTTATTTTGCCAAACAAGGAGAACTATGACTCCCCCGATTTTCAGGGTTAATAGGAGGTAAGCTTGACAAGTCAAAGCTTTTCTATATTCTAGAGATCTATGGTTTTTGAAACACATACTCTCAGTTCTTCTCTCTGGAACTGGCACAGCATGGGGATTAGAAATAAGAGCTTTAGACTGTGGGAGACTACATCTGAATTTCAATGCCCCATTTACTAAGACATGGCAGACAGAACAGACATCACCTTCTCCATTTCTGTTTCTTTTTCTTTCTTTTTTTGTTGTTTTTTGTTTCTTGTTTTTCGAGACAGGGTTTCTCTGTGTAGCCCTGGCTGTCCTGGAACTCACTCTGTAGACCAGGCTGGCCTCGAACTCAGAAATCTGCCTGCCTCTGCTTCCCAAGTGCTGGGATTAAAGGCGTGCGCCACTACCACCCAGCTCCATTCCTATTTCTTACCAGAAGACTATTTTAACAGACTATCACTTCGCAAGAGCTGGTGGATTAAGATATAGTCCACAAGAATCAATCACTTATAGAAATCAACAACTTATAATAGGATCTAATGTATTTTAGGTAGTTCTAATGTGGTAGATTTTTAAAATTTTTTTCCTTCTTTTTTTTTTGTTTTTTTTGTTTTGTTTTTTTTTGAGACAGGGTTTCTCTGTATAGCCCTGGCTGTCCCTGAACTCAGAAATCAGCTTGCCTCTGCCTCCCAAAAGCTGGAATTAAAGGTGTGCACCACAACTGCCCAGTAGACTTTTTTTCTGGTACACATTTTACATATCTTCCATTTCCACTCTCTCAGCATTTAAATAAGGTAGGTACATGGTTGTTTCTATGTTACAGACTTGCTTGATTTACTTGATGTCAGTATTATTATATGGTAGAACTATGACTGGATGTTTGAGCCCTGTTTTGAAAAATAAGTGGTTTTTTTTTTTTTTTTTAAATACTTTACAATGAATGTACACAGTTTGTGAAAAATGTTAAGAGTTTAATATGATTGTGTGTTCCATCCATGGTCAGGTACTTTCGTGAGGATTATAAACTGTGGCTTACCACAAGTGAAGTTGAAATGGGCCTGAAGTGACAGACGTAGATTGGACAGCATGCATTCATTACTTTTGAGATGGGATGTCACTGTGTTGCCCAGGCTGGTCTTGAACTTCTAGTTTCAAGCTGTCTTTCTGTGGCAATCTCCTGCGTAATCTTCTGGAACTATGGGCATGAGCCACCGTGCTTAGCTAAAAAAATGCCCTTTTCAGTTCTAATTCCCCCCCATTCTCGCACGTGCACCCCTCAAGTTTCCCTTACCTGCTCATTGACCCTTTTGAAGAAGATAGCAAGCATGAAGACTGCGCCAAGGGGAGGCCCAAGGTAGCTAGAAACTGAGCCAATATAGTGGAAGAGCTGTCCATTCTGTGACGCCTGGACCAGTGGGACCCACAGGATGCTGACGGCGATTAGGACCATGCCAAATATCCTGCCAGGAAAACACCGTGATTTAAAGATTAATCAAAAGCAGTATGCCCGGCTCCCCCATTCCTGACAGGAACCTCCTGCTCTTCCATTTGATTTCCAGGGAAAGTCAAACTGCTTGGCCTTGCTGGGCCCATGCTGTGCCTAAAGAATATCAGGTAGTTAAAAGAGTCAACGAATAAACTTCTTTAAAAAATTAGCTGTAATTTCTTTTTTTTTTTATTCACGAGATTTGCTGTGTATTCATGAAATCAACTCAAATTGTAGCAACCGACTAGTACTTTTCAAGGTACACATGAATTAGAAACAAACCTGAAGCCACGCCTACCCACCGCTAATAACGTATATGATAAACACGGTAGAGTTTTCTTTTCCTTTTTCCCAGAGCGAGGGAGACCGAGTCAATTTACAGAGTCTAGAACGGAAATGTCAAACATCTCAGACGTGGTGTGTTGGGGTAAGAAACGGGAATGTATACTTCCTAACTCGAGTATTTCAACAGCTAAAATGAATTCGTTAAAATACTGTTTGGAGGTAAAAACAAAACAAAACAAAACAAACAAACAAACAAACAAAAGAACAAAACACATATCAGAGGTAGCTGTGGTCCATGGGAGATGAGTTGCCTTTTAAAACCCAGCGTCTTATAAGATTGTGAACAAGCAATTTACTAATCTGCGTGATCGCCTGAGCAGAGTGTGGTAGCAGTGGGGGGAGGGTGTGGATGTGTCACCAAGAGTCTGTCACAGGACAGAGGGACAAATGTCCCAGCCTTATGAACTGCTCTAATCTTACAACTATTGGGAAAACCGGACAGACAGTCTCAGTGTGATGCCTAAAGGTTTGACCACCCATCCCCACCACATGCTGTTATCATTGAAAAATAAGTCACACCCTCTGCCTCTCGTTCTGCCTCAGTGCCCCTGTCCCGTGTTCAACACAATCAAATTTCCTGTTGTAGGTAACCGAGCCTGCTTCTCTCCTTGTGGCTAATCCACTTAGCAGGTGTTGTCTCTCACAAGCTCCTCTGCGCTAATATGACTGTCTTGTTGACTGAAACACTACATCCCGGTCATTTACTCGGTACAAGCAGATGTCAAGCAGAAGACAGATGCTAACTGTCTATCCGGGGATCGCCGTACTAGTGGGTCACGTGAAGCTCAAGGCAAGCAGGAGGATAACAAGTAGGGAGATAGGAAAATGATTTGACTATTAAATACAACCCTAGACTCACGAATGCTGATCCTAGCAGTAGAATAGATTCCTTATTGTTCTTTCCCAGGAAGCCGAGGGGCTCCACACCACACCTACTTCAAACCACTTTAGGGACCTATATACATTGATATAACTTTTTATCCTGTTCTGAGTTTATTCCCAGAACTTGTGGCTACATGATTGAGGATGTTGTTGTTAATTATTTATTTTCCACACAAAATCATAAATCTCACTGAGAAATTTTTTAAAAAAGTTATTTTTCTTGTCTCTTTGTTATGAGAAATTGTAGGCTTTAGGCAACATAGGTAGAAAACTTGTTAACATAATCGCTGAAATGTTAACAGGACTTGTGCCTATGAGTCTGTGGGGTCTCTCTTCTCCCCAGGGGTCGTCGGCCACTGGTCGGCCAGCGAGGACAACGGAAGCAGTGGGGGTGCACAGGGTGGATCAGATGGACCCGGAGACCAATGCAGTGAGACAAACCTTCTCTTCCAGGAATAGGATACATAAGGGCTTCTAGGGGTACGGGTGGAGAGAGCTAATTGGCCATAATAATACATCACCTAATTACCGTGCTGTGGGAAGCCAGAGCCGAACTTGTGTGCTGAGTTATGCAGCTCTGCACAACGTCATTCTTCAGGTAAGGCCAGGCACCTGTGTTCAGGGATGCTCTCCAAAGGAAGTCAGGCAGAGAGAGGGAAGTCCCACTGAGAAAGGGAGTCCTTTTGGCACCAAGCTCAGAGAGCCATCGGTCATGGGAGACCTTGGACTTAACACCAGGGTTCCCCAACGTGAGTTTTTACTGGAACTATTCCTTCCTGAGCCCCCATGAAGTCTGGGTCACCAAGAAACTCAGGCCTTATTTCTCTGTCTCTGTCTGTTGTCAGGAGCCATCGTAGGACAAGCTAGTAATTAGCAGGTGATCTTCCTGAGACGGCTTTACTTTAGCTTATACCTACAACGAAGCTCCGATGGGCAAGGCCCGGGAGAAAATCATTTTAGGAAAGATTCCTGCTATTAATATGCTTTTCCTGTTATTATTAAACATATATAATAATCACTAGGTATTAGCCCACCCTTTTGAGCAGATCTCTGCAGCTCCACAAAAACGTACTATCTTGTAGTGATGCTATGTAGACAAATAGATGACTTCATAAGTCTTTTTTTTTTTTTTTTCTGACTTCTTAAGTCTTAATGATGATCCTATAAGAATTCCTAAAATTAGCCAGGTGGTGGTGGCACACGCCTTTAATTCCAGCACTTGGGAGGCAGAGGCAGGCGGATTTCTGAGTTCGAGGCCAGCCTGGTCTACAAAGTGAGTTCCAGGACAGCCAGGGCTACACAGAGAAACCCTGTCTCAAAAAACAAACAAACAAACAAACAAAACAAAACAAAAAACCAAAAAAGAAAGAAAGAAAGAAAACAAAAACAAAAACAAAACAAACAAACAAAAAACCACCCCCCAAAAAACCAACCAAACAAAAAAGAATTCCTAAAATTATATCAGTGATTATTAAGCTCTTTTACATTGGGACTGCTATTAGATCCTTTTCTGATAGTCAAAGCTGCAATGAGAACTCTGTCAGTTTCCCACCAGTTAATTGCTCTTAGATAGTAACCAGACTTTCTCCTACTCAGAGCACATTCATTCTAAGAGGTTGTAAAGGAATTAACCAAAGGTCATAAAAAGGGAACTAATGATTTACTATAGGTGTAGGACAAAAGATAATTTTTTTAGTTTAAAGTTTCATTTATTACCATTTTTCTACTTTCATATTTTCTTTCTTTTTTTATTAGATATTTTCTTCATTTACATTTCAAATGCTACCCCAAAAGTCCCCTATACCCTCCCCTGGCCGTGCTCCCCAAACCACCCACTCCTGCTTCCTGGCCCTGGCATTCCCCTGTACTGGGGTATATAATCTTCGCAAGACCAAGGGCCTCTAATCCCATTGATGGCCAACTAGGCCATCCTCTGCTACATATGCAACTAGAGAAAAGATAAAATATTGACTGGGTTTATCTAGACAAAACTTCACTAATAACTTAGTTATGGTTTTAAACCTTCAGTGAACCTGTGCAGCTGAGACAGGTGGTGGATGCTTAGCCAGATAATTACTCCTAATGGATTTGCATGGAAACATTCCCCGTTGTAAACTTCTATTTCAATTTATGATTTGACTTTTTGTGTGAACTTGTGATGAACTTTGTAACATGTGATCATGTATTCTGAAAGATGTATAAGTACTGAGGACAAAGAGACAAGAAAAAGAATTTTTCCCTGGTCTTCCTTAGGATCTTTCTGTTTTCCCGTTATAGCTTTCCTAGAAAGCATTTTACCACTTAGTAGAAAACATTATAATCACTTTTCAAACTGTTCCTTTTTCTTCCCGTGACTTCTGACTAGCAGGCTGAAAGTTAGAGCAGCATAGTTCCTGCTGAGACAGAACAAAGGCCGCATCGCTTAATCCTCAGCTGTTAGGCTACAGGTGTGGATCGCCTAAGCCAGCAGCGTTTTACCCTTTGAAAGAGCAAGAAAGGTCTTTTTTTAGGGCTTTCTAGAAGTTATCATCAGCACTTCAGTGTAGTTAAAGAGCTAGAATGTCCAGAGACACTCAGACTTTAAAGCCATGCCAGAGTCCTACTCTGTGCCCCGTCTCTACCCTCTCCAGGCCGGAAGTCAGTCTCTCTCTCTCTCTGTCTTCCTCTCTCTCTCTCTCTCTCTCTCTCTCTCTCTCTCTCTCTCTCTCTCTCTCATACACACACACACACACACACACATACACACACACACACACTTCAATTGTAAAGAGTCAAGACCTGGAACTAGGGGCATTTTCGAGTTTGTATGCCAGGTGGTTAATGTGTTAATTATTGTTGCTCTTGCTGCAAAAGCACAATATTTTAGACACACACTGCATTCCCCTTGCAGCCAATGTGAATGTAAACTTGTTAAAGCTCTTCCAATGTCGCTCTTCACAGACACTGTACTCACGTGCCAGACACATAACTATATCTATACATACAGTGATTAAATGAATAAACTATCCCAGAACAATGCAACATGACTGGCCATGGAAGAATTAGAAATCCTACTGTGTTATTCTGGTTATCATATTTTTTAAAAAAAGATTTATTTATTATATGTAAGTACACTGTAGCTGTCCTCAGACACTCCAGAAAAGGGTGTCAGACCTCATTACGGATGGTTGTGAGCCACTATGTGGTTGCTGGGATTTGAACTTAGGACCTTCGGAAGAGCGGTTGGTGCTCTTAACGGCTGAGCCATCTCTCCAGCCCTGGTTATCATATTCTAACCTGGGAAGGTTTGAACTACCTGTCACATTACCAATAGCCATTGTTAGCTCTGGAAATGTGGAACCCAAGAAGAGGTTTTTGGTGTCCTAGTAATTTCTATTTCTTGACAAAAATTATGGTTATAGGATCATTCATTTAAAAAAAAAAAGATTTATTTAACTACTGAGCCATGTCTCCAGTCCCGAGTGTTCAGTTTTTAAAAACAAAACTTTGCTACATATTTATGTTTCATGTTCTCCTTCTGTGTTTCACACTTTAATTTTTAAAGCATTCTACAAAATGGCAGGCAGATTCTGCCTGAAAATTAAGTGAAGAAGAGGACCCCACGTTGGCTACTATTTCTTGTTTCCTTCCATCTCACTGTCTTCAAGGCCCCCAATCTCCCCAGGGTCTCCTAACTCTCCAAGCAGCCTCTTGGACTTTGTCTCTTCTTGAGGATCTGTCTCTGTCTAACATGGCTCAACTTTTAGTGAATGCAGTTGGTAAACTTCTCTGTGTAATGTGGATGAGGTAATTGATCATTTCCATATGGTACGCATAGAAATTGTTAAAGGAAAGACATTCAGCTATTAGACTTACATTGTGAGGTAGATCAGATTAAACACAGACTGAGTTTCCCCCAACCCCCACGGCTCACTCTGGCCCCACTTGCTCCTGCCCCACTCACTCCGGCCCCGCTCAATCTGGCCTATTTTTATTTATTATATATAAATATATTGTAGCTATTTTCAGACACCTCAGAAGAGGGCATCAGATGGGCATCACAGATGGTTGTGAGCCACCATGTGGTTGCTGGAATTTGAACTCATGACCTTTGGAAGAACAGTCAGTGCTCTTAACCACTGAGCCATCTTTCCAGCTCTCGGATGAGTTCTGTGAAGAGATGGTGTAGGGATAATGATAAGGGGAAGGAATGAATAACAATCAGACAGTGGAAGTCTGAAAAACTAAACTACTTCATTTAAAACTATGGCTATAATTTTTGTATCTGTGAAGAGAAAGGTTGAGTTGAACATCTCCTAATAAGTCTTCCCCATTGTAGAATCACATTTTCAGTTGCCTTCAGTCTAAGGGGCAGGGCTCTGTCGCTCCTGTCTATAGCCCCCTTCCTTGGGTAGGTTCTAGGCAGAGACCAGGTTCTCTCACCGTCCCGCTATCATGAGCTCTCTCTCCGATGCCTTCTTCCTTATCTTGGTGTACAGGTCGATGGTGAAGAGCGTGCTGGCGCTGTTGAAGATGGAGGTCAGAGAGCTCATGAGAGAAGCCAGCATGACTGACAGCATCAGGCCTCGCAGTCCTGGGGTCAGAGGGAGCAAGCTCTGGTTAGAGTGGATGTCATGGCTTGTGAGTGACTTGCTACATCAAAGAGCCAATCAAGGCTAAAACACTCATTTACAGAGTTATTAGCTACTGCAACGATCAGTGTGTATCATTGCTGAGTTTTCCTTGGAAATTCAATCAGTTAAAGCACACAAAATATTTAGAAAGTTATTGAAGCACAGTAAAGCTTCAATATGTGTTGGATACTGTGATTATTCATGTAAAGTGAATTCATCATTATAGAATGCAACAAGGTTTAATGAAATTCATCCTATTTGAATGTAAAAGATGTGGTAGTGAAATCCTTGACTTTTAATCTGGGAGTTTAATTTTAAAAATTCAGAGCTATCGTGTGGTTGGTTAGCTTCTCTGGCTTAAAATTAGCTTGAGAAATGTAAATATCTGGATTTGTAATACAAACATTTTCTGAGGTTCTTTCTCTGGTTCATTTCAGTACTCGCTTAAGAGCTAAATAGGGCGGGAGAGATGGCTCAGTGGTTAAGAGCACTGAATGCTCTTCCGAAGGTCCTGAGTTCAAATTCCAGGTGGCTCACAACCACCCGTAATGAGATCTGACGCCCTCTTCTGGTGCATCTGAAGACAGTGTACTCACATATAATAAAATAAAAATAAATAATAAAAATAAGAGCTAAATATTACTTAAAAGTTGTTGTGAATGGACCTGGTTTGTATGTTGTATGCTAACTCCGCTCCCCTGGAAGGGGCTGCAGACAAGGATTGAGTCGTACTCAGGTGACTCCTTGTGAACCAATCCCCTAATGAATAAAGGAGCCAATGACTGGGCAAGTAGGCAGGACTTCCGGGTTGGATGGGGGGAGAGAGGAAGCAGGAGAGAGTTATGTCTTTCTGGACTGGGGTAGTGTGAGGAGAAGATTTTAATTAGTAGTGTCTCCCAGTTTCAGTGGCAAATCCATTAGGATTCATCACCGGAGGATTTAGATTTAATATGGTTTACAAGATTAAGATTTTAATTGCTGAGCCCAGAAATTGAGTTACTGTCCTTTCTGAACAAAGTTTGTGTTCTTTCCTTTCATGAAGAGCCTGGTCCGGGTTCAAGAGAGAAAGGTACAGCAGCAAAGCGTGGGTTTGCCTAGGGTGCACCCCAAAGGCTGTGAGGGATTTGGAGTAGGGGTTGGTGTGGTAGCCACCCGCCAGTGGAAACTTAGCTAGCTGGATGGGGAAATCGTGGAGCTCTGAGTCAGAGTCTAAAGGTCACATTCTGGGAACCACTTTGCAAGAGAAGGAAGAACCCGGTACCATCTTTCTTTGGAGGAGAAACTCTTGGCTTTGTGAGAATTGGAGAACTACAGACCTAGTAGATGATACTGCTGAAAAACTTTTATGGGCAAAGCTGAAAGTTTTGAATCATTGTGAGAGCTTCACAACTCCTCTCCTCACCCCGTTAGTGATGGCTCCAGACCTCCTAGTACAGGGTAATGACATGCATTCCACCTTGAGTTTGTGAGTGCCTTAATTTTTTTTTAAAGATTTATTTATTATTATATCTAACTACACTGTAACTGTCTTCAGATGCACCAGAAGAGGGCATCAGATCTCATTATGGATGGTTGTGAGCCACCATGTGGTTGCTGGGATTTGAACTCAGGACCTTTGGAAGAGCAGTCAGTGCTCTTAACTGCTGAGCCATCTCTCTAGCCCTGATAGCATTGACCCTAAGCAATAGTCTATCAGAAATTAGCTCCTCTCTGCAATCTCCAAACCCAGCTATCATGTGACTGGGTGACTGGTAGACTGTGACTGATTCTCAAGGATCAGCTGATGAGTAGGACTGCATTAATGGAAGGATTGCCAGAATCTTTCCCCAATATATACCTCATGGCCCGTGTATCCCTCCAGACATGCTATGGATGGTTACTTACCATCAGGCATCAGCTCCAGCACCAAGGTGGGGTAGGCATAGTTGGTGCAGCCGACCGCAGTGCCACACTGTTTCTCACACTCAGAAGGTACAACGCAGGCCACCTTATCTGAGGGGAGACACAGTTCATTGAGCAGGATTCAACTAGGTAGATTCTGCACACGAGGGACAGAGGGAAGTTGCAAGATCATAGATGGGAGGAGCTATATTTATCTAGAAATTGGATGCTGAACTTTGAACTTGATACACTTATGCCTAGTTGGAAAGACACAGCCAATGTTGTGTGATGGGATTGGCCATAGACATGTGTCTTCTGTCCTTCAGAAATGGCTGGCTGTGTCTCCTCTACCTTTTCTAACCAAGAAAAAGTAATTTCTCAAGAAAAAAAAAAATCGGCAGTAGTTATCCTCACCTGACTTGGAAATTAATTTTCCCCAAACATTGACAACTGATCCAGTTTTAAAGTTCTCTCAGAGACCAAGATGTGCATGTGTGCCTCTAAGACCTTCTTGGTCAAAGATGTTGCTCCACCTGATCATGAGGTCAGTGTGGTGGTTCGAATATGCTTGGCCTAGAAGTGGCACTATTAGGAGGTACGGCCTTGTTGGAGTGGGTGTGTCCTTGTTGGAGGAAGCATGTCACAGTGAGGGCAGGCTTTGAGACCTAGCTGCCTGAAAGACAGTTGCCTTTGAAACAAGATGTAGAATTCTCATCTCCTTTTCCAGCACCATGCCTATCAGGATGCTGCCATACTTCCTGACTTGATAATAATGGACTGAACCTCTGAACCTATAAGCCAGCCCCCAATTAAATGTTGTCCTTTTAAAGAGTTGCCTTGGTCATGGTGTCTCTTCATAGCAATGGAAACCCTAAGACAGAAGTTGGTACCAGGGACTGGGGTATTGCTGTGACAGGCCTGACCATGCTTTTGTTTGGAGGAATGTAGATTTTGGGACTTTGGATTAGAAAGCAATGGAATGCTTTAAGAGGGACTTAATGGGCTATCCTAGTAGGAATATAGAAGGCATTCCTTGGTGCTGAGGCTGATTTGAACTCTGGAGACTGTTGCTATGTTTTGGTGAAGCTTCCTTCTTGAGTGTGGCTTGTAGGGAGAGGAAAACATCCTTCAACAAGTGTTAGAAGCCTTCACTTCAGCTAGGAGGAAAGCCTCAAAGCCCACTCACTCCCATAGTGACACACTTCCTCCAACGAGGCCACACCCACCGCAGCAAGGCCACACCCCCTAATAGTGCCACTCCTTGGGCCAAGCATATTCAAACCACCACAGTCAGCTATCAACATCCTTGCTCAGTCCCACCTCATCATCCAGGGAACTTCTGGGTTATCTTACATAAATCCATTCATAGGAACGGGATGTATAGTTTCAGAAGTCTGCAAGGAGCCTAGGACATGTACAGAAGTGATACAGAAGAGTGCTAAGTCTGCCGAATGTTCTTCTTCTGCCCCTTGTCTCAGGAGCGCCTCCCTCTGTTGGGAATCCGGCCCCCCAAATCGTGAATCTGTGTGTCCGAATGCTGAAGGTCCTTGTCTCCAATTGGTTCTTGGTCAATCAATAAAGGGCCAACAGCCAATGGCTGGGCAGGTATACTGAAGGCAGGACCTATAGATTTGTGTGGGCTAGGAACTAGAGAAGGAAGGAGAGGGGATTGCCATGATTTGGGGGAGAAGGATGGGACATGACAACTGCAGCAGATAAAGCTAACAGCCATGTGGAAATTCAGATAAGCAGCCACTGGCCACTGCCCCAATTGGGCCTGGGGTAGCATGGAAAGGTTTAGGAGTCTCAGGAGTACCAGAGGGGAGCATTTGCCAGCCAGGAAAGATTTAGGAGTGCCCAGCCTTTGAGTCCATCAGGACATGTCAAAAATTAACTGATACGGGCTAGAGAGATGGCTCAGTGATTAAGAGCACTGGCTGCTCTTCCAGAGGTCCTGAGTTCAATTCCCAGCAACCACATGGTGGCTCACGACCATCTGTAATGGGATCTGATGCCCTCTTCTGGTGTGTCTGAAGACAGTGACAGTGTACTCATATACATACAATAAATAAATGTTAAAAAAAGAAAAGTTTCGTATGCCCATGGCTCGCCTGTGTACAGAATGCGGCTGATCATCCCCGGCATCACCATGAGGAACATGGGCAGCAGCTTCAGGTATCCACACAGGATGCAGGCGGCCTTCACGTGGGACATGTTCTTACCACATAAGCAGCGCTGTACGATGACCTGCCGGGGAAACACAGCATATTAGTGCAACAATCTGCTAGTGACTTTAAAGCGGATGAGAATACATTTTCAAGGCTTCATATTATATATAATAAGAACTTATATGGTTAGGGCTGAAGGCATGGCTCAGCAGCGGAAAGCTCTTGATATTGTTTATGCAGAGGACCAGGGTTCAGTTCCCAGCAGCCATAAACATCTATAAGTCCAGTTTTGGAAGAATCTAATACCCTCTTTTGATCTCCATGGACACAAGGCACACGGATTGTGCACATACTTACATGTAGACAAAACACTCATATGCATAGAATTAAATTAAATTAAAATCACTTTAAAAAGGTATGGTTAGTGGAAACAAATGGGCTTATAGCAGTATCAGGATTTATATAACTACTTAATTTGCAGTGTTTAAGCCCTGTAAACCTCCTGTTTCTCAGCTCTAAAGTAGAAATATCTCTCATAGGGCTTCCCGGACATTTTATACAAATGTATAAAATGCATTCATGACCCTTATCACATGGAAAGTAATGTACATTATCTATTATTGAAGCATGGTTATCACACCCAGATTGCAACACAGTAGGGCAGCATGCTCCTCAAGCCACTTCTGGTGCTGCCACAGCTGTGTGTTCTTGTCTTGAATGTTGTATATACATATTCTTAACATCTTCCTCGTTATTATCAGGTAACTTACTTCTAGTGGGGCAAGCCCATTCCCATGGAAACACCATAATTAGGAAGTCATGAAAATAGAACCTTGAGGCATTCATTTCTAGAATTCTTCAGACTATTCTGAGAACTCATCTAGTTAGGAATTAAAAGTGATAGAATTGGCTTGGTCCTGAGGGGAGGGATTTGATGGAGACATCCCATTTAGGGCCGAGTGTGCCAAGGTCTCTCACTCTCTGCACATTGTCTGGCTGTGGTCTCCATATTCCCATCTGCTTCAGGAGGAAGCTTCTGATGATAGCTGTGAGATACACTGATCTATGAGTACAGCAGAATATTCTCAGGAGTTATTGTATTGCTAGATTTTTTTTCTTTTTTCTTTTTTCTTAAGTTTTAGTGGAACAGTAGTAGTATTTGGTTTTACCCCAGGTCCCTGGATTGTCCAGTCTTAGGTTCTTGGCCACTCAACTATGGTCAGTTGTGGGTTCCATCTCATGGTGCGGGCCTTAAATCAGATCTTGGTTGGTTACTTTCACAAATTCTGTTCCACTACTGCACTAGCATATCTTGCTGGTAGGTGACCATTGTAGAGCAAAGGGTTCGCAACTAGGTTGGTGTTTACCTTTCTCTGGTATTGTACCTTCCAGTATCATGTGCATTAGTTTGTAGGGGTGAAGGTTAGACACCAGTTCACCTTCTCTGTTCATTGAGGTGTATAGATGTTGTCATCAGCAAAAGACTCTTACCATCAGTTTGTATAGAACAAGCAATACTCTTGGATGTAGCCTGGGTTGTTTGTGGGTTCCCAGAAATACTTGAGCCATTCCTAGTTTGCTCTTATTGTTTCCTGTTTGATGTGTGTCTTAGGGTTTTACTGCTGTGAACAGACACCATGACCAAGGCAAGTCTTATAAATACAACATTTAATTGGGGCTGGCTTACAGGTTCAGAGGTTCAGTCCATTATTTATAGCTTTTTGACGAAGCTCTATATGTATTTTCATGGTGACTTTGATAATTTACATTCTCAACTACAGCTTATAAGGGCTACTTCCCCTGCCACTCCAAAGGTCATCTCTAGGATGTATTGTTTTCCTGGTGAGAGCCTTTCTTATCGTAAGGTGGTAGAAAATTGCATTTCCCTGACAATTAAGAATATTGAACTTTCCCCCAGTATTTATCATCCATCTGTGTTTCTTTTCCAGCCCAAAGATTTATTTATTATACATAAGTACACTGTAGCTGTCTTTAGACACACTAGAAGAGGGCATCAGATCTCATTATGGATGGTTGAGAGCCACCATGTGGTTGCTGGGAATTGAACTCAGGACCTCTGGAAGAGCGTCAGTGCTCTTAACTGCTGAGCCATCTCTCCAGCCCCCTCCATCTGTGTTTCTTATTTTGAGAACTTGTTTACCTGTTTGAGATCTTGTTATTTTGGAGCTTTGTTTGTTTACTTGGCTTATTTTTATTTTATTTTATTTTTTTCCTTTGTGTATTTTAGGTATTCATGCCCCTGCCAGAATGGTAACTGACGAAGACTTTCTCTTGTTATATCTTTTTTTTTTTTTTTTTTTTTTATTTATTTATTATATGTAAGTACACTGTAGCTGTCTTCAGACACTCCAGAAGAGGGCGCCAGGTCTCATTTCGGATGGTTGTGAGCCACCATGTGGTTGCTGGGATTTGAACTCTGGACCTTTGGAAGAGCAGTCGGGTGCTCTTACCCACTGAGCCATCTCACCAGCCCTCTCTTGTTATATCTTATCTTTCTTCACTATGGCAATTGTTTCCCTGCTGTGAAATAAAGTCTTTTAATGTCACACAGTCTTATTTTTCAATTCTTGCTGATATTTCTTGGACTACTGCAGACCCATTAGATGGTGGTTCTCAACCTGTGGGTTGCGACCCCTGGCAATCAGCTCTCTCCAAAATGATTTACATTATGATTCATAACAATAGCAAAGTTACAGTTAGGTAACAGCAATGAAAATAATTTGATGGTGGGGGGGTCACCCCAACATTAGAAACTGTGTTAAAGGGTCGCAGTGTTAGGAAGGTTGGGAACCACTGTTCTAGAAAGAGTCTATTATCTAAATTTTGACAATAAATAAAATTTTCCTACATTTTTCTCCAGGAGTTTTCCCCCTTTAGTTTTGGAAGGATTTGGCGATTTCACTTCTATCCTACATCTGTGAACAAAACAGCAAGATTTCACACTGATTTCTTACAAGCTAAGAACAAAAGACAGTGAGTGTTACAAAGAATCAAGGGGCACCAGAACTGAAAGGCAGGGGTGGGGGAGGGGGGGGAGGAGGTTCCTGCCCAAGGGCAGTCCACAGAAATTATCTGGAGACTCGACTCCTTTACTTATGATGTTCTTGGTTGATTTAGCATTTTTGAACATAAAAATCTTATTTTCTTCTGCTTTTTAGGAGTTCCATTAAAAACCCAGTTCAGCCTCAGGGTTCCATCACACTGTGGAAAGCTCCTTTTCTTTGCAGCTTCTAATATTTTGTCTTTACATTTATGTTTTGACAGTTTGACTGTAACATGTCTTCGTGTGAACAGCTTTTGAAGCATCCCATTAGTGTGGACAGCTTTTCTTTTTTTTTTTTTTTTTTGGTTTTTCGAGACAGGGTTTCTCTGTGTAGCCCTGGCTGTCCTGGAACACACTCTGTAGACCAGGCTGTTCTGGAACTCAGAAATCCACCTGCCTCTGCCTCCTGAGTGCTGGGATTAAAGGCGTGCGCCACCACGCCCAGCGGTTTTTTTTTTGTTTTTTTTTTTCTGCTTGGTATATCTGCTGCTGAATTCCTCCATTGACTTTTTAATATCTCCTTCCCCTAGCTGACTTGTTACTTTTAAATATCTTGTATCTCTTGTGAAGTTCCCAGTCTGTCAATATATTGCCTTCCTCACCTCCCTGAGTTTGGCTGTAAGCATCCTTTTGAACACTATGTTAGGTAAATCTCTTATCTCCATTTCATTATGGAGAGTTTACGGGGATTTTAATTACTGTCAGTTGGAATAGATTTTCCAGTTTCTACATGTTTTTTTTTCAATCCCTCTCTGTGCATTTCTGTATATTAAATAAAGGAGTTGGGTATCCAGATTTCTGTGGGCTGTTCTTGGGTAGGAGTCTCTCTCTCTCTGTCTCTCTGTCTCTCTCTCTCTCTCTGTCTCTCTCTCTCTCTCTCTGTCTCTCTCTCTCTCTCTCTCTCTCGTCTCTGTGTCTCTGTCTCTCTTTGTTTGTCTCTCTGCCTTTCAGTCCAGGTGCCTCTTGATTAAAAAAAAAAAAAACCACTGTGTTTTGTTCTTAGCAGTTTGTAAGAAATCACAGTGTGGGGCTGGAGAGACGGCTCAGTGGTTAAGAGCACTGACTGCTCTTCCGAAGGTCCTGAGTTCAAATCCCAGCAACCATATGGTGGCTCACAACCATCCGTAATGGGATCTGACGCCCTCTTCTGGTGTGTCTAAAGATAGCTATAGTGTACATATGTATAATAATAAATAAATCTTTGGGGGCTGGTGAGATGGCTCAGTGGGTAAGAGCACCCGACTGCTCTTCCAAAGGTCCACAGTTCAAATCCCAGCAACCGCATGGTGGCTCACAACCATCCGTAACGAGATCTGGTGCCCTCCTCTGGAGTGTCTGAAGACAGCTACAGTGTACTTACATATAATAAATAAATAAATCTTTAAAAAAAAATAAATAAATCTTTGGGCCAGAGCGAGCAGAGGTCCTGAGTTCAATTCCCAGCAACTACGTGATGGCCCACAACCATCTTTACAGCTACAGTGTACTCATATACATAAAATAAATAAATCTTTAAAAAAAGTCACAGTGTGAGGTCTTGCTATTTTCTTTACTAAGAAGTGGAGTCTCCTACTCTGACACATGATTGATGATGCCACAGCTCTGTTAAAAAAAATACTGCGAGGGTGTTCCACCAATCTGCAGGTGTTTTGATGCATAATGAGTAGTGATTACCAAGAAACTTTAAGGTAAAAATGAGAATTGTTCATCGAAAAGAGAAAGCCACAACACACAGTCACACATGCCGCATGTGCGCAGAGCCAAAACGTGTATGTATGTGTGTATGTGATAGCAAATAACTACTTCTATATAATGACAAAAATTGTAAACTAAATGCTCTAAAATTGTAGTCAAGGTGTGTAGAAAGGTCGGAACAACAGAAGATCAGGAACTGAAGAAGGAAAGCTAAATTCTCAACTAAGAGAAAAACACTAAAACTAGAAAGTCTAAAGAGAGACTTAATATAAACCTTTGAATTATTTGGGGTCCAATTAAGTTTAAGACCCTGAATGGTGTGTCACTCTACACTTGGTGAGTGTCTATTTCTACTGCTGTCAAAAATTATATCAATTCTGATGTGTCACAGAATATACCAGTTGCAGTGGTTTAAATACTAGAAATGACATCCAAATAAACCTTAACTGAAAGAGCTGAATGTGTCTCTGAGGTGTGGGGGGGGCACAGTGTGCTGAGGAGGGACAAGACAAGACATAGAAAAGTGTCTGACACTTTAAATATTGTTAATGTGTACAAAATAGAAGAAGCTAGATGCTTCTACATCAAACAAGAAAAATAAAAACACAATCACACGTGCAAATGTCCATGCTCACCTGATCGGCACACCAGTACCAGATGGCTAAAATGGTCATTCCAAATATCAGTCCCGGCCATGGAATGTCTCCAGTGACTGGATCTCGGAAGATGTGGAAAGAGTCGGGCTGGGGAGTGTAGCACTTGGGGCTGATGGTCAGGTTGTCCCCCTCCACTATAGAGGGGATGGCGTTCATATACTTCTCTGTAAAGCTCTCGTAGCCTCCGACTTCAGCAAATGCTAGAAAGACATCAGAAAGAGTGTGTGAGACTGCATGCTCACAAGCACTCCATTGCAGTGAAGGTACTTGAATGCTTCCTATTAGCATGGTCATGACTTCAGTACCTTCCCCAATGGTCCAAGCATGCCTTTGGGATTGTCCATGATAGATTATTGGCTTCCACTGAGTACTCAAAGAAAATAATTCCTTAATATTGTTTCTTTCTTATTTCTTAAGAAAATCACTTAGCAAAGTGATGAACTCATACACTAAAAAAAAAAACCTTATGCAACTCAATTAAGGTTGCCACTTAATAACATTTGCCTAGTACCAAACTCTGTCCATCTCATTAGACTGTTCACAGTTACAAAATGGCCATTTAGAAGCAACGAAACTTTGTTATGGTTTTACACTTTCTCTGTCAATTACATTTTTACTCAACACACACACACACACACACACACACATTCATACATACACATTCATACATAAACATTCATACATACACTCATACACACACTCATACACACATTCATACATACTTACATGCATGCACAGACACACAGGTGCACACACAAACATGTATGCATATGCATGCGCGCGCGCACACACACACACACACACACACACACACTTACAACCATGACAGCTAAAACCAGAAAAAAGTATCTTTCTATCCTCTCACGCCTGTGTTCTGTGCTTTCTACCACTGATGTAACACCCCTTTCTCCATCCTTTTCCATATGTTATGCTCTATCCACTTTTACAGTGTTTCCATACACACATGCATAAATCACAGGCTGGGATCTTCACTGAGGGAGAAAGTGAGATGCTTGTTTTCTGTTTGATTTTTCCAAGTTTCAGTCACTTTGCTGAGTGTCATATTTTCTTTGGCCGCCCACTTTTCTGCAAATTTCATGGTAAAGTAGGAGAACAGACATCATTTTTAAAAGAACAGATGTAAATGGCTTCCATTCCTGCCTTGAAGCCCTAGTGATATAGGCTTTATTGTAGTCTGGTTTCCTTGTTCAAAACCAAGTGGGAACTACGATTTTATACGAATAAGTGTGAGAAGAAAAAAAAAAAAAGGCAGAGGCCTCTGGATTAGGATGGAAAGGGGGTGGGGGAAGGAGAGATAGAGAGACAGAGAGGGACACACAGGGAGACACACTGACACACAGAAAGTGCGACAGAGAAAGAGACATGGAGTAAGAGAAAAGGAGTGAGAGTGGGATGGGGAGAGAGACACACACAGAGAGGGAGACATGGAGAAATACACACAGAGAGACACACAGAGGGACAGTCATAACACACAAAGAGAAATACACACACACACACACACACACACACACACACACACAGAGGTTGGATGGTAAAACCATGCCAGGAAGTTTGGTAAGGTAGAGCAGGTTGAGACCTGGAGACTGGGTGGGCACACACCTAAGACTTAGGCGACTCCCTGCTTCCTGCCAGATCCCTGACCTGGAACACATGCCATGCTTCTCACATAAAAGAAACGTGTCCTATGGTCACATAGGCCTAAAACAGTTCTCCATGCTAATGAGGTGCATAGAGGCCCAGAAGGCTTGGCCAATAAGCTTCCTTTCCCAGACATCCCTCCCTGCAGAGGGTATTTAATCTCAGACCCCACCCCCCATCCCCAGAAGTGGGTGTGGAATGTTATGCATCCATTTTCTGCCATGAACAACCAATAAACTGTTTAGAACTACGGCCTGTCTCTTTCACCTAGATCCGCCATGGTGAGCCATGGAGAAGGCCTTCAACTACAGAGCCACAGCTTAATTCTCCCATCCGAGGCCTCTCTGTGCTCCCAGTCACAACCACCACCAAGCCTGCCTCTGCCAAGCTAAGGACAACCACTGCTGGGACAAGCTGGAGCTCCCCTTACTCCTGGCCCTGGGCTAGATGCTGTGCCCAACCCGTGACCCTGACTCTGTTATCGGCTCTTCCATGACTCCCAGCAGTGCCTGGATATCCAAGAGTCAGAGAACCCCACAGCCTGGGGCCTCTTCTCAGGTCCAGTGAACTCCACATCTCAGACTGTGTTTTCCCATCCCTAGAGCAGTGTCCTGAGCAACTCCTGACAACCTAGCACTAGCCTGGGCATCAGCGTGGTATAAGTGTGGTCAAACTCTCCGAGTTCTGACTCCCCAAGTGGCCATGCTCAGTGGTGGGGTGGGTGCAGACTGCAGAGTCCCCCTCCCTTTTTTTGAGAGAGAGAGAGAGAGAGAGAGAGAGAGAGAGAGAGAGAGAGAGAGAGAGAGAGAGAGAGAGAGAGAGATTGGGAAAATACAATTAACCCGTGGATTCAATCTAGACTCACTAGTGAGCAGTTAGTCCAGTCTAAGTGTACAGAAATCCTGGAATCTGCAGAGCATACTGGCAACCGGAAAGGTGTTCTTCCTACCCATCAGTCGTGGTACACTCTTAGGAAGCCCTTTTGAGAGTATTCTGAGTCTGCAGCTTTAAGAATCACAATCCTGAGTACAGGTGGAGCTTTTGGGATTCTTCCTCTGGGTTGCCTCATCCAGCTTTAATAGCAGGGAGGTGCCTTGTTTTACTGCAACTTACTATGCCACGTTTGGTCGATATCCCTGGGAGGCCTGCCCTTTTCTGAAGGAGGTGGAGTGGTGGGGGGCAGGAGAGGAGAATAGGAGGAGAGGAGGGAGCAGAAACTGTGGTTGGGATGTACTATATGAGAGAGAGAGAAAAAAAAAAGAGCCAAAATCTTTTTTATCATTCTATCACTGGGAACCCATTGGAACCCACTGTAAAGACCGGGTACATAGACAGTCAGTGCTGCCCCCAAGGGTTAGCAACAGGGGAGAGACTTTCAGAGAAATGTAGATCAACATGGGGCGGGGTGGGGGGTGGGGGAGCAATGGTTCAGGACTTGTCTGTTAGAATGCTTTCTAGAACAGAGTTGTTGGAGAATTCTGAGCTTGTGAGGAAACAGGCAAACAAGAGTCTTGTGATTCCAGTTTCTTAAAACTCAGCATTGTTCTTAGAACGAGTTCTCACATCTCCCCAGGTATAGTGGACAGGAGCGAGTTCACGTCAGATTCAACTTGGCTCTTGTTATTTGTTTATACACCTCTATGGAAAAACATGCTTTTGCCAAGTGCAGCTTGTTCTTTTGATTCTACACTTTATGCAGACGACGCTCCTTAACCCTCAGCGTATAAACTGTCTGATGCTCTGAATAAAGTTGACCATTGCATGAGACTTCAGTCTGCCTCATTTACTGGCTCCATTCTCCCAGGACCCACCACCTCTAGAGTAGTAAACATTTGTCAACTTGACAAGATCCAGAATGATCTAGGAGAAAAGCTCTGGGCTGTATATTGAATATTAGAAAATCTTTGTCAAGAATTTCTCCAATAGGGAATTAATGTAAAGAATATTTAGCCCGGCGTGGTGGCACACGCCTTTAATCCCAGCATTCCGGAGGCAGAGGCAGGCGGATTTCTCAGTTCGAGGCCAGCCTGGTCTACAAAGTGAGTTCCAGGACAGCCAGAGCTATACAGAGAAACCTTGTCTCGAAAAACCAAAAAACCAAACCAAACCAACCAAACAAACAAAAAACCTTGGCCATAACGCTAGGCTCTTCTCTGACTAGATCATAATTTAAAATAACCCATTTATTTTGGGGCTGGCGAGATGGCTCAGTGGGTAAGAGCACTGATTGCTCTTCTGAAGGTTCTGAGTTCAAATCCCAGCAACCACATGGTGGCTCACAACCATCCATAACGAAATCTGACTCCCTCTTCTGGAGTGTCTGAAGACAGCTACAGTGTACTTACATATAATAAATAAATAAATAAATAAATAAATCGTTAAAAAAGGAGAATATTTGACAAGGGCTGAAGAGATGGCTCACGGACTGCTCTTGCAGAGGTCTTGAGTTTGATTCCCAGCAACCACATGGTGGCTCACAGCTATCTGTAATTGACACCCTCTTCTGGTGTGTCTGAAGACAGCTACAGTATACTCATATATGTAAAATAAATCTCTTTTTCTTTTTTTTTAAAAAAAGAATATTTGACGAACACGGAAACTCCCTGAACTTCGTAGGCCGAAGCAGGTGTGTTAGTGTATATTTTTCACAGTCTAGTTTAACAAGGGTCCACCTCCCCTCTAGCCCACCGCCCACCAGGGGTAGTGGGAAAGAAAGGTTATTTGGATGCAGGGGAAGTGGACCTGCTTAGAAATAGTTCTTTGGGGCATGTACAGGCTGGTTTTGTGTGTCAACTGGACACAAGCTGGAGTTATCACAGAGAAAGGAGCCTCCATTGAGGAAAGGCCTCCATGAGATCCAGCTGTAAGGCATTTTCTCAATTAGTGATCAATGGGGGAGGACCCATTGTGGGTGGTGCCATCCCTAGGCTGGTAGTGCTGGGTTCTATAAGAAAACAAGCTGAGCAAGCCAGTAAGCAGCACCCCTCCATGGCTTCTGCATCAGCTCCTGCCTCCAAGTTCCTTCCCTGTGTGAATTCTTGTCTTGACTCTCTTTGGTGATGACCAGCAATGTGGAAATGTAAGCTGAAGACACCCTTCTCCCCCACCCCCAACTTGCTTCTTGGTCATGATGTTTTGTGCAGGAATAGAAACTCTGAATAAGACAGGGCAGTTCCAACCTCCATAGTTCTCAGTCCAGTCTACTAGCAAACACCAAACATGAACCAAATGCTGCAGTCCAGTCCGTTCGGCAGACACCACACAGGAGTCAGGAAGGGAAGTGCAATCCAGAAGAAACAGAGAGAGGTTCACCAACTGACCTGAGTCTGCTGAAGTGGCAAAAAGCCCCAAGGACCTCACAAGAAGTTCTTTGACAAGTTTCACTCTCTGGCAAGCAAAGCTCAGAAACACAATGTAAGGTGAACCAAGACATGTGTGCTGTCAGCAAAGACTAGTGAGACAGAGCAAGGCAAACTAATGCTTGGGCTCCCACTGTCTGTGGAGTCATGTTTAAATTCCTTCTAAACATCATGTGTCCTTTCACATGTTTGCTATAGGAAAACATCCTTTCACCTGTGTCTGCTTCAGCAAAACAAACATCCTTTTACCTGTGTGCCCCAGCAAAACAACATTTAACATAATTAACTTTCCAAAGAAACCAGAATTTTCCACTTTGCAGGTGATCATCATGATTTTGAAGCCAGCCTAAGTAGTTCCAGTCATCTAGAATTACATAGTGAGATCCCGTTTTTAACCTAAAAAAACCCTAAGCATTGAATTAACAAATAAGCCAACAATCTGGTACTATAAATAAGCAATAAAACTGAACGGTTTCCAAATAAAATCCGAATGACCATTAAACACATAGTGAAACAATTCAACACTCCGAGCCATCAGTTAATCCAAACCCAAACGACATTAGGATTCTTTTCTCCCTGGTTTTATTTTCTTCCTGTTTTTTTTTTGGTTTTTTTTTTTTTTTTTTTTTTTGGTTTTTTCGAGACAGGGTTTCTCTGTGTAGCCCTGGCTGTCCTGGCACTCACTTTGTAGACCAGGCTGGCCTCGAACTCAGAAATCCGCCTGCCTCTGCCTCCCGAGTGCTGGGATTAAAGGCGTGCGCCACCACGCCCGGCTTTTCTTCCTGTTTTTAATTTAAATGTTTTCATACAATATATTTTAATCATCTCCTTTACTTTCTCCCATATCTTCCTCATCATTCAACCAACTTCATGGTTTTTTTCTCTCTTAAAATGTAAAACAACTCCCGAAAACAAAACACACACACCCCACCCTTCAAAAGAACCCAAACAAACATGGAGTCTGATTTCTGTTGGCCAGCTACCCCTGAGCATAAAACATGCCCTGGAGTGTGGCTGACACACTTATTGTCAGTCTGTTGAAGAAAACCATTTTCCTTTTCTCTCCTAGCAGGTACCAATTACAAATATCTTGTTGGTTAGGAGTGGAATTTTACATCCCCTTTCCTTTCTCTGTTCTGGGATTTGTCTATCTTGAACCTGTCCATGCTATCAATCTCTATAAGCTCATATGTGCATCGCTCCTACTGTGGTTGGAAGACCCTGTTTCCTTGGAGAGTTCTATCACCTCTTCTTCATAGGTTCCTGAGCCGCGAGGGGAGGGATGTGATAAAGACCTGTCATGTAGGCTTGACTGTTTTAAAGTCTCTCACTCTTGTGTACATTGTTATGGGTCTCTGTCAATTGCATCTTACTGCTTTCCTGACGAGGGTTGAAGGGTGTACTGATTTATGGCTCTAGCATATGTCATGAAGAGTCATTTTATTGTTAAGGTCATTTGGCAGGATAATAAGAGTAACTTTTCCCCTAGGGCCTGTGACTTAGGAAGGAATGGGCTATTGGCTTCGTTAACTTTGTCAGTATGATTTCAATTTCATGGAGTGGGCCTTAATCCCAATCCAAAAGTGGTTGGTTACTCCCATAACATTTGTGCCACCATGGCACCAGTGGGAATATCTTGCAGCAGGCCACACTGTAGCTTTTAGGGTTTCTAGCTGGGTGGGAAGAATGACTACTCTAATCTCTAGGAACTCAAATGGTCCTTTCCAGCACCCTGGATGTCGCTCACTTGAGGTGAAGCTTCTAGTCGAGTACTAGTTCCTTTTTTCTATGTCTGAAGACACATATCTATGGTGTTTTCAGCAATAGGGTTTTATAGTCTGGCTATGGAGGGTAACCAATAGCATTAACAATATCCTGTGATGTTTGGGAGGAGGCAACTAGACGTCTCCTTGAGCCAAAAACTCAAAAAGATGTAGCCCGGGGCTGGTGAGATGGCTCAGTGGGTAAGAGCACCCGACTGCTCTTCCGAAGGTCCAGAGTTCAAATCCCAGCAACCACATGGTGGCTCACAACCATCCGTAACGAGATCTGACGCCCTCTTCTGGTGAGTGTCTGAAAGATAGCTACAGTGTACTTACATATAATAAATCAATCTTAAAAAAAAAAAAAAAGATGTAGCCCATTCCTGGGACTGGGGGTTGGATTTGGTTTCATATGATGCACAGTCTGACATTGTTTGGTAATTCTGTTGAAACTTCTTTTATACTTTTATATTTATTAGAATGAGTCTATGGTAGTGGGTTTCTATAGGAATTTTCCAAAGGCCTTTAGTGTTAGTTAGTGTGGCAGTTTGAATGAGAATAGCCTTCATAGGCTTATATCTTTGAGTACCTTGTAACTGCTTATAAGAATTCCGAGGTATTCTTGATAGTTTTATGTCAAGTTAACACAAAACTATCAAGCTAAAGTAATTTGAAGGGAAGGAACCTCAAAATTAGAAAATGCCTCCATAAGATTGGGTTGTAGACAGGCCTGAAAGGCATTTTCTTAATTAGTGATTAATTGGGGAGGGCTCAGCACATTGTGGGTGGTGCCATCCCTGGGCTGGTGGTCCTGGGTTCTCGAAGAAAGCAGGCTAAGCAAGCCTTAAGGAGCAAGCCAGTGAGCAGCACTTCTCCATGGCTTCTCCATCAACTCCTGTCTCCAGGTTCCTGCACTGCTTGAGTTCCTGTCCTGATTTCCTTCAATGATAAACAGTGATATGGAAGTGTAAGTCAAAAATAAACCCTTTCGAGCTGGTGAGATGGCTCAGTGGGTAAGAGCACCCGACTGCTCTTCCAAAGGTCCAGAGTTCAAATCCCAGCAACCACATGGTGGCTAACAACCATCCGTAACGAGATCTGGCGCCCTCTTCTGGAGTGTCTGAAGACAGCTACAGTGTACTTACATATATAATAAATAAATAAATCTTTAAAAAAAAAATAAACCCTTTCCTCTGTAGAGGCTTTTTTGTTTGTTTTTTGTTTTTTGAGACAGGGTTTCTCTGTATAGCCCTGGCTGTCCCGAACTCAGAAATCTGCCTGCCTCTGCCTCCCGAATTCTGGGATTAAAGGTGTGTGCCACCACTGCCCGGCTGTAGAGGCATTTTAATCCATCAACATGGCTGCTCTGTCAAGGTCACATCTAAAGACCTTCTCAGTCTATGTGATTCAGTTGGAAGGTAGACACACCCTGGATTACAGTATGATCTAGCTGGAATACAGATATATCCTTAATACACATATTTAATCCCTAACAATGTAGGTTAGGTTAATTTGTAGAAGGAAGCAGCCATGTTTGAAAGTGATATCTAATTGAGGGGCAAACAAACTGACCAATCAGAGAAAGATTTGACGGAATGATCACAGATAGGATATGCACACCTCTCAGGAGAACAGCATAGGAAAAGAGGTGACTTAAGAGACAGTGTGTGCGCCCACACACACACAACTCAGAAAGAGAGAGAGAGAGAGAGAGAGAGAGAGAGAGAGAGAGAGAGAGAGAGAGAATATAGATTTCCCAAGAGTTTTACAGAAATTGGTTGCAGGTGAAGACAGCATAACCATAGAATGATAAGCATCCAGATTAGAACAGATTGTCAGAGTTAGCTTGAGACCAAGCAGAGCAATTCAGTCAGAAGCTGAGAGAAGCCAGTTTGAATGAGTCATCGAGTTAGCTTGTAGAGGAGTTTGAGCCAGACCAGCTGAGTTGAGTTAGCCAATCAGAGTTCAGAAAGAACTCTATCCCAATTAGAACCTTCTATCCCAATTAGATAAGGATTTTGATTTGGATTGTGTTAAATCTGTAAATAGCTTTTGGTAAAATGGTTATCTTCACAAGTTAATTCTACTAATCCATGAGCATGGATATCTTCCTATTTTCTAGTGCCTTTATCTTTTTCTTTTATTATTTTTTCTTTTTTAAAGATTTATTTATTTATTATATGTAAGTACACTGTAGCTGTCTTCAGACACCACAGAAGAGGGTGTCAGATCCCATTACAGATGGTTGTGAGCTACCATGTGGTTGCTGAGATTTGAACTCAGGACCTCTGGAAGAACAGTCAGTGCTTTTAACCGCTGAGCCATCTCTCTTGAAAGATCCTGACAAAATGCAAAAGGTCACAGAGGCCCTGAAATTGGCAAAATAGATTTCACTGCTAGCCGAACTAGCTTCACTGATTTAGAAAAATAGAGGTACACAATGCTCTGGCCACTCCTTGAACCCGTATGTCTGCCAATGTTTTGACCGTTCCTTAAACCCATGTGTGTGCCCAGTGATGAAGCCCATTGCCAGGTGTTTGTGATATTGGTTGCTGGGAAAGAGTCAGAAAATCTCCCCAGCAACCACAGCCAGGCCAATCCTGAGTTGCTACACCTGCACCAGACTCTTTCCTTGTACCCCTCCCATACCCATTTCTTGAGAATAGACATTGTTTAGATCTGGAAATCCCCTACTCCCCCCTTCTCCTTTCTCCCCTGAGGGCCTATAAAAACTGGGACCCCTTTCCCCTCGTGGTCGACTCCTCTACCCCTGCGTGGGATATGAGTCATCCCCAGAGCTCTGGCTTTCCCCGAATAAAGCCTCATGTGGTTTGCATCAAGCTTGGTCTCTTGTGAGTTCTTGGGTGTCTGCGAGGCCTGAGCGAGGGGCTCCTCACGGAGTCTTTCACTCTAGCCCACCTTTATCTTTTTCTTCAGAGGTTTAAAGTTTGTATTGTGTTGTCTTTTTTTTTTTTTCTGTGCTCTGCTTAATTTTGAGATATTTTGTTTTCTTTGAGGATATTGTGAGTGGGAGTGTGTCCACGGTCTCATTCTCTGTGTGTTTGTCTTTGGTATTTAGAAAGGCTACTGAGTTTTAAAAATGTATTCTGTATCCTGCCACATTGTTGATTATTTCTAGAGGTTTTCTTATAGATCTTTGGGATTTCTTATGTATGGTACACCAGTTGCAAACAGGCATAGTTTGATTTCTTTTTCTATTTGTGTCCTTTTAATTCCTTCCCATTGCCTTACTGCTCCAGCTACTGTTCAAACACTACTGCCTAGATTAACCCCAAGATACAAAATTGAAAATAGTAATAATAAGCTCATCAAAAAAAAATCAAGACATTTGAGAAAGACACAAAGGAACCTGTCGATAAATTTAAAGAGGAGAAGCGCCTGCACTGATGCACAAGGAAACACAATGTAAGGCTGGAGGAGGCAATGAGAAAAAGAATACAGGATTTCAAAATATAATCAGAAACAGATCCTTGAAGGGCACTCAGACCGACATAAAAGCTCAATGGCCCAACTATCCAACTCAAGGGAGAGCTTTTCAAGGAGACTGAAAGGAATATCAAGGAGAAGAAAGGAATATCAGCGGGAAGAGGAAGCAGATAGTCTAGATGTCAGGTCATATCTGCCCAGGAAAAGTTTATGAGACTATCAGCAGATGAGTGGGCTTGGTGCTGCCGGGACTGACGCGATTCCCGCTGCCCACCCACAGTTGCTATCTAACACAGCCAAAGAACCCCAGCCAGATGACTGGACTTTACATTCCCACTAAGGGAGTTAAATGAGAAGGAAGTACAACACTGTAAAACCAGGAGGCAACATTACAGAACAAACAGACAGGAAACATTTCCCATAATTCCCCAGCCCAAGGTACAGCACACGGTCTTCACTTACCAAACCCCATGAGAATTAAGGAGCCAAGCAGCATGATGAAAGTCTGCACAGAGTCTGTGTAGATCACTGAGGCCAAACCCCCTGTGGAGAGAGATGAATGGAGCAGGACATTTTATCCATGCATCCTGATTTCCCTCTTCACCTCTGGGCTCCCCTCCATCCCAAACAGAGAAAGGAGTCAGCAGACAACATATCATGGGTCCTATGTGAGCCACAGCTTGTCTTGATGTCGTTTCTCTCCTAAGTGTTAATGTATTTAATTCTTTTTCTTGTCTCACTGAGATACAAAGTTCTGTGAATTACTGGTGGAGTTCCATGTTGGTGAGTTTTTGAATATTAAATAAGGGAAAAGTGAAGAGTTTATGCTACAATAGCTTACCATAATAATCTACTCAAATACTCCCATTTGGGATATATATATATATATATATATATATATATATATATATTCTGAGAATGTATTATATTCTTTCTAAATATAACCTGCTCAGCCTGCATACTCTTGTCTTGATCAATCTTCTTACATCTCACAATGAGCATTTGTTACATTTCTTGTAATTTCTCGTCCTGGGCTTTATTCTCACAGTGGCAATGGTATGGTATTCTTAATCTGGTTAACACCGTCTCTACCAACCACAGATCGGGGGAAGACAAACAGAACATACTATGGGTGAGTAAAACCAGAGGCAGACTTACCAGCCACCGTGTAAAAGGCAGTGATAGCCAATAGAATGAAGACAGCCAGGTAGAGGTTCAATCCCAAGGCCAATTGAATGAATATGGCTCCGGAAAATATGATTGACTATGGAAGCAATAGTGGGGATGGGAAAGAAACACGGGTTTCAGACATCTGAGTTTCCTGCTCCAACATCCACCTCCTTTCCTCACTTTCCTGATAGACTCCTGCCCCTCCTCCAAGACTCCACTTAGATGTTCCCAGCTCAATTTCCCCTGCAAGTCACTGAACAATTTCCACCCTCTCTTCTGTACACTCATCACAGGTAATTCATTGTTCAATGACTGTATAATGGCAGTGGCATGTCCTTGTAGGGGGAGGTACTGATAGTAAGGTCTGGTTCCTTGATTGGTTCTTGATTTGGTCAATAAAGAAGGTGGGAGCCAATTGCTGGGCAAAGGGTAAAGGGCCTTTCCGGCCAGGCTTTGGAATGAGAAGCACGCATCAACCATGTAAGATCTTGGGGTAGCTAGAACTGGTGACCTCTGCCACCAGAGGATGGCTGATATAGACTAGCTGATAAGGTCTGGGTAGGAGATTCTGCACCCAGCAATTGTGTTATTTGGCAAGTTCAAAGATAATAAAGCTGTCTGAAGGTTTTTCTTCTGAGGAACAAAGATGGGCAGAAAATGAGAGAAGCTGGGGTAGTAGCCGGTGGCTTGGCGAAGCTAGCCAGAAGGAATGAGCAAGCCAGGAGTGAGGCTGGTGGAGGGAAAGGTGGAAGTGTGTTTCTTTCTTTTTTTTTTTTTTTTGGTTTTTTGAGACAGGGTTTCTCTGTATAGCTCTGGCTGTCCTGGAACTCACTCTGTAGACCAGGCTGGCCTCGAACTCAGAAATCCACCTGCCTCTGCCTCCTAAGTGCTGGGATTAAAGGCGTGCGCCACCACAGCCCGGCTGGAAGTGTGTTTCTTAAAACTACATACAACATATCTTGTTATCTCTTTCTGTACCATAAAGCTTAGAGAGGCTCAATAATTCCCCATAGTAACTCTCTTGAGGAGGGTATTTCAAAGAATATGTTGTTGGCATTAGTATTCTATCAATGAAAGTTTTAGGATTTTAATTGTTTTCTCTTTATATAATCACATAATGCTTCAAAAAGAGTAATCGAATGGATGATTTTTTAAAAAAACAATTTAAAAATCTTTTATAAATGTTTTAACTTCTAAGGATGTATTTTATCTTGTTCTATCTATCTATCATCTATCTATCTATCTATCTATCTATCTATCTATCTATCTATCTATCTATCGAGTATAACATACTGTTTCTCCATTCCCTTATTTAGAGACAGGGAGAGAGAGAGAGAGAGAGAGAGAGAGAGAGAGAGAGAGAGAGAGAGAGAGAGAGAGAGAGAGGAGAGAGAGGAGAGAGAGAGAGAGAAGTTCACCAAGATGCTAAGCCTTCATTTTCTGAAGGAGCAGAGCGGTTCAGCCTTCTTGGAAAAGACTGACATCCAGCAAGCTCACTCCAGTTACTTTATTCAAACATTATACAAGGTTAACTGGGGCTGGGAAAGGTTCCAGCTACCAAAGTTATCTTGCCCTTGCTGCCCATGAAAGCAGCCGACCCCACAGATCTCAGTCCCTTTTGACCACAATCAAAAGAAGAACTCCAGGTTTGGCAGGAGTATCATAGGACCAAGGTTGGTGCAGGCGCAAGCTCTCACGTAGCACCAAGGGCAGATTCTCTGGAGAGACAACATTTCTTCAAGGTTCAAACAGTCTCAAAAACATTTCTCAGCCTCTACTGATTGACCCAAACACAGCAAAGGCTTTGCTGAAACATTTCCATTAAAGCCCCACACAATGGCTTAGAGCCAGACATAAAGGTTTTAGTAGACATGTTACTGTATTTCAATTCCTCCCTCTAAATTCTCCCATATACCCATCTCCACGCTCTATCAAATTTAAGGCTCTTTCCCTCCACCAATTGTTATTCTACGCACATATGTATATACACATATATTCCTAAATAATCTATTTAGTTCAGACATTACCTGAAGGTATATTTTCAGTTACCTATTTGGTAAAGGACAAACAACTGGTGTACTTTTCTCCGGGAAAGACAACCTCTCTTGCTCCCAGTTTTCTTTAGTTATCTATAGTTGTTTGTGTAGAGTTGAGGGCTTGTGGCCTTTTCCATGGCCAGTGTGACATCACCACTGGCACCTTCTTTTTTCAGTTCAAGTTTGGGCAGTCATGTGGGTGAGACTGTATCAGCATGGCCTCTGATGTTACTATCTTCCTAGAACTCTTGATAATTCACAAATTCTCACCTTACTTCCCCCAAACTACCTCTAAGTCAGGTCTTGCTCTTATGATTATTTTGTTGCTAAGGACACTGAGGCCTAGGTACACTGTCTGAAGCTTATATTCCATGAGCTTGATTCTATATGATGTCACTCTAAAGCCCAGACCTATTAAACACTGTTTTAGTGCTGTGGGGGTGTTTTACTTAATGAGACACACAGATATTATTCTTAGAAGCTGTGATTAATACAACCTTAATTGATAACTGTGTTAGACAGTAATTTTACAGTCAAAATAACAAGATAATTATTGATAAGTTATTTCTCGCCTCCCAGTGAAATGAGCCAATTCAAGCCAGATTAGAGCATATAAGTGCAGGCTTATTGAGAAGCCAGGAAAGTCACCCTGGGGTGGAAGAGAGGAGTGGGGGAGGAGAAAGAGAGGGCTGAGCACACACAGAGAAGAAGAAGAAGAAGAAGAAGAAGAAGAAGAAGAAGAAGAAGAAGAAGAGGAAGAAGAAGGGGAAGGGGAAGGGGAAGGGGAAGGGGAAGGGGAAGGGGAAGGGGAAGGGGAAGGGGAAGAAGGGGAAGGGGAAGGGGAAGGGGAAGGGGGAAGGGGGAAGGGGGAAGGGGGAAGGGGGAAGGGGGAAGGGGAGAAAGGGGGGAAAGGGGGGAAAGGGGGGGAAAGGGGAGAAAGGGGGGAAAGGGGGGAAAGGGGGGGAAAGGGGGGGAAAGGGGGGGAAAAGGGGGGGAAAGGGGGGAAAAGGGGGGGAAAGGGGGGGAAAGGGGGGGAAAGGGGGGGAAAGGGGGGGAAAGGGGGGGAAAGGGGGGGAAAGGGGGGAAAAAGGGGGGAAAAAGGGGGGAAAAAGGGGGGAAAAAGGGGGGAAAGGGGAAAGGGGAAAGGGGAAAGGGGGAAGGGGAAAGGGGAAAGGGGGAAAGGGAAGGGGAAGGGGAAGGGGAAGGGGAAGGGGAAGGGGAAGGGGAAGGGGAAGGGGAAGGGGAAGGGGAAGGGGAAGGGGAAGAAATAGAGATAGATAGATGATAGATGGATAGATAGATGGATGCAATAGAGAAAGCAAGAAAGGGGAAACCAAAATGTCTGGATTATACAAGGAGGAACCTTTGGGGGAAAGGCATTCCAGCCCCTGGGCTGGAAAGTTCAGGGTTTGGGCCAGGGCATGCCAGGACTGAGATATGCTGGGAGAACCCGGAGGCCAGGGATGCTTTGGTATGTAAATTATGCACCTCAGTCCTTTGTCCCAGGGTCTGAAACCCAACAATTATTAAAAGTAAAAACTGCAAGACAAGAACAAATCAACTTCAGCCTTGTTGGGAACTAAAAAGGGGGCCCAGGGGAAGAAGGGGGAGGAAAAACCCACACCCTGCCAGAGTTTTACCTATTCTCTGGTCTGTCAGTCATGGGAGGGCTGCTATCTACCTTCCACTCATCCCCGGGTGGGCATCTCCTCTGACCCACTCTTTGGGGGGTGGCAAGGGGCAGCCCTACCTAGGATTCCCGGAGCTACCTTGCTAAAGCCACCGGGGTTATGGGAGAGAGGGATGAGGGAAGAGGTTTCCAACACCTGTGAGAGTGCATGCAGCCTTGATGAGCAGAGACTCTATGGTTTTAGAGCTTTATTATAGAAAGGCAGGGAGAAAGAGAGAAGGTAGAAAGAGGGGGGAGAAGGCTAGAGAGAAAGAGAGTAAGAGGGAGAGAGGAGAGGAGAAGACAAAGAGAGAGAAGAGAGAGGAGAGGAGAAGGCAGAGAGGAGGGAGGAGAGGGTGAGAATGAGGGGTAAGAGGGAGACAAGAAAGAGAGCGAGGTGGGACCCAACAGCCCCTTTTATGGTCTTTACTGTTGCTAGGTAACTGGGGAGTAGTTTAGCCTGAAGGTCAGAAGCTTGGGCCATTGCCTACATGACTTCTAGCCATGCTTCTCTTGTGGGGCCCGTGGGGGCAGTAACTTAGGCAGGAGCCAGAGTTCCAGGAGCATGAGGGAACACCTACCATGTCATGAAGGTGAATTATCACCCTTTCCGGGGTTCAGACCTCAGCTTAACTGGAGACCATCCTTCAATTCCCCACACAGCCTTACTATGCTAAGCAAGATTGGGACAGGAGAGAGACACAGCCTTTATGATGGACGTTAGAATCAGACGCTTTTACCTGGCCAGCCTTATTAGCTGGTAAGTGATGGAGCAGTCTTAAGACTAGATAAAACTAAAAAAAGTTTCTCTAACTAACAGGGTAGTTAGTAAGTTCTGAACAGAGTCAGATTAATCTAGTGAAATTCTCAAACCAAGCCACCAAATTCTCTTTGACAGCAGGCTTTTCACTGGGATACCTCCAGGAGTGAATTAAACGTCAACAAAAATTGTGAAGGCTCAGTTGACAATGAATATTAGTCTCCTGAGGTCTGAGAGGACTGACTAATCCTGAGTGTCAGAGTTAATTTTTTGATATGGTTAGGCATCATACAAATACATTTCAGATACCTTTTAAGAATCTTGATGACACCGGGCAATGGTGGCACATGCCTTTAATCCCAGCACTTGGGAGGCAGAGGCGGAGGCGGAGGCGGAGGCAGGAGGAGGCAGGAGGAGGCAGGAGGAGGCAGGAGGAGGCAGGAGGAGGCAGGAGGAGGCAGGAGGAGGCAGGAGGAGGCAGGAGGAGGCAGGAGGCAGGAGGAGGCAGGAGGAGGCAGGAGGAGGCAGGAGGAGGCAGGAGGAGGCAGGAGGCAGGAGGAGGCAGGAGGCAGGAGGAGGCAGGAGGCAGGAGGCAGGAGGAGGCAGGAGGCAGGAGGCAGGAGGCAGGCAGATTTTTGAGTTCAAGGCCAGCCTGATCTACAGAGTGAGTTCTAGGACAGCCAAGGCTACACAGAGAAACCCTGTCTCGGAAAACCAAAAAAAAAAAAAAAAAAAAAAAAAAAAAGAATCTTGATGACTCGAAGAACTGGATTACTCAGTTAGAAAAGACAGAACACACACACCTGCGGGGAGCTGGGAAAAAGTAAACTCTTCAAAGATTGACTGTTATTTCAGATATTTGTATTTAAGACATCAGTATGATTTCTGGGTAAGAATGCAGATAAGCCTATAGAGCAGGTTGGAACAGCCCAAGCTAAACAGAGAAACCCTGTCTGGAAAGATCAAAACCAAAAATAAACAAATGAAGAAACAAAAAAACAAAAGAACCCCAAAAAACAAAAAAAAAACCCAAAGAAAGAAAGAAGGAAACAAAGAAAGAAAGAAGGAAAGAAAGAAAGAAAGAAAGAAAGAAAGAAAGAAAGAAAGAAAGAAAGAAAGAAAGAAAGAAAGGAACTCAGTGGTAGGATGTGGCATGCAAGCCTTTATCTTACTGGGAGGCAGAGATAGGCAATCCAAATTCAGCCTGATCTATACAGTGAGTTCCAGGACAGCCAGGGCTATGCAGAGAAGCCCTGTCTTGGAAAAACTTTAAAAAAAAAGAATGCGGAGAAGCTTCCCACAGATCATGTGATGAAGAGTCAGTATAAGAAAGAACAGGCTATTCCAGAGGCAAGGGAAGAAAGAAAAAAAAACCAAAAACCAAAAGTAATAAGGGAGAGATAAGACATCCGAGAACACAGAGAAATAAGAAACAAGAGAGACAAGCTTCACAGAGCTTACTCCTCCCCAGGAGGAGAAGGACGAGCAAAAGCCAAATCCAAATGGTAGTCCAGGCACCCCTGGAGAAGAGAGGTTGGAACTAGCACCCACGGGACAAGTCTCAGCTCTCACATGGGCTTCTGCAGTAGGATGTGTCAGCAGGGAGAGGAACTCTTTTCTGTCACTTCCCACAACTAAAAGGAAGTCACCATGTGTCGTCTGCAGATATTATTTAATACTGAGCTACCTTCTGGGTCTGAGAACACGGAGAAGCTGCTGACCAAGGAGCCTGGATTCAACCTGCCTTGAGAGGAACATGAGCCCTAGAGAGAATACTGAAAGCAATGTTTTGGTCTGCAGAAAAGATGAAGCATAAAACTGTTGGCGTCAGGATCCCCCAAACCTATGACATCACATAGGCGACAGTGCAACCTACAGACCTGTTACCAAGACAACAGCTATCATATTTCCAGAATCCACTTGGCTCACCTCCCGCCTTTACCTGCATTACATCATCATTTTCCATATAAATAAGGGGAACACCCATACCTCTCTCTCTTTTTCCCCTTCTCTTTCTCCCTCCACCTCCCCCCACCTTCTCCTCTTCTCTTTCTGTCACCACCTTGTCTCTCCCTCCCAATAAAACCTCTTCCACGTGGAACTGTCTTGGCCTAGTGTGCTGTTGAGATGCGACCCATCATTCTAACACATCATAAACTATAGAGAGGACAGAAATGCAGTCACAATGACCACAACACAAAGCAGGACTAAGACCACAAACAGCAAAAAGGACCAATAAAATCACGGCAATCAACATGCACCTTTCAATAACTTTAAATATCGATGGCCTCAACTCTCCACGAAAAGGCACAGGTTAGAAGAAAGGATTGAGAAATTAAACCCAGCTGTCTGTTGTCTTTGAGAGTCCCAGCTTTAAAGATGGGCACCACCTTTAGGTAAAAGGATAGAAAGAAAAGTATTCCAAGCAAGTGGAGCCAGGAAGCAAGCAGGTGCTGCTGTTGTAATACCCGAAAAAATAACCTTTGAACTAAAACTCATCAAAGAGATGAAATGGGTTCTTTGTTCTAATCAAGGGAGCATTAACTAAGAAGACATTACAGTCCAGAACACATACACACACACGTGTGTGTGTGTGTTTATAAGCAACAAAGTCTAATGACTCCAATTTAATAAAAACAATACTTCTGGAATCAAAGGTACAGAGTAGCTATTAGTAGGTGGTTTCAATACTCTGCTTTCTCCAACAAACAGTTAATTTGGACAAAAATTAAACACCAGAATTAAGTGGTTCGTACATTTCTGTGGGCATAACAAATATCCTCAGAGTTTTCCTCCGGAACACTAAAGACTATATAATATAGTCTATGCCACATCCCACCAACGTTTCGCTACAGTAGACCATATCCTGGGGCACAAAACAAACCTTAACAAATTAAGAAAAATGGAAAAAACTCCCTGTATCCTAGAACTCGCTATTGTTCAGATCTGAATAGCTAGTGTTAGGGCAGGGGTGGTGCATGCCTTTAATCCCAGCACTCGGGAGGCAGAGGCAGGTGGATTTCTGAGTTCGAGGCCAGCCTGGTCTACAGAGTGAGTTTCAGGACAGCCAGGGCTATACAGAGAAACCCTGTCTCGAAAAAAACCAACCAGCCAACCAAACCAACAAATAAAAAAAAAGTAACAAATGCAGGTGAAGACTCAGAGAAAGTGGAAGGCTTGCACGCAGTTTCCACACGAGGCTACGCAGCCATTTCAGAAAGTGCCTTGTAGGTCTCTGATAGCACTAAAGCTAGGTGAGCCTCTGGAGACACCCTGCACAAGGGCGTGGAACAAGTTAGCCTGGGTCCAGCCCTGGAATGGGAGCCAATAGGGAACCCAGGCCCAACGTTACAGGACATCATGATGACAGTGCAGATTTGCCTGAGGAGTCAGGAGGGCACTTATGCCTGGAACAGCAAGAGGGCTTAAAACCCCTGCACATATGTAGCAGAGGACTGCCTTGTCTGGCCTTAGTGGGAGAGGATACACCTAACCCTGTAGAGACTTGATGCCCCAGGGAGAGGGGAGGTTCAGGGGTTGGAGCACCCTCTCAGAGGCAAATGGGAGGGGGAAGGAGGAGAAGAATTCTACAAGCGGGGACCAGGAGGGGGGGCAACACTTGGGATGTAAATAAATAAAATAATAAAAAAATTTAAAGTGGGCTGCAAGAGCCACCAGTGAAGTGGAAGAAACTGGGTGCCATTTCAAAAGACTCCCTGTGAACGTATTAATAGTCTCTTAAGTTAAAAACCCTATGACTTCAGCTTTAAGGAGGACAGAGGCAGGAAGATTGTTGATGCTTGATGGCTTTCAGATAAAATAAAATAAAATTAAAATGGATAGGTAAAGGGATCAAAACTAAAAAAAATAAGTGAAGAGATCAGAGTATCTCAAGACAGACACAAGTTAAGGCAACTCACAACAAATCGGCAGTATAGAAAATTCCCAAACAAATGCTGTATATGGTCAATTAATCATTAACCAGAACGAGCAAAACAAAACCTCAAACAACAGCAGAGCCTCCTCGGTCATAACAGTGGGCACCGTGGCCTTAACTCTCCAATGTAAAGACACACACTAACAACTGCATTTAAACAAACAAGACACCGACTCAGTTATGTGCTGACTCCAAGAAGCAAACATCTGTAGACTGAGTGTCAAAGGTTACAAAGCAATCTATAAAGCGACCTGAAGCCATAAACAAGTTGCCATAGCAATGGTCGTCTCTGATAATGTCGATTTAAACTCCTAACCTAATCAGAAGAGATAAAGAAGGCAACTAGATATTGGTAGAGGAACCGTTCATTAAAGCACAGAGCTTTGTAAATATTTATATACTGACCCTTGCTCTCAGTGTCATAGAAGGATCTTTAAGGCAAAAACAACTACATACGCCCAAACTCGATAATAATGGGAGACTTCAGTGGCCCATACATCTGTAGATCCTTTAAATTAAAAAGCAGAAAAGGAAGCTCAGAGCTAGATTACACTGTAGACCGATCAACTTGAAGGGACGAAGATAACACAGGAAAAAGTTATCTACTTCTATCTGCATAGGATGTAGTCTCATGGTAAAAAGATTTCATGGCGTTAACCTTTAAAAAAAAAGGTTACTGGATCTGATAGATACTTTCAGTAAGTAGCAGGATACAAAGCCAACATATACAATCCACCAACAGTGAAAAGAGATTAGAAAAAATACCCTTCCCACCATAGCCCCCAAAATGCCTAGGACTTAACCTTACCAATGAGGTGAAAGGTTTCTTTCTATAGGGGAAACTTTAAGACACTGAGTGAAGTAAGTGGAAGGAAACATTGGCAATGCAATGACCTTCCGTGCTCCTCGACCGGTAGAATTAATGTTGTGAACATTGCTTTACTCTCAAGAGCAACCTACAGATCCAATGCGATACCCATCAAAGTACAACGACCTTTCTCACAGAACTAAAATATAGTCCTCATGCTTGTATGGAAGCACGGGAGTGCGTGCATGTGCACGCACACACACACACACACACACAATCTATAAGTAGCCAAAGCAGTTTTAAGCATAAAGAGCACAGCTAGAGAGAGACCTCATATTACTTGACCTGCAACTATGCTACAGAGCCACAGTAACAAAGACAGCACACACCAGGGAAGTCTGATGTTAGACCTGAGACAAACCCACAAATCTATGGACCCCTAATTTTAACAAGATTATCAAAAATACCTGCCCCCACACCCAAATGGTCTTTAACAAATGGTTCTGGCAAAATTGGATGTACATCCTCAGAGGAATGAAAATAAATCTGTGTCTCTCACACTGTGCACACATCAACTCCAATCAAGGTCAAAGAAATGCATCTGGGAGGGCTTAGAAGGACATTGTGTGTCTGAAGTTTTCAAAGAATTAATAAATATATTTTGAAGAAGGAGGAGGAGGAGGAGGAAGAGGAAGAGGAAGAGGAAGAGGAAGAAGAAGAGGAAGAAGAAACCCTGAAAACACTGGAATTGTAATGGGAACATTTCAGGATGTAAGTATAGGCTGTAAAATTGAACACCAGTCTCAAAGGAAACAATATAAGAATTGAGAAATAGGGTTACATAAAATTAAAAAGCTTTGGTACTGCAAGAAACTATCCACAGAGGAGACCGCTCGCAGAACGGGAGGAAACCTTTGCCAGGCATGCTTCAGACAAGGGTTTAACACCTCATAGAAATGGAAAGAATTAAACACCAGAAAAAGAAATTCTAATCAAATAACCGGGCCAATAATACAGAGACCTCAAAAGAAGACACACAAATGGCTAGTGAGTATTTTAAGGTGTTCAATGTCCCTAGCCACCAGAGAAAGGCAAACAGAGCACCCCAGAGTGGTGTTCATCAGCCAAACACAGAAGACAACACACGCAGGTACACCTCGGGAAGAGGAATCTTTATTCACTGGTGCTGGGTGTAATCCAGGACAAGTGCTATGGAGCTCAGTGTGGAGGCTTCTCAAAGAACTGAGAACAGACCTGCCACCCGGCCCCACTACACCACATCTGGGCAGATTTTTTTCAGGACTCCGTATCTTAGACACTACATGTGAACATCTGCATGTATGGATGCTCGGTTCACAACCAAAGGGAATGGGGTGAGCCGACAGGCATATCCACAGACCACTAGAAAAATGAATCTTGAGCAAATAAACTGTAAAAATCTCCAGGAGATTGGATGAATCTAGAAAATATTATTTTAAGTGAGTTAGCCCCACCCAAGAAAGGCAAACATCACATATCCTATCTCAGATGCCGATTGTACTATGTGACTACTAAAGATGCCTATCTGGGTAAAGGCCAGGAAACTAGACAGAGGCTGTGTGACTGTGGATAAAGAGATATTTTTTTCCTAAAGAGGAGGATCTAGGCAAGAAGAGAGAAGAATTTAGAAAGGAAAAGAGTGTCCGGGAGGTAAGGGGAGAGCTGAGCAGGAGAGAATCACCCGACATGGGGTATGTACAAAATCTATGGGGAAACCTGGTCATTTATAAGCTAGTTTGAAGGATAAATGTAACGAGACATTTGAATCTAGAACTCCACTACAATAGAGCAATCCTACCGTTTTATGTGCACATAAATATAAATTACCGAACTGAAGAGAAATCTGCGTCCTGTTTATTGTTGCCTTATGCACAACAAATAAACACATAGAGCAAACCTAGATGCCCACATCTGGGGACACAGGGAAAGAGTGTGTGCTCCAATTGAATAATGTATTATACTCAGCCACAAAACATCCTGAAGCACATAAAGTAGCTGTCTGAAAGGACAGTGAGCCGATGCGGTATCGTGCCAGGCGCAGATAACAACTAGACAGTGTTCTTACCCGTATGTGGATGTTAAATTAGTTGATCTCATAGGAGAGGAGATTAGAACATTGGTTACCAAAGGCTGGAAATTGTACATGGGTAGAAACAATAGAGAGATAGGGGTTGGGCATGGAAAAGGCTAAGCTCTAATGTTCTACATTGCAGCAGGACTGAGTGTTGAATTATTCTTCATTGTGCATGTCAAAGCTGTTAGAAATATGGATGTAAAAACTTTCCAATACATAGAAATGATGTATCTTCATATACTGACTATACAAATCACCCCAATTTTATCATTATGTTTCTATATCGCATCAAAATAACACACAGCGTAGTGTTTGTCTATCAATTAAAGAGTTTAAAAAAGAGAAATCACGCTATCAATTTATTATTTTTCTATTGTGTAGTAAAATTAAAGCATTGTATTTATGACCCTGTATTCATACATAGTTGGCTTATGTGCCAATAACTATTTTACTGTTATTAAACACACCCAACACAAAAATTCATATTTGAACAATGTTAGGTACAAAAGGCAAGGCTTAGATTCTATCACATTGATCAGAAAATACTTCCTGCGAGGAAGATGAACTCCAAGGATGAGGAAGCCTTTTTGTTCCAAATAAGTGATTGTTTGGGAGCAATTATTGGTTATTGGGGTTGCAAATTAGATAACAGTTGTTAGTCAATACAAACTAAAACATTAAGGGCTTAAGGCACACCTATAATTAACTATACGTATATTATTGGAGGTGGAAAACAAGTGACTTTTTTTTTTTTTTTAAACAACTCAAGGAAGGAGAATCTTAGAAAATAATGACATCTCTTCTATACAGAGTAACAACCACCCAGCACAAATTTGATCACACAATGCAAAAGCACTGTGCTGTCTAGATTCTGTTGTTGCGAGTAATTCAGGAAGGGGGAAGCTTAGCTGAGAGATTGTCTCCACCAGATTGGCACCAGAAAGTCTGCAAAGAGAGTTTTCTCCAATCATAGTTGTGAGGCAGTGGACCATAAGAGGCAGCCTGGTCCTTGGTTGAGTTAAAGGCATCGAAGCCCCGGAAACCCTGAAGGGACCATAGGAGCTTTGCCTGCTCCTAGGCACCAGGCCCATGTCACTAGCTTCAGCCCCTCATAGATTTGTGGCCATCAGTCACATAAGGGCAATGGCCCCAAGTCCCTCCACATGTAGACGAGACACCCCTAACATCTCAGTCCAAGACAATAGGAAAAGAGACCTGACCTGTGGCTCAAAGTTGTTATCATGTAGAAGAATGTGAATCGATCCATTCCTATCTCCTTGTACTAAGGTCAAATCTAAGTGGATCAAGGAACTTCACATAAAACCAGAGACACTGAAACTTACAGAGGAGAAAATAGGGAAAAGCCTTGAAGATATGGGCACAGGGGAAAAATTCCTGAACAGAACAGCAATGGCTTGCACAGTAAGATCAAGAATTGACAAATGGGACCTCATGAAACTGCAAAGCTTCTGCAAGGCAAAAGACACTGTCAATAAGACAAAAAGACCACCAACAGATTGGGAAAGGATCTTTACCTATTGTAAATCAGATAGGGGACTAATATCCAATATATATAAAGAACTCAAGAAGGTGGACTCCAGAAAATCAAATAACCCCATTAAAAAATGGGGCTCAGAACTGAACAAAGAATTCTCACCTGAGGAATACTGAATGGCAGAGAAGCACCTGAAAAAATGTTCAACATCCTTAATCATCAGGGAAATGCAAATCAAAACAACCCTGAGATTCTACCTCACACCAGTCAGAATGGCTAAGATCAAAAATTCAGGTGACAGCAGTTGCTGGCGAGGATGTGGAGAAAGAGGAACACTCCTCCATTGTTGGTGGGATTGCAAGCTTGTACAACCACTCTGGAAATCAGTCTGGCAGTTCCTTAGAAAATTGGACATAGTATTACCGGAGGATCCAGCATATATCCAGAAGATGTCCCAACCGGTAAGAAGGACACATGCTCCACTATGTTCATAGCAGCCTTATTTATAATAGCCAGAAGCTGGAAAGAACCCAGATGCCCCTCAACAGAGGAATGGATACAGAAAATGTGGTACATTTACACAATGGAGTACTACTCAGCTATTAAAAAAATGAATTTATGAAATTCCTAGGCAAATGGATGGACCTGGAGGGCATCATCCTGAGTGAGGTAACCCAATCACAAAGGAACTCACACAATATGTACTCATTGATATAAGATACAATTTGCTAAATGCATGAAACTCAAGAAGAATGAATGATAGTTCACCAGTACCCTCACCCCCTCCCATCACCAGGAGCCTTCCATTTTGGGATGCGCATCCTGGGAGGACCTCTTAAGTTGTTATTCTTCAGCCAGTGCTCTTAGGAGACTAAGCACTAGCAGTCAGACTTGGAGGGGAACTGGGTACCTTCATTGTATAACACAGAAGCACGTGGCTCCTGACACCCTTGGTCTCACTGGCTTCCCTCTTTCTCTTCAAATTGTTTTTCTCTGCAAGCTATTTCAGTGCTGTCTCCCTCAGGATAACTTACAAGCTCACTCATTAGTAGGCAAAAGTTTATGCCACCTGAACCTGGCAGCTGATTTGCTTGTAACAATGATTCAGCTCAGTTAGAAAGCAAAGGTTAAGGCCAGCCTTTCTCATAAAAACTGTGACACCGGATGGGCTGTAAAGCTGATAATATATCTTCAGACACAAATGCACATGGGGCAAATTACTTTTTCCATATATTCTATCCTGGGGGCTGAACCTTCAAGTTTTTTTTCTTCTTTCTTTTCAATTGTCTCCAAAGACACACTTAAAAGAACCTTCTAGATTATTTTAACATTTAATTGTGATATCTATTTTAAAGAGAAAGTTTTAGGAAAAAGATAAGGTGAATTAAGAAAAGTAAGTAGCCGGGCAGTGGTGGCGCACGCCTTTAATCCCAGCACTTGGGAGGCAGAGGCAGGAGGATTTCTGAGTTCGAGGACAGCCTGGTCTACAAAGTGAGTTCTAGGACAGCCAGGGCTACACAGAGAAACCCTGTCTTGAAAAAAACAACAACAAAAACCCCAACAACAACAACAAAAGTAAGTATATAATATGGCAAAGTAATTCCCTTCTGGTTCATGTGAAAAGGAAAACACTAACCTGGATTGAAATATTGAAGCGAGAGAGAATGAGAAAGGGTTACCCCTGAGAAAACAACGCTCAAAATGGCTGCAGAATGGCTAAAGAGAGTGTAAAAAAAATTCCCATGGAAGCGTCTGCACCTTATGAGGTACATGAGGAAAACTTTCAACACTTTATATATATATTCAACTAGCCCAGAAAGATTCCAGAGCGAGCAATCGTTCCCTGGCACAGATATTCCAAGAGCTGCAAACGTCGTGACCACTCTGATTCTGCTCAGTCCTTGCTTATCTCCAAAGAATGCTGAGCCCTCGCCCCCTCTCGCTTCCCTTGTTAGGCCACCATGTTTGTCTTTGTGGAACATTTAATCAGTTACAAACTGAACCCATTTCTACTGATTTCAAAATAGACTGGGCACCTACAGAAGGTCGTCTCTGTTTTTAACCCATTTTTAGTTTCTAGTTCATATTATACAGTGGAATAAGTAGAAGGTAAGATAAGTCCTCTATATCGCTGAATAGCTATCGCTTAAAGAGAAAGTATTTTCTTTGTATCTATACAGTCTTCATAGCTGGAGGCTAGTAGGATTAGATGGCTTATACTTCTATTAATAGTCCTAAAATTCTTTATCTCATGAATGCTTTGTAGAAAGAACTGAAGGAGGTTCAGGCATCTACATGACTCCAGGCTGCTGAAACACCACATCCCATTTTATAATCTTGTCTTTCTTTCAAGCAACCTCTCTTATAGCTAAGCTGTCAGGAGGCACTGAACTCACGGAAGTTTGAATGGCCACCATGATGAAGAGGGAGAGGACAGAAAGGTAGATCTGCAGTCTCTTCCCACCGAAGCGCTTCCTGAGATACTCTGGCATGGTCAACACCTGCAGAGACAGACATCAACAGGAATTCTCCTCAGAGTCTATGTCTGGTAAACACCTATGGGCAATTAAGAACCTCGCATGGAGCTGGGCAGTGGTGGTACATGCCTTTTATCCCAGTACTTGGGAGGCAGAGGCAGGTGGATTTCTGAGTTCAAGGCCAGGCTGGTCTTCAGAGTGAGTTCCAGGACAGCCAGGGCTACACAGAGAAACCCTGTCTCACAAACAAACAAACAAACAAAAACAAACAAACAAACAAAACCCTTGCATGGTCTGTTGGACTAGGCAGGTGAGAAAGATGCAGTTCCATGGTAGAGTTATAGGCTGAAATGATCATGCAGACTTGGGGCAGACCATCTTACGATTTATGAACATTTACTAGAAGTTGGGACCTTTGACATATAGTTTTATATCTCTTTTTCTTGCCTGTCAAGTGAGCCAAATTTCCTCCCTTTCTTCTGTAAGACAATCTAATAATGTAGTCTAGGATGATCTTGAATTCACAAACTTCTGGCTTGTGATTCCTGAGTTTTGGGGTTATAGGTATATATTACCATGCTCAGCTCTAATATGGGTTTTGTTTTTGTTCGTGTAGACATTAAGTACCTACAACTTCAAATGACTTATAGATATGCATTTATATTGTTTTTAATAATAATGCTGCACCATTTCAGAGGAGCATTACTTGTAAGTAAGCAACCACAATCATGTGTTGTGCTGGCTAGTTTTATGCTAATTCGATACAAGTCAGAATCATGTGGGAAGAGGGACAGCCTGAACCAAGAAAATGTTTCTGCCAGATTGTCCTGTAGACAGGCCTGAGTATCTTTTCTTTTTTGTTTTGTTTTGATTTTTTTCGAGACAGGGTTTCTCTGTGTAGCCCTGGCTGTCCTGGAACTCACTCTGTAGACCAGGCTGGTCTTGAACTCAGAAATCTGCCTGCCTCTGCCTCCCGAGTGCTGGGATTAAAGGCGTTCGCCACCACCCCCGGCCTGAGTATCTTTTCTTAATTAATTATTGATGTGGGTGTGTCCACCCCACCATGGGCTCTGCCACTCCTGGGACGATGGTCCTGCATGATAGAAGACAGCAAGCTGAAGAAAACCACGGTGAGCAAGCCAGTAAGCAGCACTCCTCCATGGCCTCTGCTTCAGTTCCTGCCTTCAGGTTCCTGCCCTGCCCTGATGGAGCATGCTGTGGGCGTGTGGGCGAGATTAACCCTTTCCTCCCCATGGTGTTTACGGCCATGGTGTTTTATCACAGCAACCCTAACTAAGAGTTTCCCCCAGAGTCTCCAATAAGACTTCGGGCTTTTGAGCTGCTTCTAAAATGTCCTCGGACTTTAGGACTATTGCCATAGAATGAGCGTGTTTTGCATTGTGAGAAAGACACCCTCTTTGGAGACCAGGGACAGAATTCTATGATTTGATTTTTTTTCTCTCACAGTTTTGAGGTGGTTCAGCTTCGGTGCCTCCCATGATGATATTGGGACTGGGCAATCTGTATAAGACAGCGCTTAGTGGGAAGACAGGTAACAGGAACTCCGCCACGTGGCTATGTTATTCTCACTGGGGTGACTAAGGTCTTTAGAGATGGGTGGCCGTAAAGCAAGGATGGGGTCCATGCTTGGCCTCTCCCCCAGGTAACTTTCCGACTCCATTTCTGCACCATGTTTTGATACAGCAGTGGCTAAAGCATTTTGGGCACCATCTGATTAACCCCCACGACTGTGAGCTAAACGAACTTGTTTTCTTTATAAAGGACTCTCCTTCTGGCCTTCTGATAGATACATGAAATTCACTAAGATGTACTCCAAAAGGTAACGAACACTCATTTCCATAATGAGTCAGTTTTTCTCTGTTAGCCTGTCACTCGCCTCCTCTGTTTTCTAGCCCCACTCATGGAGGGTGCAGCACTGCCGGAACAGGAAGCGTCAGTCTTCACATTCTTCCTATGCTTCTCTCTTCAACCCCTTACCTTTTAAATCTGACATCAAGCGTGCTAGCGTGATCCCAGGAAAATCTATCTTTCATTTTTTCCCTTCCTATAAAATCATGAAATACGATGTCAGTCTTTTTCAAAGTGTCTACCATAGGCCCATTGCTTGGGTGAGCTGTCCTCTCAACCGATTTGAGCAGTGCTTCCTAAAGTGTCAATCTGCGCATGAACCTTGAGTTTCTGGAAGCCTGGGCTGCTCACTTCTCAAGGGTCAGAGGATACATGATTATTACAATTGAGCCTCCCCTCCCCTCCCCTCCCCTCCCCTACACGTGTAAACCCACCTCTATTTCTTGTACTTCCTGCATACGCTCTCTGTCTTTCAGCTGACCTCAAGATAATGCAAGGTCTCTCCTGATGTTTAGCTTCTGTGTGGTTTCTCTAGCACTCTTGGGTCTGATTTTTTTTTCCTGCCTCCAAGGGTGATGCCCCTGAGGATAACGTCAGGTCTTTTCTGAGTCCTTCTAATGAGCTTCCCTTAAAGCATGTGGGAGGTCCTAGATTCAGGTTCCTGTACCAGATAAAGGCAGGCACAGTAGCCATTACACAGAGCTTTACAGAGTTCTTGCCCATCTGTGGTCACATCCTTCACTAAGCCCTTCCAGGGGAGGGATGGGGGCACCTGCATATCTTTAGTAGGCCACGAGAAGGTTGAGCATTGAGTTTCACTACAAAGACGTGAGTGAAGAAAAGCCACTGGAGATTCCTGCTGGAAGGCTCATTTGTAGGTCTGTGACTACTCACCCCAGCCTTGATGTAGATGGGGAGAAACACCCACCCAAGAACCAGCACCATAAGCAGGGCCTGTAAGACACCAAGAGAGAAAGTTAAGTTAAGGAGGCATCGCTTGTGAGACGTAATTTATCTCATGGGAGAGACACGCTTTTCTATGACTTGATTCACCTCCCAGAGGTTTCACGAGGTTCATCTTTGGTGACTCACATGGTGGTGTTGGGACCTATTGAAACCACACAGAAGCTAAATACCATGAGTGACCTTGCATTATCTGGAGGTCAACCGAAAGAGAGGGACGTGGACTGTAGAATGGAAAAACAGCAGTTAAGAACCCATTTTAGGGCTGGTGAGATGGCTCAGTGGGTAAGAGCACCCGACTGCTCTTCCAAAGGTCCAGAGTTCAAATCCCAGCAACCACATGGTGGCTCACAACCATCCACAACGAGATCTGGCGCCCTCTTCTGGAGTGTCTGAAGACAGCTACAGTGTACTTATATATAATAAATAAATAAATCTTTAAAAAAAAAAAAGAACCCATTTTATAGTCGGGCGTGGTGGCACATGTCTTTAATCCCAGCACTCGGGAGGCGGATGCAGGCAGATTTCTGAGTTCGAGGCCAGCCCGGTCTACAGAGTGAGTTCCAGGACAGCCAGGGCTGCACAGAGAAACCCTGTCTTGAGATCTTTGGACAACTATCACATCCTTTCCTCTGTGCTCATGACCCAGAGGCTAACACTTTCTGAGACATAGGATGTGACCCAAGATGTGAAATAAAAGACAGTCAGACAACATGGCAGACTGGGCCTATTTGGACCACTGGAAGCATCCAATTTTTACCAGGAGACATTGCTCTTGGATGGCAGGCAGTGGGCACGATATTCTTGAGTGGATGAAGCAATCAAAAGGAAATGTCAAGCTATATGAACATTATGATGGGGGTGGGGTTAATCATAACTCCCCAGTCAAAACAACAGCAAAGACACAACCAAACAACAGATTTGTGTTTGCAGGTTCTTGACAGGTTTGACCATGTTGCTTCAACATCCAGTGACGACAGCTATTTTAAGCAGTTTTCCTCATCTTATAGAGGTGGAAACCATACCTCATAGAAGTTAGGCAAGCACAGTGCCACATGCCAGATTGAAGGGAACAGCTGAGCTGCAGCCCAAGAGTCGCACCTAAGGGGGCCATCTGAACGTGACTCTAGAGGCAAAGTCTATGGCGCTATCAGAATCAACTTCTGGCCAAAGGGCACATCTGGAGGCTGGGTATACACTAGAGGCTACTGATGTAAAATGAGAGGAAATATGCATACCAAGGTAAGAGCAAAGTATTTGTGATGATTCTTAGTCGCTCCTAAGTCCACTCAGGAATGATCTGTTTAAACTCTGACCATGGTCTGACTCTCTTCTACACTCTTGTCTACCTCTCACCTGTAGCGCCTGTATGCATACATACTACCTAAGAAAATATTGGTGGGGGGAGAGATAAGATCAAGTTCCTGTGGCATGTACCACATCCTCTCCATTATTTATGAGGGTCCCCCTCCGAGAGACCTCTAGTACAATATGCACAATTTCCTCCTAGTCAATTCTACACTACTGAGTTCACCTGGACACTTCTCACAAGGGGTAACCACTGATTTTGTACTTTATATAGTTGATGGCTAGGAATACAGGGGTCTAGGAAGGAGAGAGAATGTTGAGATTACAATTGATCAATGGGGAAAGGATAATGAAATTTGAGTCTTAGAGGCCGTGTTTTTGTCATGGGTAACTTCAGAAGAATGGTCACAGGGTCAGTAGTGATGTGGTCAATGGTCTAGGGATGCTGAAGGGAAAAGGGGGACTAACATAAAGAAAAGCAGAAATGAAACCAAAGAGGAATATCCTACACATACTTTTCGGGATATCTAGGACATGAGTCTGATTAAAATAACTTCGTATAGGCTCTGTTTAAAGGAAAACCCTTTGGCACCACTCACATTCCATTCCACAGCTGCAATAGCGATTCCTGAAGCCGCTCCTGTTCCAGCCAAGCCCACGAAGTGATTGCTGCCAATGTTACTGGCAAAGAGAGAGGCGCCCATCTGAAATGCAGTTGGAGATTGCAGCTGGAGTTAAGCGATCCAAAGTAGACTTACTGACAATAGATAGAAATTGGTGCTCTGTATCTTAATATGTGGTCTGTTTTGGAGAATGTCCCCTGAGCTGGTTAGAAGAACGTAGATTCTTTATTGTTTGGGTGGAATGTCTAGAGCTATTGCATCTAATGAATTTTGATGTCATTTAACCGCAGTTTCCAGGTGGCTGGCCCATTGCTGAGAGTGCACTCTTGCATGACAAAGAACAAGCCTAATCCCTCTTGTACATGATTGCCTGAAGAATCTTACTCAAGGCTTTTGACCGAGTAACTTGCTTTTAAAGGACAAGAGTGGTAATATTTTGGAAGATAATCATGCTTAACGGTTTTACTATTGATTGTGTTGCATTGGCAGGGTTGTGTTGCTGAATATTATACAGCATATGAAGTTTAATGTAGTTACAATTTTGATTATCAGATAAGCTTATTTGAACCCTTCCTTATGGGCACTTTGACTGTTCTGTCAGTAGTTTATGAGATGAGCCTGTCTTTAGCCAAAGCTGCTAGTGCTCTTATCAGACTTTGAAACTTAAATCAGTCTTAAGGACTTTATACTCCAGAATGAGGGATTTCCTCTCCAACCATCATCATAGGCCGTTTTCCCCCTTTATCTTCCTCTATATAGTTCTGTCAGTTGTTCTTAAGACTCAAAGGTCAGGGCTGGAGAGATGGCTCAGCGGTTAAGAACACCGACTACTCTTCCAGAGGTCCTGAGTTCAATTCCCAGCAACCACATGGTGGCTCACAACCATCAGTAATGGGATCTGATGCCCACTTCTGGTGTGTCTGAAGACAGCTACAGTGTACTCATATACATAAAATAAAAATAAATCTTAAAAAAAAAACTCCAAAGTCAAGAGAGGTCTTATCCATTACAGAAAACCACAACTGATGAAAATACAGAGAAGTGGAGCCCAGGGCCAACTAATACATCTACAACACGACCCTTGCAGCTATGGCTCCAGGATCCATGCTGAAGAAGGGCTGGAAAGATTTTAAGAGCCAGAGGAACAGGAAGTTTTCTATGACTATATATCGTACAGAAATGTCAAATAATCTGTACCTGTGGAATCTCACCAACATGGCCTCCTGTACTTGACCTGAACAAGGGCAACATCAGTAGACATGGTATTGTGGAAGAAGGAAGTCTCATGAGGCCTCAAGCCTGGATGAAGAACTACAGGCAACTAAGGGATGTGGAGATCTGGAGAAATAGTCCTCCCCAACGAAAACCATGCCAATCAGTCATCCAATTACACACAGTCAACTCTGAACCCTCTATAGACTGAGTAAGTTTGATTAATGCACCCCATTTATCTCCAGCAATCTCTGCCCCACTTACCGGCCACCAGGCCATGTCACGACCAGCCAGGAAGAAGCCTCCAACAGTGCCACGGTTGCTTCTCACCATTGACTGAGTAGGAAGGAAGAAAAGGCGGGGCACTTAAAGAGCAGCAGGTGCATCACAGGGCTCCAGCTACACCAGCCAAAGTTTGAGTAGTGAGTTTCCAGGGCTCTTCCAGGAGACATGCTCTCCAGAGACTGCTGCATGGACTGACTTTTAGTGGGGTTCAAGGACCAGGAGGATTTTAAGAAACCAGCATCCTCTCTGAAAAGCAGCTGTTTGCTGTCAATTGTGGAAATGGTAAGAAGGTGTGCTGTGCTGTGCTGTGTGAAAATTTGCAGCACAGAGTTTTGATACTGAAAATGAATGGAGAGAACACGAATGATTTAAGTGGTGGGCTCACCAAGTCAGAAATTCAAACCATAAATGGAAATAAGGAAAATGATTTGATTTTCCCTCTTTTTTTGCCAGATGCTGGAGATGCAAACAGACTATATCTGTTATTGCCGGTCCTCCCTCTATTCAAATAATTAATTAAGTTGCCTTAGGAATGAGCCCACTGTGCATTACCACCTACCAGAAAACGATCCAGATAGAAAGACAACCTCATCAGCAACAGCCTATCACTGTCTCAGTTTATCATGACATACCTCCTCCACCCTAAGACACTGTCCCCCAAGCCTGCTACCCACCCACAAGCCAGCGTGGTTCCCACATACCCACAGCCCCACAGCTAGCACCACTATGAAGTAGATGACGATGACAGAGATGTCAGCAGCATTCTGAATGCGCACTGGCACTACAGGAGGCTCCTCAGTCTGAGGCGTGATGCTGGGACTTAAGGTGCTAGCCATGGCTTCAGGAGGTTCTGGTGCCTTCCTAAGGATGCCTCCTCCTGTCTTTATGTAGGCACTGGATTAATGATCAACCCTCAGGCAAATGGAGCAAGGTGTCAGGGCTGATCTTGGATGCATGGACCTTAAACCTCTGTATGTGTCCAAGCTTTGGGACCTTGGCCCTTCGGCCCTTTGTTAGTCCTGTTCTTGGTAGCATGTAAGAGTATGGGATAAAAGTCAGAAATGGGGTGCCAATTGGAAGTGATGCTCAGAATGTTCATTGATGGGAAAGACAGCACACTCAAGATCAGACAGGTTAGGGACTAGGGAGAGAGTAAGGGAGGGAATGGAAGATTCAAAGAGCAGAACAGAATTGGCGATGAGGTGAAGGCTCCTTATAAAGCACATAGCTCTATGACAAAAAAAGTTATCTCTTGAAAATAAGGTTAATTATTTATTTCATGCTTTCCAAAATACTATATTTCTCTGGGATTTATAATTTGAATGGAATGTGTATGATGGTTCAAGACCATGGTGTTGTGGGAATCTGATCAAACAATCATCTCCAATGCTCCTCCCAGGACACCTTTTATGTATGCTGGCACATTCACTGGGCAGGTTCCCACGCTCAAAAGAACCAGAGGACATCTAGGCTGTAATAGGGCTTTTTAACTGTGATTTTTGCTCCATTGTCTTCCATACATGATAACTTATAATTTCATTAGTTATTTTTTATATGTTGACTTTTTAATTTTTATATCTTTTTTATTTTTATTTTTTTATCCTTTTAAAATTTATCTATTGTATGAGTACACTGTCACTGTCTTCAGACATACCAGAAGAGGGCGTTGGATCCCATTACAGATGGTTGTGAACCACCATGTGGTTGCTGGGAATTGAACTCAGGACTTCTGGAAGGGCAGTCAGTGCTCTTAACTGCTGAACCATCTCTCCAGCCCTCATTAGTTACTTTTAAACCCTAGTGTGTGATTCTAAAAAAAAAAATACGGCCTGGATATGGAGGAAGAGAGGGCTATTGGGCAATCCAGTGAGGTCTCACATAAGCATTTTGGCAGAAACCAGGTCACAGGGCAACTGCATTTTCCTTCTTTCAAGGTCTCTGGAAAGGCTTACTAAACAAGGTGGAGGAGGTTTACAGAAAAGATGGAGTCACGTTCATGGACATTATTCAGTCAGTGTGGCCGTTTCCTGGTTTTCTTTCCTTTGCTGGTCAAGGAACCCCACCAAGTCCTTTCTTTGGTGGTCCAAGAACATCATCCTGACTTGGGGGCTGTTGTCATAACATCTTCCCATGGGTGTTTTGTTTCAACAAAGCCCTCAATAAGGCTGAACACAGACCTCTCGACCAAGGGAACCACACAGGGAAGAATCAAACAAGTCCCCAATCTTGAAAGCGTGACACTTTTCAGAACCTTGAATCTTCCAAAAGTTGAAAACCACCCTCCACATGATCTAGCTGACTCCAACCATTCCAAGCCTGAATGGGAATATCCAAAACTTTTTTTTAAAAAAGATTTATTTGTTTTATGTATATGAGTATAGTGTAGCTGTCTTTCAGGCACAACAGAAGAAGACATCAGATCTCATTACAGATGGTTGTGAGCCACCATGTGGTTGCTGGGAATTGAACTCAGGACCTCTGGAAGAGCAGTCAGTGCTCTTAACCTCTGAGACATCTCTACAGCCACCGAAACATTTCAAATTTGGTCTACGACTTATTCTATAACCATTTTTTGTTTGTTTGTTTGTTTGTTTGTTTGTTTTTATGGTGAGCAGCTGTTGCTCAAGTTTAATTGATGGGTATGCAGGCATCAGAAGATAATATTGGTTGTCTGGGTTAATGATATGGGCAGAGGAAATAAGAATCCTCTCCTAGGAGAGCTCAGGACTTCTATTCCTTTTCCAAAACGGATTTGTTGGACTTTGTGTGTGTATGTGTGTGTATGTGTGTGTATGTGTGTGTGTGTTTGTAGTTGACTACATATATTGAATATGTGTGGTTGAATATATATACTCAAAGCATATATACATAAATCACACATGTATACATACATGTGTACATACATACATACAAACACACATTATATATATGTGTGTGTGTGTGTGTATATATATATATACATACACACACACACACACACACATACATACATATATATCAGGAGCACAAATGTCCTTGTACTCACAGATAAGTACCAGGAAAACCAAGAATGTTATACACACAGGATCTTCTCCTCAACAAGATGTATAACCTGCTTTTCCATCCACAAGACTGGGAATGGAGGTGGTTAATAGCCTGGTGATCTTTGATATCTACAGGGCCAGACCATAACAAACTCCCACAAGTAGGACTGGGCTAATGGTCTAGATGACCTTTGCATTATCTGTATGGTCAGGGGCTCCCCGAAGCTCCCAAATCAGTTCAGAGGTGGCTAATAGCCCAAATAACCTCTCCACTATCCGTGTGATTGAGACCATACCAGATTGTCCCCTCAGCCCTTAAGATAATGTATGTAGAAATAGGCTTATCTCTAGAACCCATCTTCATGGAAGAAGTAACATGTACTTTGAGAAGAATGCATGTTCAATGTAGTTATGCCTCCTTGTTCAGGGGGATTGTCTTAGATCAGGAAACCATTTTCCAAGTTATACTATACTTAAATATATCTAAAATATGATGCCCAGGGTCACACTCTAGAAATTCGAACCAACACAGGCCACTGAATCATGTTGAACTAGATCTTCTTTTTGCCACATGCAGATCATTACTCTGTTGGCCCTGGCATTTGGAGAGACCCATATCTATATCTGTAGCTATAGATATATAGATATATAGATACATAGATATATAGATATAGATATAGGTATCATATAGAAACCCTTCCCTAGCTAGAGAGAGGAGTGTGGCAGCATCCAGGCTGAACTGAGTGAAAGTAGATGGCCTGAGAAATCAAAAGAGGGGACCGATTGGTAGTGACATACAGAAGTTACACTTCCTAGCCAAAAAAATATTCTAGCATACTAAGGGTAACCTTTTATCACACGTGCAAACAGCGCGGGCATTCTCTGTCAATGCCATGTTAAGGGCAGCATCCAGGCAGCCATGGTGATGGAGGAGCTGAGAGTTATCCAAGAGCAGACTGTTTTCAGGCAGTCTGGGAGGAGGGCACAGCAAGAGATGAAAGGCAAGCAGTGACAATGCATTGGAATGGGAGGAATGATAAGTAAAGCTAATGTGGTGGTCTGAATTGGTTTGACCCCCATAGATTCATGGGTTTCAATGCTTGGCCATAGGGAATGCACTACTAGGAGGCATGGCTTTCTTGGGGGTAGGTGTGGCCTTGTTGGAGGAAGTGTGTCACTGTGGAGGAGGGCTTTTAAGCTCCATGCTCAAGCTCCACAATTCACACCCAGTGTTGTTTCGGAGCTTCCTCCTGGCTGCCTTCAGATCATGATGTAGAACTCTCAGCTCCTCCAGCACCATATCTGCCTGCATCCTGCCATGCTTCCCTCCATGATAATAATGGACTGAACCTCTGAAAGTGTAAGCCAGCCCAGATTAAATGTTTCCCTTTATAAGAGTTGCCTTAGTCATGTGGTGCTGTGGGAAATATTAAAAAATTGACCGTCTGGCTTCCCGCTCTACCGCTGGCAACCAGCAGACCACATGGTTCCAGCCAAGTGATCTCAACTCTGTGTTCTCTCTGGGCTGGAGCTTTCAAGTCCCTTGGTGGGTTGCTGCCACCAGCCCCACGCAATGATTGTCCACGGCATGGTCAGCCACCATAACACCCATATACATGGTAGAAACAAAACTCTAGAAGCTTATAATTAACCAATCAGATTTATCTATCAATAAATTCTCAATTTATAAGATGCCAATACAATAATTTTTAGAACCAATTGATAATAATAAAAGCTTTATCCCAATTATTCTAACCTTATGATATCATAACTACCTGTGGCTGGTTAAAGCCACACTGGTTCACATCTTGGCCTTCCTCTTTGTCCCTGAGACACTTTCTGTCTCTGCAACTCTTAGCTCTGCCTCCCTTTTTCCTGTCCAATCACAGGCCTCCTGCTTCCCTAATGTGATTGGACAGGGAAAATCCTGTGACAATGTGGTCTCTTCACAGCCATGAAACCCTAACTAAGACAGTTTAGTTACTTAACAGGTAAGCTGATGCAGCCTGTGTACCGGCCACCTTCCAGAGTTTCTAGGGAAAGGATATAGAAGTCCTCCCCATCCACTCTAAGTCCTCAAGGACATCTAATGTGTTTAATCTTTCTTTACCATCATTTGTCACCTAGCCATCTGTGGTGGTTTGAATATGCTTGGCCCAGAAAGTGGCACTATGAGGAGGTGTGGCCTTGTTGGAAGAAGTATGTCATTGTGGGGGTGGACTTTGAGACCCTCCTCCTAGCTGCCTGAAAACAGTCTACTCCTAGCTCCCTTCAGATGAAGATAAAGAACTCTCAGCTCCTCTAGCACCATGTCTGCCTGGATGCTGCTGTGCTTTCTGCCTTGATGATAATGGACTAAACCTCTGAGCCTATCAGCCAGCCCCAATGAAATGTCCTTTATAAAAGTTCTTGGTTGTGGTGTTTCTTCACAGCAATGGAAACCCTAAGACACCATTCCTGAGGTAGAACTAATGTAGCCACAGAAGATTTAAAAGCTCTATTCTGAGTTTTTCATTCTCTGTTTACTTCTTCCCCAACTGGGACTTGAACCTTGCCTTTCTTTCATGACTGTCTCACAAAACTAGATGTTAGTCTCTGCTAACAGTACGGGAAACATTAATCTATCTATCTATCTATCTATCTATCTATCTATCCACACATATATACATATACACACACACACATATATATATGTATATATTTGTATATGTGTATATAAAATGTATATGATTCATGTGTATATGTATGTGATATATGTGTGTATGATGTATGTATGTTGATGTATATAATATATATGTGTATGTGTATAAAATGTATATGTGTATATGTATATGATATATATGATGTATATGTGTATGTGTGTATATGATATATATGTATATGATGTATGTTGATGTTGATGTATATAATGTATATGTGTATGTGTATATAATGTATATGTGTATGCATATGATGTATATGTGTACATGCACATGCACATGCACATATGATAGCCCAAGAAGAGCCCATACCTCTTGAACCTCTCTCTCCTCCTTTGCATCAATTAGCCGACAGCATCACATTGTGAAGTCAAGCTCCCACCAATGGACTGAGATTCGGTCGCCGCCTACACCAGGGGTGAAGTCTATCTTGACTGAGCACATAACTGGCCTGGCTTGGGCTCTGGGACATCCTATTTGCAAATTGTCTCCTGAGTTATTTTTGCTTTGTTTGTGTGTTCTTTTTGTGTGTCACCGAGTCTCCTCTTTTCCCAAACATTTAGGGTTCATCTTAGATGTCTAATCTATCTAGAAGAGGTTTTAGACTTCCTCCCTTGGGAGAGGCGTGTCCCACTTCCCATTGTGGTGGTCCACTGGGTCCAGGATAGAAAGTTTCTTCACAGTATGGAGAGGGCCCAAGGAAATACCATGGTGATTAGGATACCTTTGCATGCAAGACCAAAGTATGAAATGCATAAAAAAAAAAGGGCAAAATTCTCTCTGGGGACTGGGTTATCCTGGAGGCTGGGTGATAGAGGGAGTGAGTTAGATGTGTAGCTTTTGTGAAGTGAATGTGTAGATCCATGGATTCATGGGTGTCCTTGATGAGTTCTGAGTGCTAAGAAGTACCTAACCTAGAACACAAGCCCGAGAAACTTGTCAGAGGAAGAGAAAGAACTCAAAACCTCCATTATGGGTGGCCGAGATGCTTAACAGTTACGGGAGTGCAAGAAACTTCTATTATGTGGGGTTAAACTGATAGGTTACACTTATGAAGCCAGGATGGGAAACGATTAGCTAAAAGACATAAAGAAATGGATTTTTCAGAGGCTGGCCCGTTGCCATGTGGTGCAGCCGGGCAAACGGCACCCAGAGGCCAGTATCAGGAGCCGCTATGATGTTCAAGTCTGTGGTAGAGAGATGGGAGAGAAAGAGAAGCTGAATGATTTGAATACTGTGAAGAGAGGCAGAACTGGATACATGACGGGGGATATGAGTATCCTTCCCTGTCGTCTGAGGCAGTGGCGAAGTCCTGGCCTGTGCTACCACTGACAGCCATGTCTGGGTCTGTGGTCATTTAGCAGCAGGGGTCTGTGTCAATGTCTGTGTCTATATAAACACCAAAGGCCATGCAGAGGTCCCTGGTCCGGGAACATGTTGATGGGCAAGAACTGTGAAGAGCTGGCCCCGCCCCTTACTAGCTGTAGCACTCAGAAGGCAAAGTAGAGCTGGCCCTGGTGTGGAAGCATGGCGGGTGATCCAGCCCCACGGCCGAGTACGGGAGAACTGGTCCCACCACTCATCTGATGTGGGGTGGCATGGGCTCTAGAGAGATACCCTCCCTTGTCCCTTGCCTGGGCAGCACTGATGGCGAAGGCAGTGGGGAGACAAGAGCAGGAGAGCTGGCCTGGTCCCTCACCAGCTGATGCACTGGGGAGAGCAGACACCTTGACTGAGCAGCACAGTAGAGCTGGCTTTGGTGGTGTGCATACAGGTAAGCTAGCCCCAATGGCACAAGAGCGGGAGGAGCTGGCCCTGTCTTTTGCTGGCTGTGGCACTGGGTGAGCCAGCTGGGGAAGTGCTGGAGAGCTCCCCCTGGTGGCGCGAGTGCAGGAGAGCTGGGGTGCTGACCAACTTAGCTACCATCCAGGTCTAGATCCAAGGTTTTGAGTTGGCCCATTCCAAAATCTACCTCATCTATGAACTTCTGGAGCACATGAAAGGGCCAGTCCTGCAAACTGGAGCTCCATGATGCAGGGCAACAACAGAATTATCTGTGAGGAGTCCTGATGAGGATCCAGTATTGATAGCGTAGCAGACACCAGAGGCCTCAAACCAGACTCATTGCAGTGCGCCACAGACGACAGTTTTGGAGACGGAGACAAGAAGCTCGGCTGGCAGGAGGCTCGGGCTGTGGAGAGTGTGACGGTTGCTCGTCCTGCCATCTGAGATGAGCAATAAATTGTAATCCCGTAGAAACTGATACTCTCTGGCCCATCATCATTTGACTGCTAAGGCTGCGGGGCGTTTTCTATGACTCATGGTGTTGGCCACAGGTATATCTGGGAACCCTGATGCTCAGGTGGAGCACAGCCCTCGTCTCCTTGGCTTCCTTCCATCCATGGGTGTCTCCCCCCCCCCCCAGGGTCAGATCTGAAAGCAACAAAGCTGGTTCTTCAGTACAGACCCCAGTGCTCTGTTTTCCTCGGAGTACATACCTTGTGGCTTGGATATGTCACAACCCACCACCTAACACCTCCCGGTCACTGTGTAAACTACAGAATTTCTTGGTGATGGAAGAGTGGGCTGGTTCTCACATGCTGCAATACCAGGAGTAGCCAGCAGAGGCTCCTGCTACATAAACAAGGAAATCTAAGAACAAGAAGCTTGGGATCAGGGTTGGGGAGGATGGGATCACACGACCTTTGACCCATCTGGGCTCAGAACCAGACTCCAGTAGGAGAGATAAGATAGCTTTACCACAATTGGCTGCTTTCTTTATGCCTGTATTATTATTATTATTATTATTATTATTTTTAATGTGATCCACTGAGTTTAACCAGGGTTGCCTAATTTGAGCATGAATTTGGAGTTCTCCACTGGGGTCCAATGGGCTCAGTATACATACACAACAGGGCAGCTGGAGATTCCCTCATCCCAGAACTTGTCGATAGCCAACAGGTCAGTAGTAAAGGATATGGTCCCAGGAGCCCCTCCCACTTCTATGAAGGTTGATAGGACCTGCTATGTCCCGAGCCTTAGTGTGGGAAACCTCAATCATAGTTCAACAGTATCAACTAACCGGACCCCTCAGAGCTCCCAGGGACTAACCACCAACCAAAGAGTATACAGGGGCTGTTCCATTGGCTCACGCTACAATGTAGCAGAGTTCTGCCTGGCAGAGAAGGCACTTAACCATCAGTGGGAGGGGAGGTGCTTGGTTCTTTGGAGGCTTGATGTCCCAGAGAAGCGTTAGAGGGGTGAGGCAGGAGTATGTGGGTGGATGGGGCACCCCCTAGAGGCAAAGGGGAAGGGAAGGAGGTGGGGTGTTGGTGGAGGGGAGACCAGGAAGGGGAACAGTATTTGAAATGTAAACAAATAAAATAATTAATAAAAAAAGAATCTAGAGAAAGCAAAACCTTTTAAAATTTATTTAATAATTTCCCACATGAGACATTGTATTTGCATTACCCTCTCTACTCCCCCCCCCCACCCCACCCCGCTGCCGGGTCATCCAGCGTCTGCCACCCCTATTGAATTCATGACCTTTTCTTTAATTATGGATATATATGTGTGTGTGTGTGTATATATATATATATATATTTATATATTTATATGTATATGTATGTATTGGGCCTCGAACTCTTGCAATCTTCTGCCTTTCCCACAATCTTCTCTGAGCCCCAGGTGTAGGAGTTATGTTTTCTTGGGCATCTTACAATGGCTTTCTCTGCATTGTGACCAGTTATGCACCTGTAAGAACCTCGGTTTACTCCAAAATGGAGCTTTTTTTTTTTTTTTCCCCCTGAGGGTCGAGAACCACCTTTATCTATAGTATAAAGAGAAGTATTTAAAGGCAGTTGAAATGTATATACCTTTAGTAACAATGTATCAATAATACGTTCCCCTCTAGGACCTATGAGCTCTCCAGCTGTGGGCTCATAGCTAGGTTTACAGCACTAAGCATGACTAAGCATGCATTCTTCGCAGTTGAATGGGCATTAGGTCCAATTAAACAGCTAACTGATTACACCCAAGATGAAAGTTCCAATCTGTTCTTAGGCTTTACAGCTAAATTGAACGGTTGATAGTGTTTCTCCTCTGGCAGCTTGCATGGCACCTTCCAACACTATGAGAGCTAGCTTTAGGGAGGAGGCGTCCAGGTTCTTGATCTCTTCAAGGGCTGAAACTGAAGTGTGTGGCTTCTTCAGCAATCATGAATTAGCTTCATGTCCTGGCAGGCAGCCAAGGGCAACAACAATAGCTTAAATTGCTTTGGTGGTCTGTCAGACACACCAACTAACAGCTTAAAGGGAGAGATTCCTTGCTGGCACTGTCTTTTTGTTTTTGTTTTGTTTTTGTTTTGTTTCTCTATGGCTCAGAGGCGAACAGGGAGCATTACCTCATCACAGGGAGGCAAATTCATTAATGCTGTGTGTGTGTGTGTATATATATATATATATATATATATATATATGTATGTATGTATTCACACACACTTATCTATATGCATACATACACACTTCAAACAATATCACATACACATATACAAACATACACACATTACACACATACACACATACATAGATATCCTACATACACACAGTATAAATAAGCTTATAAAGTAATGGGTATCCGTATGGCTTCTCCAAACATCCTTAGTGTTGCTTACCTGCTCAGTCCTCTTCCCTCATATTAGCCTCCCCAGCTGAGGCCTCTCCCTCCCTTTTCCTCTTTGCTCTGTTTTTACCCAGTGGTCTCTTTCTACTTTCCTGGCTTCTACAGGTTATTCCAAATATTCCTATAGAATCAAACCTAAAGACTTGGATATAAGGGTTGGAAAGACGGCTTAGCAGACAAGAATGCTTATTACTCTTGCAGAGGACGTGGGTGTGGTTCCCAGCACCCACATGGTGGCTCATAAATGTAACTCCATACAGGTTCTGATGTCCCTGCATGACTCTACAGGCCCCTGCATTATGTGGTGCACATAAACTCATGCATGCTCACATACATACATATATACACGGAAACTTTTTAAAAATAAGATTCAGATCTAAAATCTACAAATAAGAGAGTATGTAGAGTATAAAATTATGGGTCTGAGGTACTTCATTCAGAATATATTTCATTTCCATCGATGTACCTGCAACTGTCATACTTTCTGTTTTCTCTATAGATGAACAGAATTCCATTGTGTCTGTAAAGGAATTTTCACAATCAGTTGTTTGGCATCTAGCCTCTTGCATTCCCTAGCTTTTGTGACTAGGGTACCACGAGCATGCTCAATGTCATGCAAGTATCTCTGGGACAGAAAGCTCAGTCTTACACACAGAGCCTGTATTAGGTATTTCATTATCCTAACAAAAAAGCTGCCCAAATCACAACACAAATAACCATCAACAGAGAAGTTGATAAATTACATAAGACATATCGATCATTTTCTATTAGTCAGCCTTGAAAACAAATACAGATGTGACACATGCCAAAAGATTTCAAAACATTTTCCTAAGTGATCTAAGGCAGACCCCACCCCACCCCCACAAAGGACAAATATCACATATTCTATCTGGGTGAGGTTCTTAAAATAAATAAATTCATTTCAGCAGAGTGTAGACTTGACACTATCAGAGGCTGGAGAGAGTAGGAAGTGAATTGCTGGACGATAAGAGCATTCTGGTGTATAACTTCATTTGGAAGAATTAAAATTTCTAGAAACGGGAGGCAGCGATGGCTTTATAGTGCTGTGAATGTACTTCATATCATTAAATCATGTACTTGGTTGAAACATCAGTCCTGTGCATTTTATTTTAGGTTGCCTTGAGATTTGTTCCTTTTCTGCCTGAGTGGCTATCATGGTGGGAGTCCCCGGGAGTTGTGGAAAAGAAAAACCAAAAAAACCCCAAAAACCAAACCAAACAAACAAACAAAAAACCCAACAGTAATGGCAACATCCGTGAATATACTTAAACTTGACCACATCGTTCCTCCTCCTTGCTTACTAAGCCTTCCCAGAGATCTTGGAAGGACAAAGTGGCCTTGAGGGTCAGTCTCTGACAGAATTCTCACGTGAGTACTTGCTACATCACCCAAGCACACCCTTCCCCACGTCCAGACGATCTCTGGGACCCCACCATGGGGTTTTCAAACAATGAATGGAATTATGAGTTGCCCTGTATGGGAGACAAAGAAAAGTGGTGTTAAAAAGCCCTGTTTTACTTCACTATTATTCAGTTCATTCAAGTAGAAATCTAGACTGATCTACCAGTATCATTAAAAGCTGTTTTCCCAAAGAAGCCTGGGTATCCTTGTGAGCGCCCTACTCGCCAGCAAGAAAGACACCACAACAGGATCCTTCTGCACACGTTTATTGGGAGAGCTTGATTGCAGAGGCGAAAGGACCCGGAGCCCCAGAACTGGCGCTGCTTATATAGGCCTAGGAGAGGTGTGTCTACACCCGATTTGGTTATGCTTTCAGTACCTCATTTGCATGCCTCGGGCCAGGCAGTGACTCGGCAAAAAACTCTACTGCACATGCACACATTGGTTGTTTACCCAAACTTATGGGTGGTAGCCAGTGCAACCTTGTAATGGCATATGTGGCTTCCCACATATCCTGAATTTCTCTTATCAGAATCCCACATTTCTTGTGATGTCCGCTGAGAGCCATGGTGATGGTGATTCCACCTTTGTTGTCACAGGGGTGCCAGACTTTGCCACACACCGGGAGTGCTTACTGCTCTGGCACCCAGATGACCAGTTATCCATAGGAGATATGCCCTCCTGGTGGCCCTGGGGCCAGGACTCCCAAGAATGCAATAGAACTCAGAAGAGCTCAGGGACCCATTCAAGAAGCACAGCCCATCAAGTTGGTAAGAACCAGATTCGTTTTGGTTCACTTTTGACCCGAGAGCAGAAGGGGAGCCTCATCACCTCCTGGAGCCCTAGAGTGTACAGAGTAATCCCACGTAGGGTAGAGAAAAGCATCATTCTACAGATGCTCAGGGCACTGAGGGATGGGATGGAGAGGACATATAAATGGCTGCTCATGAGATGAATGTTGAGCCTTTTTAAAAATATATATTATTTATTATTTATACAAGTACACTGTAGCTGTCTTCAGACACATCAGCAAAAGGCATCAGATCCCATTGCAGATGGTTGTGAGCCAGCACGTGGTTGCTGGGAATTGAACTCAGGACCTTTCACAGGAGCAGTTAGTGTTCTTCACCACTGAGCCATCTCTCCAGCCCAAATGTTGTCTTGTACTGTGATTTTGAAGTTATCTTCAAATGGCGTGAGGTGGTCCTATGAGGGTGCCAGTGTTGGATTTCTAGCTCTAAACTACTGATGCTTAGAGGCACAGGAATATTCCCATTAAGAAAGAGACCAGGAGTGCCAGGCATGGTGGTGCATGCCTTTAATCCCAGCACTCAGGAGGCAGAGGCAGAGGCAGGCAGATTTCTGAGTTTGAGGCCAGCCTGGTCTACCGAGTGAGTTCCAAGACAGCCAGGGCTACACAGAGAAACCCTGTCTCAAAAAAAAAAAAAAAAAAAAAAAAAAAAAAAAAAAAAAAAAAAAAAAAGAAAGAAAGAAAGAAAGAGACCAGGAACGGCAGCACAAAAAGCCTTTCCGTAGCCCACTTCCTCATCCTTCTTATGTAGAAGTGCCATCTTTTAGTGGCAGAAAATGGTAAATGACCAGACTGAGGTAAATGACCATTTACAATGCATGACGAAAAACTTTCAAAGGATATTCAGGAAAACATTGTGTTGAGCTAACTGTAGACATTCTGTGAAATAGATTGGCCCCCATTTATAATCCGCTGAATCTCTGAGGGGTCTGTCTTAGTCAGGGTGTCTATTCCTGCACAAAACATAGTGACTAAGAAGCAAGGTGAGGAGGAAAGGGCTTATTCACCTTACACTTCCACATTGCTGTTCATCACCAAAGGAAGTCAGGACAGGAACTCAAGCAGGTCAGGAAGCAGGAGCTGATGCAGGGGCCATGGAGGAATGTGACTTACTGGCTTGCTTCCCCTGGCTTGCTCAGGTTTCTTTCTTATAGAACCCAAGACTACCCCGCCCAGGGATGGCACAACCCACAATGGGATAGACCCTCCCCTCTTAATCACTAATTGAGAGAATGCCTTACAACTGGATCTCATGGAGGCCTTTTTTCAAGGGAGGGTCCTTTCTCTGTGATAACTCCAGTTTGTGTCAAGTTGACACACAAAACCAGCCAGTACAGGGCATTAGAGGCCTTTAATGCACAGCACACACACAAAGGACCTATGCAGTTGACACGTTACCAAAGGCTGGGGGCTTGAAGCGCAGGAACTTAGAAGTTATTGGGAATGGCCAGGGACAAAGGAAACAGAAGTCAAAAAAAAGGCTGAGATGGCACCAACAACCATGCATTAGACTAACGAGGGCAGGAAAGGATCCAGGAACACTAAGTCCAAATCATCAAACAGGGAAACTTTAAGAGTCAGAAGGACTCGGGGGGGATAATAGAAGGAACGTAGAAAAGGAGTATTTGAGTGGTGACTGCTCTTTCTTTCTTTCAATGAAGACAAATAAATAATAGCACTAATGACCATCGATGATGTTTTTGTTTTTTGTTTTTTTGAGACAGGGTTTCTCTGTATAGCCCTGGCTATACACCAGGCTGGCCTTGAACTCAGAAATCTGCCTGCCTCTGCCTGCCAAGTGCTGGGATTAAAGGCGTGCGCCACCACTGCCTGGCCATCGATGATGTTTAAAAGACATCAGTAAATTTGCTTCATCTTCTTTTTTTTTTTTTTTTTTTTTTAGAAGCTGATTTTTTTTTTTAAGATTTATTTATTTATTATATGTAAGTACACTGTAGCTGTCTTCAGACACACCAGAAGAGGGTGTCAGATCTCATTTTGGGTGGTTGTGAGCCGCCATGTGGTTGCTGGGATTTGAACTCTGGACCTTCGGAAGAGCAGTCGGGTGCTCTTACCCACTGAGCCATCTCACCAGCCCTTTGCTTCATCTTCTAAAACTGCAGTTACAGGGTTAATTGTAAAGACATCTGGCTGGCAGAGTACTTCTGCCTGTTTTTTCTTGCTTACAAAGATAGTTTCCCTATTCAAGGTCATTAATATCTCCCAGGCTCTTGAAATGTAAACTTAACTCTCTCTCTCTCTCTCTCTCTCTCTCTCTCTCTCTCTCTGGATCTGTGAGACCTCAGAGTGGAGAGAATTATAGAACTACAAACTTCCAAAGTGGTACACGAGTTTGCTGAAGACTTGCAATAGTTAAAAAAAAAAAATGTGTGTGCAAGTAATCTTAATTTGCTACAATGTCTTATACATGGTATTTGAATCCAACTTTGGTTAGGAAGATAAATAAGAAACAGCATAATGAGGGGTTCCCTGAAGGTATCCAGGCAGGGAAGCCAGCCCCACAAAGAGATAAGAATGCAGATAAGGTGCAGATTGACTTGTCAAACTGGCAGAGGTTGGCATAACCATTCTGGAGAATCTGGGCAAGCTCCACCTCCACAGCAATAGGTGGGTCAGGTCTGCCTCTATAGCAATAGGTGGGTGAGAGATGCCACCACAGCAGGTCTGCCTCTATAGCAATAGGTGGGTGAGATATGCCACCACAGCAGGTCTGCCTCTATAGCAATAGGTGGGTGAGATATGCCACCACAGCAGGTCTGCCTCTATAGCAATAGGTGGGTGAGAGATGCCACCACAGAGAGCAACAAGCTCACCAGGTCATTAACCACCTCTACTCTCAGCTTTCCGGATGGAACACAGGTATTTGATTTTATCTTCCACACCGAGGAGGGATCCTGGTTCTCTTAGGGCTCCTCTGTGAGTGCAGAGACCTTTGTGTCCCCCAACAAGTAAATCCATGTGAAAAAGATGATTGAGAAAGAGATTTTTTTTTTTGGAAACGAATGGATTTTATATAATAAGATTTTTGTATTAAAAATAAACAATGAGAATAAAACCAAGCTTTTAAAGTTAAGTCATAGAAGGTAGAAGTCAGCTGTGCAAGGCTTGTGGAGGGTGGGACTTAAAGATAGTATATGTTTGATGGTTAAAGTTTATTAAAATTCCTAAAGCTAGAGTTATCTGTTCATCAGAAGAAAGCCTGAGACTCAACATTGGAGCTATGGAATGGGATGTGGTGTGCCAATTCACAACTATAGGGGTAGATGTGGACTGGAGAAAAGGAGCTGCGGACCCAGAAGTATGTGGACCTGAAAAAAGGTGAGGACCGGAAGTACGCAACTCCAATAGGGCGGGGCAAAGCCTACAACTACTGAGTCATAGCAAAACCGAGGTTTACTTAAAACTATTTTGTCTAGCTTTATCTAAATATCACACAGAGTTAACATTACAAAACTGGGAAGGCTTTCTTTCTCAGTGTTTAGCCAAGCTTGGAAGCCATGCTAAGAGGGACAGAGAACTTGGAATAGTTCAGCTCTTGCCCTCCCTTTGGCAACAGACAGGATCCGGGAGAAAATGAGATCTCTGATAAGTCACCTCTCTCTTTTGATCAGAGAGGCTATGGAGTCTCCAGAGAGTAGCTGTAACCAATGTGCACCCTTTAAAGAGGGGGAGTCACTGTGACCCCCCCAGGCCATGTGAAAAATAATACAAACTTTATAATTGTATAGAGGTCTACACCATTACTAAACAGTTATGTAAAGGTTATATAACTTGTCAAATAAAGGTTAGAGCCTGTGATTGAACAGTGGAAGGGAAAGATGGGCTGGAGGTTTTAGAGAGTTGGGGTAAAGTAGGGGACGGGAGGAAAGATGGATAAGGAAGAGGAGGTGGAAGGAAGATGGAGCAGAACCACGTGGCTCAGAGAAACAGCAAGTAACAAGGATGTCATAGCTAGGAAAAGAGTAGCGTAGTGGTAAATCTGCCCAAGCTAGGCGTGCAGCTTATAAATCTTGTAACTGAGTTGTGTGTTTTTGCATGGACTTATTGGGGTTGGAGACTTACTGCACCATGGTATCACCTGTTATCAATAACTCTACTTTGGATCTTTTAACTCCAGCCATACTCTCTTTTGCATTTCAGACGGGCGGGCTCCTCTCTCTTTGCCAGTAACAGCTGCAGCAGCCACTCTGTGGGCTTGGCTGACTAGGGAGCAGCTCCAGGAGTCACAGTGGCAGCAGTGGAATGGAATGTGAGCGGTGTCAAAGGTTTTCCACTTTCACTTTTCCATTGATCAAACGAACTCTAACTTCTCTCTCTCCTTCCTGGATCCTGTATTTCTAGAAAGCAGCTATACAAAATGCAAAGGCAGTGGTCCCCCTCTTGAGAAGCTTATACTCTGACAGAAGGAAGAAACGAACTCCGGTATAGAATACACCAGGAGACGATCGTGTATAGTGTACTGAGGGATCCTTGGGAAGGTCACTCCTCATAGATAATGGAGAGGACTTGGCACATGCTACAGGAACTTAATCTTATCTCCCCCTCCACAACATTTTCATGTACAGAGTGCATACAGGTGAGAGGAAGACACGAGTGTAGAAGAAAGTCAGATCAGGATCAGAGTTTAGACCGACCATCCTTGGGTGAACTTAGGAATGACTAAGACTCACAAATACCTTTGCTCTTACCTTGGTATGCATATTTCCTCTCATTTTACATCACTGTGCACAAGAGCCTCTAGTATATACCCAACCTCCATATGTGCCCTTTGGCCAGAGGTTGATTCTGATAGTGCCATAGACTGTGACTCTGGAGTCACGTTCAGATGGCCCCCTTGGGTGCGACTCTTGGGCTGCAGCTCAGCTGTTCCCCTTTAGCCTGGCATGTGGCACTGTCCTTGTCTAACCTCTATGAGGTGTGGTTTCTACCTCTATAAGATAAGGAAAACTGCCTAAAGAATAACCAACAACCTTGGCAATACCCTGTGGTATTGGGGGTTTACAGCGGCCCCTTACTGATGACTCAACAAGATAGAACTCAATCCTGGCACTGAAGGTTTTACTAGGTGGCATAAGGTATCTAGCTAGGACATCGTCTCCCCATTATTTGGTGAGTTCATTTAGATTATATTCATATAATGTGCATATTTTAGAAGTTTCTGCAGTGGGCTTCCATGTTTTCAAATGGCCTCTAATGTTAGTTTTCTCTCCTCACACTCTCCCCTTTCCCTTCATTTCCATATCCCTCCTTAGTTAACCCCCAATCCTAGTTTCCCCCTTGACTCTCCATAACAGTATATTCTGTTTCCCCTTATTTAAAAAATTCTCCCTCCCCAAATCCTTTACCAGGTATCTAAGTTCGGTACTTATTTGGATTCATAACACACATTCAAAAAAGATACTATCCATATATAAGAAAAAAAAATGTCCTTTTTTGGCCCAGGTTCCCTCATTCAGAATGATTTTTTCCCTAGCTCCATTCATTTATCTGCAAATTTGTTTTTTTTTTAAAAAAGATTTATTTATTATTATAAATAAGTACACTGTAGCTGTCTTCAGACACACCAGAAGAGGGCATCAGATCCCATTACGGATGGTTGTGAGCCAACATGTGGCTGCTGGGATTTGAACTCAGGACCTTTGGAAGAACAGTCAGTGCTCTTACCCGCTGAGCCATCTCACCAGTCCCTCATTTTTTTTTAAATAACTCAATAATAGTCCACTGTGTAAATGTAACATATTTTCATTATCCATTCATTCATCAGTTGATGGATATCTAGGCTGTCTCCAAACTTTGGCTCTTACGAAGATAGTATCAGCAGATATGACAGGCAAGGATCTCTGTGGAAGGCTGTAGAAGCCTTGGGGTGTGTGGCCAAGAGCGGTGTGGCTGGAGCTGGAGATACACCTACTTTAATCTCCCTTAGGAGCCACCACACAGATTTCCATGGTGGCTGTACAAGTTGGTGCTCCCACCAGCAGTGAGTAAGTGCTCCCCTTTCTTCACAACCTCACCAGCATGAGCTGTCCCTTCTTCCTTTCAGGCTTAGCCACTCTGACAGGGGTAAGATAAAATCTCAAAGAACTTCTAATTTGCATTTTCCTGATGGCTGCAGGTGTTGATCAGTTCTTTAAATATTCCTCAGTCATTTGCATTCTGTCTGTTGAGAACTCTGTTTCTTTCTGTAGCTCATTTTCAAACTGGCTTATTGGTTTTCTTGATCTTCCATTTTTAAAAGAAGTCTTTATGTATTTTAGATGCTGTACTGGCTGGTTTTTGTGTGTCAACTTGACACAAGCTGAGTTATCACAGAGAAAGGAGCCTCCCTTGAGGAAATGCCTCCATGAGATCCAGCTGTAAGGCATTCTCTCAATTAGTGATTGAGGGGGGAGGGTCTATCCCATTGGGGGTGGTACAATCCCTGCTGGTAGTCCTGGGTTATATAAGAAAGCAAACTGAGCAAGCCAGGGAAAGCAAGCCAGTAAGCAGCCCCACTCCATGGCCTCCTCATCAGCTCCTGCCTCCAAGTTCCTGACCTGCTTGAGTTCCTGTCCTGACTTCCTTTGGTGATGACCAGCAATGTGGAAGTGTAAGCTGAATAAACCCTTTCTTCCCCAACTTGCTTCTTGGTCATGATGTTTTGTGCAGGAATAGAAACCCTGACAAAGGCAGATGCTAACCTTCTATCGGATGTAGGTTTGGTAAAAATCTTTTCCCATTCTGTAGGCTGCAGCTTTGTCCGGTTGACAGTGTCCTATGCAGTACAGAAGATATTCAGTTTCATGAGACCCTATTTATAAATTGGTGATCTCAATGCCTCTGTTATCTGTTTACAACCTGTCACTTGGTGAGAGTAGGATATTGATGTAAGTGTGTGTTTGTTGATGTAGCAGTGTTTCTTTTATAAAGTTGTGTGCACTTGTGTTTGGTGCATAACTTTGTGGTGCATTAATATCTTCTTGCTGGATTTTTCCTTTAATGAGTGTAATGTTGTGGTGGCACTATCGAGAGGTGTGGCCTTGTTGGAATAGGTGTGGTCTTGGAGTAGGTGTGACCTTGTTGGAGGAAGTGTGTCACTGTGGGGGTGGGCTTTGAAAGACCTTCCTCCTTACTGCCTGGAAGTCAATCTTCTCCTAGTGACCTTCAGATAAAGATGTAGAACTTTTAGCTCTGGATGCTGCCAAGCTCCTACCTTGATGATAATGGACTGAACCTTTGAACCTGTAAGTCAGCCCCAGTTAAACATTGTCCTTTATAAGAGTTGCCTTGGTCATGGTGTCTCTTCACAGCAATGGAAACCCAAACTAAGACAAGTGTCTGTCTCTGTCTCCTCTAGTTAGTTTTCGTTTGAGTCTATTTTTTTTCTGATACTAAAATAGCTGCACCTGATTGCTTCTTAGTTCCATTTGCTTTCAATAACATTTGTTAGACTCTTGCCCTAAGGGGGGTTCTATTTTTTTTTCCAAGACAGGGTTTCTCTGTATAGCTCTGGTTGTCCTGGAACTTACTCTGTAGACCAGGCTGGCCTCAAACTTAGAAATCCACCTACCTCTGCCTCCAGAGTGCTGGGATTAAAGGTTAGCGCCACCACTGCCCAGCCGGGGGTGGGGTGTTCTATTCTTGATGATTATTTATGTTTCTTAGAGGGAGCAGAAAGATAGATCCTGTTCCCCTTTTCCAATCTGTGAGTTTGTATCTTTTAAATGAGACAGTTAATATTGAGAGTTACTATTTATCATTATATAACTCTTGTTATATTGTTGCTAGTGTTATGGTTTTTTTTTTTTTAAACCTCTTTTGGTTAACGATCCTGGGATTATTTATTCCTCCTGCCCTCTTCAGTGTAGGTCACCTTCTTTTTAGGCTTGACAGTCCCCTTCTGTTGTCTTTTGTAGAGCTGCACTTTTCTTTTGTTGATTTAACACTTTATCTGTCTGAGCTCCTCATTTCTTATGCCTTGTATTCAACATCTAATGTTTTATCTCCCATCCATTCAGTCTGTTGATGAGATGTTCCTCTGAGATTCGTGCTTGACTTTCCTGAGTCTTTCATTCTGAGGCTTATTTCCATCTTGGCTTTCCTTTAGTAATTCTATTTCTTTGCTGAGTTCTGTTTTCATGTCTTGAGCTGTTTTGATCGTTTCATCTTAATGTTTGTGTTTTCATGGTCCTCATATGACATTTGTTTATATCTTCGGTCGGGGCCTTGGACAGATTCATAATTGCTGTCTTGAATCCATGGTCCCGTGCTTCCAGCTTGATTGCTTTTCTCAAGAAATTTTATGATAGTGGTGCTGGCTTCAGGAACAGAAATATTGTTTTGGTTGTTCACGTTTGTTTTTGGCACTGAGATTTAGGCATCTGGACTTATGACAGTCATGGTATTTCTTGATGCTTTAAGACCCTCATCCTAGCTGCCTGGAAGTCAGTCTTCTCTTAGCTGTCTGTAGATGAATATGTAGGACTCTCCTCTTGCATCATGCCTGCCTGGATGTTGCCATGCTCCCACCTTGATGATAATGGACTGAACCTCTGAACCTGTAAGCCAGCCCCAATTAAATGTTGTCCTTAGAAGAGTTGCCTTGGTCATGGTGTCTGTTCACAGCAGAGATTCAGTCCATTCATTAAACAAAAATAATGTTTTTTTAAAAAAACTTTTTATTGCTTCTTTGTGAATTGCCCATCAAGTACCCCAATCCCATGCCCCATCCATTTGTATCCATCCTCCACCCTTTCAACCTCCTCCTAAAAGAAAAGAAAACAAAACAAACACACACACACACACACAAAACAAAACAAAACAAAACAAAAAAACATCTCACCACGGAATCTGTGGTACGTCACAGTGTGTCACACAATACACCCTTTGGCCCAAACAACTTTTCTTGCAAATGTTCATGGCAATAAGCCATTCATTGACATGACCTGAGGCCTCGGGCTTCTGCTACACTATCAATACTGTATCCTCACTGAGAGTCTTCTCAGGGATTCTGTTTTTGCCCTGTGTCATGAAGATTCTGCAACTTTGCATTTGCAGGACTGGCCCCTTCACACACTCTAGCCATTTATAGGTCAGGTGGATGTTAGGGTGGGCCAACTCAGAGTCCTGGATCTGGGCCTGGGTGAAAGCTGAGTTGCTCAGCCTGCCAGCTCTCCCACACCCACACCACCATGGCCAGCTCTCCTCCTGTCCTAGACAGCTCATCCACCTGCTGCAGGTAGTGAGGCACATCATGGGAGGGGCATCTCTGGCAACCATGCCACCATGCACAGAAAAGATGAAGGGCAGTCCCAGCTTTCTTTTTCTCTTAATCTCAGGGCTGAGTCACCCACACCTCTGTAACCAGGGTCAACTCAACTGAGCTGCCTGATCTCTGGAGTGCTGCAGCCAGAGAGGGCCAGCTCACCCGACCACCACTGGTGGAAGGGGGCAGGAGGCAGGGGGAGCATCTCTCTTGTGCCTACTCAACCAGCAAAGCAGACAAGGGGCAGGGGCAGCTCTCCAGGGTGCTGCAGCTGGTGAGGGGTGGGGCTAAATCTCTTATACCTATGCCACCAGAGCCAGCTCTCTCATGCTGCACAGCAAAGGATGTGTCCAGCTTTCCTCAGTGTGGTAGCTATAGCAAGGGTCAGGGACAGCTTTCCTGCAGCAGGCAAGGGGCAGGGACAGCTCAGCATAGTACTTGGATGTCAACATGGCCTCAGGTAGCAGCCCAGACCAGGGACATCTACATGGCCATTGGTGGTACCTTGGGCCATAGACATTGACTCAGATCCCAGATGTAGCAGGACCGTGAACCCAAACATGGCCCTCAGCAGTAGCCAGGTCCAGGATGTCAGCATGGTCTCAGGTGGTTGTGCAGGCTCCTTCTAGCCACCTGCTCCTCCCTGCCATTGAGTCTCCAGGTCCACCTTTCTCCATAGTATCCAAACCCTTCAGCTTCTTTTTCTCTCCCATCTCCCTACTGTATACTCCATCTTTCCCATCTCCCTATCGCATCCTTGCTCAGTGTAGTGGTACCTGCCACCAGCCTGGGGTGGGTGCATGGGCATCTTTCTTCTAGAAAAGAAACAATGTTAAAGAATTCTTTGCTTTGAGTACTCTGTGAAAGTCTATCATGGACGATCCCAAAGGCATGCTCGGACCATTGGGGAAGGTACTGAAGTCATGACCATGCTAATAGGAAGCATTCAAGTACCTTCACTGCAATGGAGTGCTTGTCAGCATGCAGTGTTTGAGATTCTCACACATTCTTTCTGATGCCTTTAGCTTTGCTGAAGTCAGAGGCTACGAGAGCTTTACCAAGAAGTGTATGAACACCATCCCCTCTGTAGTGGAGGGGGACAGCCTAACCATCAGCCCCAAGTGCTACACTCCCCAGCCCGACTCCTTCCACATCTTCTGAGATCCAGTCACTGGAGACATTCCATGGCCAGGACTGATATTTGGAATGACCATTTTAGCCATCTGGTACTGGTGTGCCGATCAGGTGAGCATGGACATTTGCACGTGTGATTGTGTTTTTATTTTTCTTGTTTGATGTAGAAGCATCTAGCTTCTTCTATTTTGTACACATTAACAATATTTAAAGTGTCAGACACTTTTCTATGTCTTGTCTTTCTGTTGTTGTTGTTGTTATTCTTTTGTTTTTTCGAGACAGGGTTTCTCTTTGTAGCCCTGGCTGTCCTGGAACTCACTCTGTAGACCAGGCTGGCCTGGAACTCAGAAATCCACCTGCCTCTGCCTCCCAAGTGCTGGGATTAAAGGCGTACGACACCATGCCCGGCTTCTATGTCTTGTCTTATAGAAAATAGATGTCCTGGTCCCTTCTCAGAACACTGTGTCCCTCCCCCCAAGAGAAATACTTTGAGCTCGTTTCCTTTAAATGTTTCAGTATTCATTCCTAGTCTCTAAATCTCTGTATTTAGTATATTCTGAGACATGTCAGAATCAATCATTTTTGAAGAAATAGTCTGCAAGTGACAGTGACATACTGAATCAGAATTTTATCATTACCTTTCCCAGAAGTGATTCAAGTGTTTCTTTCTCTCTCTCTCTCTCTCTCTCTCTCTCTCTCTCTTTAGGATTTTTTACTTTTAGGATTTTTCTGTTAGTTGAGAACTCAAGTGTTTTTCTTCAGTTCCCACAATTCAACCCATCTCTTGTCCCATCCTCTCCATGCCCCTCTATTTCTAAAATATAAAATACATACATATATCAATGCATATATATTTCCATTGGATATAAACACACATACACTATATATATATATATATATATATATGTATGTATGTATGTATATATATATATACATATATACATCCTTTGAGAGTTTTCTTCAGTGTGTCCTAATCACATTCCCCTGTCAACTCTCCCAATTCTCAATCCTGTACCATCAAGTTTGTATCTCCTTTCTTTCCATTCTTCAAGGCCAATTTGTGTTGCTCAAATGTTGGATGTGTGGTCTTCCACTGGAGTATGGTCAGCGTATCATAGACTAAACTCATAGAGGAAACTGTCTCCTCCAAGACGCTAACAATTGTCATTTGCTCCATGGCTAAGAGTGTGCCCAATTTCCTTCTCCCATACTGGGATTTGCTCTGGCTTGAGCTGGCACATGTTTTGTGCACACTGTCACAATCGATGTAAGTGCCTGTGTGCAGCTGCCTTATATGTACAGGGATGTCCTTGTAGTCATCTGCCTCTTCTTGTTCTTAGATTCTTTTTGTACCCTCTTCTGCACTGACACCTGAGCCTTTGAGGGGGTTAGAGGTAGAAGATTTTATCATGATGGATAATGTTTTTAATGTGTTCTTTTTTGTTTGTTTGTTTTTTAGTATAGAATAGAGTTTATTTAGGGCATGGGGAAGGGAGTTGAGAGGGTAGTAGAGACAGAGAGAGGGAGAGGGAGAGGGAGAGGGAGAGGGAGAGGGAGAGGGAGAGGGAGAGGGAGAGGGAGAGGGAGAGGGAGAGGGAGAGGGAGGAGGAGGAGGAGGAGAAGGAGAAGAAGAAGAAGAAGAAGAAGAAGAAGAAGAAGAAGAAGAAGAAGAAGAAGAAGAAGAAGAAGAAGAAGAAGAGAAGTAGAATAGATGTCAGCCATAAAGGGGGGGGGGTAGAGAGTGGGGGAAGGGTCAAGAGGACAGGGCAGAAGCAGGAAGTCAAGCAAGAGCTTTTAATGTGTTCCTAAATTTGAATTGAAAATATCTTATTGAGAATTTTTGCATCTATATTCTTTAGAGATATTGGCCTATAACTGTCTTTGATGTTTTGTTTGTTTGTTGTTGATTCCTTGTCTAGTTTTGGTATCAGGGAAATACTGGCTTCATAGAAGGAATTTGTAAATAGCCCCTTCTTTCCTATTTTGTGGGATATTTTGAGGAGTAAGGGTAAGAATTATTATTATTATTTTTTTTTTGATTTTTTGAGACACGGTTTCTCTGTATAGCTCTGGCTGTCCTGGAACTCACTCTGTAGACCAGGTTGGCCTTGAACTCAGAAATCCGCCTGCCTCTGCCTCCTGAGTGCTGCCACGCCCAGCTTTTTTTTTTTTTTTTAAGCCTGTTAGAATTCTGTACTGAGTCCATTCAGCTCTATTCTTTTGTAATTGGGAAGTTTTTACCTATTTTATTTCACTAGGTGTTATGAGTCTATTTAAACAATTCATTTCATTTTGGTTTAATTTTGGTCACTTGTAAATGCTTAGATGGTTATCTATTTCTTTCAGATTTTCTAGTTTGGTGGAAATCTGTTTGGAACAAACCAGTAGGTGTTATGAAGAGTTTGGAGGCACCTGGAATGTTTCTCTAGGACAGTGCGATAAATAACTCCCACCCAAGAGCAATCTATTTAAGTTTGGAGAGCTGGCTCTTTTATTTAATACACAAAAACTCACAAAAGGATTGGAAAAAAATGTGGGAACTAGAAAAGATATTCCAATTTAACAGTAAGCAAAATGTCCACAAGCGTCTCATAATGAAACAGAGCTAAGTAATTCATCCAACACAGGATTCAAAGGACGCTGACAACGACGGGGGGTGGAGGTGGGGTGGGGGGGGGCGGGCGAGGAAGGCAACTCAAGGACATTGCTTGCTATCCTCTCTTTGCTGGCCTTATGTTTTCCCCATGTTCCATCTCTTGGCTGCTGATCTGTTTTTAGAAAACCTTTTCCTCCAGTTCTCCCCACTTTGCCTTTAAAGCTTCCGGATCTTTCTTGGTGCTGTTGTTTTCTGAAAAAACAAAACAAAAACCCCCCAGAAAAACAAAAAACCTTTTTTCCCACTGAATCCATTTAGACTTTGCATATTTTTAGTTGGGAGTTTTTACCTATTGTTTTTATTTCATATTTATTTATATAACATATATTTATTTTATATATTATATTATGTATATTCTTTCCTAATGCCTTTATTTTATATATATCTTAGCAGGACTTTACATTTATGGTATGTACCCCAAGAGGGGGAACTAAATGAAACTTGAGATTACTGTGCATAGCCTCAGCATATGAGGAGAACTCAAGGATTGACTGGACTATAGTCTATACAGTCCATGGGCTGAAGTGAATTCAGAGGCCGATTCAGTACTATAAGGATAAGTTGCAATGCTTTACAACAGGTTATGGTGTGTTTTTGTTCTGTTTTTTTTTTTTAAATACTTTTTTTATTATTTAAAATAATGTAATTAATTTGTTTTAAATGTTATTTAAATATATTAACATTTTAATTTAATTGTATTTCGATCACATTCTTCTCCTTCCCCAAGGTCCTCCAAACCCTCTCCTCCTCCTCCCTGCCCATATATTCCCTTTTATTCCATCTTGGGTTGGCTTTGCCTTTGTATCTTCTCCCTGACGGTCTTAGTAAACTTAAGGGGGATTTGACAGTTCATAGCACATCCTGAGCTGATGGCCATGTTTTTCAATGGAATAAGTTCTTTTATCAACAGATCTTGCAAGTAATGCACCATTTCTCCAAGGTTTTATGGAAGCATCTTTATTATACATATGCTTATTGTACTGAGTTGCTGAATCCCTGCCTTTAAATAGTCCTGCATTTCCACACAGATCTGATCCAAGGCTCAGGTAACCTGTAGACTGTGTCTCTTCCTTTTCTTTGAATTGTGTTTATGCTCCATGTATCTGTTAACAGTCCTCTAAAATAATAACTTTTCCACACTGAATTTTTCTGTCTGGATTCATAACAGAGTATTTCCCCTTTAAACAAGAATAAAGCAAAAAAAAAAAAAAGTGGGGTGGGGTGGGGGAAGGCAGCTATAGCTTCTGAGAGTCCTTGAAAAGAAAAATGTGATGAATTTATGGTTATCGTTGGAAGCCCTGCTTTTCTGACTAGGATAAACATCTTCCTCCAATTCTAACTCCTACCTTGATGAGCTTCGAGAATAGACCAAAGAAATCAAGGAGTGGGTGTTTCAATGCGCTTTTCTCAAGGTTGCCTGGCTATGGCGTTTCCATGGTAACCGGCTTGCCCCACTAGAAGTAAGTTACCTGATAACAACAAGGAAGATGTTGATGATATTTATGTACAATGTTCAAGACAAGAGCACACAGCTTGTGGCAGCACCGGAAGTGGCAGCTATGTACATTCCGGAGCATGGTGCCTTACTGTGCTGCAGTCTGGGTGCTATAGCCATGCTTTAAAATAGATAATGTGTATACTCTATGTACAAGGGTCATGTGTACTTTATAGGAAATGTTTAGAATGGCCTACAGGAGATATTTCTTCTCTGGGGAATGAGAAACAGGAGACCCCCAGAGGTCAAACACTGCGACTAAACTGTGATTCAAGTCTGGAGGCTGCTACAATGCTCATTCATTGTCTTCCACTAACCACATTAAAAAAAATGTCCTTAGCTATTGTCATTGTATTGTAGTCATATGAGTATGTATGTTCACCTTCATGTATGTATTGTGATATATGTATGTCTGGCACCCCTGGGGTTTGGAAGAAAGCATCTATTTCCCCTGGAACTGGAATCATGGGTGGTTGTGAGCCACCACATGGCTGCTGGGAACTGAACCTAGAGCCTATGTAGAAGCAATGCATGTTCGTTATCACCAAGCCACCTCTCCAGTTCCAACAGTATGATTTTTTTTTTTAATTTTCAAAATGTATTCTCATCCTCTTTAAAGTCACTAGCAGATTGTTGCACTAATATGCTGTGTTTCCCCGGCAGGTCATCGTACAGCGCTGCTTATGTGGCAAGAGCCTGTCCCACGTGAAGGCCGCCTGCATCCTGTGTGGCTACCTGAAGCTGCTGTTAATGTTCCTCATGGTGATGCCGGGGATGATCAGCTGCATTCTGTACACAGGCAAGCCATGGATATATGAATTCTCTTTTCTGTGCTTGATGTCTGTGGTTTTCAAGAAAAACTTTGACAGGTTAGAAGGAGAGATGGAGGAAGGTACTCCTGAGACAAGGGGCAGAAGAACATTCGGCAGGTTTGGCACTCTTCTGTATCACTTCTTTACATGTGCCAGGCTCCCTACAGACTTCTGAAACTGTGCATCCCCTTCCCATGAGGGGATCTGATGTAAGATAGTCCAGAAGTTCCCTGGGTAATGAAGTGGGACTAAGCAAGAATGTTGATAGCTGCGCTGTTGTTGCTGGATGTAGCAGGGTTTTTAACAAAGAAGGTCATTAGAGCATGTTCCCATCTTGGTCCCTCTGAAACAATTGCAAAATTGCATCCCCTTTTCAATATTGGAAACATGTTGTTAGGCAAAAACTTAATTTTTTTTTTTTGAGACAGGGTTTCTCTGTATAGCCCTGGATGTCTGAAACTCACTTTGTAGACCAGGCTGGCCTTGAACTCAGAAATCTGCCTGCCTCTGCCTCCCCAGTGCTGGGATTAAAAGCGTGCGCCACCACGCCTGGCTAAAAACTTAATTTCTAAGTGAGATGAGAATAACTACTGTTGAGATTTCTCCTTGAAAGTTTACCTTTTTTTCTTCACTATGAAAATCAAAGGAAATACAAGCAATCTTTTTTGATGAATGGAAGACACATCTTTATTTTTATTGGTGTGTAATCTTTAGGTCACTGTGTTTTCCCAAATAGGCAGAGTGGAGTTCATTCAACTTCTAAGTGACCCTCAGTGACCATGATTCTTTACATCATTGTAGTATTCTTCATAACTGTGAAGAACGTAGGCATAGCTAAGAGGCAAGGAATAGCTAAATAATAACTGTATTACACACCCCTTTATGGAACATTAAATATCCTGAAAACTGTTCCTAAGCTTTGGAAAATATTGAGATTATTTTGTTAAATGTAGAAATGAAGCTCCAAAATATTGTCTCATTAATGGCCAAATGAGATATTTCTTCAGTGAGCCAGTCCATAAAAGTCCTGCCACAAATTTATAAAAACCTGAGGTCAGAAACCCAACAATCACATAAAAGCCATGTTCCATGTCTCTAGCCCTAATGTTGGAGAGGCAGAGAGAGGCAGAACCCCAGAGCTCACTGGCCACCAGCCTAGCCACAACAGTAGGCTCTAAACCCAGGGAGGGAACCTGCTTCAACAGAACATGCTGTATAAACATGAGGATCTGATTATGGGTCTCCAACACCCAGGAAAAGAGCTAGGCATGGCAGTGTATGTATGTAGCCTGCGCTCTGTGAGGCAGAGACAAGAGGATCCCGTGTCTTGCTATACAGCTAATTCAGTTGAAACAGTGAGTGCCCGGCTCACTGACAGATCTGGATCGAAAGATAAGGTGGAGAATTATAGAGACAGATACTTAATATTGACTTCTGACCTATGTGTATATAGGTCATATACATACAGACACACCTATGTTCACCTAATATAACATGGATATATTATATACATACATACTTGTCTTATCAGGGTTTCTATTCCTGCACAAACATCACGACCAAGAAGCAAGTTGGGGAGGAAAGGGTTTATTCAGCTTACACTTTCACATTGCTGTTCATCAACAAAGGAAATCAGAACTGGAACTAAGCAGGTCAGGAAGCAGGAGCTGATGCACAGGCCATGGAGGGATGTGACTTACTGGCTTGCTTCCCCTGATTTGCTCAGCTTGCTTTCTTATAGAACCCAAGATTCGTAGTTCAGGGATGGCACCACTCACAATGGGTCCTCTCATCTTTGATCACTAATTAAAATACCTAACAGCTGGATCTCATGGAGGCATTTCCTCAATGGAGACTCCTTTTTCTGTGATAACTCCAGCTTGTGTCAAGTTGACACACAGAGCCAGCCAATACAATGCTGTTTCTTGGTGAATGAGAATTTTAAATGAACAATAATAAATTTGAGAAGTTAACCTGTTAAACTATTATCGGTCTAGGTGATTTTAAAAAAAGATTTATTTTTTATGTATACAACCTTCTGCCCGCATGTATGCCTACAGGCCAGAAGAGGGCACCAGATCTTATTATAGATGGTTATGTGCCACCATGTGGTTGTTGGGAATTGAACTCAAGACCTCTGGAAGAATAACCAGTACTTTTAATCTCTGAGCCATCTCTCCAGCCTGGTCTAGGTGATTCTTAACCAGCTTTTTAAAACAACCATTATAATATGTTCCACATTAAAATTTCATTGCGATATTATACAACTCTTCAAGTGGCAAATGTCCATCACTTACTGAATTATCACCCAGCTGATCCTTATGAGTGACACTTTTAGATGCTTAGAAATGGGTAAGCATATCTGGACATAGGACTTCACTTTCTCAGGGGAGGAGCTGTTACTTATATTTGAATTCACTGTGCCTGAGTGCCTAAGTCTCCTGTCACTTATCTGAGATGGGATCATTTTCCGTTGTCTACTCTATTGCTAGACCACATCCAAAAGGGATCCCTGCCCCCATGGGCCAGTGCCAGGGGAGCTACTGGTCTGAGACACTGTAGAAGGTTCTGTTTTGAGTAAGGAGTAACTAGACCCATGCTGTGAAATTCAAAGTTCAGCAACCAATTTCTAGACAAATACATCTTCTTCCATCTATGATCTTGCTTCTTCTCTCTGTCCCCCACTGGCACATTGTACCTAGTTGAGTCCTGCTCAATGAACTGTGTCTCCCCTCAGATAAGGTGGCCTGTGTTGTACCTTCTGAGCGTGAGAAACAGTGTGGCACTGTGGTCGGCTGCATCAGCGATGCCTACCCCATCCTGGTGCTGGAGTTGATGCCTGATGGATGGTAACCATCCATAGCATGTCTAGAGGGATACATTGGGGAAGACTCTCTGGCAATCCTTCCATTAATTCAATCCTACACATCAGATGATCCTTGAGAATCAGTCACAGTCTACCAGTCACCCAGTCACATGCTGGCTGGGTCTGGAGATTGCAGAGAGCAGAGAGGAGCTAATTTCTGTTAGAAGAATACTGCTTAGGATGAGTGTCTGGTTTTGTGTGTCAACTTGACACAAGCTGGAGTTATCACAGAGAAAGCCTCCCTTGAGAAAATGCCTCTATGAGACCCAGCTGTAAGGCACTTTCTCAATTAGTGAACAAGGGTGGGAGGGCCCATGGTGGGTGGTGCCATCCCTAGGCTGGTAGTCTTGGGTTCATAAGAAAGCAAGCTGAGCAAGCCAGGAGAAGCAAGCCAGTAAGTAATATTCCTCCATGGCCTCTGCATCAGCTTCTGCTTCCTGACCTGCTTGAGTTCCAGTCCTGAATAAACCCTTTCCCCTCAACTTGCTTCTTGGTCATGATGTTTGTGCAGGAATAGAAACCCTGACTAAGACTCTCAGTTAACATTGAAATGATTTTCTAGCCAAAGAAGAAGTTGTAATGCTATACATGTGTAGACACAGAAGACTAGAAGTTAACTTTTACTCTGGCTTCTTTAGACTAACATCTCTCAGTCCACGTGCTTTATACCTCAGCATATACCATTTCTCAGGCATTTCTGTGGATCTTATCATTTATCAGTAAAGCAAGCACAATTGCCCAGTACTTTGGAACTCACTGTAGTTTTTCTCAATAGATAATAAGGTACATCTGTGAGGGTCAGAGTTTTAGAATTTCAGGAAGTGATTATTGCTCCAGAGAACACAAATGGAGCAAGGTACAGAGCCCAGAAGTGACTGGGTAGTCTGGGACCTTGACTAATAGAGTTCTACTGACTCTCCTCACTGATACACACAAATGTATTCAGGATAAAAGGAATACAATCCACAAACTCAACGTTGTGTGAACGTCATCCTACCCTGTCCTGGGAAGCCTGGAACCATTACTAATGCATGGAAGGAACTCAAGTGTGAAGCTCTCACAATGATTCAAGTCCATCATCTTTGCTCATAAAGATTTTTCAGCAACATCACCTGTCAGGATTCTAGCTCTCCAATTCTCAAAGTCTTCAGGAAGCCAAGGGGTTCATCCCCCTTGAAAGATAGCACTGGGTTATTTTCTTCCTTCCAAAGTAGTTTCCAGCACATGACCTTTAGACAAACATTTAGCACTAAACTTACATACTGGGTCACTCTCAGATTACTAGAGGAAATGAACTATGATCTTGTAACCTGCCCAAACAAGCTATCTTCTGACATACCAGAAGAGGGCATGATCCCATTACAGATGGTTGTGAGCTACCATGTGCTTGCTGGGAATTAACTCGGGACCTCTGGAAAAGCAGTCAGTGCTCTTAACTGCTGAGCCATCTCTCCAGCCCAAGGAAAAAAAAAATTTTAAGTGTTTATATTGTATGATAAAAAAATCTTAGAGATAACATAAAAAACACCTCATTTTTATGTCAAGAACAAATAAGAAAGCTAAATTTCCACAAACTGGTAGAAAAAAAATTATGAATCAAATTTTGTACATTTGACATCATTATAAATTTTAAAACCCTTTGGTATTCAAAGCAATTTCATTAGGATGACCCAAAGCTAGCCTTTATTCATTATGTCTAATCCTGTGATTTGCATCTGTGGTCAAAAATAATACTATATATGTTATCTACTTTAGATTTAAAAATAATTAGATATAATATTTCACCGTTTATCCCTAGCTAGCTTTGAACACACTATGAACACTAGGCTAACCTTGAATTCACAGATTCTTTCTGCCTTTCTCTCCCTAGTACTGGTATCAATCAATAACCTGATCAAGCATGAAAGTCTGAAATGATGGTAATCAAAATGATAACAAATTCGGTTTAAAATTAAAAACTCCTAAGTTGGTAGAAGTTTGCAGGTGTGGTAGGAAAGGCATGTGGAAGGGTGGAAATCAAGAACAGCTCACAGATACTATGATAGTTTATATATGCTCGGCCCAGGGAGTGGCAGTATTAGAAGGTGTGTCCCTGTTGGAGTAGGTGTGTCACTGTGGGCTTTAAGACCCTATTCCTAGCTGCCTGGAAGCCAGTCTTGCACTAGCAGCCTTCAGATGAAGATGTAGAACTTTCAGCTCCTCCTGCACCATACCTGCCTGGATGCTGCCATGTTCCCACCTTGATGATAATGGACTGAACCTCTGAACCGATAAGCCAGCTCCAATTAAATGTTGTCCTTAAAAGACTTGCCTTGGTCATGGTGTCTGTTCACAGCAGTAAAACTACAACTAAGATACGATTTAAGTATGACAAATCCAGAAATAAAACACAATAAAATCTCTGTTTTCTTTCTTTTGTTTGTTTCTAAGACAATGTCTCTCTCTCTACATAGCCTTTGAAGTTCTGAAATTCACTGTGTAAACCATGCTGACCTCAAACTCACAGAAATCCACCTGCCTCTGCCTTCCAGTTCCTGGGATTAAAGACATAAATGTCTATGCCCAACCAATAAAATATTTTTAAAGAATAAAAGTAACGATTTAGACCAAATGAAAGTAACCGTGCTGTAGCCCTGACAAACGCATGATAAAACAGCAAATGCAGCCACGTTCTGTGCAGGACAGCTGAGTTTGCGCCCTTCCTGATATCACAAACCCAGAAGTGGGAGTCTAAAGATACTACTTGGAATTGTGAACAAACACTGGAGAAGTTAAAAACAGAAATAATTCAAAATGGTTGATGTGTTTTGGTGAAACAGTTTGTAGATCTTTCCTTTTAACCTATCCTGCCCTGGCACAGTTAATGTTTTTTAAAACTGTGCGTTAAATGAGGTATCATTGGATTATTGTAAATGTCTCCCCATTACTAGTGAACTTGTGCATTGTCTCTGTTTAGCTGTACTGCCTGTGCTGGAGTCTTTGGAACAACACAGAGGAACAACACATGGATTGATTTAGATGCAGAAGAAGAGGAAACTCAGGAGGAGGAGGAGGAGGAGGAGGAGGAGGAGTTGTTGGTGCTCTTGAAGAAGGTACTATCTATCTTGCTTACCTTGTTTTAATGTAAGAACACTGTATTTGTTTGGCTATGCGGCCTTTTATGGGTTATATTTGTTTTAAATCCCACTAAGTGTAGCTTCTGTGATTTAAATATATATGTGTATAAAACTAAATATTTAACTTATACATGCTCAACACTTATTCATTTCCAGTCCATTCATCCATTATCTATCCATGAAACCGAGTGCCAGCTGCCAAAATAACAGTTACAGACTGATCCATCTCTACATACTGTGCTCAACAGATCAGTCTCGATTGGTCATGCCTGAGTGTCTGACACAATCTCCTCTTCACCCTGATTCCTTACTGTTCTCCCTAATATACCTTCTCCTCCAGACCAAGCTAGTTGATTTGCTATCAATAAACTAACTTCTGGGTTTGTTTCTCTTTGTTTTTATCTTTCTATCTTCTTTGGTTACCTTTCCCCTTAGTATACCCTTCCATTTACATTATTTGAGGTTACTCTATTAAATATGATGTCTATATTAGGTTAGATGATAGTTGAGTATTTCATTAATTTTCAGCCTCTTTTAGACACAAAGATCATGTACTTTCTACACCACCACCCCCAAAATACTTGGGCTGTGTTCCACAGAATTCTGCTTTATCTTTAATTATTTTTCATAGATTACTGTTGAGAAACATGTCTTATTTTTTTCAATGCCACCATGAAGAGCTTTGCATAAAACTCTTTTGTGTGTGATCCGCTGTACCACTGAGACATATTTTTAAAAGTCTGACCGAAGGGTAAGGGCATTCTCCATAGTCCCCTACTTGGGAATTAAATGTCCTTGCAACAACACTTAGTAGTTCTGTTTGCATGCCAACTTCCTAACATGAGTATTAAAGGTTTTTCAATGTTTGCTAATGACGTATGTGAACTGCTATTTCAAAATACTGTAGTTCGAATCTTTCTTCTCTGAGTGTTTTAAAGAACCTGTTACTGTTGTCTTAACTGTTCCCTCCTTGCTGCATGTTTACATGAGGTGGTTGGTGGTCTTCTCTTCTACTTTTAAAGTTCTATTGTGATATGTCAACCATCCCTGTCCCAGTCTTTACTTCTGTTTATTTTGTTTATTGAATTCTTAACATGCAGAACGTTTGTTTCACATAATCAAATTTAAATATATTTCCCATGGCAGTGACATTGCTCGCAGCCGTTCATACCACAGCAACAGCAACTGTGGTGTCCAGTTCCTGGCTTTGCTGATGATTTATTGATGCCTTATCCTGTTTCAGATGAAGAGAGAGAGAGGGAGAGAGAAAGAGAGAGAGAGAGAGAGAGAGAGAGAGAGAGAGAGAGAGAGAGGAGGCCAGAGCATGTGGAGAGAGGGGGGAGGGGGAAGAGGAAAGAGGAAGAAGGAAGAAAGGGGTCAGAGAGAAGAGAGCCGGGGGTTGGGCAAACAATCCCTTTTATAGAAAGTCAGGCCTACCTTGCTATTGCCAGTTAACTCTTGGGCAGGGTCTAGAAGGAATGCTAACCGTCTCAATGTATGACTTTCTTTGTTCTGTAAAACTATAATAACCCACATTCAATGTTTCTCTCACAACTTCATGTCTGTTTGTCTTCTAAAGAAGAGACTCTCTCCCAGCGAATGCCCCAGTCTTCCAGTTCTTACCATGTTACTACCATCCTCCCTGTCCATGATGTTCCCTGAGCCTGAGATGCAGGGGCCATGATGTAAATTAAATACATTGATCGGGAACAGGCCCTCCGTGCTCCGTTCATCTACAGTTTGCCCAGTTCTGATGCTCTGGAATGAACTTTGTAGTGCTGCAAAAAGAAACTTATCTGAGGAGGGGCAAGAGCTACACTTTTCTGTAGATAGAAGGAAAAGTGTCAGACTGGAGAGATGGCTCAGCAGTTAAGAGCACTGACTGTTCTTCCAGAGGTCCTGAGTTCAATTCCCAGCAACCACATGGTGGTTCACAACCATCTGTAAAAGGATCCAACACCCTCTTCTGGTGTGTCAGACTCAACAGTGTACTCAAATAAATAAATAAATAAATAAACAAACAAATAAAAAAACTTTCAAAGTACAAGTGTTTAGAATGCAGCTAGAGACTGTGTGGTTTAAGAAGCTGGCAACAGAGGGTCCTCCCGAATAGGACTTTGGTTTGCTTAGGTGTTAGTTATGTCCAGGATACAAGTGCCACTGTTTTTCTTTCAAGACTGTCTTGATAGACTGGTCTTTGTCATCGTGGTTTGTGAGCAATACAGCTGGATAGGACTATGAGGACTATGCATGCTTTTTCTCTCTCGGTTGTTTGCACGGTTCCTTCCAAAGCTATGAGAACTAGTTGCTGAGGAGGAGGATTCTAAGTCAGATCCAAATGGACTACTCCAAATTCTGTGTCTGAAGTTTGTGGTATCTCCAGCAACTGAGTCTTCTATGCTTTTTCTGGAACGCACCAAGCCATATAGGAATAATCTATATTCTTCTGGTGGTCTCTTGTACTCCCTGACTATATGTATGTATATGTTAGTGTATGTGTGTGTGTGTGTGCGTGTATGTATGTATATAGGTGTATGTGTTGTGTGTATATATATGTATATGTGTTGTGTGTACATATACATATGTATACACACACAAACATATATGTATGTTGTGGCATCCCACTAACACACACACCTACAACCCAGCACAAACACCAGTTCATGAAGTTAGAAAACAGATGACACCACTCCCCCCTCCTCCTATTTCTAGCCATACTTCACTGACTCTAATTCATGAAGTCAGGGGCATACAAACTAACTAAACTCCCTCACAACTATGTAGCAAGGTGTAGCAAAATCACCTACCCTATCCACAATCAACATACAATGTCTCCACAACTAAACAAACACCACTGAGCCAAACAAACCAAGGCTCACTGATCAGATAAAATATCAAGCATCAAAGAAAACACTTAACATATTATATAAACAAACTCAAAGACAAAAACCACACGATCATCTCGTTAGATGCAGAAAAAGCATTCGACAAGATCCAACACCCATTCATGATAAAAGTCTTGGAAAGGTCAGGAATTCAAGGCCCATACCTAAACATGATAAAAGCAATCTACAGCAAACCAGTAGCCAACATCAAAATAAATGGTGAGAAGCTTGAAGCAATCCCACTAAAATCAGGGACTAGACAAGGCTGTCCACTCTCCCCATACCTATTCAACATTGTACTTGAAGTCCTAGCCAAAGCAATTCGACAACAAAAGGAGATCAAGGGGATACAAATTGGAAAAGATGAAGTCAAAATATCACTTTTTGCAGATGATATGATAGTATATATAAGTGACCCTAAAAATTCCACCAGAGAACTCCTAACCTGATAAACAGCTTCAGTGAAGTAGCTGGATATAAAATTAACTCAAGCAAATGAATGGCCTTTCTCTACACAAAGAATAAACAGGCTGAGAAAGAAATTAGGGAAACAACACCCTTCTCAATAGTCACAAATAATATAAAATATCTTGGTGTGACTCTAACTAAGGAAGTAAAAGATCTCTATGATAAGAACTTCAAGTCTCTGAAGAAAGAAATTAAAGAAGATCTCAGAAGATGGAAAGATCTCCCATGCTCATGGGTTGGCAGGATCAATATAGTAAAAATGGCTATTTTGCCAAAAGCAATCTACAGATTCAATGCAATCCCCATCAAAATTCCAACTCAATTCTTCAACGAATTAGAAAGAGCAATCTGCAAATTCATCTGCAATAACAAAAAACCTAGGACAGCAAAAACTCTTCTCAAGGATAAAAGAACCTCTGGTGGAATCACCATGCCGGACCTAAAGCTTTACTACAGAGCAATTGTGATTAAAAACTGCATGGTACTGGTATAGTGACAGACAAGTAGACCAATGGAATAGAATTGAAGACCCAGAAATGAACCCACACACTTATGGTCACTTGATCTTCGACAAGGGAGCTAAAATCATCCAGTGGAAGAAAGAAAGCATTTTCAACAAATGGTGCTGGCACAACTGGTTGTTAACATGTAGAAGAATGCGAATCGATCCATTCCTATCTCCTTGTACTAAGGTCAAATCTAAGTGGATCAAGGAACTTCACATAAAACCAGAGACACTGAAACTTATAGAGGAGAAAGTGGGAAAAAGCCTTGAAGATATGGGCACAGGGGAAAGATTCCTGAATAGAACAGCAATGGCTTGTGCTATAAGATCGAGAATTGACAAATGGGACCTCATAAAACTGCAAAGCTTCTGCAAGGCAAAAGACACCGTCAATAAGACAAAAAGACCACCAACAGATTGGGAAAGGATCTTTACCTATCGTAAATCAGATAGGGGACTAATATCTGTTGTGTCCGGCCAGCAGATCACAGCCTGGGTTCTAGCCTGGAAAGGCATTTTAGAAACCTGGAAGAGAAGAGGGGCTAGGCGGCAAGAGAAAGAAATGTAGCTAAGACAACATTCTGATCAAAGCTCAATTTTACTTTTTTAGACACTCAGTTATAAAGGAAGGGGGAGGGAACCCGATTTCCCGCCAATTAACTCGGGGTCCAGTGGCTCCAAGCAGCAAAGCGACACGGTCCAGCAGTAGGCGTGGCAGGACGAATGAGCAGGAAGCTCCACCCTTGAGCAAGCAGGTTCCATGCTGGGGAAAGGGAGACCACAAATATCCAATATATATAAAGAACTCAAGAAGGTGGACTCCAGAAAATCAAATAACCCCATTAAAAATGGGGCTCAGAACTGAACAAAGAACTCTCACCTGAGGAATACCGAATGGCAGAGAAGCACCTGAAAAAATGTTCAACATCCTTAATCATCAGGGAAATGCAAATCAAAACAATCCTGAGATTCCACCTCACACCAGTCAGAATGGCTAAGATCAAAAATTCAGGTGACAGCAGATGCTGGTGAGGATGTGGAGAAAGAGGAACACTCCTCCATTATTGTTGGGATTGCAAGCTTGTACAACCACTCTGGAAATCAGTCTGGAGGTTCCTTAGAAAATTGGACATAGTACTACCGGAGGATCCAGCAATACCTCTCCTGGGCATATATCCAGAAGATGTCCCAACCGGTAAGAAGGACACATGCTCCACTATGTTCATAGCAGCCTTATTTATAATAGCCAGAAGCAGGAAAGAACCCAGATGCCCCTCAACAGAGGAATGGATACAGAAAATGTGGTACATTTACACAATGGAGTACTACTCAGCTATTAAAAGGAATGGATTTATGAAATTCATAGCCAAATGGATGGACCTGGAGGGCATCATCCTGAGTGAGGTAACACAATCACAAAGGAACTCACACAATATGTACTCACTGATAAGTGGATATTAGCCCCAAACTTAGGATACCCAAGATATAAGATACAGTTTGCTAAACACATGAAACTCAAGAAGAATGAAGACTGAAGTGTGGACACTATGCCCCTCCTTAGATTTGGGAACAGAACACCCATGGAAGGAGTTACAGAGACAAAGTTTGGAGCTGTGACGAAAGGATGAACCATCTAGAGACTTCCATATCCAGAGATCCATCCCATGATCAGCATCCAAACGCTGACACCATTGCATTCACTAGCAAGATTTTGCTGAAAGGACCCAGATATAGCTGTCTCTTGTGAGACTATGCCGGGGCCTGGCAAACACAGAAGTGGATGCTCACAGTCAGCTAGTGAATGGGTCACAGGGCCCCCAATGGAGGAGCTGGAGAAAGTACCCAAGGAGCTGAAGGGATCCGCAACCCTATGGGTGGAACAACATTATGAACTAACCAGTACCCCGGAGCTCTTGACTCTAGCTGCATATGTATCAAAAGATGGCCTAGTTGGCCATCACTGGAAAGAGAAGCCCATTGGACATGCAAACTTTATATGCCCCAGTACAGGGGAACGCCAGGGCCAAAAAAATGGGAATGGGTAGGTAGGGAAGTTGGGGGGAGGGTATGGGGGACTTTTGGGATAGCATTGGAAATGTAATTGAGGAAAATACGTAATAAAAAATATATATAAAAAAAAGAAAACACTTAACATAAGCATGCCAGAAAGGCTTAAGCAACACACTAACGCGGCGTGTACAAGCAAACCCCAATATCAAAATGCAAGAGACATTTAGAAACAATATAAATACAAAATATCTCCTTCTAAAATAACCAATACTAGAGGCTTGATGGCTTGGTTTCAAGCACCCACACAGAGGACATAACTTCCTGTAACTCTAGTTATAGAGGACCTGATGCCTGCTTCTGACCTCCATGGGCACCAAATATGCACATTGGTACATATACATGCATGCTGATATTCATATGTACATGTAAATAATATATATGTATACATTTAAATATACATTTAGTATATATTTATATATTATATATAATTTAAATTTTATATTTATATTCTATATAGTTTTAAAATTATACTTATATATTTCTATATATAATTTAAAAATTACCAAACCCATAGTAATGACCAACAATGAGAATGACTTAGAAAAAAACAATTCCAATCAAGTCCTTCAAAAGAATACTCATTAATATGTGCAAATAATTTTAAAAGACCAAAAATCACATGAAAAGAAATCCAAGAGAACGCAAAGAACCAGCTGAAAATAATCTGTCAGTCAGCGAAGGAGATGAAAACAGAGTTCAGCAAAGAAACTGAAATGTGGAAGAAAAATCAATGGGAAAAAAGCCTGAAATGAAAATTTCAGCCAAAACAACAACAACAACAACAAGAAGCCAAAAAGCCCCAGTGCACTCACTAGTAGCCCTGTAGGGGTCAGGTTATCACAACTGAACAATAAAGAATGGGATCAGTCAGGTCATTCAGGTAAATCAATGAGAATTTTCTTTAAAAACATGAGTGAGTCACCCACAGGTCCCTATTGAACTGCACCCAACCTCTCCACCCAATCGGATCTCACATGTCCTTCTCCAAAGTCTAGTTCAGTGACTCTCTCTGATTCACTCCCATTCACTGCTTCTCCCCAGCCCACCACATCTACTCCAGATCCCACATCCAGTGATGTGCCATACTCCAGATAGCCCCCACCTGTTCTGCAACTATGCTCTAGGCTTCTGCAAGGACCCATCCTACCTGCTACATGTCCCTTCTGCACTACATCCAACCTCTGTATCCAACCAGAACTCTCAAGTCCTTCTCCAGGGTCTAGCCTGGTGAATTTCTCTGACCTCTCCATCCATGCCTTCTCCCTTAACTGCTAGATCCACCCTAGAACCTACATCCGCCCCCCCCCCCCCTTGGCCTTCCCAACCTGCACCAAAACCTTTCTCCAGGAAACTCACCACCTGTCTTCCAAGCACAAGACCCTTCCCACTTAACATCCAACCTTTATATCCAGATGTCCAGGCTTCCACAGACATACATCCTGTACACCAGACCGGTCCCATCTGTCCACCTGAGTTTCATTCCACTCAGGCCATTCCCAATCTCTAGGCAAGACCATCTTGCACATCCCCTTCTTCTGCCCCAAACTGCTGTGCCAATATCAGACTTGGAACTAACAAAACAAGACCCCCATGCTCAGATCCCAAAATAAAAATGTTAAAGGTCAAACCCGTCCCTTCTCTCAAAAACCTACCAGTCCTGCAGAAATATTTGCCAGTGAGAATTACTTATATAAATCCCAGGACAAAAAATAATTTAAAAAAAAACAATAAAAAACTTTACAAAAGAATCCAGTGGGTTTAATGAAGAGATGCAAAGAGATGGCTAAATGAAATGAAGAGGAAAGAACTCGAGGAGACAAAATCCTGGAGAGATGCCAAGGAAAACACAGACATAAGGCTGATGATGGAAATGACGAAGACCATCGAGGGTTAGAGAGCAGCATTCAATAAGAAGACTGAAACACTGAAGGGGACTCAAGCCAAAATAAAGAGGGAATTGAAAAACCCTACCACTCAACTGTAAATCTCAAAGGAGAGCTCTAGAAGTCAATTAAGCAAAAAATAGACTGCCAAGACTCAAAGACAAAGTAAGCAAGATCCAGACCAAGTAGGTAGAAAATATGAAAAATTAAATAAAAAAAACATAGGAAAGGAACATACAGGAAATATGGGAAACCCTGAAACAACCGCAAACCTTTGAATTCTAGGTATAAATAGATGAGGGAGAAGAATTCCAAATCAATAGCATAAACCAGGTCTGCAGAGACTGACGTTGCACACAAGACCTGCACGGTTTGAACTAGACAAAATCCCAGCGCTGAAAAGAAGAGGTGGATATACAAAGATTAAAGATTATCTAACCACAACAACTGCTGAGAAAGAAAGGGAGAGTCCCTTGCTCTCCACGGGAGGGTCACTGGGTAAATCAGCCACATGCTCTCCATGGGAGTGTCACTCACTGGGTAAATCAGCCACATTCCAGAGCGGCCTCCATGTCCACAAGTTGGTGGTCAAAACAGAATGGGCTCAGTTTGGTTTTGGTTTTATTTGTTTGTTTGTTTGTTTTGGTTTTTTATGTTTTTCCTGATTTTGTTTACTTGTTTGTTTGTTTTAGAGAGAGAGGAAGATTGAGAGAGAGAGAGAGAGAGAGAGAGAGAGAGAGAGAGAGAGAGAGAGAGAGAGAGAGAAAACATGAGCAGGTTGGCTGGATAGAGATGTGAATAAGCTATGAGGAGTTCCAGGGGGCAACAGAAAATAATCCAAACACACTGTATGAAAAAAAAAATGTTACTAAATTCTCTAAATGGTGACAGGGAAACTGAGTATCCACATATAGAAGAATGAGCCCAGACCCTTCTCTCTCTTAGTGCTGCACAAAATTCACTCCACACAGATCAAAGACCTGAACCTCAGACTTGAGACTCTGAGTCAGCTGGAGGGTGGTATAGGAGAGGCACTTCAAGATACAAGCCAAAGCCTGACAAATACAGAGCTGGATGCTTGCAGCCAACCATTGCACTGAGCACCGGGACCCTAATGGAGGAGTTAGAGAAAGGAATGAAGGAGCTGAAGGGGTTTGCAGCCCCATAGGAAAAACCACAATATCAACCAGACTCTCCAGAGCTCCCAGGGACTAAACCACCAACCAAAGAGCACACATGGAGGGACCCATGGCTCCAGCTGCATATGTAGCAGAGGATGGCCTTGTCTGGCATCAATAGAAGGAGAGGCCCTTGGTGCTGTGAAGGCTCGATTCCCCAGTGTAGGGGAATGCCAGGGCAGGGAGGTGGGAATGGGTGGGTGGGAGGGGGAGCACCCTCACAGAAGCAGGAGGGTGGGGGATGGAATAGGAAGGTTCCAAAGGGGAAACAGGGAAAGGAGATAACATTTGAAATATAAATACATAAACTATCTAAAAAAAAAAAAAAGATACAAGCATGGGTAGAGACTTTCCGAATAGGACTCTGTTCAGTCAGCAAATGACGTGACAAATGGCAAACAGAAACTCAAAAAATTAAAGATCATCTGCATGGCAAAAGGAATCGAATTGAGGTAGCCGATAGAACAGAGCCGGGTTGGTGAGGGTGAGGGGTGGAGCTTGTTGTCAGCTTTTGATGGAGATGAGTTTTAGGTCACGCCAGCCACGTATTTTAAATGTAAAAGCATGGGGCAGGATGCTCTGAGGGTTTACTTCTAAGGCCAACCGCGTGTCTTCCAAGTAGCTGGTATCCTGAGCCATGGGGGCCACCAGCACTCGCCTGAGGCTTCATTCACTCTTCAAAGCCTCTGACTCACCCACCTCACAGCCCCACCCATATTCTTCTGCATGTGGTACAGCAGTGCTGGTTGCCCTTTCTGCACAGGTTGTAGGGTGGGGTAGGGGTGGGGGTGTGTGCGGCTGTTCTGATGTAGCCTATGACTTATACCTCTTCTGGGTAACCTCATTTTCAAGAGACACGATTATCTATCTAGGAATTCCACCTGTCTAATAAGGAGCCTCTATCATCTGTGCCTCCTGACTTTGTCCTGTCCTGGCTTCTCACTTCCCGTATTCTCCTTTATCTCCCCTTTGTACATCTTTATACTGTGCCCATTGTCTTCTGTCTCTGGTGCTCATCCTCAACCCTGGCTTCTCTCCTTGATTTTCCAATTCCACTCAAGCTGGCACTAGTCACCTTAAAGAGAGAGCCTAAACGCACAGGAGCAAACAGTTTAAAGGTCTCCAGTGCATAGAAGCCACCTCTGTGCTCTCTCTCCCCACCTACCTGAGGCTGATCATTAACTTAGGACTTATATAAAAAGAGGTGTCAATGCCTGCCATAGGGACTGCGCTTGCCTACAGCCATGGCCAGCACAGCCAGTGTCAGTACCAGCACTGCAAGCTCAGAGCTGTCTTCACTGTCAAATAACATCAATAATGCTGCTGACATCTCTGTCATCGTCATCTATTTTGTGGTGGTCATGGCTGTTGGAGTGTGGGTATGTGGGAGCCCAGTGAGATTTCTGGGTGGGCACTAAGATTACCAGGGAAAACATGTCACAGTAGGCCAGTGGAATGGTGAGCTGAGACAGGGTTTTTCCAAGGTCTTTCTGCCTGGAAAAGTTGCCTGTGTGTGGCATGAATAATAGCTGTACTAAATGAATCCATTCTCCAAGCAAAGCATCATTTGAGCACAGCCGGGGCTGGGTTCTGGGTGCTGGCTGTGCTCCACATGCCCAGTATCCGATATCAAAACCCCAACTGCTGTTTCTCTTATCTCAATTCAATTGCTTCCCTTTGCTATTTATTCATGTTCTCACTTATCGAGTGGGACATTTAGACCATTTATTCTTGCTCTTTAGTATCGAGTTTGAGGCTCAAATTTTTCTTCCAAGGACCGCTTTCAAGATGCGAAATTCTGTTTTCATAAGCTAAATTAAATTGTGGGGTTTCCAGTGTAATTTCTTGAAGTACATCATCTGAGTCATTATAAAACCATGACTTGTATGTCCATTAAAAACGGACACTGCGTTATTCAATCTAGAAAGGCATGTCTCTTGGAAGAGGGGGCAGTGCTGAAATATGTGGAGCGGCTGCAGGGGTTCCTTGATCTTGGGTGCACCTGTGATTTCTAACCTTCCAGTGGTTTCCTTTCTGCCCAGGCAATGCTGAAGACGAACCGAAGCACTGTTGGAGGCTTCTTTCTGGCGGGTCGATCTATGACTTGGTGGCCAGTAAGTGGGTCTGAGGTTTCTGGGGATACACATTGATTGACAAATCATGGTGGTAGCAGGGGTACCTGACAACTAACTTACTTTCTCTCTCTCTCTCTCTCTCTCTCTCTCTCTCTCTCTCTCTCTCTCTCTCTCTCTCTCTCTCTCTCTCTCCCTCCCTCCCCCTCCCTCCCTCCCTTCTTTCCTTCCTTCCTTCCTTCCCCTCCCTCCCTCCCTCCCTCCCTCCCTCCCTCCCTCCCTCCCTCCCTCTCTCTCTCTCTCTCTCTCTCTCTCTCTCTCTTTCTTTCTTTCTTTCTTTCTTTCTTTCTTTCTTTCTTTCTTTCTTTCTTTCTTTCTTTCTTTCTTTCTCTTTTCCCTTCCTTTCTTCCTTCCTACCTTTCCTCCCCACTCTCTCCCTTACCCTCCCCTCCCCTTCTTCTTTCCTCCCCCTTCCTCCTCTCCTCCCTCCTCCCACTCCTATCTCCCTCCCCCTCTTACATCGTCCACTTTAAGAGTAAGAGCTGGGATTCCAGAAAGATCATACCATATGATCAATTAAGAACAGCTCTAGCCTGGCCTCTGCAGACCTATCAATTCAGTTCAATTTCACGCGCCTCTCCTTAGTTCTCATGAAAACCCTTTTCAACATTGATTAAATCCCTGAATTCCTTTTCTGTTCCCAATCCCGAGCTACCCCTGCTCCTGCCTGGGAGATTATCTCCTCCAATTTACTCCCTGTTCAATCCGCCTTGAGCATCCTGTTCTGTTCTGCACACTTACTGATTGCAGGCTCGGTTCACTGCAGTGATGTTTACAGTGATTCTCTTGGATGGTTGCCTGCCAGATTTGTTCTTCTGGGTTTTGGTATACGGCTTCCTCAGCCAGATGTCTCATTGCAGTAGAGTCAGCATACACCTAAATGAACCTAGAAAGTATCAGGGTTAGATTCTGTATACAGGGAGTGCTCAGAAAATGCTCCCCTTAGGATCAGTATACAGAGAGCACTCAGTAAATGCTCCCTTCAACAGGTGCTCTATCTTGTCTAGATACCATAAAGGGAGATGGAATTAACAATCTGGCGAGGACGGTAGACACTTGGCGCCCACAGTCAACCAAGCATTGTCTTCTTGCTACTCTTTTTTCTGGGAACAAGGGATCCTCAGCTAATCCTAGAGGGGTGAAGCAAATCAGTCCCATCCCTCCCTGACCCCAAACACCTATGTACAAAGAACGACTGTAGAGAGGGGTGCAAAACAGAGGCAACGACAGTGACAGCACCGCAGGATCTCATGGTCCAGTTCCGCTGTCAGCACTAGAGCCAGTCTCTGCCCATGGAAGAGCATGGCCTTAACAACAGAAAGCAAGGGCTTTGGCTTTGAGAAGGAAGAGAAATCGCTCTGATGAAACTGTGGAGTCACCGAAGAGTCAAGTGCTCGTTGGAGACCTGGATGTCTGAGGCTCCACTCAGAACCCGTGGAGGATACGCTGATGTTTCCCTAAGGCAGGCTCTTCAGGTTTTTCTGTTAAAATGCCTAAATGCAAGCATCTTGTGCCTTGGAGGTCAGAGTCTATCATGAATACGCAACACTAGCACTGGTACACGAGGCACCTGCGGTTAGTGTGCTGCAGCGTGTGAAACTGGACATTGTGTTCCAGTGAGAGAACGACAGACGCTGAATTTTAACTTCTGCCTAGTTGCAAGTTTGCACATCTCCTCAGATTAAAAACAAACAAATATACAAAAAATATTTTAAACTGAAATATTTAAAATATTTCAGTGTGAACCGTGTTCTTGGCTCAGGAACCATAGAATAACGGGCAACAAACTAGTTTTTTTGGGATGCACGGATGCTTATTGCTTTTGCTGCAGGAAGTAGGACCTATACATTCCAGCACCTACCTGTTTCCAAGGAGTCTTATTCCAATCTTTTGAATCTAATCTTAGTCCAGTTGTTCTCAACCTGTGGGCTGCAACCCCTTTGGGAGCCACATATCAGCTATCCTGCATTTCAGATATTCACATTACAATCCCTAATAGTAGCAAAATTACAGTTACCGAAGCAGCAATGAAATAATTGTATGGTTGGGGGTCATCACAGCACGAGGAAGTGTATTACAGGGTCGCAGCCTGAGGAAGGGCGAGAACCACTGCCTTAGTCTGATTGCTTGCCTTGCCTTGCAGATGGGCGCCTCTCTGTTTGCCAGCAACATCGGCAGTGGCCATTTCGTGGGCCTTGCTGGGACAGGCGCCGCTTCAGGAATCGCTGTCACGGCGTTTGAATCACATGTGAGTGACAGAAAATAGCTTTGTTCTTTTAAGTCAAATACATGTCTAGGTATTTTCAACCAAATGTATCCAGGTTTTTCTGGGAGACAGTATCAGATTTACTACCTTTGTTCTGGTTTTTATTCCCGCCTTATCCAGGATATTTTTCATTTGTCCTTGAGCGCTTCTGTGGCCTCATTCTTTTCCTGGCTAGGCATTCCCACCAGGATGTCAGTTTTGTACAGGTCAAGCCCACTTTCTAAAGATTTTATTTATTTTATATATATGACGAGTGCACTATACCTGTCTTCAGACACACCAGAAGAGGACGTCAGATCCATTACAGATGGTTGTGAGTCACCATATGGTTGCTGGGATTTGAACTCAGGACCTCTGGAAGAGCAGTCAGTGCTCTTAACCACTGAGCCATCTCTCCAGTACCCAAGCCCCACTTTCATTTTGTCCCTGTGACTCTTTGAGCTCTCATGTCTCCTTTCTGAGATGTCACAGTGTGTGCCCATTCTTGAACCAGAAGCAAGGATTAAAAGCCAACAGAAGCATGCTGGGGAGAGGCTGCAAGGTGGACACACTTGTCACACCAGCAAGGGGACTGGAGTCCAGGTCCCCAGAAGCCATGTCAACACTGCAGAGACATGGCCTCCCATCTGACGTTCCAGCCTCAGTGGCAGAGAAAAGGGATTTGGCAAATTGGCTAGTGAGTCTAGCCTGTGTCTGTGAGCTTTCAGGCTAATTGATAGCCCCTGCCTCGAAGAATAAGGTCTGAGCAATTGAGGAAGATCCCCCAACATCAGCCTTGGGCCCCCACACGTGTTCATGCACACCATAGACTCAAGGGAAGAGAAATATGTAGGTCAGGCATTTGGGACTTTAACCCCAGCACTAGAAGGGTAGTAGCGAGGGCCGTGATGGAGGCAGACCAGGGGCAGGGGCAGGGGCAGAGATGCAGGGGTGGAGAGGCAGAGGTGCAAAAAAGCAGAGAGGCAAAGAAAAAGTCAGAGAGTAAGGGGCAGGGGGGGCAGAGGCAGAGACAGAGGCAGGCAGATTTCTGTGAGTTCAGGATAATCTGGTTTACTTAGTAAGTTCCAGGCCAGCCAGGCTATATAGTGAGACCCTGTGTCAAAATGAATAAGTATGTAAATGACAGGAACAGCATGATCTCCTATTTTCATGGCTTATGATCAAGTAGGACAGACAAATGCGTGCTCACTGCCGTGTGGAGAGGGCAGGGACAGAAGCGTTTGCCATACTGAAGGACCACTCTGTGTAAATGTGTTCCCCCGTGGCTTTTTTTCTTGGTAGGTTAAACAATGCCAAGTGGTCAGCATTAAATACATAGACATTTGAGCAACATTAAGTGGACTGAGCCGGTTGTACATGTGTGAGCATGTGCGTGTACACACACACACACACACACACACACACACGTACCAGTAAGAACTGAATAAAGTAGGTCGTGAGAGTGAGAGGCACAGAGGAGTTGGAGATTAAGTGGATTACAGTATGCATGAGGTAATTCTCAAATAAATAAATAAATAAATGTCATTTTAAAAAGAGAGATCACACCCGAAGCATATCTGCCATAGATAATGGTAGGGTTGTTGGCACATACCATGAATGTTTATAGATGCTTGTGCCGGAAGGAGTAGACACCCAGGTGAGGCCTGACAGGGCAATAGCAATGTGGTAAGGGATGACTGTTCTGAAAGATGGCCAAGGTAAAACCTATGGGGCTTTACGACTGACCTCCTAAGTGTTTGGTTGCCGTTTTATAGAAAGCTGTGTCCTGTAACTAGACCCTAAATTCTTAAAAATGGAGAGCACATTTCTGTCCACCTGCACAACACTAGCGCACAGCTGGGCGTGCAGCGAGAGTATCAAACACAGCTCATGAGGAGCCTGAGGTTTTTGCTGATCTCTACAGTGTTCAATCAGAAGTCAGAGTACACATTTCTAAAGTCTGTTCTTTTACTTATTTATTATCATCATCATCATCATTATTATTATTTTCACTGTGTGTTCTGGGGAATTAAACTCTGGCTCTCAGGCTTGTATCAATGTTGTTTTTACCAACTAAGCTACCACACAGGCCTCTGTCGTATCCTTTCTAATGGTTTGTGTGTGTGTGTGTGTGTGTGTGTGTGTGTGTGTTGGTAAGATAGACAAAGTTAGACTATGGTGCAGCTTCTAATAGACCACCCTAGATATGACTCAGGAAGTGACGTCACCCAGGTCCCTGCCAAACGCCTCTGCCTTCCCAAGGCTGAAGATGGTTCTGTTGCTTTTGCCTATTTTTATCTCAAAAAATATCAGAACCTTCCCAGACTTGGCCAGCTATGCCTTGTGGCCGGGGATTTGATTTGATAGTGCCATAAACCGTACAATGAAGACCACCTCCATCGGCACGGAGAAAACGACCTATAACCCAATGTTCATTGCTCTCAGATTGCAGACATTTAGTGTTTATTTATTTATTTTTTTTATAGTCTTTGGCTTTGAATTTCTTTAACCTCAGAGTTCACATCCTTCATATTTATGACAATAAAGACCCTGTTGGTTATACCCACTTTGCTAGTTATGAAAGAACATGGCGGGTACTATGTGCAGAGATGTCATAGAATTCACACTTTGCCGGGCGTGGTGGCACACGCCTTTAATCCCAGCACTTGGGAGGCAGAGGCAGGTGGATTTCTTAGTTCGAGGCCAGCCTGGTCTACAAAGTGAGTTTCAGGACAGCCAGGGCTACACAGAGAAACCCTTTCTCGAAAAACCAAAAAAAAAAAAAAAAGAATTCACACTTTAACACCAGACTCTATCGATAGCAGGACTATATTTGGCAAGACATAAAGGGACCCAGTGATGGTCTTCCCTCTCCAGAGGCTTTTTCTCCTCAGTGCTTTGACACTCATGAATAATTCCCCATTGCTTTTGACAAAGGTTGTACAATCTTTTCTTAGTCCAGTGAACTCAAAACTCTAACTCCTGCCTGTCAAATATCAGATATTATGTTATGTAAATACTGTGTTAGACAGGAGCTAAGAGAAGTGGTTGGGTTTTTTTTTTTTTTTTTTTTTGGTTGGTTTGTCTTGAGATTCAAAGGTCATAAGGTCACAGCCCCTCCTTAATGTCGCTCTTGCTTTGTTGCAGTCGTTTGCCTTGCTGCTGGTTCTGGGGTGGATTTTTGTCCCCATTTACATCAAGGCTGGGGTGAGTACCTGATGTATCTGTCACACGTTTATTTATCTACTTATTCTTCATGTTAAATCTTGAAATCTTGGTACTTGGCCCTCATTGGTCCTATTGCTAATAATATACAGAAGGAAAAAATATCACATTGCTTGCCCATAGGGTCCCCCAAGATAAAATGTGCCTGTCGACAGGTGAAGTCAGTGGTGGCCCTGCCTGATGTTCACTGTGGTGGACGTAAACCTGAGCAGAGAGCATGCCCAAGGCTATCCCAGGCTCTTAAGCAACGTTTCCAGAGAGCAGGATGCCCATATTGGGTCTCACAGAGATCTCCCTCCTGAGTAGAGGGCGCAGCTGGAGTCAGGAACGCATCTTAAAAGATGTGCTTCAGTGGTGATCTGGCTTAAGTCCTGGGAGATAAGGCTGACTTCTTCAGGTAGAAGGGGAGGAGCCATGTGAGGGGAAGACTGGAAGGAGGGGGAGGGCTGTGATCAGGATGTAAAGTGAATAAAAAAATACATATAAATAAATTATGAATGAGGGAAAAAGGGGAAAATTGGAATGCAGAATCAACACATGAAGCTGAAAATCTTTCTTTCTTGGGGTATTTGGAGGTCAGCTGAAATCAAGACTAAAGTAGGGTTCTGTGGGGGAGAGCAAGGAGAAGTAGAGGCGCCTGCAGCAGAGGATGCAGTGGAGGTGTGGTGCGGTTGTGAAAGCTTTGTGTGTATCCTTACCTGAGAACAGTGGGGGAGGGGAAGGGGACAGAGAGAGTCATAGAGAGGAGATAGTCAAAGCATGGTGTGCACGAGTGTGCAAGTATCACAGTGACGACTATTGTTTTGAATAATTAAAATGTGCTGATAAAGATAGGATGATATAGGGGCTGGAGAGATGGCTCAATTATTCAGACCACTGCCACCCTTGCAGAGATCCCAGATTCGCAGCACCCACAGAGTGGTTTAGGACTATCCCAGCTCCTGTCCCATTGACTCCAGCACCCTTTTCTAACCTCCTCGGGTACTGCACACATTGAGTACACAGGCATGTATGTATGCAAACACTCACACACATAAAAGAAAAAGAGTATAACAAGATGAAGTTAATATGTTCTTAGCATGATGGCTAAAAAGCACTAAATGATGATGCCATTTTAAGAAGATGTTCTAGGGGAAGAGAGATTTCTCAGTTGGTAAAGGCACTTACTGCCAAGCCTGAGCACCTGAGTTCAGTCCCAAGGAGCCATGTTGGTAAAAGAAGAGAGTCAACCCCTGCAAGTGTTCCTCTGACATCCACATATACACCTTGACACTCTCTCTCTCTCTCTCTATATATATATATATATATATATATATACACACATATACATATATATGTATATATATGTATGTATACATATATACACACATATATACATATATGTGTGTGTGTGTGTAGTGCATGCGTATGTGTTATATGTCTATATATAGTCTATATATGTTTATGTATATACTCTCTATATAGACTACATATAGAGACATATATATGCATAGACACATAAAAATAAACAATAAATTTGATTTTAAAAATTTGAAGTGTTCTATATCGTCTTGGAAATGGTTGGTACAGGGCTTTCAAGGATTCAAGGGTCATGATCAGATTTCCATTTTATGAAGTTGCACTTGGGCATCCAAGTGGACAATGGACTTGAACAAAAGTCCATGCATTCTGGGGCTGGGGCGATAGCCAGTAAAGTGCTTGCCATGCAAACACGAGAATGTGAGTTTGATCCATAGCACCTGTGTAAAAATGCTGGACATGATAGTTTGTGCTTGTAACCCAGTACTGATGAAGAAGACACAGGCAGATGCCCTAGGACTTCCCATGGGTGTCCTTTGGCCTCCGCATGTGCACATACACATAAACACACATATATACACACACAAAATCAGATGTTCATGAAATCTTGGCTAGGAATCGTAACACATGCCTGTAACACCAGAATTTAGGAGGCATGGGCAGAAAGATCAGGAGTTCAACATCATGTTTGGCTACCCTCAAGGCTAGCCTGGGCTACATGAGACAGAGTCTCAAAAATAATGATTAAAAGTTCATGCAATCTCTTCTGAGGCTCAAGGAAGGAAACAGGGAAGAAGGGAAGCCACTTCTTGGTGACTTGTGACATGTTTGTTAGCAGGTTTGAGAAGTAAAGGCAGTATGAACAATTTTAAAGCTTGAAATTTGGGGGCCAGGACACAAGGGGCCCCTGTAAATGGAATAAGAACTACAGGGGGAAGCCAGAGATGGAGAATAGACCAGTAATGACTTAATGGTATAACCATGTGTGTGTGTGTGTGTGTGTATGTGTATACCTGTAGTACATACATGCAGAGATGTGCATGTCATGCCTGTCAGGAGGGAGATCTCTGTGAGACCCAATATGGGCTTCCTGCTCTTTGGAAACGTTGCTCAAGTGCCTTGTACAGCCTTGAGCACGCCTCAGTGAACACACACCAGGTGTTCAGATGGCCTTTCTGCAGGATGGTTGGTTATCTGAAAACCAACACGGAATGAGGAGTCCCTCCTTTGCATTTCTGCAGAAGGTGGCAAATTTGTTGGTTCCTAATATCCCTGTTGAAAGGTGCTGTCCTTGGCTCAAGAGCCCATGCCCCAAACCATGTGTATGGTGCTAGCTTGCCATCTCTCCAGGGCCGCTTTCCGTTGGTGGTCTGCTAAGAATTCGTCTTCTTGTTTTTGATTAAAAAGGGATGTGTGTGTGTGTGCTTATTCACATATATTAAAATGGATAAGATGAAATAATGAGGACCGTCACTCTGATAAACACAGAAAGCTATATTTCTTATTCTAAGTGTCTCATGAGCAATCTCTTATTTTAGTAAAGAAATTCACAGATAGTTCTCTAAGTTGACTTAATCTCTTATTTTCAATAAAGGGAATCATATGAATACATATAACTATAATATTCTCAATATGCTTACAATATTCTCAACAATCAATTTATTACATAATTATATCACAATTTATTATTTATAATTTTTTGCTGTACTGCAGTATTACTCATAAAAGTAATAAAAAATATTGTCAAGCATTGTCTATGTATTTGGTGACTCTTTATTTGGGCACTTTCTTTTTGAACTAAAACCCCTACTTTAAGAAGAGGGAAATTCAGAGACTATCATTTCCTAACAGTTGTGACACATAGTAAGCATCAGAGCCTGGAAGACATTCTCATTTTGTCTCCGATGCCCGAGTTCAATCCAGAATCATCACTCTGCCAAGGAATTGTGTCTCTCTCTCCTCTGTACCCCCGAGATGTCGTGCATAGTGCTTAGCTGCCTGTAGGCATTTAGCAGATGCCAAATTATCTGAATGCACTAGGCTTTGAGGTGAATTCTGTGGCTGTCTGTTTCTGCAGGTGATGACCATGCCAGAATATCTCAAGAAGCGCTTTGGTGGGAAGAGACTCCAGATCTATCTCTCCATCCTTTGCCTTTTCATCTGCGTGATATTGACAATCTCAGTGAGTTCCCTGACTCCTGGCATTGGATACTCCACAGTTTGCTTGTTGGGGCCAGCTGCTAAAATCCGGGACTGGCATGTATAGACTGCAGCTGGTAGCACTAGCAGGTTTAAAACTTCCTGATGCCTTAAACTTCCTGGGTGGGAATACTCAGGGTATCCACATGCCTAGGGACTTTCACACTGTGAGAACCACAAGAGTGTAGACCCATCCCCTGAGAACATTCTAGACGTAAAAAAAGCAGGTGTGGCCAAAGAGCAAATGTCGGTCACACAAGTAATAATGGCTGCTTGCCACAGGTGCCTCTTGCTTCTGCCTTACCCACTGGACAATAATCTCCTTATATTTTCTCCGAACCAGCTCTGATTTACATTTTTCTTTTCAGTTTAATTATCAAATTCCTGATTCAGAAAGGAGGTACTTTGTATCATCAAACCAACTTAAGTTTGCCTTATCAAAGACTACCCTTGTACAATCTGTGTCATAAATGAGCTTGCTAAACCAATTATTCCCTAGAAATCACCTCTGATGAAAGATAACAGGTATTGGAACTTTGAGCAGCACTTGAGGAAAGAAAGAATAACTTGTTTATCGTTCTGTAGCAACACCTACATCTGAGCATCTGGGCTCAGAGCCTGGGCACCTGTGTCAGTGTTAGAGAAAAGTTGTTTTCCCTGTTCCGTTGGGCTGTTGTTGGGCTGTTACTGTTACAAGTAAGCCAGCTGCTGGCTATGAATGCTACAGGCTTTCCTAACGCCACCCAAGCACTTTCATCCTGTATTGAGCTGTGATTCCAAGCAGCAGGACTCGCCACACACCAAGCAGATGAGGATTTGCACATTAATACTGGGCTACTTATGAAGACATAAGCAGAAGACATCTGCATGACCATGAGTGGTGTTAGTACCTACTGGGTGGAATTGGAAATGGCCTTTCCATTAAACAGTCCCTGGGGTGGCAGGGTTAGAAGAAGCAGAAGAGCTCTACCACCACCACTGGGTGCCAGAGACTTTGTTCTCTCTGTTCTCCTAGTGCCTAGGACTTGTTAATCTCTGAGGTCCTCTCTGACATCTATAGCTTTATGGTTCCAAAGATCATGAGTGTGTGCCAAAACAGAAGGCAGCAGTTAAAGGAGCCCTTGAGGGACGGGGCCTTTTGGAGCACATGGTTCTGGGTTGTAACTGAGGAAGGGAATGAATGTAGGTAAGCTGGGTGGGGTGCAAAGAGTTCATTCATGCACGTGTTTTCTATGTGTGCCTGTGATCAGCTGATGGCTTGGCAGCAGACCTTTTATGCTTACAAGGTTATGTCCTGAGTGATATTAATGATGATTAACCTTAGACACATTTGTTTATATACACATATACCCTGATAGCCAATTCTATCCTGGCTACTTATTAAACAAATCATCACAAGAACTTAAGATGGAGGAGTTTTCAGAATCTTGCCTGCTAGGATTGAAAGAGATGGACCACAGGTTCTCGGCCTCCAGTAACATATATGTGGAGACTCATTAGTGGACAGGATGTCCTGCAATCCCCAAGTATTTCAGTCCATACTTCCTAGGAAAGCTGCCAATCTCCTGGGAAACAACAGAACTAGGAAATTGAAGTAACTAAAAACTGTGATATTAGCGATTGTTCCGAAATGATCTCTTTTAGCAAAAGAAAATCCCAAGTCGTTAAAATTCCTCTTTATTAGAAATGTTTCTTTTTCATTGTTTTTCCTTTTTCTGAAGATTTTTCATTAATTTATTTTTAACTAGTTAATTTCCCCACCCACAGATTAATTATTATTATCAAAAATACATTTTTTCACACAATATGTTTTTATTATGGTTCCCCTCCCCCATTCCTCCTTAGCTGCTCCCACTTTTCCACCTACCTAAATCCACACCCTTTATTTCCTCTCTCATTAGATCAAAATGAGCATCCAAAATAATACCAATAATAATAATAATAACAATAATAATAACAACAATAATAAATAAAAACAAATCATATAGGACAAAACAAAAAGAAAATACAAAGGAAACATATACAGATGCTGACACACACACTTGCATGCTCAGAAAACCCATAAAAACAAAATCAGGTACTATATTATATAAGGAAAAGATCTACATGGTAAAATAAATAAATAAATAAATATGCTCAGATGAAGCATTGTAAGAAAAAATAACCTCCAAAAAAATTACCACTGAGTTTGTATTCTTTTGACCATCCACTGCCGGGCATCGGTGAAGACTAATTTTCCTTTGTGAGTGGTTACCAATTGGAGGTAGCTTATGGGTTAGGGGTGGGTCATTTGTCCACTTCTCCTGACAGCACTGGGACCCTATTGGCCAAGACCTGTGTAGGTCTTATGCACATAGCCACAGTCTCTGTGAGTTCATATGTCTCAGTCCTGTTGTGTCTAGAAGGTCCTTAGTGTCCTCCACCCTCTCTGGCTCTTAAAATCTTTCCTCTTCCTCCTCCTCCCCCTCCCCCTCTCCCTCCTCTACTTTAGAGTTCCCTGAGGCCTGAAGGGAGTGATTTGATGGAGACATTCCATTTAGGATGAAGTGTTCCAAGGTCTCACATTCTCTGAACATTGTACAGTTGTGGGTCTTTGTATCTCTTCCCATTTGCTGCAGTAGGAGGCTTCTCTGAGGATGGCTGAGAGACACTGATTATTAGTATAGCAGGATGTTACTAGGAGTCATTTTATTGGTGTGTTCCTTTAGGAGCATATTAGTATTTGATTTTCCCCTATGACCATGGAATATCTGTTTCTTCAACACCCAAGCAGTGTCAGGCACGGGTCCCGTCTCATGGAGTGGCTCTTAATTCGAATCAGATAGTGGTTGGTCACTCCCACAACTCTTGTGCCACCACTGCAGTGGCATATCTTTTTTTTTTTTTTTTGAGACAGGGTTTCTCTGTGTATAGCTCTGGCTATCCTGGAACTCTCTCTGTAGACCAGGCTGGCCTTGAACTCAGAAATCCGCCTGCCTCTGCCTCCCAAGTGCTGGGATTAAAGGTGTGTGCCACCACTGCCCGGCCTGCACTGGCATATCTTAGAAGCAGGTCACTGTTATAGATCACAGGGTTTGTAGCTGGGTAGGAGTTTACATTTCTTCTCTGGTAGCGTACAGAGCATTTTCCAGTACAACCAACACTAGTCAGTGGGAGTCAAGGCTCTAGGTAGGCACCAGCTCAACTTCTCCATGTTCAGTGATTTGTAGGGATGTTGTCTTCAGCAATACGGCCTTACCATCAGTTTGTGGAGAACAACCAATAGCCTTGTTGTCTAGGGGTTTCCATGGGGCCCATTGGACTAACAACTCAGGTTGAGATGCAACCTGTCCTAGAACTAGAGGTTTCATTGCACAGCAAGAGATATCTAGTTGGGGATTTTTTTCTTCCCTATTATTTGGTAAATCCAATTTAGATTTCTTTCATATATGTATATATTTTAAGTTTCTATTGTATTAGGTTTCCATATGATCCATCCCTCAAATGGTTCTTATTTTTACCTGCCTTCCCCATTTCCCCTTCCTTAGTCCCCCCTTTCCTCCCTTTCCCAATCTCATCTCCCTTTCCAGTCTTCTCTAGAAATCTATTCTAGGTCCCCTTTCTAGGGATGCTTGCCCTTCCTTCCTAGTTCCTTACTCTGTGCCTAATCTCGGTGAATATACAGCTTTACTGAAGACTTAACAGCTAACATCCATTTGTTAGTGAATACATATCATATTTGTCTTTTGGGGTCTGGGTTACCCCATTCAGGATGATTTTTTTTTCTAGTTCCATCCATTTACCTGAAAATATCATGGTTTCATTTTTTTTTCTTAATGGCTGAGGTATATTCTATTGTGTGAAGGGACCACTTTTCCTTTATCCATTCATCTGCTGATGGTCATCTAACTTGCTTCTAATTTCTGACTCTACTATGGATAGAGTTGTACTACAAACATGGTTGAGCAAATGTCTCTGTAGCAGGATGCAGAGTCCTTCGAATATATACCCACCTCCACCAAAGAAAGAGAAAGAATTCTAATTTAAGAATATGTGTTGAGAGCTGGGGAAATGGCTACCTTGGTGACAATGCTCCCTATGCCAGCATGAGGACCTGAGTCTCAACACCTAGCACCCAAGCAACAATCCAGTCATGGTCACGTGCTCATAAACTGCAGAACTGCAGGACAAGGCAGAGGGAAACAGGAGGATCAGTGTGCGTGTGCGCTATCCTATGAATAGTTTAATAAATCCCTGTGCAGGGTTCCTTCCCGCCTTAGACCATTTTATGCTCTCAGATGAAACACACACACACACAGTCTTTATATTTTAATATGCCTTAAGCAGGACGATAGCTGGGCTACTGCTGACCCTCCGTGCTGTTAGAATCTACCTCCTACCCATAACTCTGGGTTACTTCTTACTAATTTCTATGTTCCATCTTGGCTGGTCTTAACTCCAATTAGTCAGCCTTCTGGGCCACATTCTCTTGGCCCAGAGCCCAGGGTACTCTCCTTGTTTCTCTATCCCATGGCAGCTCTTGTCTCGCTCCTGCACACACTTCTAAGGCATGGTGGTCTCTTGTCTCTCTCCTTCCTCTTTCTTCATGGTCCCAAACCTAGGCAATCTAAACTCCATCTATCTCTCTTCTCCCCAGCTATTGGCTGCTGGCATCTCTATTTACCAATCAGAATTAATTGGGGGCAGGGACCCTGAGTGTCTTATGATGTGTTAACAGTTTTGGGGGACCCAAATTAATATTAGAATACAAGCAGCATTAGGCCAAACCCACTACAGTGTACCATGCCACTTGCCTACATGTAGTTCTCTGAAAGATTCGATCTCAAGGAAATAAGATAGAGAATGATAGAGAAGAATATCTGACCTCCTCCTCTGCCCTCTACACACATGCAGGTACATGTACACACAGAAATGCACATGTATACATACATGCACATATACATACACATGCATGTTTGCACACACATCACTCATATATCAAAAGAATATATGCATATATTATATAATATATGATTATATATCATTCCATCATAATCAGAGAGTCTCATAAGCAACTAATGAGCATCCCCAAACCTCACAGTACAGACAATTCTTAGGCCGTGGCACCTTATTTAATAAGTACCTCAATGGAGCAATGAATGAATGGCTTTGAAGATCACTAGTGACTGGCACTGCTGTGTGAATATCTTCCTATGGAATACTTATGTAGTGTCTTCAGGGATGAATAGGAGTTCACCAGAAAGAGGGCAGGGCCTGTGATCCTGGGTCGGGGCGACGGGGAAGAAACCAGAGGCCTGAAATGCCTGCTTACTCCCATCTGCCCTGTTCCTTTTCTAGGCAGACATATTTTCTGGAGCCATCTTCATAAAGCTGGCTTTGGGACTGAATCTTTACCTGGCCATCCTCATCCTCTTGGCTATCACAGCCATCTTCACGATCACCGGTGAGTTGTCTGTGTGTTTGTCCTTTGTTGGGTTGTGCCAGCTCTGCTGATCCCACGTGTGTGCATATATGTTTGTGCCTATATCATATCGCCAAAAAATGTAGTCCCTAGATAAGATGTTCAACGAAGGGAACAGTGATCCATTCCCACGCTAGAGCAAAAATGGTTTTGCTAGACGGCTTTGAACAAGGATCTGCATAGTGGGGGAAAATAGAGGATTATTAAGGAAAACTTTTGTGATATTAGATGTTTGCCCTTTCTCCCTACTTGATATTCATAAGTGAATGTAGCAGTAAAACTACACTGTAATAGAAACTTTACATCAGACAGATGCAAGGTAAAGCCATGTATGGTGTCATGTCCCGTAATCCCAGAGCTCAGGGTGCTTGAGAGTTCAAGGCCAACCTGGTCTACAGAGCAAGGTGCTGCAAAGAAAGAAGCAAAGGGCAGTTGAAGAAGGCCAGGGGAGGGGAGGGGAAGAGAGGGAAAGGGAAAAGGGAAAAGAAAACAATAAAATAGAGAAGAAGGCGAGAGAAAGGGTCAACTAGTAAAAGACGTAAGTGCTAGGAAGAAAATGATGTTTCCCACAGGCTTATTTAGGCAGGTATGGTGGCTCACACTTGTAATCCCAGGAATTGGAAACGGAGGCAGAAAGACTTCCAGGAGTTCAGGACGAGCATGGCCAACCAACACAGAGATTCCAGGCTGGCCTTGGCTAAAGAATGAGATGCTATCTGGATCAGAACAAACCTGAAAGTCAAGCTTATGACCCAGCTAGGAGCGTTCTCATGATCTTGCTTTGTTTTTGGTTACAAACCCTAAGTTACCCTGTCTGTCCCTGAACTGACTCTGTGCCTAAGATGACCTTGACACTTACAATCCTTTTGCCTCAAACTCCCAGGTAGCTGGAGTGATAGGCTCAGCTCCTAGCAGCCAGGCGCTTGGATGTGTCTTCCTGTATCTTTTAACAATGTTTCTTTGCCCATTCAGGCTGGGGGAGACCACAGCTAGGAGGGCAAAAGTGCTGGATAAATCTCTGCCTCTTCCTTTCTCTCCCCAGGGGGCTTGGCATCCGTGATTTACACAGATACCGTCCAGGCCGTCATCATGTTGGTTGGATCCTTCATCCTCATGGTATTCGGTAAGTCAGGACTGCGCGCACAGATCCCTAGATTCTTGTCTCTGTCTGCTCCGTTATTGCTTCCTTCAGATTCTCCTGGGTCACATTTTTTCCTGTCATTTTATATAATCCCCACCATGGAAATAGTTGCCTAGCTTCTTTCTTGCTTTATTCTATCAAAAAGAGGAAACAAGGGAGGGCTTTATTTCTTTAAGATCGATTAGGTGGATTATCTTCTTTAACCTCCATGCCTCCGTGCTCAGTAAGTCCTTGGTTGATGACTTCAGAGTATTGGCGCATTGGATTGAAAGCATAAAAACCTTTGATTTATGCTGTAGCTGTATCGGTAGGGTAATCACAAAGCCAAAGAATGAGTGCAGAAAGACCCCTGAACTAGACCACTCTGTGGGTAGAAAAACAGTTTACCGGAGAACCAGCTGCCAGGCTGTCTCACAAGACTCGAGAGCAGCAATTCAGCAGGAAAGCAAGTGGATTTTAGATGCCAGTCAGCAGGATGGGATCCTCCAGCTGTCAGGAGCTGTTATGTTTAATAGAGAAGGCGGAGTTTAGGTTCCTGTTTATTTGGTATGAATCCTTATGTTTATCTAATAGGAACCAGACTGGGTTGAGCTCAGGCCTTCGTCTTAGGCCATTGTTAACACTAGTGGGCCATTTTGGAGGCCAATGGCCTCCAAATGAGAGGAGACCTACAAGCTATGGATCTGAGAGAGAGAGAAACTGGGGGGTACCAGGGAAGGATTGGAGAGGAAAGAGAAGAGGGGAAACAATATTTCAATTTCAAAAAACAAAATTTACAAAAATTTTTAGAAAATGCCTTTTGATTATCTAGAACTTTCACTAGGAATTAAGAACTAGAGAATTTCAGATAACTACTAACTAGTATCTACTTTATACAATTAATACTTGATTCAAAGAGGAAATCTCCATCTCCTGCCTGCTCTTGAGAACCCTTTCTTCCTTCTGAGTTGATAGGAGGGTGTGTGCCTAGTCTTGTTGTATCTTGTTATGCCCTGTTCAGTTGACATCCTGGGAGGCCTGCTCTTTTCTGAAGGGAAACAGAGGAGCAGTAGATGTGGGGGCGGGGAGGCTGTATTGGGATGCATATGATAAGAGGGAAAAACCCCACCTTATTTAGTACACTGTTAGCATGCACAAACATGGCTTGGTGCTTTCTTTGTGACTCCCACTGTTTCGTTTTCATATCTTGCTGGCAGGCAGCAAGTAATGGATTCCCAGTGTGCAAATCTTAACTGCATTCTTCTACAGTGAGGTGGCAGGGTCAGGTTATCTAGACCCCACCTTCTCCCCATTGGAGCCTCATCTGGCATGTAAATAAATGGCATCCCCTATTAATAATAATAATAATAATAGTAATAATAATAATGACGATGATGATGATGGGGGATTCTTCCTTCCATGCTGGGAGAGATTTTTGATGTACCCTAAGCTTCGTGCCAAAACAGGACCTTGTATGCTGTATGATGTTTTAACAGATTAAAGGGGTGGGGGTCCCTTCTTTTCCTTCTGTGGAAAGGTACTTTGTAAGCAAACAAACATAAAACCAACCCCCCCCCAAAGCCTTAGCCTGCATGTGGTGGGATACGATTACAGCCTTGTGACTTTAAAAACCCGACCCTGTCCTGTTTTAGCTCCCAAGAGCTTTTCTGAGGTACTGTTCCACTCTTTGTCAGCAAACTAAGTAAAGGGTGTGCTATATTCTTAATTGGCTTAATGATTTGTAACTTTTATGCATAGATTATCTTAAAATGATACTCTGCCTAGATAATCCATAAATGCAACAAAAAAAGACACGGTGAGGATAAATGTCTCTCCTCAGTTCTGAAGTCCCCAGGCTCCATCCAATAAGCTGCACTAAAACAACCCTGAACATGCATGTATCCACTCACATAGCTTCAAGTCTGTGAAGCAAAAACTGAAAAAGTAAAAAGCAACCCAAAACAAATAACAACAACAAATCCACACTGGTATGGTGACTTCAACACCATCTGGATATCTCTAACCATATGACTATCAAATTGAATTCAGTTCATTTACCCAGATCCCCACCTTGGCCATCAGGAATTCAAACAGTCCCATCATGCATGACAAAGATTTTCTGTCGCACACACAATGCTCTTCTGGAGACAGGTCCTAGAGACAGTTCTTTGTATGCATTATGTACAGTTATCCAAAATTCCTATGCCCTTCTGGTTTCCTGGTCTTTGTTATTTGAACTTCATGGTGGGATGACAGGTAATTCTCTCCAGGCCCCACCATTCTGATAAATTCTGCATCATCTGAACTTATACTCAGTAGCTGTGGATATATTGGCTCATTTGTCTCATATCAACTATTATTAACTGCTGTCTAGCCATTACAGACCCACAATGGTCTCTCTTTCACTTCTCATCATTTAGCTTGCTATTTCTAATTCCCCTTCTTCTCTTCTTCCCAGGGTTTTATAAATACCATAATTAAATATAGTACGGCACTAGAAAACTATAGACTGTGTGGAAGGTTTGAAGGCCATTGCTTTCTGCTCCTTCCAAAAGAGTTGAGATTCCTGGTGGATAATTTCACGGGGATTTCTCTGTGAAGGTACCATCAGGTTTGTCTCTGCTCTGTGGGGTTGGGAAGCACCAAGGTCAGTCTATTGCTTGACACTTCTCATTTTTACCATGATGCGAGCTACTAAACGAAAAATGGAAGAACGCCGTTAAGAAAAATGTGTAATAATTACTGGCTTAATGGGCTTGGCGAATTTGACCTGTTGCCAGTGGAGACACCAGAAAGCCATGGATCAGCAGAGAGGGTCACTGAAGGTTTGCGCTGACCCCATGTCAGGGGGCTAATCATAGACAGCAGCCGTCTGCGAGGTGCAGGAGACATTTTCTTTCTCTGGTGCTTTTGCAGCGTTTGTAGAAGTTGGAGGCTATGAGAGCTTTACCGAGAAGTTCATGAACGCCATCCCGTCTGTAGTGGAGGGGGACAACCTGACTATCAACTCCAGGTGCTACACTCCTCAGCCTGACTCCTTCCACATCTTCCGAGACCCTGTCACTGGAGACATTCCATGGCCGGGAACTGCGTTTGGAATGCCTATTACAGCTTTGTGGTACTGGTGCATAAACCAGGTAAGTGAATAACTGCGCATGCGTGTATGCATGAGAAGGCGTGTGCACAAGAGAGAGAAACAGAGACAGAGAAGAGAGAGAGAGAGACAGAGAGAGACAGAGAGACAGAGACAGAGAGACAGAGAGACAGAGAGAGAGAGAGAGACAGAGAGAGAGAGACAGAGAGGAGAGAGAGAGAGAGAACTTCTGTTCTTCCTTTTCATCTCATAGAAAAGCACTAGCATCTAGTTTCTGCACACAGACATCATTTTCAAATCCAAACGTCTTTACGAGGTTTACGAAGAATGGATGCCTCGTGCCACATCCTACCCCACATTATATCCCTCAGAGGTGGACACAGCAGGCTCCTTCAGCCAATTATTTGCTATTTAAAACCCTTCTTGGCCCATGAACCATAAACACATGACCTTAGACATCACTAGAGACAAATGCTCTCAGAACCCAGCCTTTGTTCTGACTAGTTTTAGAAAGAAAGAAAGAAAAAGAGAGAGAGAGAGAGAGAGAGACAGAAAGAAAGAAAGAAAGAAAGAAAGAAAGAAAGAAAGAAAGAAAGAAAGAAAGAGGAAGGAAGGAAGGAAGGAAGGAAGGAAGGAAGGAAGGAAGGAAGGAAGGAAGGAAGGAAGGAAGGAAGGAAGAAAAAAGCAGGCTGAGCAAGCCAGTCTGCAGAATTCCTCCATGGCCTCTGCTTCAGTTCCTGCTCCCAGGTTCCCGCTCTGAGTTTTTGCACTGGATTCCTTCAGTGATGGACTTAGAAGCTATAAGATAAAATAAACCCTTTCCTCCCCAAGTTGCTTTTGGCTGTGGTATTTTATCATGGCAAAAGAAACCCTAACTGAGCCGGGTGGTGGTGGTGCACGCCTTTAATCCCAGCACTTGAGAGGCAGAGGCAGGTGGATTTCTGAGTTTGAGGCCAGCCTGGTCTACAGAATGAGTCCCAGGACAGCCAGGGCTACACAGAGAAACCCCGAGATATAAATTGGTACAGGATCATAGAGTATTGCTATGATGAACCTAACCATGTGTCTTGGGGAGGAGTGTGGTGGTATTTGAACTTTGGGCCAGAAAACACACTGGATGCTCAGAGCTTGGTGGGCTGGTCTGTGGGAGCCTAGAATCTAAGAATGTGGGGGAAAGGACAGACCACGGAGGCTTCCCTTATGAAGTTTCAGAGGGAAGTTCAAGAGTCCCTTAAGGACTCCATTGGATATTTTAAACTTAGAATCATTGAAATGAAACCTTTGCTTTATTAGAACAAATAAAGCAAACAGGGGCTGAGAAATTATCTGTGGTTAAGAAATGACCAGCATCAGTGAGGTGAAATCTTCCAGGAAGTCTTTCCCTAGGATCAACATACAGAAGCTGTGGTCCAGAGGCAATCTAGGATGTACCTAGTGCTGGCAGCCAAACTTAGTAAAATTTGTAAAAGTTTTCCGGGTAGTACTGGTTTTGGAGTCATGAAAAAGCCGTGGAGAGTCACTGAGGCTTGGCTATGTGAGGGTCTAGGAGAAGCTATTGGTAAAGGTGCAGCCTCAGGATTGAGAGAGTCACAGGGAGAAGTAGAAAATGGGTATAAGATGTGGTAATGTCTGAGTGCCCCAAGAGAGGCCAGAACATGATCCCAGTGTGAGTGCAGCTTGGTTTCATAGGAGATTCCAGCACTTTGAAGATGCCAGGATCACAAGATGACCACCAGGGACAGAAGCAGGATGGATGGGGTGTAAGCTGCCTGGCAGACAAGCCATGTGTGCTTCAGAGAGCAGGTCTGGTGAACAGCTGCTGCCATAGCCCTTTGGAACTCAGAGGATGAGGAATGGGCCCCAGGCATCACGCACCAAGCTTAACACTCTCAACTCTTAGTTTTGCTTTGGTCTGACTGTGACTGCAAGTATTCCCAGGTCTGATAAGAACTACATACGTATTTTCAGTAAAATAAATAGAAGGGAAAAAAGAGACTTTAGGTTAAAAAAAGAAGAAAAAGAAACCACACTTTTAAAATATTTAAAAATTTAAAGGCTGTGAGGACTTTTATAAGTTGGAATGTTTTATATTGCGATATTAATATTAATGTGAGATCCTGGGGATAAGCAAGAAAAGAAGGATTATAGTTTAACAGCAATGTGTTTGTATGTCAAGTTGCGAAGGGGTCAATTTTGCTCGATAGTCTTATGTCAACTTGACACAAGCTAGAACCATATTAGAAGAGGAAACCATAGTTAGAAAACACCCCCAATCAGACTGGCTTGTGGAAAAGTCTGTTGTAAAATGAAGTTTTCCTCCCAGCCCCAAGTTCCCAGATTAGTGACTCTGAGAGTCAAGTAGATTTACAAATGCCTTGGCGATAAGTTTCACTTGTTCTCTATCTAGTTTATAACTTAATATCCCACTTATTCTAGTCTAAATCCTGTCATGTGGCTGGTCACCTCTCCTCAGCTTTCATGTATCTGTCCTCCCACACCTGGCTCTATCCCAGAATCCCTTCTCCCTCCCGGATGTCCCACCTTCTTGTCTACCCTTTCCTATAGGCCAGAGCATTCTATTGACAGGTGTTGTATCCATACAGTACACAAGAGATTCCTTTTACAGCCTGTGGTACATTTTCTTGGTTGAGGCCTGATGTGGAAATTTTCCGTTCACTGTGGGCAGTGCTGTCCCTGGGATGATGGTCCTGGGTGAGCTAAGCAGGTCGGGCAAGCTGTGAGGAGCAAGCCAGTAAGCAGCAGTTCTTCATGGTCTCTGCTCTGATTCTTGCCTTCCAGGTTCCTGAATCCCTTCCCTGGCTTCCCAGTGATGAACTTATAAACTGTAAAGTGAAATGAATAATTTCCTTTCCAGATTGCTTCTGCTTTACCATAGCGAGAGAAACCTTAAGGGCAACTAATTTGAAGCAAGCATCCCTATGTTTGGCAATTATATAGAAGAAAATGATCAAGAAGTCAGGATTTTATGAGGAGCTTGGGATAGAGATCGATAGTAGCGCACCTGTCTAGTGTACATAACACCCTGGATTTGAAACCCCAACACTGAAAAACTGGGGAGAGAAGAGAAGTATATAAAACATTATGGAACTGTTTTATAGATTCTGCTTCTCTACATAATTCTCAGTAGATTTGCATAGTTTAGGTAGGAATTTTTAAATCATGTGCACTCTTCTTTGAGTAACACCATTACTAAATATGATTCATGGCTAGGTAGTCTCCGAACATGATGAAAACAGTCTACGTGAATGTCTCAGCGATCTGCTCGATGCATGAATATTGTGTTTCCATAGAGACAAGTATGACTAGTCAAAGAGGCGATTACCTCATCAACAGTAGGAAGATCCCCACGATGATGCCTACAATGATATATTCACAGCCTTAAGCATAACACAGGGCATTATTACCACCTAGAGGGACTGCCATTGATACTCTGCAGTTCGGACACTGTATACATTCTTGTGAATACAGGTAGTACCTGTCACAATGCACCTGTGGAGGTCAGGGACAACCATAGGTACTGGTCCTTATGTCCACTTCGTTTGGTCACTGTTTCATATGCTAGGCTAGCTGGCCAGCCACTTTCCAAGGATTTTCCCACCTCTGTCCGCCATTAGCTATAAAAGCACTGGGATTGCCAACACAGGCTACCCTGTCTAGATTTCCATCTCTGCAGCAGCTTTGAGGGATAGCCCTGCTTGGGGAATGTAGCCTCACAGTATACAATTTAAATAGTTCTTCAAGTCATCCTGAGCCCATTAGCTTCCACCAATGGCATCTTTTCTTACTGCCGTTTTAAAGCTCAGAAGACAGATTGTACATCATTTTCTGGTTGTCTCACTATTATATTGTGTTTCCCTGGGCAGGTCATCGTACAGCGCTGCTTATGTGGCAAGAACATGTCCCACGTGAAGGCTGCCTGCATCCTGTGTGGCTACCTGAAGCTGCTTCCCTTATTCTTCATGGTGATGCCGGGAATGATCAGTCGCATTCTGTACACAGGCAAGCCGCACACTTAATCTCCGTTTTATGCCAGAATTCATATAATTCTATTAAGGAATTCTTATTTCTTTCTAATTTAGATTTATTTTCCATGTATAGGTGTTTTGCCTACATGTATGTCACTGTATCACATGCATGCAGTACCCAAGGAGGCCAGAAGGTGGCATCGGGTCCTCCAGAACTTGAGTTAGATATGGTCATGAGTTAGACATGGTCATGAGCTGGGAACCAAACCCAAGTCCTCTTCAGGAACAGCAAGTGTTCTTCTTAACTGTTAAGCCATTTCTCCAATCCCAAGTATTTTTAAGATATAGCAAAACCTTACTAAAATAGGAAACCTATTCTAGGTGGAAATAGAAGGAGAAATCCAGGTTGAGAAAACAGCTTCTGCAGGTGTGTCAGAGGTATAAAAATCAGTTTGCCAGCATTGCATACACTAGCAAGATTTTGCTGAAAGGACCCAAATATAGCTGTCTCTTGTGAGACGATGCTGGGGCCTAGCAAACACAGGAGTGGATGTTCACAGTCAGCTATTGGATGTATCACAGGGCTCCCAATGGAGAAGCTAGAGTAAGTACCCAAGGAGCTAAAGGGATCTGCAACCCTATTTTTGGAACAACATGATGTACTAACTAGAACCCCGGAGCTCTTGTCTCTAGCTGCATATGTATCGAAAGATGGCCTAGTCAGCCATCAATGGAAAGAGAGGCCCATTGGACTTGCAAACTTTATATGCCCCAATATAGGGGAATGCCAGGGCCAAAAGAATGGGAATGGGTGGATAGGGAAGTGGGGGGGCGCTAGGGGGACTTTTGGGATAGCATTGGAAACGTAATTGAGGAAAATATGTAATAAAAATATTAAAAAAAAAATAAAATATCCAATAAAAATAAGCTAAAAAAAAAAAAATCAGTTTGCCTTACTTGACACTGTTCCCTTAGTCCTTGCAGCTCTCCGTGTGCCCTTGGAGGCATTTGAAACAGTGAGTCCTGTTTTCAGAAGTTTAGAGAATATGGTAGAAGGGCACTATGGGAAGTGGTAGGATTTGTCAGGGATATGTTGGTGAGCTGCTGATGTTGAGTGTGAGAAGGTACGTATCATAGTTAGGGTGTCATTGCTGGGAAGAGACACCATGGCCATGGCAACTCTTATAAAGGCAATCATTTCATTGGGGCTGGCTTACAGTTTCAGGGGTTCAGTCCATTATCATCATGGTGAGAATCATGGCAGTGTAGGCAGACATGGTGCTAGAGGAGCAGAGAGTTACTGATCTGAAGGCAGCCAGGGGACTCTCATTCCACACTGGGAGAATCAGGAGCATAGACATCATCAAAGACCACCACAACTGTGAAACACTTCCTCCAACAAGGCTACACCTCCCAATAGTGCCACTCCCTGTAGGCCAAGCATTCAAACACATGCGTCTGCGGAGGCCAAACCTATTCAAACCACCACATTCCACTCCCCGGTCCCCACAGGCTTGTAGCCATAACACAATGCAAAATGCATCTAGTCCAACTTCAAATGTCTCCATAGTCTATCACAGTCTCAACAATGTTTAAAAGTCAGAAGTTCAAAGTCTCTCCTGAGATTCATGCAATCTCTCATCTATAATTCCCTATAAAATCAAAAGCAAAAAGCAAAAGAAATACCTCCAATATCAAAGGATATATATATATATATATATATATATATATATATATATTACTATTCCAATATCATAGTGAGGAAATACCGGACCAAAGCAAGACCAAAAGCCAGCTGGGTAAACTCCAAACTCTGCATCTCCATGTCTTGTGTCCAACTCCTTTCAGCTTTGTTGATTGCAACACACGTCCTTCTCTTGAGCTAGTTTCATTCCCTAGTAGCAGTTTTCCTTGGTGGGTAACCCACAGGTCTGGACTCTAACAGCTTGGGGTCCCCAAGGCAACTTGAGCTTCACAGATTCTTGTTCTAATGTCTGGGAGCTACACATGATCTTCTGGCTTCCTCCAAAGGGTTTGTGTCACATCTCAGGCTCTGCCCTCTGTAGTACTCTAGGCTCTGGTTGACTCTCTTCCACTACTGCTGCTGTTCTTGGTAGTCATCCCATGGTGCTGACATCTACAGTATGCTGGGGTCCCACACTACAATTAGGCTGTACTTTCACCAATAGCCTCTCATAGGCCCTCCCTTCCTGGTGTCAAGCCTCAACTTCAGCTGCCACTGAGGCTGCACCTTCATCAGTGGCCTATCCTGGCTGCTTACAGTGCCAAGCTTCAGCTGTTCTCCATGATCCTTTCATGCTTTTAAGACCAGTCCACCCATCTCATACAATACCAAGAACAAGGTGCATGCAGAACAAGGTACAACCCTGGCTATTTCTGGAATACAGCTTCTTTGTGTTCTCAGAAAATACTTCTCAGAAGATTTCACCTCAATAATTCGTTTGTTCAGTGAATAGTGTGTTTACATTTTGGTGGAAATTGTATGGAACCTATAGGTTTCTCTTGGTAGGTTGGCCATTTTTACTAGAGTAATCCTACCCACCCATGTGCATGGGAGATCTTTGCATCTTCTGATAGCTTCTTCAATTAATTTCTTCAGCGTCTTAATGTTTTTATCATGCATGCCTTTCATTTACTTGGGTAGAGTTATCCCAAGATATTATGGATATTAAGTCTATTATGGAAGTTTTTTTCCCTTGACTTTTTTCTCAGTCCATTTATCACTTGTAAATAGGGAGGCTGCTGATTTTTGTGAGTTCATTTTGTACGCAGCTATTTTGCTGAAAGTGTTTAGCTGTTAATGGAGTTTCCTGATGGAATTTTTAGGGTTACTTATGTATATACTTAGCATATCATCTGCAACTAAAGATACGTTGATTTCATCCCTTCTGATCTACAGCCCCTTGTGCTCCTTCGTTTGTTTTATTTCTCTAGCTAAAACTTCAAGCATTATATTGACTAGGTATGGAGAGAATACATAATCTTGTCTTGTTCCTGACTTTAGTGGAAATGCTTTATCGCCACGTAAGTTGATACAGGCTACAGGCTTGCTGTAGACTGACATTATGATGTTGAGGTTTGTCATTTGTGTCCCTGCTCTCTTTAGTGATTGTTATTATCATACAGGGGTATCAGATTTTGTCAAAAGTCTTTCCTGCATCTAATGAGGTAGTCATGTGGTTTTGTCTTTCAGAATGTTTATATTGATGGCTTAATTTTTAAATTTATATATGTTGAACCATCTCTGTGACTCAGGGGTGAAGCCTGTGGATGATAATTTTGTGTGTTCTTGTATTTGGTTTGCAAATATTCCATTGAGAATTTTTACATTTATGATCATAAGGGAAATAGGCCTGTACTTACCTTTCTTTGTTGGGTCTTAATGTGGTTTGGGAATCAGGGTAACTGCAGCCTCGTAAAAAAGAGTTGGGCAGTGGTCCTTCTGTTTCTAGTTTGTGGAATAGTTTGAGGAGTGTTTGTGTTATTTCTTCTTTGAAGCTCCTGGTAGAATTCTATGCTAAAACCATCTGGCCCTGACCTTTTTTTAAACTTGAGAAACTTAATTACTGCTTCTACTGCACTAGGAGTTATACGTCTACTTAAACTGCTTATCTGATCATAATCTAACTTTGGTAGTTGAGGTATATTGGAAAAAAATTATCCATTTCTTTTATATTTTTCAATTTTATGGAATACAGTTTTTTAAAGTATGTCTTTATGATTGTTGGATTTCCTTACTGTTCATTGTTATGTCCCCCTTTCCATTTCTAAACTTCTTTACATCTCTCTCATAGTTAATTTGACTAAGGAGAGTTGTCAATCTTACTGATTTTCCCAAACAACCAACTCTCTGTTTCATTGAGTTGGATAAAAACTCTTTGTAATTTTTTATTTCTATTTTTATCAGTTTTATCCCTGAGTTTGGCTATTTCTTGCAGACTCCTTTTGGGTATTATTTCTTCTTTCTGTTCTAGAGTGTGTAGTTTAGTTACTGAGATCTCTCCAGATTTTTAATGTAGGCATTTAGTGAACTTGCTTTTAAGAATCTTCACTGTGCTCCATGGGTGTGGTTATATTGTTTTCATTTTGCTCTATTCTTAAAAGGTTTGGACTTATTTCTTAATTTCTGTCTTCACCCATTTTTCGTTCAGCTGTGAGTGGTTGCTCAGTTTCCATGAGTTTAGAAGCTTTCTGCTGTTTCTCTTGTTACTGGTATCCTGCTTTAATCTCTGATGCTAGGTAGGATGCAGGGCGTTATGTCAGTTATCTTGTATTTGTTGAGGCTCACCTTGTGTCTGAACTTATGACCAGTTCTGCAGAAGGTTCCATGAGCTGCTGAGAAGAAGGTATGCTCCTTTGCATTTAGTGAAATGTTCTATAAATATCTGTTGGGTCTATTTGGTTTATGGTATTGTTTAGCTCCAGCAGCATCTCTGTTTAGCTTTTTGTTTGAATGACTGTCTATTGGTGAGAGTGGGGTATTAAAGTCACCCATTATCGGTGTCTGAGGATCAATATGTAATTTAAGTTGCATATATATAATTTAATATTATATTATATATAATTTATTATATAATTATTATATTTTGTATCATACACACACACACATATATGAGAGTGTGCCAAGGTCTAGGAAAAAACCACAAGTGAGGGTTGCTCAGCCTTGACATTATATGATTGGGTAAGAGGCTTATGGGAAAGTTGACTTTTAAAATGATTGGTTTGTTTTAGATGTCAAAGCCCCAAACATCTCCTCTGGCCGGGCCATCTAGAGAATATCTGGTAATTAACTGCTGCTACAGAAGAGGGGAGATTAGCACCCTTTGTGGCATTCATTTTAGGTGGGGAGGGTTGCTAAGAAACAGTATCTCCTACTTGCAGGAGGGATGCAGCAGGACCAGTGACTCCCAGAAGCTTATGTTTCTAGGCCTCCGCTTAGGTCTCTCATCAGTATCTGTTCTTGTCTTTGTTTGGTAGGTATTTTGTTCCTTTGGTTTCTGTTGCCCTCCCAGCTTCTCAGGAAAATGTGGTGGCTGTGGGTTACTTGGTAGGTGATTGGTTATTCCTCCACCATGTCTGAAATGAGCCAATTTAAACCAGATTAGATTATATTAAAGGCAGGTTTATGGGAAGCTATACTCAGGGGAGTTCACTGGCCCCAAGGACCCAGGCCAGGGAAGCCACCATGGGAAAGTGGGGGTAGGGGAAAGAGAGAGAAGGGATGTACATGAAGAGAGAGAAGAGGAAGAGGAGGAGGAAGAGGAAGAGGAAGAGGAGAGGGACCCTGAGACCAAAATGTCTGAATAATATAGGGAGAGCCTCTGGGGGAAGAGCAGCCCAGCCCCTGGGCTGGAAAGTTCAGGGTTGGAAGCTGGGTATGCCAAGTAGGGACTGAGGGATGCTGGGAGAACTGGAAGCCAGGTCTGCTTTGATGAATGTAAAATATGCACCTCAGCCTCTAATCCCAAAAAGTAGGGAGATCCTGACAGTTGTGGCCACTAGGGTTCTGGATAAAATATTTTTCTAGGTTTCAGGGAAATGACCGAGAATGGGAATGTGCTAGAAGAGGAGGCTGAGGATGTCTACTGGAGGGAGGAAAGCAGAGTGTGCCACCAGTGTCTATCTAGTCCCCTGAGAATGAGGGTAGAGTGAGCAGGAAGGCAAGTCTGGAACAGTTGATCTGCTACAGAGATGGGGATGGGAGGAGGGTTAGAATTGGAGCAGAAGAGGGAGAGCGGAGGTTGTCTATCTGATTCACTGGCTTTCAGATCTGGTGACTGAGACAAAGGGATGGGATAGTGAGGAAGGCTGCAAGGGCCACTAGAGATGAGGGCAGCAAGGGGGAGGGAAACCATGCTGGTGGTACTCTACAGAGCTGGGGGTGAGACTAGGGGACTGGTTGGAGGAGAGAGACTGAAGATCATCAGATGCCTCCCAGGCAGTACATTTCCATGGAATTCTAGAGGGTGATCATCTATCGCTAAAGCTCCATCTGGGTCATATGTAAGGGACGGTCCTCCCGGATGAGTCAGTCCATCGGGATCTATGAAAATAAGACAATGTTGTATGCTGCATAAAGAGGTACCAGGTCTTTGACATCAAATTCAAAAAGGTATCTATCGCTATTTCCGGACAAGTGTCTTTCCTCCCACACACAAGCTTACTTACCTCTTTCTCCAACGGTGGCAAACTCTGCCTGCTTGGATCTTGCTCACTGACCTAGCCTCTGGAATGTCTCCCCAGATATGGTGGCCTGCGTTGTGCCTTCTGAGTGTGTGAAGCATTGTGGTGTTGACGTCGGCTGCACTAACTATGCCTACCCGATGCTGGTGCTGAAGCTGATGCCCATGGGTAAGTAAAGGCCGGGGCTCACACAGCCTCCGATGCTTGCTCTGTAGATGAGCATAGAAAGCGTTGTGATGTAATTGTCATCGAGTGTTACTTTACTTCCACTCATTCAGCTGCTCATAGACATTTCTTGGGCATCTTTCGCATATTGCCAAGAGCCTAGATGCTCCTGAGATGGACCAGGTGTTTTTTTGTCAGAAGCATCTTGACTCTCTATGTTTTTTTAGACTTATTTATTTTATGTAGCCATACAGATGATTGTGAGCCTTCATGTGGTTGTTGGGAATTGAACTCAGGACCTCTGTTCACTCCGGACAATTCTGCTCACTCAGTCCCTGCCTGTTCCGGTCCAAAGATTTATTTATTATTATAAATAAGTACACTGTAGCTGTCTTCAGACAGCTACGGGGAGAGGGTGTCAGATGGCGGTGAGCCACCATGTGGTTGCTGGGATTTGAACTTGGGACCTTGGGGAAAGCAGTCGGGTGCTCTTACCCACTGAGCCATCTCACCAGCCTGGTCCAAATTTTTCAAAGCACTAATGAATGTTATCAGTTATTTAATACAATGAGAAGAAAAAACACCTTTAAGACATGATAACTCAGCAGAGTGAAAGTGTGTCTGTCTAAGCTGAGCCCACTCATGACAGACACTGTTAACACAGCAAGACAGAAAGGAATGGCCGGAACCTTTTATAAGCTCCCCCTAACAGTCCTAACAACCCACCTAGACATACCAGTGGGCATCCTCTTCACAGTCAGGGTAAGACACAATACCTAATACTCATCAGCTGCCATGGTAATCATGAGCACCTATTTCTCAGACAGCTTCTCTCCAGTTTTAGCTAGACTGACTAGTTGGTGAAGCCCTGGGACCAATCTGTCTCCACCTACTCACATGATGTGGGTACAGAAGTGTGCTATTGAGCCCAGCTTTGATGTTCCTGCTAGGGATCCAAGATCAAGCCCCACTGCTTACAAAGCATGCACTTTAACCACTGAGCCATCTCCCCAGCCACTGAAAGGCATTTTAAAAAAAGTGTTAATAAATACAAAGGTAACCATATCATATTCACCTTTCCCTGAAATGTGAATATGACAGACTTATTACACCTGTAACCATTGTCTGAGGACTTACCCGCTGAGCCATCTCTCCAGCCCAGCATCTTGACTCTTTAGGCTCAAGACTCTTTGAAGAAAATTAGGAATATTTACATTGTCTCTTTCTAATAAAAAGCACTGTTTAACCACAAACCTATCTATATCCAGAGGAGTAGAGGTTAATTGTGGGCCAGGGACACTCAGATGTTTGATCTCAAGCTATTCAAGATGCAAACGCACACTGAGTGTATTATGTCCCAGGCACTAGCTTGGGTGCCCAGGAACACTGATGGAGTCACAAATATAAATCCCCCTACCATTCAGAATTCACATTACATTTCCTGAGATATAAGACACGTTGCACGTATGAAGTGAGTACATTACTGAGATGCTGCGGAGCAACTATGGTGAATTGCAGCTGAGAGAATTGTAGAGAGCTCGGGTGTGACCAGATGAAAACTTCCATTAATGCTCCCACGGCCCTTTCTTCATCCCGACACACAAGAACATTCTCTGAATGAAGGGAACGTAGACCACAGATCTGACACCACATTCCCGCATCCTCTCTTCCAGCAGATATAGGGCTAAAGGGAACTAAAGCATCAGGATCCTGTAAGGATTCAAAAAACTCTTGGCTTTTCCTCTCCCAGAACAGTAGAACCACTAACTGGATTCTTCCACTAAATCTTTGTGTGGTCACGAGACCACCACAAGGAAAGAGAGCATGGCACAGTTTATTCTATTCTACATCTAGATTCCAGAAGCTATGATCTGCATTTATATTTGTGACTACCTTCCCCACTGTGTGCTTTTGCGATCACCAGGACTAAGCAGGAAGCTCCCCACCTTCATTTCTGTTATATGTGTATTGACATCTGCTCAGTGACTGTTCCTGAGAAATCCAGCGTTTTGGAGCAACTCCCTATTTTTAGCCTGGCACTCATAGGATAGGACATCCACTCTAACCAGAGCTTGCTCCCTCTGACCCCAGGACTGCGAGGCCTGATGCTGTCGGTCATGCTGGCTTCTCTCATGAGCTCCCTGACCTCCGTCTTCAACAGCGCCAGCACCCTCTTCACTATCGACCTGTACACCAAGATAAGGAAGAAGGCATCCGAGAGAGAGCTCCTGATAGCTGGACGGTGAGAGAACCTGCTCTCTGCCTAGAACTCCTCTGAGGAGGGGAAGATGGAGAGGCAGACTAGAGTTTACATATTTTTTCCTTCAGTGAAAATCGTCACAGAAAAGGTGACACTGGGAACGGTTTAACTCATCTCTTTACACATCCAAAAACTGAGGCCATTTAAATGTAATAGTTGTTTTTTTGTTTTGTTTTGTTTTGTTTTTTCATATTTTAAGTGTTTCAGGTGGTCCACGTGTTTTGGGTTTTGTTGTTGTTGTTCTGACCTCCTCCTCCCACAACCCCTTCCAATCACATCAATAGGTAGATTATCACCTACTCTTGGGACTTCATCTCTTGATGTCTCCGAGTATATCACATGCAAAAGATGATAAATTACATTACTACCACAAATGAGATGATCAACTTCTCACCCGTTAAGGATCAGCTATTAGGAAGGGGCAGACTCCGGTAAGGGACTGGCTCAAGAAGTTACTTAGAGGATTATGTCAACCGAAGACTCCCTAAGTGGTCAAGGAGCCCTGAAGACAAACTAGGGGGAAAATAATCAGAAAGAAAGAACCCCCTTTGCCTCTTCCTTATTTTTTTTTTTTTTTTTTTAGGATTTATTCATTTAATGTATGAGTACACTGTAGCTGTCTTTAGGCACACCAGAAGAGGGCAACAGATTCCATTACAGATGGTTGTGAGCCACCATGTGGTTTCTGGGAATTGAACTCAGGGCCTCTGGAAGAGCAGTCAGTGCTCTTAACCGCTGAGCCATCTCTCCAGCCCTTCTTCTTCATTATTTTCAAGTAGACCCACCATTGTCATAGCATTTTTTGTAACATGAGTTAAAATTAAAGTATGAGATATGTATAGAAGACATGGAGAACATAATTATACAGTCCAGGGATGCATCTCAAAAGGAGCATGCATGTAGTTCGTGCACACATTAAAAGTGGAAACTATGATCACCCCATTTCTATCACTGTTCTTATCTCTGCAAAGTTAACCACTGTGACCTCCAGTGCTACTGAGTTATCCTGCTTCAGATGACCATAAGTATAGAATATCAACATACCTCTCTTGATATACAGCTTCTTTGGCTCACATTATTTTTTGGTGTGTGTGAGCTTCAGCTATGTTTTCATGTACAGTTTGCTCCTTGCTGTATGGCTTCCCACTATCTTGATGACTTACCACATATCAACTCCACTGTTCCTGGCCATATTGCGATGGTTCAACTCTCTCAGCACACGTGATCTTCTGTTGCTGTTGATTATATTACTATGCAATAACTTTTCATTCTTGGCCTTTTCAGATTTATGGTTCTGTGGAATGTGGGGGAGAGTCTTAAAGAAAAAAAAACCTTATTATGACTTAGGAAGAAAATAGATTGGTGATACTAATTCTAAATTTGGATACGGTGGTAGGACAATAGACCAATCACTTTCCTTTTATCATAAAATTTGAGTTATATACTTAGAGTGCATTTTTCAATAATGGGAACAAGCTATCATTTACCTGTGAAGTATCGCCTCAAGGTCATTCCACTGCTTTCAGCTAGTTAGAAGAGAAACTCGGCTTCTTTTCTTCTCCACTATGTGTGGTTGGTCCTTCCCCTGTGGCTTTCTCCCTGTGTTTTGGGATAGGAGTGCTCTCAGAGACTACCGATGAGTGTAGCGTTTGTGCAGATTGGCTTTGAAGGGCACTGCCTGCTTTCTTTAGAAGCTGACATCAAGAGGAACTCAACACTCCACATTTTTCTTTGCTTTTCTAAATCAAACACTTAGAGATGGAAACCTGTTGGGCCTCACTTGGTCCGGATCTTGTCTAGGTAAAGGCTGTAGGAGAAGAGAATGGAAAAGCATCGTTGTTTGCTTTTCTTTCTTTGTTTTGTCTTCCTGGGTTGGTAGTCAAGATACACCGATCCACCAGTCAAGACATAAGCTTGGACACAAATCTCTTTTAAGTCTCAACAGCCAAGTAATATCTGTTTCTTCTGTCTTACCGAATGTCTATCTCCCAAGATGCAAACATGGAAAGCCACACACTACAAAAATATTTGCTTCGTGTAAGCAAGCTATGCCTCTGTTGAAAAGGGAGATAAACTCAGCAACAGCGGGTGAGATCGTAATCAGAACATAATGTTGGAAAGAGATCCTCATTCGGTAAAGAGAAAAAAAAAAAAAAAAAAAAAAAGGACGCCAAAAGGGATAGAAGTCAGCCAGAACGAAAAGATGGACATGACCTCGAGAAAAATGTTAGGAAGTCTTCCCGTGGGCGTGGCACTAGAGTGAAATTCAGAAGTGGGGGCAGGGAAGGCTCCGTGGGGCAAGAACAGAGAGACCACCGGGCAGTGGTGGCGCACGCCTTTAATCCCAGCACTTGGAAGGCAGAGACAGGTGAATTTCTGAGTTCGAGGCCAGCCTGGTCTACAGAGTGAGTTCCAGGACAGCCAGGGCTACACTGAAAACCCTGTCTCGGAAAAAAAAAAAAGAAAAGAAAAGAAGAAGAAGAAGAAGAAGAGGAGGAGGAGGAGGAGGAGGAGGAAGAAGAAGAAGAAGAAGAACAACAACAACAACAACAACAGTGAGACCATCCTGTAGGTCAGGTGTGTGGTATCTTTGCTAATAAGGGATAAGGCTGTCCCCAGGGAGTGAGTAGGAAAATAAACCCAGCACAGCTTAGAAAGGTATCCAGGAGCCAGGCCATGCCTGGCCACTTGTGCACATGACAAAAATAATTGAAGTGGGCTGGGAAGCACCTTTCTTTCCAGTGGGGACAGCGACAATAATAACGAAGTGATTTATCCAGCTTTTGCTGCACTCTGGGTTTCACGATTGTCACACTTAGGTTGTGTTGCAAGGTGGCAAAGGTTTTGTAAAGTTTACGTGGATGTTAGGGTCTCTGTCTTCTGCCCAAAGACTTGTTCCTCTGTTCACCCAACCACCATGTCCATATTTCAGATGAACACGGAGATGGTGAGATTTCATGTATAATCTTGTTAGTATATTCTATCTTTTATTCACACACAAAGCATAGAAGCCCCTGGGTTTAGAAAACCATATTGTTCATCTTTATGGATCCCAGAATCTTCTATTTTTCACCCACCCTTTCTGCCAAAACAAAACAAAACACATAAATTAGTATTTCTTGTCAGTTCATCAAAGAAAAAAGGAAAGGAAAGGGAGAGGCTGTTTTAATCCTCACGAAAACACATTTCATTTTCGCTAGCCAAGAAAAAGATAAAAATTGGATTCTATTTTATTATACAAATAACTACTGATTAAGAAAACTAACACGGCATTTCTGCAATATATGCATCGTATTAAGGAATTATTAAGCAACAGCCGACATTTGACTGTCTTTATGAGGAACCATTCATCTTAGATGAAGCCTTTATGACGGGTGTAGATAAGTATTGTTGGCATTAAATTAATAGGTAATTAGCATGAACCATAGCATGGGCTCATATCAGGTCAAGAAACGTAGCTTTGTTTTGAAAAGGAATGAACAGTGTGAGGATAAACTCCACAGATATGCCTGTGCTGCTGGTGTCTACTGTCTGAATTATTTTTTTTTTCAGGCTGTTTGTCTCTGTGCTAATTGTTACCAGCATCTTGTGGGTTCCCATAGTGGAAGTATCTCAAGGTGGACAACTGGTCCATTATACAGAAGCAATTTCAAGCTACCTTGGGCCCCCCATTGCAGCTGTCTTCCTGGTCGCCGTCTTCTGTAAAAGAGCCAATGAACAAGTACGTAAAAAACAGGAGGGGTTTTCCCTGCCAGTCACTGGCATCACAAGACACTTTCTTGCTGTTCTGTGGGTAGGCTCCAGGCCTGTCTCCATTTCTATCACCATCATGTCTGATCCTTACTAAAATGGGATGATACTTGACCTTGTGGTCCCCATTAAGAGTACAGACTTCACATGTATTATAAAATGTCATGTGTACAGCACAGTGCTGGAGAACACCAGTTCAGGTGACAGACCGTCATATCCCGTCGGGACTCTAGTATTGTGATCTGAAGTAAATCCACTCTGTCCAGTGAGGATGGTAATAGAACCCATTTATAATCGTTCTTATGGAGATTAGATGAGGTAGTATAGTAAATACTTCTTGAAATAGTCCAAAATTAAAGTATGTTCATTGCTATTGTGGTGTGAATGAGTACGGTTAGTCTTTTTTACTTTGTAGGTCGGATCCCTTAGCTGTGTTTCTAGCTCTTTATTGTATTATGTGATTCTCAGGTACGTTAGCAGTCCTTAGTGTTTAGTGATTCCCGGCTCTTCAAGTAGCATGACATGAACCAAAGTTCAATTTGTTCTACAAAACAAAGCACAAGTTCTGATTCTCCATATAAAAGTCAGGGAAATTTTCAGCTTGGGCCAGTGTTAACCGTACAGCTCTGTGGTTGTACATACAACAGTGTAGCGATCTTTCGGGGCCACGGGTGGCGCCTCCCACTGATAGCTTAGGTTTAACCGCTTTCCCTGTTTGTTGATCCTCACCTAAGAAAACAGTAGTAGTTAATTACGGCTTACTTGAGTGAACATCTCATATTTCCTAAGCACTCGTGTGTTCTTGTTTTGTTTTTCCCAGGGAGCCTTCTGGGGTCTGATGGTTGGATTGGTGATGGGCCTTATCCGTATGATCGCAGAGTTTTCTTTCGGGACAGGGAGTTGTCTGGCTCCCAGCAGCTGTCCCAAGATCATCTGTGGAGTGCACTATCTGTACTTTGCCATCATCCTTTTTTTCGTGTCTATACTGGTTATCCTGGGAGTTTCCTACTTAACAAAACCCATTCCCGATGTTCATGTAAGTGACGCACCAACCAGGAATCATTTGCTTTCAAAGGTCGCACATTAGGCTAACGGAATTGTTGACCTATTAGACTTAGGAGGAACCTAAGAGATGATCAGTTATCCAACTAAACAATTCGATTGTGTGTGTGTGAAGCAACAGTATATTAATAAGAAGCTAAGAAAGGAGCATAAAACTTTAAGGCCTGAGAGATGCCTGCATGGGCAAAGGGGCTTGCTGAGCAAGCCTGGCAACTTGAGTTCAATCCCTGGGACCTACACAAAGGCGGAAAGATGTCAGTTCCTCTTAACTGCCATGTGTGCCTATGAATGCACACACAAACCCACATCGCACAGACATGGTAAAAAAAAGAAATAAACAACCATACATTGCACAGATATAGCAAACACACACATGTACATACACACATCACAAGGATATAGTTAGAAAACAATGAGCATACTATTCTGAAAGCTTCGTGATACAGTTGGACAGCGTATCTGCGCCATTGTTATGCATACTGGGAAGGGAGTAACCACTCACTCTTGTCCAATAGACAAAGAAAGATCTAACAACAGACCTGTCAACTGGGCTGGGCCTCTCTGGGGTTGAGTAGAAATTCAGATCCTTAGGAAGGCCGATATAGATATGTTTTTTTTAAAACACAGGGTAATAGTGAACAAGAAAAGAAAAAAAGAACGATGAGGTACATCTCTGTCTTATCGAGCTGACAAAAGTGCTTAATATTACTAATATACAATGGTAAAGAGTTAGTAAAATTTCAGCGTCTAAAATTATTGGTAAGTGTGTGGGAATTTATGCCTGGTAAGAATGCAGTCGTGAGCTGTATAATAGGTGCTCATTCTCACAATTTATGAGTCACTCATCTCAGTTTCAGGAACCGAGGTGGAGATACTTCTACAAATAGGGAAAAAAATATGTGTCAGCACGTTCTGTGCAAGTGTTATTGACCAGAAAACTGGGAATCTTGGAGTGAAACCGATGCTGCCATCACTCATAAAAATAAGTCCATAATAAGAGTGTTGATAAATATTATGCAGGCCCCCAAAGGCAGCTTATTATTTAGTTGGAGAATTCAGTGGGAAAAGAGCATTCAGAAAAAGTATGGAACTTTGTAATATCACTTGTGGTACATAACTCAAATAGGTGTGTGTGTGTGTGTGTGTGTGTGTGTGCGTGTGTGTGTGTGTGTGTGTGTGCGTGTGTGTGTGTGTGTGTGTACGTGCACACACATCTCCACATGCAGACAAAACCACAGATACACAACTGAAATTTTCAGCACCATTATTTCTGGGACAGTAGCAGATAATCTGAGGGCCAAGCAAATGTTTATCATTTTGCCACCTATATGTAATAAACAATACTAGTATGTGAATGTATTATATTTATATTTTATACATTGCACACTATATGCTATATTTACATATCATTTATTAGATGTTGTATATAATACGTACATATAATACATTCACATACTAACATTGTTTATTAGTAACATATTTATGCATTCTATAACCTTTCACGTATTTCCTATCCATCACTCAATCTTAAAGCAATACTGGTTTCCATTTTTAGGGAGGGGCTGGCAGATGACATGCAAAGCTGAAACTCCATGCCTAGGGTTGTGAAATTACTTTACCAATGACATGTCACCAGAGTTCGTAACTCAATGTTTACACCAAGTATTGGATATTGACTGACAGAGCACCAGGAAATGTCATAGTTTCCAAACCAATAAACATAAGATTGAATTCCTTTCTGCTGACATAAATAACCATAATTTATTATTGATTTTTTTTTTATAAAACTTTTGTCTAGAGTTCCAGTGCCACTATTTAATTTGTGTTTTATTTTATTTATACGTCACAAGAGTTGAACTCTGAAAGCAGGTTAGTAAATATCAACAGCTATTTCATAGGTAGTCGTGTAAAGTGTTGTGGGCCACACCCAGTAAAGCCATACTGATATATCCTGGGACAGAAGCTTTGAGACAAGGGAGTGGTAGCCCAAATTAGAGAAAGATTCAAGAAGTCTCAGGGAGATAGCTTTACTGAAAAAGTAGAGGGTGTGATGTTGCCTTAATCCCAGCCCTCAGGAGGCAGATGGGGCTCTGTGAGTTCAAAGCCAACCTGGTCAACCTGGTCTGCATAGTGTTTTCCATACAAGCCAGAGATATACATAGTGAGAACCTGAAGAGAGAGAGAGAGAGAGAGAGAGAGAGAGAGAGAGAGAGAGATTTAATGCATGAAACACTGCTGAAGCCTCTGGAGCTCTGACAAGATGTCCTAGCACCGACATAAAAGCACATGCCCACAAATAAGAGCCAGTAGCACATTTCAGTAGAGCTGCATGAAATTACTGGAAAACTAAAGTGAAGCATGGCTTGGAAAAGACAATGGGTTGTGAACCTATGGACATTTGGACCAATTTCCTCCTAATAGCCTTGGGGCGTGTCTTATTTATCCATTGCATCCAGTCACACTTAGGAAGGGGAACAAGGAGGGAGGAAGGTCGGATAACAGTTTCCAACATAGACTGTGTCAGAGAAATGGCTTCCTGAATTCCGCAGAACAGTGAGGTGCCAATTCTGCACAACAATTTGTCATGTGCTTTCCGACACACTCACAAAAGGAAATGCTTAAGGACATGGAAATGCTAATTCCCTTGATTTGCTGATTACGTGTTGTGTATATGTGTCAAATCAGTACTCTATGGCACATAAATATGTATAATTACTATGTGTCCAGTAAAGCTAGGAATAATGGTGCTTTAGCACCTGGGAGGTGGAGGCAAGAAGATCAGAAGTTCAAGGGCATCCTAAGCTACATAGCAAGTACAAGGTCAACCTGGCTGCTATATGAGGTCCAATGTAAAATCTATAGACAGATAGGTAGATAGATAGATAGTTAGATAGATAGATAGATAGATAGATAGATAGATAGATAGATAGATAGATAGACAATAGAGATAGATAAATATGATAGATAAATGATAGAGAGATAGCGATAGATATGATATATATAGATACAGATACAGATATATATGATATATATAGATACAGATGATAGATAAATAGAAAGGTAGATGATAAATATGATATATATAGATGGATGATAGATAGATGATAGGTATAATAGATCGATAGACGATAGATATGATTGATAGATGATAGATATGACAGACAGACAGACAGATACAAAAGGCAATCTCTAACCAGACTGACAATAACAATGACATCACTACTGACAGTTACACAGTAGGAACAATGAGATAACAATGACATCACTACTGACAGTTACACAGTAGGAACAATGAAATAACAATGACATCACTACTGACAGTTACACAGTAGGAACAATGAGATAACAATGACATCACTACTGACAGTTACACAGTAGGAACAATAAGATAACAATGACATCACTACTGGCAGTTACACAGTAAGAACAATGAGATAACAATGACATCACTACTGAGAGTTACGCAGTAGGAACAATGAGTAAAGCCAGGGGTCATTTCCTAGGTTGATAACACTTTTCTGAAAGTAAGAGTTTTTAGAAATCTTGAGTTTTTAAATGTTTCCCAAAGAATTAAAAACAGAAAAAAATTTTTTTAATGATTCACATGTTTTGGAGAGTGTGGTATGGCAGGTGGACCTCCCATTGCAATCTATAATACTCTTCTGTGCAGCCTGCTTTTTAAAAAAACTATATGAAAATGAGAGTATTATTCAGCGTTTGCAAACCTTTGTGCCTTTTGCTAATGCTCTCTGTGGCCTCTGCTCAGCTGTATCGCCTGTGCTGGGCTCTTCGGAATAGTAAGGAGGAAAGAATCGATTTAGATGCAGAAGACAAGGAGGAGAACGGAGCTGATGATAGAACTGAAGAAGGTAACATCTCACTTCCATATTAGCTTTCATGGCTTGGGGAGATTCTTCTATACACTTTCAATTAAAATATAATTACATCACCTCCCCCTTGTAATCTCTCCCTGTAGCTCCTCCTAATCCCTCTCCCTCCAACCTCTCCCATGAATTACAGCCTCTTCTTCATTAATTAATATTATTACATAGATATCTAGGTGTATTCACAAGTTTATCAAGACAGCCTGCTGAGTCTGTTTCTGTTGTGTGCATATGGTTTCAGGGTTGACAACTTTACATTGCATAACCAGTTAGGGAGCCATCCCTAGAAGAGGTTAATTCTCTCATTCTTGGCAATCATTGGCTGTCTGTAGATTTTTGTCTAGGGGTGTGACGTAGTGAGATATTTTCCCCCTTCCATGTTAACAAGTCTATTGACATTATCATTGCTCTTGTCTTGTTTATACAGCCTGCGCTGGCTAGTTTTATGTTAACCTAACACAAACTAGAATCATCAGGGAGGAGGGAGCCTCATTTGAGAAAATGCCTCCATAAAATGGGGCTGTAGGCAAGCCTGTTGCCGCAGTCTCCGACCCGCAGAGACGAGAACGACACGGACACCAAGTCGGGTTCACACAGCAGCTTCTTTACTTGCAGCTTTTTCACTTACAGCTCTCTTCACTTAGGGCAAGGGCAATTCTTCTATATTCGCTGTGACTGACCTCATCTTGCTCCATACCACCTCATCCAATCAGAATCACACACGCTCCAGGCATGAGCTCAGGTCGGTCACAGATAGGCTGACAGGTCCGGATCACGAGGAATAGTCTAACCCGGCAGGCAGTCCACGCATGCAGTTTCACTGCGCATGTTCGGGCAGGGCAGTAAACATGTGGGGTTCACGGGGCCTGGCAATGGGCCAGGGCACCGTCTTAGCCCATGCAGCCGCACCTGCTTCCCGCAGCCTATAACATATTTTCTTAGTTAGTGATTAATGGGGGAGGGCCCAGTTCACTGTAAACGGTGCCACCCCTGAGCTGGTGGTCCTGGGTTCTGTAAGAAATCAGGCTAAGCAAGCCATGAGGAGGGAGCAAGCCAGGAAGCAGCATTCCTCCATGGCCTCTGCATCAGCTCCTACCTCCAGGTTCCTGCCTTGTTTCAAGCTCCTGTCCTGACTTCCTTCAGTGATGGACTGTTACCTGCAAGAGTAAGCCAAATAAATGCTACCCACCCACTCCCCCAACTTAATATTTGGTCATGGGGTTTCATTGCAGCAATAGAAATTCTAACTAAGGTGCAGCCATTTCTGTGAAAGAAGGTTTCACAGCAGACTTCCTGGTATTCTGGCTCTTACAGTCTCTGTAGCTCCTCTTCCAAGATATTCCCTGAGCCACAGATGAAGAAGCTTGGCTTGATCTCTACCCTGTATCAGGTTGTGGTTTCCTGTAATGACTCCATGTACTGCAAAGATAAGATTCTTTGATGAAGGATGGCACCTGCACTGAATCTGGTTACTGCAATTATCTAGTCTCAAGAAGTTGTCATTTTTATTAAAAAAAAAACTAGAACATTAAAAGATCATCAGTCCAATAATGAAGATAACTTTCTAGCTATAAAATCTACCCATCCATTCCAATACATGAGCATCTTTCTGTTACTATGTCCATCCATTCAGATATACTAGAATCTTTCTGTTACTATGTCCATCCATTCCAATACATGAGCATCTTTCTGTTACTATGTCCATTCATTCAGATATACTAGAATCTTTCTGTTACTATGTCCATCCATTCCAATACATGAGCATCTTTCTGTTACTATGTCCATTCATTCAGATATACTAGAATCTTTCTGTTACTATGTCCATCCATTCCAATACATGAGCATCTTTCTGTTACTATGTCCATCCATTCAGATATACTAGAATCTTTCTGTTACTATGTCCATCCATTCCAATACATGAGCATCTTTCTGTTACTATGTCCATCCATTCAGATATACTAGAATCTTTCTGTTACTATGTCCATCCATTCCAATACATGAGCATCTTTCTGTTACTATGTCCATCCATTCAGATATACTAGAATCTTTCTGTTACTATGTCCATCCATTCCAATACATGAGCATCTTTCTGTTACTATGTCCATCCATTCAGATATACTAGAATCTTTCTGTTACTATGTCCATCCATTCCAATACATGAGCATCTTTCTGTTACTATGTCCATCCATTCCAATACATGAGCATCTTTCTGTTACTATGTCCATCCATTCAGATATACTAGAATCTTTCTGTTACTATGTCCATCCATTCCAATACATGAGCATCTTTCTGTTACTATGTCCATCCATTCAGATATACTAGAATCTTTCTGTTACTATGTCCATCCATTCCAATACATGAGCATCTTTCTGTTACTATGTCCATTCATTCAGAATACTAGAATCTTTCTGTTACTATGTCCATCCATTCCAATACATGAGCATCTTTCTGTTACTATGTCCATCCATTCAGATATACTAGAATCTTTCTGTTACTATGTCCATCCATTCCAATACATGAGCATCTTTCTGTTACTATGTCCATTCATTCAGATATACTAGAATCTTTCTGTTACTATGTCCATCCATTCCAATACATAAGCATCTTTCTGTTACTATGTCCATCCATTCCAATACATGAGCATCTTCCTGTTACTATGTCCATTCATTCAGATACACTAACATCTTTCTGTTACTATGTGCCAGCTGCTGAGATGGTGTTCAGTTACTTCATATCTTGTGATTAAGTATCTAACCCCAACTCCTCTCTAGCCTCACTTCTTACTATTCTTTCTAATACTCCATAGCCGGAGAGATGCTTCAGCTTTCTTTACATACACCAAGATTCTAGGATATTGTCACAAAGACTCCTTAAGACATTTTCATGAGGCAGATCATTAGAATCTTTGCCACCATTGTGACAACTGATATTGCAATAAAGTTTTAGTTTTTTAAATGAGCCTAGGATCAATTTTCCTTCTTATAAGTTGTCTGTCAATTCTATAGTATGTTTAAATGGATCTCTAAATTGTCTTCTTATTTTTTTAAGTTCAGAAACACATTTTGTATTGAGGCTAGTAAAGGCTCTGTGGGGTATTGTATGTAAATGCCTCCCACGTTACCCTGACTTTGTCTCTTATTTTCATTTACCTTTGGGGGACTCCTTTTCAGATCTTATATAGTCAAATGTATAAATACTTCATGATCCTTCTGGCTCTTGTAAAAATTGTAATCATGGTTTACAGATATCCATACAGTGTGGGTGAAGCATTCTACCCATCTTTGATACTAGTTTATCTTTCTTTGTTTCAGACCAAACCGAGAAACCTCGTGGATGTCTCAAGAAGACTTGTGACCTATTCTGTGGTTTGCAAAGAGCTGAATCCAAGCTGACTAAAGAGGAGGAGGAAGCCCTGAAGCAGCAGCTGACAGACACAACAGAGACGCCCTTCTGGCGGACGGTCATGAACGTCAATGTCATCCTCCTCTTGGCTGTAGCAGCGTTTTTCTATGGCTATTTTGCCTGAACTCGAGCTCGTCCACAGCAATATTGGTAAAGCAAAGGATCATTTTATGCATTTTTGTTTTATACTTTATTATCTTACAGAGGGCAATTAGCAATTGGTAATTTTATCTAGTAAGATAACGTCAGACTTGCCTTTGGGGGGGGTCCTCCCTCTATGTAGATAAAATAGAGTTTATAATTTATAAAACCACCAATGTGACTTCATGTAAGTATGTGAAGTAGGCAAAGGGTCCGAAATCCTTTGTTTTTACTTTTTAGGAAATATAATTATCAACTGAAATTTTAGAGGTTTAAGAAGTATAATGTGATGATTTCGTATACGTGCTGTGGAAGTATTGCCACAACCAAGCCAACCAGTGCATCCATGACCTAGCACATTCACTCTCATGTATGACACATGGGAAAAGCATTCAATCTGCTCTCAGTGAGTCTAAAATACCCAGTACATCTTTGTTATCCACAGGCGCAACAGCTGTGTATTATTAGATCTCCACAATGTATCCATCCTACAGCGGAAACCCCTGCACCCGTCACCAGCATCTCTCCTTTATCCCACTGGAAAGCACGGCTGCTCTAGTGTACTCTGTGCCGCTGTAACAAACATAAATGTTAGGAATTCTAGAGAGTGGAGACTTAGGAGTTTGTTTGGTTCTTTTCTTCTTCAGAAAAGACAATATTTAGGAGACAGAATCTGGAGGGGAAATTTTGCTACATCATTCATGGCAAAAGGTGGGCTGTCAAGAGCATCTGTGCAGAAGGGAAAGAAATGGGAGCAAATTTGTCTTTCTATCAGGAACTTGGTCTTGAAACAACGTTAATTCATTCCTGAGGGAAGAGCCCTCATGCATTGGTTACTTTGTAGCGGCCCCTCCTCTTCGCACAGACACTCGGAATTGGGTGTTCCATAGGTGAAGCTGGAGGGTCTATTCAACTGCAGAATTCTATCCCATTCCCTTGCATTCAAATTGTATCCATTTCACACTCCAGTGACACCAAAGGTCTCAATTTGTTTGCAGAATGACTCAAAGGTAAAAACAAACAGCTCATGTAAATCAGATATGAATGAGACTCACAGCATAATCCATTCTAAAACAATCCCCTGCTGTCATCCTGGGATACTTGACATGCTATTTCCAAAGCACAATGGTGGGGTAAGCATGAGATAGATACTCTCACTTCAAAAGGGAAACAACACAAGACGTAGGGAGTCACTGGTCCCTCTTGGTCTTTTTTTTTTTTGTATCTACTCTTTTTTCAATTTTTATTAGATATTTTCTTCACTTACATTTCAAATGCTATTCTGAAAGTCCCCTATACCCTTGCCCCACCCTGCAGCCACCAAACGCAGACACTATTGCATATGCCAGCAAGATTTTGCTGAAAGGACCCTGATATAGCTGTCTCTTGTGAGACTATGCCAGTGCCTGGCAAATACAGAAGTGGATGCTCACAGTCAGCTATTGGATGGAACACAGGGCCCCCAATGTAGGAGCTAGAGAAAGTACCCAAGGAGCTGAAAGGGGTCTGCAACCCTATAGGTAGAACAACAATATGAACTAACCAGTACCCCCGGAGCTCGTGTCCCTCTTGGTCTTAAGCCCATGAAGTAATTTCTTTTGATTTTATGCCCTACTTCTCAGGCACACTGGGGCAGAGGCTGGGCCCCTGGGGCCTCAGGCAACTTTGCCTCACCTATATCTGTATCCTCTAGAAATACAAACATCCATGGGGATCTGTGTGGAAAGATGATCCCAGCTGCACTGTTTGTGGTGTCCTAAGATACTAGCCATTGCCTTTCCTTTGGAAACAAATTACTTAGTCCAAACCATACTGAGAGAAGGGTTTACACTTGGATGTAAAGAAAAAGAACAGACTACCGAGACCTTTCTTAGAAACTATGAGCCATAACAGCAACACTCAAATTAGCCTATAAAGAAAACAGAATGGGCTTCCAGTTTCTGTCTGTGCCCTGGAGCTGACCCTGTGCCACAGCTCTCCATACCCAAACCCCACTGAGAGAGAGTTGGTCTCCCAGGAATACTGACACACCTGAGAGTAAAGGTGAGACCACCATGTCTGCTCAAATTCCTGGTCCAAGAGGCACCCACCTAGAGCCATCAGGGCACAGGAACCAAGGGACAGCTGGGGACAGGATCCTTCCAGTTCCCCTCTGCACCTGGAGCTGACCCTGTGCCACAGCTCTCCATACCCAAATCCGATTGGGAGAGAACCGGTCTCCCAGGAATGCTGACACACAGGCTTACAGGAGGGACAAGCCACAGAGATAGCAAGACCAGCTAACACCCAAGATAACAAGATGGCGAGAGGCAAGTGCAAGAACATAAGCAGCAGAATCTAAGGTTACTTGGCATAATAAGAACCCAGTTCTCTTGCCACAGCAAGCCCTGGATACCACAACACACTGGAAAAGCAAGATTCTAATTTAAAATCACATCTCATGATAATGATAGAGTTTAAGAAGGACACAAATAACTCCCTTAAAGAAATACAGGAGAACACAGCTAAACAGGTAGAAACCCTTAAAGAGGAAACACAAAAATCCCTTAAAGAGTTATAGGAAAACACAGCCAAATGGGTGAAGGAATTGAACAAAACCATCCAGGATCTAAAAATGGAAATAGAAACAATAAAGAAATCACAAAGAGAGACAACCCTGGAGATAGAAAACCTAGGAAAGAGATCAGAAGTCATAGATGCAAGCAGCACCAACAGAATACAAGAGATAGAAAGGATCTCAGGTGCAGAAGATACCATAGGAAACATTGACACAACAGTCAAAGAAAATGCAGAAGGCAAAAAGATCCTAACCCAAAACATCCAGGAAATCCAGGACACAATGAAAAGATCAAACCTAAGAATAATAGGAATAGAAGAGGGTGAAGATTCCCAACTCAAAGAACCAGCAAACATCTTCAACAAAATTATAGAAGAAAACTTCCCTAACCTAAAGAAAGAGATGCCCATAAACATACAAGAAGCCTACAGAACACCAAACAGATGAGACCAGAAAAGAGATTATTATGTGCTGTCACATAATAATCAAAACACCAAATGCACAGAACAGGGAAAAAGGTCAAGTAACATATAAAAGGAGGCCCATCAGAACTACACCAGACTGTTCAACAAAGACTCTAAAAGCCAGAAGAACTTGGTTAGATGTCATACAGACCCTAAGGGAACAAAAAAACCTCTCAAATACCATACAGGGAGAAACCAAGATATTCCATGACAAATCAAATTTACACAATATCTCTCCACAAATCCAGCCCTACAGAGGATAATAGAATGAAAAATTCCAACATAAGGAGGGAAACTACACTCTAGAAAAAGCAAGAAACCAATCACACAACAACCCCCCAAAAAAGAGGACCACACAAACATAGTTCCACCTCTAACAACAAAAATAACAGGAAGCAACAATTATTGGTCCTTAATATCTATCAACATCAATGGACTCAATTCCCCAATAAAAAGACATAGATTAACAAGCTGGATATCCAGGACCCTGTAAACAGGACCCAGCATTTTGCTGCATACAGGAAACCCACCTCCATGATAAAGACAGAGACTACCTCTAAGTAAAAGGCTGGAAATTTTTTTCCAGGCAAATGGCCCCAATTAACAAGCTGGAGTAGCAATTCTAGTATCCAATAAAACAGACTTTCAAACAAAAGTTATCAAAAAAAGATGGGGAAGAACACTATACACTCATCAAAGGAAAAATCCACCAAGAGAAACTCTCAATTCTGAACATCTATGCTCCAAATGCAAGGGCACCCACATTTGTAAGAAATATTACTGAAGCTCAAAGCACACATTGAACCTCACACAATAATAGTAGGAGACTTTAACACCCACCCCACTCTCACCAATGGACAGATCATGGAAACAGAAACTAAACAGAGATACAGTGAAACTAACAGAAGTTATGAACCAAATGGACTTAACAGATATCGACAGAATATTTCACCCTAAAACAAAATAATATACATTCTTCTCAGCACCTCACGGTACCTTTTCCAAAACTGACCATATAATCGAACACAAAACAAGCTTTTAACCAATACGAGAAGATTGAAATAATCTCATGCATCCTATCAGATCACCATGGACTAAGGCTTGTCTTCAACAACAACAAAAACACCTGGAAGGCCACATACACATGCAGGCTGAATAGCTATCTACTCAATGATAACTTGGTCAGGGAAGAAATAAAGAAAGAAATTAAAGACTTTTTACAATTTAATGAAAATGAAGGTACAACATATCCAAATTTATGGGACACAATGAAAGCAGCTCTAAGAGGAAAACACACATCGCTGAGTGCTTCCATGAAGAAATTGGAGAAAGCATACAATTGGAGAAAAATTGGAGAAAGCAGCTTAACAGCACATCTGAAAACTCTAGAACAAAAAGAAGCAAATACACCTAAGAGGAGTAGATGGTAGGAAATAATCAAACTCAGGACTGAAATCAACTAAACAGAAACCAAGAGAACTATACAAAGAATCAAAAAAAAACAGGGGCTGGAGCTGGTTCTTTGAGAAAATCAACAAGATAGACCTTAGCCAGACTAACCAGAGAGCACAGAGACAGTATCCAAATTAACAAGATCAGAAATGAAAATGGAGACATAGCAACAGAAACTAAAGAAATTTTAAAAATTATCAGATCCTACTACAAAAGCCTATACTCAACAAAACTGGAAAATCTAGATGAAATGGATGATTTTCTAGACAGATTCTAGGTACCAAAGTTAAATCAGGATCAGATAAACCATCAAAACAGTCCCATGACCCCTAAGGAAATAGAAGCAGTCATGAAAAATCTCCCAACTAAAAAATCCCCAGGACAAGATGGTTTTAGTGCAGAATTCTAACAGACCTTCAAAGAAGACCTAATACCAATACTTTTCAAACTATTTCATAAAATAGAAACAGAAGTAACACTATCCAATACATTCTATGAAGCCACAGTATACTGATACCTAAACCACACAAAAACCAAACAAATAAAGAGAATTTCAGACCAATTTCCCTCATGAATATTGATGCAAAAATACTCAATAAAATTCTTGCAAACAATATCCAAGAACACATTGAAATGATCATCTATGATGATCAAGTAAGTAGGCTTCATCCCAGGGATGCAGGGATGATTCAATATATGGAAATCCAGCAACATAATCCACTATATAAACAAACTCAAAGAAAAAAAACACATGATTATCTCATTAGATGCTGAAAAAGCCTTTGACAAAATACAATATCACTTCATGCTAAAAGTATTGGAGAGATTGGGAATTTAAGGTCCATACCTAAATGTAATAAAAGCAACATACAGCAAACCAATAGCCAACATCAAACTAAATAGAGAGAAACTTGAAGCAATCTCACTAAAATTAGGGACAAGACAAGGCTGCCCACTCTCCCCCTATCTATTCAATATATGACTTGAAGTCCTAGCCAGAGCAATTAGACAACAAGGGGAGATCAAAAGGATACAAATTGGAAAGGAGAAAGTCAAGATTTCACTATTTGCTGATGATATGATAGTATGTATGAGTGGCCCAAAAAAAATCCACAGGAGAACTCCTACAGCTGATAAATAACTTCAGCAAAGTGGCTGGATACAAAATTAACTCAAACAAATCAGTAGCCTTCCTCTACTCAAAGGATAAATGGGCTGAGAAAGAAATTAGAGAAACAACACCTTGTTTACAATAGTCACAAATAATATGAAATATCTCAGTGTGACGCTAACCAAGTAAGTTAAAGATCTGTCCAGTAAGTGACAAGAACTTCAAGTCTCTGAAAAAAGAAATTGAAGAAGACCTCAGAAGGTGGAAATGTCCCCATGCTCATGGATTTGCAGGATTAATATAGTAAAAATGGCCATCCTGCTGAAAGCAATATACAGATTCAATGTAATCCCCATCAAAATTCCAAATCAATTCTTCACAGAGATAGAAAGAGCAATTCTCAAATTTATCTGGAATAACAAAAACAAAAAACAAAACCAAACAAAATAGCAAAAACCATTTTCAACAATAAAAGAACTTCTGGGGGAATCACCATCCCTGTCCTCAAGCTATACTACAGAGCAATAGTGATAAAAACTGCATGGTATTGGTACAGAAACAGGTAAATAGATCAATGGAATAGAATAGATCTTCCAGAAATGAACCCACACACCTTTGGTCACTTGATTTTTGACAAAGGAGCTAAAACCATCCAGTGGAAAAAAGACAATGGTGCTGGTTCAACTGGTGGTCAGCATGTAGAAGAATGCAAATTGACCCACTCTTATCTCCTTGTACTAAGCTCAAGTGCAAGTAGATCAAGGTCCTCCACATAAAGACAGATACGATTAATCTAATAGAAGAGAAAGTGGGAAAGAACCTCGAACACATTGGCACAGGGGAAATTTTCCTGAACAGAACATTAATGGCTTATGCTCTAAGATCAAGAATTGACGAATGGAGCCGGGCGTGGTGGCGCACGCCTTTAATCCCAGCACTCGGGAAGCAGAGGCAGGCGGATTTCTGAGTTCGAGGCCAGCCTGGTCTACAGAGTGAGTTCCAGGACAGCCAGGACTACACAGAGAAACCCTGTCTCGAAAAACCAAAAAAAAAAAAAAAAGAATTGACGAATGGGACCTCATAGAATTGCAAAGCTTTTATAAGGCAAAGGACACTGTTAATAGGATAAAACAGCATCCAACAGATTGGGAAAAGATCTTTACCAACCCTACATCCGATATATATATATATATTCAAAATATATAAAGAACTCAAGAAATTAGACTCCAGAGAGCCAGATAACCCTATTAAAAATGGGGTCAGAGTTAAACAGAGAATTCTCAACTGAGGAATCTCAAATGGCTGAGAAACACTTAAAGAATTGTTCAACATCTTTAGTCATCAGGAAAATACAAATCAAAACGACCATGAGATTCCAACTTACACCAGTCAGAATGGCTAAGATCAAAAACTCAGGTGACAGCAGCTGCTGGTGAGGATGTGGAGAAAGAGGAACACTCCTCTGTTGCTGGTTGGATGGCAAGCTGGTACAACCACTCTGAAAATCAGTCTGGTGGTTCCTCAGAAAATTGTAAATAGTTCTACCTGAGAACCCAGTTATACCATTCCAGGACATATACCCAAAAGATGCTTCAACATATAACAAAGACACATGCTCTACTATGTTCTCAGCAGCCTTATCTATAATAGCCAGAAGCTGGAGATAACCCAGATGTCCCTCAGCAGAGGAATGGATACAGAAAATGCGGTACATTTACACAATGGAGTACTACTCAGCTATTAAAAACAATGGATTCATGAAATTCTTAGGCAAATGAATGGATCTATAAAATATCATCCTGAGTGAGGTAACCCAGTCACAAAAGAACACACATGGTTTGTACTCACTGATAAGTGGATATTAGTCAAAAGAAGCTTAGAATACCCACTCACAGACCATATGAAACCCAAGAAGAAAGAAGACCACTTTGTGGATGCTACAGTTCTATTCAGAAGGAGAAAGAAAATAATCTTGGAAAGAAGAGGGAGAGAGGGATCAGGGAGGGAGAGAGGAGGGGAGAGAAAAGAGGGGTGCAGTTCAGATATGGGAGGAGATGGGGGAGGAGTACAGAGGGTCAGGAATTTGAAAGGAGGTGTGTAGCAGTGGAAGAGGAGGAACGGGGTAGCCACTAGAAAGTCCCAAATGCCAAGGACCCAAGAGGTTCCCAGGCCCCAACAGGGAGGATATTAGCTGAAATACCCAACACAGGGGGAGAAAGAACCTGTAGAGACCATATCCAGTGGATAGGCACAGCCCCTGGTTGAGGGATGGGGACACCCATCCACGTTAAATATATTAATCCAGAATTCCTCCTGTCAAAAGAAAATGCAGGGACAAAGAGTAGAGCAGAGACCAAAGGAAAGGCTATCCAGAGACTGCCCCACCTAGGGATCCATCCCATCTGCAGACACGAAACCCAGACACTATTGCTGATGCCAAGCACTCACTGACAGGAGCCTGGTATAGCTGTCCCCTGAGAGGCTCTGCCAGAGCCTGACCAATACAGATGCAGATGCTCATAGCCAACTACTGGACTGAGAGCTGGGAACCCAATGGAGGAGTTAGGTAAGGACTGAAGGAGTTGAAGAAGTTTGCAACCCCACAGGAAGAACAACAATATCAACCAACCTGACCCCCAAACATGCCCAGGGACTAAACCACCAACCAAAGAGTACACAATGGGGGGAACCCATGGCTCCAGCTGGATATGTAACAGAGGATGGCCTTATTGGGCATCACTGGGAGGTGAGCCCCTTGGTCCTGTGGAGGCTCAATTACCCAGGGTATGGGGATGCTAGAGCACTGAGACAGGAGTGAATGGGTGGGTGGGAGAGCACTCTTTATAAAGGAAGGGATAGGGGGGATAGGGAGTTTGTGGGGAAACTGGGAAGGGGGATAACATTTGAAATGTCAATAAATAAAATAACCAATAAATTTTTTAAAAATTATTTTAAAAAATATTATGTAATTATGTAATATGTAATTCATGTAATACACAAGTGGTTCCACACTGCTAGCAGGAAGCCAGAAAGGATGCTAGAGAACAGAGCTGGAGAAATGCGCCAGAGTGTGGTCTTCAAATCCCCATGAGCCAAGCCAGCCTAGAGAAGATGCAATTCCTTTGAGCAACTGAAGCAGAAAAGACCCATCACACAACTGGATGTAATTTTCTTCAAGGCATGCTATTGGTTGGAACTTTGATTTTTTTTTCTCTTCAGTTTTTGTGGTTTCATTGAAACACAAAACATGCATGCAAGCCATGTATTCGTTTTCTTTGCTGCGTAGCCTGGCACTGGGATTGGTGACCCCCAAGGCCTGCTATGCTACTCTTTCTATGATGGCTTTGCTTTTCGGTTCTTAGAGGAAACATTGTGAGCAATCTCAGCACAGTAGGACTTGTCCCATGTCTTAGTTAGGGTTTTACTACTGTGAACAGACCCCATGACCAAGGCAACTCTCATAAGGACAACATTTAATTGGGGCTGGCTTACAGGTTCAGAGGTTCAGTCCCTTATCATCAAGACAGGAGCATGGCAGTGTCCAGACAGGCATGGCGCAGGAGGAGCTGAGAGTTCTACACCTTCATCTGAAGACTGCTAGTGGAAGACTGACTTCCAGGCAGCTAGGATGAAGGTTTTATAGTCCAGGCCCACAGTGACACACCTACTCCAACAGGGTCACACCCACTCCAGCAAGGCCACACCCACTCCAACAAGGTCACACCTTCTAATAGCACCACTCCCTAGGCCGAGCACATAGAAACTATCACATTATACAACAGCAGCACTTTCAGCTACTTGACATTGTGGACTAGAAACTTCTGGAATCTGCTGGGTCAAATATGCTTGGTTTTCTTGTTGCTCCTGTAACCAGTGTTGGGCATCAAGATCTGGCCCTTGAATCTTCTCTGAACCTTGTTGTCAATACTTCTGGGTTTCTGCCAGTTTTGCTTAATTTTGACATGTCGGTCTGACTGGTGCCTGATGAACTTCTTGGTCCTTTTTTTTTTTTTTTTTTTTTTTTTGCTTTTGGGCTTCACCAGAGGCGAGAGGGCAGCCATGATACCACAAAATGGTGGCCATGATACCAGATGGCAGCCACCTCGCAGGCAGCGCCAAGCAGGACCATGATGCTTTATATATCATTGCTTCTTAAACTTTTTTTTCAAACACTACCACTTGTCACAGAGAAAACTTTTATATAAATGTTGAGGTTTAATCTTTGCTATGTATTGTAATGCTAAGAACAGGCCCCCAAGACCTGGTTGTCCAAGAGATGAGAGAGTCTGCACGTAGACCCAAGTGACACTATGTGTCCTTGCCCCTAAATTATTTCTGATTGGTGAATAAAGATGCCGGCAACCAATAGTTGGACAGAAGAGACCTAGGCAGAGTTTAGTGTTCCTGGGCTTGAGGTTGGGGAGAATCATGAGGGGGAGGAGAAGGTGGGAGAGGAGGAAGCCACCATGGGTTACATGAGTTATAAAATAACGGCCATGTGGGCTGGCTGATTGGAGTTAAGAGCAGCCCAGATGAAACATGGCACATTATATAATGGGATTATTGGCTAGGGAATAGACATAGTAGCATAGAGGATAGATATCTGCCCAGCTTGTGTGCTGATTAAGGCTTATTATAATTATAAAGGCTTTTATCTGTGAACTAAATGGCCAAAGGCAGGGTAGAAACCCCAGATTGTGATTAAATATTTCTACAACACGTAATCATATAAGATTTTATATCAACGAGAGTGTATATTCATGTTTTATAACAGTGATACTTTTGTGGGCATCTTCTACATTAGTAGGATCTTTAACTATTTCAATAACTGTCACATAATATATGCAGCATAATTTATTTAATAAATATCATATTTTAAGTTTTTCCTAATTGTACCTTTTATAAAGAACATGGTCATTGACTGTACACTTTCTTAAAAATTCTTCCCTCATGCAATACATCCCAGCCACAGTTTCCCCTCCCCCCAACTCCTCCCAGCTCCACCCCACCCCCTTCCTCTCCCCCAGATCCACTCCTTCTCCATTTTCCTTCAGAAAAGAGCAGGCCTGCCAGAGATATCAACCAACGGCTGTCTTAGTCAAGGTTTCTATTGCTTTGATGAAACACCAGGACCAAAAATCAAGTTGGGGAGAAAAGGGTTTCTTCAGCTTACATTTTCACATTGCTGTTCATCACTGAAGGAAGTCAGGACAGGAGCTCACACAGGCAGAGTCGTGGAGTCAAGAACCAGTGCAGAAGCCATGGAGGGCTGCTACTTACTGCCTGGCTTCCCATGGCTTGTTCCGTCTGCTTGTTTGCTTGCTTGCTTTTTAAAGATGTATTTATTTATGTGTATATGTAGCTGTCTTCAGACACACCAGAAGAGGGCGTCAGCTCCCATTTTAGATGGTTGTGGGTTACCATGTGTTTGCTGGGAATTTAGCTCTGGACCGCACGAAGAGCAGCCAGTGCTCTTAACTGCTGAGCCATCTCTCCAGCCCCCAGTCTGCCTTCTATAGACCACCAGCTCAGGCATAACACCATCCATAATGGAATGGGCCCTCTTCCATCAATAACTAAGTAAGAAAATGCCTTACAGCTGGACTTTATGGAAGCGTTTTCTAAACTAAGGCTCCCTCCTTTTAGATACCTCTAGTTTGTGTGTCAAGTTGACACAAAACCAGCCAGCACAAGTGACCCCCTTGTCAACTTGACACACAAACACATACCTTTTAAGCCATAACCTTTTTCTTACTCATCCCCCAAGATCTCACATTAAAAACATAAATAACTTTAAAAGTTCTCCACTCTTTACAAATTCAAGCACATTAAAATTCCAGTCTCTTTAAAATATCCAACCTCCCTTAAAACCCAAAATCTCTTTGAAAAGTTCAAAGTCTTTCAGTGTGGGCTCCTGTAAAAATCAAATTTAAATTAAATACCTTCTTCAAGAGGGAAGAACCAGGGCACAGTCACAATCTGGACAAAGCAAACCCAAACTCTAAGAATGTAAATAACTCAATGTCTAATATCTGAGATTCACTCACTATTTTCCGGGCTCCTCCAACGGGTTTGGGTCTGCCGTCTGCAGCACACACAGCTTGTCTTCTAGGCTCTGGCTGGCTCCACTCCACTGCTGCTGCTGTTCTTGGTGGTCATCCCATGGTATTGGCATTTCCAAAACACTGGGGTCTGTTGCTGCAACTGGGCTGCACTTTCACCAATGGCCTCTCATAGGCTCTCTTCATGCTGCCAACCCTCTATTTCTCTGCATGACCCCTTTAATCCTGGACCTTCAACTGCCACTGTGACTGCACCTTCACCAATGGCCTCTCCTGGCCCCTCACAGTGCCAAGCTTCAGCTGCTCTCCAGGAACCCTTCATGCCTTCAAACCAGTACCACCTGGGTGACTCTTACACATCACAAAGTGAGCCACCAACACGAGGTACGACGGTGGCCGCCTCTAGAACACAGCTCCTCTATGCCCTCAGGAAGCACTTCCCAGAAGATTTCACCTTGTGTTGCTCTTCTCTTAGTCACCACTAATTTCTTAGCTCCAGCTGGCCAGCACCAAGTCCCAGGAACACAAAGATTTCGGGTCAGTGGTGCAGGTTTCTTGTTAATTATAACCGAAGCTGTCTCTTTATCCTCAGCTGACCAGAATGACAGAATCTTAATTCAAAACAGCAAACAGCCGTGATAGACTTTGAACATCCCTCTGGAATTTCACAAGGCAATCCTCCATCTTTTGCATGCCTCAACGCTCAATGGTTCTTCTAGCCCAGAGTTCCAAAGTCCTTCCACAACCCTCTGCAAAACAGGGTTAGATCTGTCAACAATACCTCACCACTTGTCTGAGTTAGGGTTTCTGTTGCTACAACGACACACCATAACCAAAAATCAAGTTGGGAGGCAAAGGTTTATTTGGCTTACACTTCCATGTTACTGTTCATCACAGAAGGAAGTCAGGACAGGACCGTTAACGGGGCAGGATTGCAGAGGCAGGAGCTGATGCAGAGGCCATGGAAGGGTGCTGCTTTCTGGCTTGCTACCCATTCAAGCCTCTTTGCACATTTATTGGGAAGAAATCTGCATAGTAAAATTTGTGTTAGTGGTCCTCCCTCTTGGAGATTAGGTCAAAAGAGGAAAACATTTCAGTGAAAACCTCATTGTGTTTAGTAAAACATAAATTTGAGGGGCTGCCAGGAATGATAAATGTAACTATTTGTCAAAAGCTCTTGAAACAAGCAGCCAGCGCGCCCCCTGGTGGTGATAAGTAATTAGGGGGGATTAATTCTGCAGAAGTTCCTAAAACCAACCATGTTCCATTCCAGTTTAACGTCTCAGCCCACCCATCTAAGATAGCAGTTTTAAAATCACGCGTTCTTCGTCATTACAGAACAAGGCACAAAAGAGGGGCTGGTGAGACGACTCAGCAGGTAAGAGTACTGACTGCTCTTCCAAAGGACCCGAGTTCAGCAACCACATGGTGACTCACAACCATCTATAATGAGTTCTGACGCCCTCTTCTGGTGTGTCTGAAGACAGCTAGCTACTGTGTACTTACATATAATAATAAATAAATCTTAAAACAAACAAACAAACAAACAAAACCTAGCAAAGCATAAAGGATCATTTAGCAGCCACCTGTGTGCCCTCTTCTGCCACCCTCCTCTCTGGTGCTAGAGCCCTCAGCAGTGCACGGGGTCTTTATTCTTTCTGAAATCATTCTTTCTCTTCATCATGCCTGTTTACCTAAAAGGCATATGTGGGGCTGGAATGATGTCTCATTGGTTAAGAGCATTGGCTTCTGGCTGCTCTTCCAGAGAATCTGAGTTCAATTCCCAGCATCCACATGAAGACTGCTCAGAATGATTGTGAACCCCAGTTCCAGAGGATCTTACTCCCCTCTCTTTCTTTCTTTTAGATTTATGTATTCATTTATGTATTATATATAAGTAAACTGTAGCTATCTTCAGACACACTAGAATAGGGCATGCACCCATAGACATAAAAAAAGTAAAATAAAATAAACAAAAGAAGAAGGCAGTTGTATCATCGTATCTATTTTTCTACGTAGCAGTGTGTCATCACTGAAGTTGATGGAGTCACTAACAAGTTTATCCTGAGCGCATCTTGGAACCCAGTGGCAAAGAGGCCTCAGCTATGATTATGACTTCGTGCTCCAACCTCATCCTCTCGTACAGGAGTTACTGGCAACCATCCCAGGTCATACGATGGGGTGCGGAAGACAAATTCCAGGGGGGAGCAGTTAGGGCTAAGGGCTAAGGTGGGGGTGGGCTGGGGGGGTGGAGTCTGAGAGAAAGGAATATAGATCTATGAGGAAGGGGCGATACTGTTCCTCTAAGTCGTTGCCCTCGGCCCCAGGAGGGATCTGTGGCTCAGATGACAGACAATCAAAGACTGGGACCTGAGTCGAGTCTGGGCCTTGGTGAGACCATGGATGGAGTTGGATGAGGGAGGTTAGGGAAACTGGATATGTCTCTCGGGAGGCATAGTGATAGCAACAGAGGGGAACAAACGAAGGGTAATAATAGAACCAGAACACAAAATGCGTTAAATACGGATGGGGTCAGGGTATGGATGTAGATGGGATGAACACGGACCTGCCTGAGGTTGGGGGAAGAGGAGGAATCTGGAAGAGGTGGGTCAGATGATAAAGGTTGTAGAACAGGGGAAGGGAGCCCTATAAAGGGGTCCTGTGTTTCCGAAAGCCACAGAACAGGCAGTGAGGTGGCCAGTGGAAGGAACCCAGCTGCAAAGCGGAGCAGACACAATCTGCCCGCCGAGGCCCAAACTGAGCAGGGAGCAGTGGCCCACCGTACCCCATCTGTCCCCCGGCAGTGGGGCGGGAGTCCCAGCACCCGGGATCATGTCTAGGTTCCGGGGATCTTGCCATGTGAAACGGGTCGGGGCTAGGGGCCCAGGTAAGGTTAGGAAACGACCCTCCGGTATAGAGCCCGGGGAGGAAAAGGTACCAGCGGGAGGAGCCAGGTGTGTGGCTCCAAGAGTGGATTGGTAAGACTGGAAATTTCCTGTCTGGGAGGAAAGATGTGCCATCTACTGGCAAGTTCGGGGGAAAAACAGCAGAATTTGAGACAAGGTTTCTCTGTGTAGCCTGGCTGTCTTGGAACTCAATCTGTAGACTAGGCTGGCCTTGAACTCAGAGATCCTTCTGCCTCTGCTTCCAGAGTTCTGGGATCAAAAGCACTCGCCACTACCGCCCAGCTAATACTATCTTTTAATAACCAAGTTTGTGGTCCTTTTAAGAAAATCTGAACAAGGCGGGATAGGTCAAAGAGAATCTTGGATAAAGGAGATCTGTTCTGGGAAAAGTGTGTATCAGCTAAGGACTGTTAAGGATTAACAGGGATTGAGGACTGTTGACTGTCATCATGGTTAACTTCCAGACTCTGCATGGGAGCACTGAGCCTTAGAACTCTTCTGTAAGTAGGAACGGTAATGATTTAAGGTTGCCAAGGAAAAATTGGTCCCAAACGGTGTGTGTGTGTGTGTGTGTGTGTGTGTGTAATAAATATGTCTATGTGGTAAAGCTATTGGGGAGATGATAGAATCCACACACCGCTTGCCTTTTGTTGGGAGCAACCCTGTTTGAATGTTAACTGCCTTGTCAACCATAAGTGCTTACTTACAAAGTCTTGGCCTTAGTGGAAAAGTACTAGCTTAGTTGAGATTTCTGTGGGAAAAGTTGAGGCCTCTGTAGGAAAGTACTACCCCCAGTTAAGAACAAATAGCTATAGATCTTGTGGACAGGTACCTAGCAACCCATTCTGTTCTGTTCCTTCTGCTGAACTTTTTACCTAGCCAATATCCTGCTTTTGGGAACAGGTGCATACTCCCAGAAACAAAGCGATTCTGCCTCATCCCCCTCCCATCCCCTGCTTCTGTGGGCATAAAACCTGCCTGGGAACAATAAAAATTTTACAGCTTGATCAATCAGACTTGCTGTCCTTCTTTGTGTTTCTCGCCTCCCATTCTCTCCACAGGTGGTTCCCCGGACCCTGTTAGACTGTCCCGCGGGCCAGAACAGCCTTTATTCTCCAGCATGTAATTATTTACATGTTTAAGTAACATTTGGTCAGGCCATGTGTGATGGTTCAATCTTGTAATCCCAGCATTAGGAAGACTGAGGCAGGATGCTTATGAAGATGACACAGGTAACATTCCTGATAAAGGCTTACTCCTCTATTGCCTGCAGTACCCAGGACCATACATTTAAGTAATACAGCATCTAGTCATAGGGGGAAGAGGCACTCCTGGGCACATGTACTCCAGACTTTGTTTTGCTCTGCATCTGGGATGAATCCAGCTCTAAATGGAAGAGACACTTCCTGATTCAACTCTTATGACTCAACATTCGGGACGCATGGTGCATTTTTCTCTGAAGGCTTCTACAAAGATACCAAAATGATTCAGGAAGAGGGATGATGGGCAGGGGCTTGGGAAGGCCACTATACCCGACTGAAACAGGGACAGCTGGCATCTAAGAGTCTCTACCAGAAACACTCACTGAAATACCTCCTCGGTGGCCTTGGATGAAGCAGGACTGTTGTTGAAACGGGGTGTCTAAAACTGCCACAGTCTCCTTTGTCCCCCTGAATTCAGACAGGGTTTCTCTGTGCAACCCTGGCTGTCCTGGAACTCACTCTGTAAACCAGGCTAACCTCAAACTCAAGAGATCCACCTGGCTCTACCTCCCGAGTGCTGGGATTAAAGGCGTGCGCTAGCACCACCTGGCTTATATTCTCCCTCTTAGAATGCATCCCGATGAATCAGGAACAATTGTGATCCTCAGAAGTTGAAGGCTAACTTTTTTCTCAAAGTGCTTGACCACAAAATGACCGAACCAAATGAAGAAAACATGGCATTCTCCTCCATGACACGTGGTTCTACTCACATGCCAGAGGCGTGATGGAGATCATGGTGCCTCTGCGTGTGGTTGTGTCTCAACCTGGGTATGTGTCCTGTGTGCACTTGTGTCTTTTTGGTTTTGCCTTGTTTATTATTGAGACAGGATTTCACTATGCAGCTCTTGCTGGCCTGAAACTCGGTAAGTAGACCAGGCTGGTCTCTTAACTCACTGAGAGCTCCTTGCCTCTGCCTCCTGAGAGCTGAGAATAAGGTATGCAGCTCCATGCCTGGCATGAGGCTCCAGCTCAACAATGACGTGTTGGACTTTGGGGGTTGGGGGTGGGGCAACAGTATACTTTAAAAGAAAATTCTAAACATCAAAACAATTTTTAAAAAAGCCCACAAATTTACATGTAATACTAAGAAATGTTACAAGGCAATAATGTGTAATGTGCAATCCTGTAAGGATCCATAATTCACTGAAGAACGATACCCTAGACTCAAATAGTAAACAAAAGCAAAGAGTATTTCCCTCTGCAGAAGTCCAACATGCTGGGGTCTACCACCTTCCAAGATGGAGGCACCGAGTAAACTTGAAGGCGCATTAGGGGAACTCACGGGAGTGGTAGGTGACTTTTATCTTAATCTCTTGGCTCTATCTCTAGGGACATCCCAGAACCACTGCTGGGGAATGGGGTCTGGAAACTGTTACTGAGAAAGTCTGGAAACTGCTGATACCCCATTGTCCTTGCCTCAGGCCAGGGGCCGGGCCTGGACTTGCCTAGCTCTTGGAAACAGGGATTTAGGCCTAATCTCCTGAACTGCCAGTTTGAAGCCTGTCATGGAGGCAGCCTAGCCTGTCTCAATCCCCTGTGTCTCAGTTGGGGTTTTATTATTGTAATGAGAAATTTACAACTCTGTAAAAGAAAGCATTTGACTGGGCTGGAGTACAGTTCAGAGGGTTGGTCCCTCGTTGGCATAATGGGAAGTGTGGTGGCAGGCAGGCAGGCAGGCGTGGTGCTGGAGAGGTATATCTGAGAGTTCTATATCTGGATAGGCAGGCAGCAGGAAGAGAGAGTGATACTGGGCCTCACTGAAGCATCTGAAACCTCAGAGCCCACCCCAGTGATGAATTTCCTCCAACAAGGCCCCGCCTCCTTCAATAAAGCCACACCTCCCAATAGTGCCACTCCCTATGGGGGTCATTTTTATCCAGACCACCACCCCATGCTTATGAGAAACAGTATATAGGCACAGAAACAGAACAAAATGAATTTGTTCATTAGAAAATATTTATTGAGCATGTACTAAGTCCCACATATAATTTACCCATAGACATTACACGCGGCTACCCATGCAGAGCCCACTGGGCACGCTGCCACCTCCAGTCCTTGCACCGAGACACGGGTGCATGGCTATCTCTCATACTGGAGCACAGCTCTGCAAGTCACAGTCCACAGGTATACAGCAGCTGGCAAAGGGCATCAAGGACACCACTGACACAAGGTGCGGACTTCACAGTCACAGGTACACGGGCTGAAATGTGTGTCTGGGGGATCTACAACTACTCCCAGCTGGGAACACGGTCACCGCTGACAGCCGACGGGTACCACAGGATGAACACCTAAATACACAGCCTACGAGAGACATGACACTGCGGGTGAGCTGTGAGGGGCCCGGTGTCAGCTGCCAGGTGGGAAGGGGTCAGCATGGAAGGGGTGAGTGTGGATGTCACAGTGGGTGGCCAGGTGCATCTTCTTCCATAGAGATGCATGCCGTGACCACAACTCCCACGCCCTGCTTCACTGTCACCTCCATATCGGAAAGACCTTCTCTCCAACCTGTAAAAGATCCGATTAAAAAGAATCGATTCACCATTTCTGTTTGATTGGCATGTAGCATTTCCAAATAATTTAACAGCGGGTGGAGTGGGTGGAGCAGCATCCTGTGCGCCCATGTTTAAATGACAAACATTTTGACACAATATAAAATTACCACAAAATAGAATCATTTCATTATTTTCCTTTTCTCTGCTACATTAATGCTGTATTCCAAAGCAGAGCTCTAATTTCCCCGTAACCCTTTAAGACCTGAGGCCTGACCCCCAATCCAACTCTATGCAGTTCCTGATCATTCCACATATGGAATATGTCCTTCACACCTCACACGTGGCTCTCCCGTGTGAGCAGGTAGCAACCCCAGACAGGCGTAGGACTTCTCTGAACAGCTACGTTATGTAAGTATTAGCCATTTACCCTCTTAAACGGTCCACCTCCCATAATATGAAATGAGGGATCTATCTAATAACCACCTTTGTCCTGTGTAAAGATTATAATGGCACGGGAAAGGCTAGGGCAAATGTAGCAGCGGACATGCATCTGAAACCGGTCTTAATAAGCACCCAGACTGCTCTCCCTGAGATCGGCCCAGACTGCTCTCCCTGAGATCGGCCCAGACTGCTCTCCCTGAGATCGGCCCCTACAGGGCCTAACTTAAGAAGCATCTTACTCTTTGAGACGTGGGATCGAGTGCGGACGTGACAACCCAGCTCAGAGAGACGGACATGTGCCTTCTCCATACCGGATTTCTTTGTAACACAACAGAACCCGTGACCACATCTCCTGTGTGGACCGGGACTGGGTCGTCCATCATGAACAAGGTCTGCTTCCAGTGTGTGGTGCTGCAAGACAGGAGCAAGCGGTCACCTACAAGCCTCATCTGGCAGCCCCAATGAGGTCCTCTGCACTGACAGCCTGTCCTGCCCAGGAACCTAGGGACACGGAGCTTAGTCTCATGCTACCCAGTGTCACCCTCCCACAGACAACCCTACAATCTGAAGTCTTTACAGGATCAGAACTACAACACAGACCCTGACACCCTGCTCCAGATGCAGCAGAGGGGACATTACAGAGATGGCTCGGGTTTCAGAAGGCGAGGAAGGTTCACCTGGGTGGCTCACATCGAACTGAGTGACTACATTGGGTTCTGTGTCCCCAGGCCCAGAGGACAGGAAAGGGCACAGTGACTGAGTGATCTTTGGTTCCAGTCACTCTTGTCCCTGTCCTTCCTCTCCTCCATCATCTGGACCACAGGGGTGAGGGTGGGGCATCCACAGCTGACTCGAGAGGCCTGATGGCATCATGCCACCCCAGTGATTTATCCAACCTCATGGCTGAGGGGTCAGGAGATGTCAGGGGAACAGAGCCTAGGATGCCCTTCTATACTAGGGAAACTTCTCAGGAAGTCTAATCCCCTGATGGAGGAATAATCAAAGCAGAGGTAAGAGGCATCCCTTACCATGCCAGGCAGCTGGCTTAGGGCACCTGGAACACAGTAAGCCAGCTTGCTTCCATCCACTCCTTATCCCCCTGGCTAGCCCCACCACCTCCCCCAGCCACCCCCCACCTCCCCAGGTAGGCTCACTTACGGGTTCAGCGGGCCTGTGCTGAGCACCTGCTGAGGCTGGCCCTCCTCCAGGCTCTGGAAGTACACACTGAACCAAGCTGTGAAGCCGTGCAGGGTCCCAGCCTTCTGGATGTCAAATCGCAGTTCACCACGCATGGTCTGCCCCCCAAACGTAGGATAACATGTTGGTGCCACAGACCAGTGCCAATCCCAATACCCAACCCTAACCTCAAAGGAGCAAGCCATCCTGGATCATGTGGGTAGTCTCACACGGCTTGGGCTCTGCTGACCATGTCCATCCCAAACCCCTTTGCCCACCCAGCAGTCATGGGACCTAACTAACCACGAGAAAGTGCTAATAATTTTTGTCATTGATAGGATGTAAACAGCTGAAAAAAATTGTTACTTAATTATGAGACCACAAAAAAAAATGGAATATAATTTGTATGGTTTTTAGGATGCCAAGAATATCAAATAAATATAAAAGAATAACTGGGGCTGACAAAATGGCTCAGCAGGTAAGAGCACTGACTGTTCTTCCAAAGGTCCTAAGTTCAAATCCCAACAACCACATGGTGGCTCACAAACACTCATAATGAGATCTGATGCCACCTTCTGGTGCGTCTGAAGACAGCTACAGTATACTTATGTATAATAAATAAATCTTTGGGCTGGAGCGAGCAGGGAGTACGCGAATGGGGCCGACCAGAGAGAGCAGGGTTGACCAGAGCGAGCAGAGGTCCTAAAAATTCAATTCCCAACAACCACATGAAGGCTCACAACCATCTGTACAACTACAGTATACTCATATACATAAAATAAAATTAATAAATCTTTTTAAAAAAAAAGAATAACTGAAGACAGTAAAGAGATTAAATATAAAGAATATAAAAACATGAAAGACAGAACCAAAATAGAACGTAAGGAAAAAAACGGTTCATTTATTGGTGTGATACAGTCATCACTAAGACACCCTCTCCCCACTGCCTCCCCTCCCCCATGACCCTTGCTGCATGTCTGCTATGGATACCCAGAGTCTCGTGCAGCAATTTAATGCCAGAGGCACGCCCATCTCTCACCTCCAGGTCAGGGACCTGCACAGTTCTCATGTCCAGCTGCAAGATTGTGCATGGCTCAGAGAGACAGTCTTCCGGCTTCAAGATATGATTAGACTTTGGCCTCGAAAAGAACTCCTTGATTGCTAAAGACCTAGCGGGAGAGTTAAAGAAAAGGTTTGAGGCACTGGCAGGATTTAGTCGTAAGTATACAGGTGGTAATATATGAGCGCTGAGGGCCCTGCCTGGGGGATCATCCCCTGCTAGCTGAGCTCATCTGCTCTGCAGCCTTGCTGAGCCTCTCTAGTTGGCCCTCAGAGCCTGCTGGTCAGGGGGTCCTTCCTTAGCACATCAAATATAGGGACCCGAGCATTCGGAAGCCAACTATGACAAGTTGGAGGAGAATTGGAGAATTGCAATGATGTATCAAGTCTTCAAAGCCAAGGATCTCAGGTTGAGAGCAGTAGCAACTGCTGTTGCCAAAGCTAAGGGTCCCTCATATAGGAAGCCCATATGTGGACTATAAAATACAGGTACCACTTTCTGATGCTTCCATCTGCTTCGCTGCTGTGAAACACTGGGAGACAGGAAAGCTATCAGAGGCCAACACAAGGCTTTCCCTTGTCTATTGACCCATGACTCCTGCCTGGGTATAGCCAAAGTGCTCTCAACATGTTACCATGTTTTTCTAGATGAACCAGAGAACCTCAATATGCAGGACGATTCCCTCTCTGTTCCCTTTGGGATGTTGAACGAGGGAACAATGATTCCATAATTAATGAGGGAGGACATGATGCTTTTATATTGCATTCTCTATTATTTTGATTTTTTGATTAAAAAAATTAAATACAGCCGGGCCATGGTGGCACGCACCTTTAATCCCAGTACTTGGGAGGCAGAGGCAGGCGGATTTCTGAGTTTGAGGCCAGCCTGGTCTACAAAGTGAGTTCCAAGACAGCCAGGGCTATACAGAGAAACCCTGTCTCGAAAAACCAATAAATAAATAAATAAATAAATAAATAAATAAATAAATAAATAAATAAATAAATACAATGCCTGTTGCTTTGGCCCCAGGACCCTACCCTCCAAAAGTATCAATAGGAGCGGAGGCTAGTATGGTCCGTCCTCCCTGAAGAAATCAGTAGTGTCTTGTGCTTGGTAAAGGGGTTTCCCAGACCACCACCTTGCTTTCAAGGGGAAGGAACAGCTTGCCACACCTGTCTAGTAGAGGCAGCTATAAGAGACCAAAGGCCTCATTCCAAGGATCAAGTGACTGGTGTCCATCGGACCAGGAAGTGAAGTCACCTACCTTCAGATCCTTCGTGAAAAGCCTGGGTATATCTGCTAATGCTCATTATGAAATTCAGAGCACCCGCTGGGAACTAAGGTGCGTTTCGACATCCCACACACTGCTGAAGCCTTCCTCATTACAAATGACCTTCCTCCGACTACACCTAGAGACCTAAGGCCGTGGGACCTGTCGCTACTGTCTTTAAAGAGGCCTGTGGCTATGAGGTGCTGCATCACTCTTCTGTTGCTGTGATACAACACCGTGACACAGGTGGCCCATGAGCAGGTCAGAGCCACAGGGCCAGCACTGAGCAGGCTGCACATGACCTCCATGCTCCCCTCACTGCTGAGCCTTCAGATTAGAAGCACAGGATTTTCTATTCGGGGAGCGGTGAGGTGGGGCACTGTCTAGCACATGGTATTGGATCTAGAAAGCTACACTTGAGAGTCATAATGCTTGTCACACGGGTGTGCAGCCTTCCTGAGGCCCCGGGTTGCCTCTGCCATTGCAGTTGGTGCCTTTCTAGTGGAAAACCGGGGTTAGGAAGCAATGCTGTCAGCAGCTCAGGGGTGCTCAGCGTTGTTTCTAGGGGTTTTGGTGGGAGTCCAAGAACATAAGCCTTGTTTCTGGGACAGGACTGAGGCAGGTGCGCTCGGGAGAGAAGCACAGGCAGAAGTGTGGGCTCTGCGCCTGTTGACAGTGGGCTCGCTCTACATTGTCCTAGTTTCAGATGCCTGTCTCAGGGTCTGTGCTAGCCCACCACTTTGTTGAATCCTTTCCCCTTCTTGGAAGGAAGCTCCCGAGTAGAGCTCACTGCATCCCCCCATCACTAGCAGCTGCTGCTCTTGCGGGGCATTGAAGGCTTGGGAAGCAGAGAGCAGTTCCTGTTGGTGCTGTAGAACCTGGCTGTGCATCCAAGTAATTTTCACAACTCCTCTTCCTAAACCTCAATCATGGGATTAATAATATACCTGTTTATTTATGACCTAATTGTGACTCTGATTAATAAAAGCTAGTGGGAAAGGCCCATCCAAGAAGCCGATGACCAGACTCACATTTAGCTTTCTCATAGCGTATGAAGCATCAGGCAGAGTATTAAAGAAATATAATATTTTACTGATAGACCTGTCCTTTAAAAGGAACGTAGTTTTGGGTGTCATCATTTTGGTGTGAATCATGTAAGGGTTGGCTGTTGGCTGTTTGCTGTTTAATACACTTTAGTGTCAGGAGACACACTCAGCTGACTTTCTGCCCACGCATATCGTGTGGTCTGGATTTTTAAGTGACATTAACAGAATAGTTTTTGTAGAGAAACTTCAAGTTGTTGGCTCCCCAGCTGTGCTGTGAGTGTATCTGCATACACTCCAGTGGATTTGTGAGCTTTCTGGAACTAAAAATCAGAAAAAAATCATTTTCTTGTACTAAAAAAAAAAAAAAGTGACAAAGCATGACTTATGGGAAAACAGAGTCTGCTTGAGATTTTGGCTCCACAGGAGTTTAGAGTGTTTCGTGGTGGGGAGGCGTGTGGCAGACACGGCAGGCAGAGCAGGAAGCTGGGAGCCCACGTTTACAAACGTAAGCATGAAACAGAAAGAGTGTCTTAATTAGGGTTTTACTGCTGTGAAAAGACACCGTGACCAAGTCAACTCTTATAAGGACAACATTTAATTGGAGCTGGCTTCCAGGTTCAGAGGTTCAGTCCATTATCATCAAGGCAGGAGCATGGCAGCATCCAGGCATGCATGGTTAGGAGGAGCAGAGGGTTCTATATCTTCATCTGAAAGCTGATAACAGAATACTGACTTCCAGGCAGCTAGGATGAGGGTTTTATAGCCCATGCCCACAGTGACACACCCACTCCAACAAAACCATGCCCACTCCAACAGAGCCTTCTAATAGTGCCACTCCCTGGGCTGAAGATATACAAACCACCAGAGTTTCATGGAAGTGGAGCAAGGCTAGCATCTTTCAAAGCCCGCCCCCAGTGACACACTTCCTCTGACAGGGCTACATCCAAAGGGTTCCCAACTCCAGTGCTACCAACTGGACACCAAGTGTTCAAATACCAGAGCCTGTGGGACATTTTTCATTCAAACAACCATATTCCACTCCCTGGCTTACAGTTCCAGAGGGTTAGTCCATGATTATCATGTCGGGGAGCACAGCAGCAGGCAAGTGGGGAAAGCAATAGGGTGGTAGCTAAGAGCTTACATCCTGGCTGGCAGGCAACAGGCAAAGAGAGTGATGGCCTGATGTAGGCTCTTAAAACTTCAAAGCTCACCCCAGTGGCACACCTCCTTCAATGAGGCCACACCTCCTTCAAACCACCAGAGATGACAATGTCAGGTTTAGCTGCCAGCTTGGGACTGATCCTGGCTCCCTTGGACCACATTAGCAGCAGTTTTGATTTATTTGTTTATTCGGTTGTTGCTCCATATGGGCAGAAGACCCTGAAGGTTCTCCTTCACAGGCTGGAAGCCTGGCAGGGTGGGTGTTCTTCTGAGTGCACTCTTCCTTTTGTCCCAGGACTGAGCAGGCCTCTCCACAGCCTTTCTCCCAGCACTGCCTTCGGTCTAACATTAACTTCATCAGCTCTATTTTCTGTAAACCTATGCTTTGTATTTTCATCTGCCCTGCTTGTTCTTTTGTATCACAGACCCTGCCCCTAAGTGCCATCAATGACAACCATGCCACAGATTCAATGTTATGCTCCTCAAGTTTCCTCCGCCAAGGAAACCGGTCCATTGCTTTTTCTTTTAGTCTCAGGCAAGTTCTGAAGACAAGGGTAGAAGGCGGCTAGATTCTTTGACAACCATAACAAGAATGACCTCTATTCTTATTACTGTTAAAGTCCTTGCTTCCTTCTGAAACCTCCCAGGGGAGGCCCCTAGAGTCTCCTTCGATCCTGTCACTACAGCACCACTGTCTCCCAGGTTCCGCTGAGGATGGCCCTGCAGGCTCTGCCTAAAGCAGTCAGTTGCTGTTCTGTTCCAAAAGTTCCACAGTCTTTCACACTCCCCAAACAACAAATAAACAAACAAACCAACAAAGAAGGTCAGACTCTTCACAGAAACAGCCCACTGCCTAGTATCAACTTCTGTGTCAGTCATTTTTCTGTTGCTTGGCATTGCATGGTATTAAGACACCATGACTAAAGTGATTTAGGGAAAAGAGCTCATGGGGCTTAGGGCCCCAGAAGAATAAGAATCCATCATGGCTGGGAGGCACGGAAGCAGGTAGCAGGAAAATCAGCAGGGTCAAGATGATGAGAGCTCACATCTTCAAATGTAAGTGCTCGTAGAGAAAGTGAACTGTAAGTGGGGTGGGGCCACCAGCACTTAAAGCCCACCCCCAGTGACAGACTTCCTCCAGCAAAGCTGCATCTCCTAAACCTCCCGAGCTGTGCTCCAGCTAGACACCAAGTATCCAGATACCAGAGCCTACAGAAGACAGTTTCTCCTTCAAACCACCCCAAAAGTTAAAAGGTTTGTCTCAGGGCCCATTCTAGAGCAGATTCATTTTAGGAGGCTCCGTCTTGACTCCAGGCCTGTTCTAGAACAGAGTCTCATTCTCAGTGGAGGGGTGGGAGTGGGAATAGGGGACTCTTTCCTCATTTCAGGGTCCACTCTCCAGCAAAGCGTCATCTCAGGAGGTCTTAATTCCTGTGTTTCAGGACAGCCTTGCTCTCAGAAGGGTTCTTCCCACTCCCGCCCGCCATGCCAAGGTCTGTTCTAGAGAAGAGCCTCCTTCTTGGGGCGTGAGGTTCTCTCTGGGCTCCTTCTGCCATATTTCCCCTCAATGGTAAGGAGCTGCTTGCTGTATTAGGTTCTGTTACAGTGAAAACCAGTGTTAGAGTCGAAATGGCCAGGTCTGCCGAGGAAGGTGTAAAAGCCGACATCTGAAGGCGAGTCAGCCAAGTGGACCAGGGACGAGGAAGAACAACCGGACAGACAAAGCCTTTCCCAGCAGGCCCAGCACATGCAATGTCACAGCTGCCCTTTCCTCTATTCAACTGCTCGACTTTATGGGTTACGCCTTTCGTGTGTTCTTTTGGGGGGAGTGGGGGTGCAGTCTTACTTCGTAGCCTTAGCTAGCCTGGAACTTGCTAATGTAGAGCAGGCTGACCTCAAACTCAGAGAGATCCACCTGTCTCTACTTCCTGAGCGCTAAAGGCATGCACTACCACGACCAGACTCTTTTTACATATTTTTGCATCTAACGCATCTAATTCTAACAGATTAAACTGTGGGTAAAGAAATCCTCCATCTATTCTTTCTTAGGAAAGGAACCTGCTTAGTTCACTCTGAGGGTGGGCAATGTGGACACTGGAGGAGCCCTTCACTCCAGCCACTCACCTGGGAGGGGGCACTTACGTCCCACTTTACTTATATATAGGCTGAAGTCAACCTTGACTGCTGGCTTGCTCTACCTGTGTTCTGAAGAGACTCCTCCAGGAATCCAAGAATGGAGATTGCTGCCATAGTTGAGGCTGGTGGGAAGGCAGAGGGAGACAGATCTCCCCACCTATAACAGGTTTCCCATACACATAACCACCTCAGGAGTCAAGAGGGGTAGGCAGGGGAAGGCAGAGAAGACAGAAACAAGAAAATCTCAGCAACGTTTCTGAGTTCATTCTGGGTCACTGGAGGATACGGAAGGTGTGTCGTTCATAAAGGAGGGGAAACTGTGTCTTCCACGAAATAAAGATTGACAGACAGGACCACCTGTGCTTCTCAAACACACTGAGACCCTCATCAACTGCCTGCACAGTGGTCAGCCCCGCAAGCAGTCTCACACACACCTACACAGTGGTCAACCTTAAAGCGGTCAACCCTGTGAGTGGCGCCACGCACACCTACTTGAGTGCACTGAGGTTGAACTCGTACGCGTTGTCCCAGAAGAGCACCTTGCTGTGGTAGTCTTTCTCGGCGCTGCAGGGCACCAGATGCAGTGCGGCCGTGGTTGGCCAGATGATGCCGTCACCCTTTAACCATGTGTCCCGGGCATACAGGATGGACTCGATCATGAACTCAAACTGCACGGGAGAAAGAGATGCAGGCCTGTTACCGAGGTCTCCCACGCCACAGCCAGAATGCCACAGCCCATCCTGGAGTTTCAGCCTTACCCTGAAACTATTCCAGCCGGGCCAGGGAAGCATAGGTGAGAACTAGGGTTTGTTCTACACTCTTGTGAAAAAAATGTCACATATGCGTCATGGCCTGAACTGGTATCCAAGGTGAGCTTACAACCAACAGACATTCTCACACTTGCACCAGACTGACACTTGGAGCCTCGATATTAGATTTTAAAGTGCCCACCCACCTAGGCGTAGCCTGGCTCTACATAACAAACAAGATTAGCTCATCTGTAGTCTTCCCTGTAGGTTCATAACCCTCTGGTCAAACGCATAACTGTGGGTCCCTTAGAAACACAGGTGCTCCCTCTTCCCCACCCCCACCCTGCCCCCATCAAGCCCCCAGGAAGTCCACCAGCGAAGTCTGTCACCTTTAGGACTCAGTAGGACCAATACAAACAGACCAGGCTTCCTTTTGCACCTAAACTTAGTTCAAACCCAGGAATGAGAGAGCCAGGGCAGGGGCTGAAGGCTAACACCAGAGGTCCCTCTGCCTTCTGCCATCTCAGATGGGAAGCAGCGGAAGGCTTCGCTTTCTGAATAATCTACCCAAGTTTTACAGCAAACTAAAGACCGTAAGAATTTATAGACTCTGGAAAATTCACAAGAAAACCCAGCCCCTGTAGGAACTGGATGATTTTCAAGTACTGTCCCGCACGCAGTCACAAGTATGTGCACATACGAAACAGATATGACCTTTACATTTCACTGTCTGTTATCTGGTAGAACTGCCCTGCCAAGGTATATGATCTACATGAACTTGGGTACCCCTGTGATGTGTCCCTAACAGCCAAATCAGCACAAGCAGTAGCTCTGTTGACACATCTACTAGTGGCCGGCCACACCTCTTGCCCTGGCATCCAGGAAACTGTCCGTCATCTGAATGGAGTCCTGCAGTGAAGGACAGCCTTCTGAGGTTGGCCTCCTTGCCTCAGTGTAGGTAACTGGAGCTGCCCACAGGAGCACATGCTGTGGCTGGCTGCTTGTATGGATTTGCCAGCATATCCATTAAACAGCTTAAGTTTATAGTCGTTTGTAGTTTGGGGTAATTATGACCAGAATTTGTACAGCTGTGCCTACAGACAGTTTTGTGTGAACACAGCTTGCACTGGTCTAGGCCCATTTAGGTTATTCATTGCATCTTAGTGAACCATGGGAAATGGTGACTTTCAGAGGAGCAGAGTCTGTGTCACCTAAGTTGCTGAATCTCTGTGCCCAGAGGGGCCTCAAACAAGAACACTCAATTAAGGGCCGGCTCAGAGCTTCTTTAGCTCCGCCCGGGGCAACCTTCCCTGGCATCTGCCCGGATCCACACCTGCAGCTACAGTGGGAAGGACAACCGGGGGCTCCCTCGATCATGTCTGGGATGGAAGTCAGGCCACCGCCACACATACTTCAGGGAGGCAAAGGCAAATGCATGTTGTCCAGTCTGTCTTTTTAAGCTCATGTTATTCAGCTTAGTAAAAAAATATATATATATATAAAATACATTCTTTTAACAATCATATGGGTTGTCATAACTGTTTCTCCTATTTCTAACTTTTTTCATTTGAACATTTTTTTCTTTTGTGAACATTGCCCAATCTAGCCTCAAATTATAATCGTTCTGCTTCCAGGCACCATGGGTTATGATGACAGACATATGTACCACACCCAGCTATCGTGAATGGTTCTGAATACCGATTCCTACTTACATCAGTTTCTATAGGATAATGCAATTGATGAACTGGACTAATTAATGTATACACGTGTGTGTGGACACAGGCAGAGGGACAGCTTAAGGGTTGGTTCTCTCCTTCCAGCTTGTAGTATCCAGGGATCAGACTTAGGTCATCAGGCTTGGTGGCAGGAACCTTTACCGGCTGGGCCATTTTGCTAGACCTTCATTTCAAGTTTTTTTTTTTTAAGTCTGTTTGTTTATTTGTTTGTTTGCTTTTTACAACTTGACATATCCTGTCTTATTCTGCCTTAAAGAATCATCCCAATCAATGCTGTTCAACGGCACACAATCTGATTCCTCAGACACTGTCCCAACACTCCCTAAAACATGGCTGCTGCCAGGAGCTGGCAAACCCCTGGCCTCTGGCTACTGCCCTACTGCCCTGAGAAAGCAGTCTCCATTTCCCGCCAAGCCGCCAGAGATGCCCCATCTAGCTAACACACAGGCTGACCCCCAGCACTCTCCTCTCTTCAGCCAACCACAAGGCTTAGCATCCTCCTCACACCCCACTGGAGACCCTGCCTCCTGATATCTCCTCATCAAGAAAGCAACATTCCTTAGACCCTACTGTAGGTCGGGTTCCCAACATAGCCTCCAAGTAGGCACCAGAGATGGAGTTCTAGGTCTTTGGATCAAGCCTTAGTAGGGAACTGGCCTCCACTTCTCTAGACCTCCGAGGCTCCTTTTCTCCTTCCTCCAATGCCAATTCAAGATAGACTGTAGCAGGAACCTTCCTGCGGCAGGCTTACTCTGCCCTCCTCTTGCCTCTCCAGCTGGGGCAGCAGCGAGTGGTGGCTAAATGAACATTTACTGGATTAATGCAGGTCTCAGGCTGAAGGCTTATGCCCACTGCATCATCCCTCTTTCCCCCATCATCCTATGAATCTTCAGATGGTATTAATAAATTAGCACATATCATAGACATCAAGTTTTCAAAAACTTCCACCTTCTGACAAAACAATCCCACCAGGCCCAACGACAACCCAGCGCTCCCTCCATGTCTGCACAGTAAACAGCAAGGCCACAGTCAACAACCAAAGGATCTTACCAGAGGCACAAATTACCACCCAGAGATTGTTTTTCTGGACTTCAACAGAAGGGCTAAATGTCAGGCTGAGATATTGCACAAAATGCCTTGGGTCTCACAATACTAGGCCCAGCAGGAGAGAGCTAGACACATAACCACCGCTGACACCACCTCCTACCTGAGCCACCTGGAAAGAAGTGATATTATACACATACATGGTATGAGCAATGAGGGTCATGGTGGATAAATGAACCAGGCCTGTCTGATCCCTTCTGTGAGGCCTGGGAACATGACAGGCTCAGTGAGAGTCTCACACTGCCAAGGCTAGCCTATAGCAAGAGGAGCCACAAAGGTGGAAACACTGCTGACTGAGAAACCAGCCCTGGAGGTCTGCAGATTCCCTAGGGAAGAGCAGATGATCTGGAGAGCTCTGGAGAATGTCACATTCATTCACGTGTGGAGCATTTTGTTGTTGTTTTTAATTGGTTAAAGATTCCCCACACTGAACTAGTATCATCCAATAAATTAAAAACCACCTCCCTGCAGAAAAAAAAAAAGTCCCAATAAATCATAATTTTTCAAGATTCCTCAGATGGGCCCAGGGTGCTAGGTTCAGAAGAAATGAGACCCCGCCACCATCCACAGACCACCACAGGCTGAGGCATTACCAGCAGACAGGTCCCCATCCACTCAGACACCAGCACATCCACCTTCTCGGGCAGCACCACGTCCTCCACCTTCTGCTGGAACACAGTGATTGTGTCAGCAAAGCCGTTCTGCAGGACCAGCTGGCTGGTGTGCTGGGCCATGTCACTGGCTTCCACTGCGTACACCTGCAGTAGAGAGGGCGTCCATTAGCATGTGAACACACACACAGGCATGTGACCTCTGTTCTCAAAAATCACAAACAGTGGTGGTGGCAGGGGACTCTGTGATGTGAACGGAGGCCTGTGGCAGGCCAAGCGCTCCTGAAGTCTGGATGGGATACTGGAGAAAGTACCACGGATTATTCTACCTGAGCCTCCTCAACAAATGCATTACAACTGCAGGTGGTCGGAACCTCAGCTCTGCTAGGTGGGCTCTCATATGTGACACATACATCCTGTAGCCACAAAACAAGTACCCAGGACAATAATGAACAGCATACACAGGAAACTGGCTGGGTTCATGTGTCTACTTGACACAAGCTAGAGTCGGCAGAGAAAAAGGAGCCTCAGTTGAGGGGATGCCTCCGTGAGATCCAGCTGTAAGCCATTTTCTCAGTGATCAGTGGGGAAGGGGCCCAGCCCCATTGTGGATGGTGCTATCCCTGGGCTGTGTGGTCCTGGGTTCTACAAGAAAGCAGACCAAGAAAAGCCAAGGGAAGCAAGCCAGTAAGCAGCACCCCTCCATGGCCTCTGTATTAGTTCCTGCCTCCAGGTTCCTGCCCTGTCCTGGCTTCCTTCATGAGGAACAACATTGTGGAAGCATAAGCCGAATAAACCTCCCCAACTTGCTTTTTGGTCATGGTATTTGGTCACAGCAATAACAATCCTAAGATAGACAGAGGCAGTATGTCTATGTCCTGGGGACAGCCATACAGATGCTCACGGGAGAACTGGAAGAGAGTATCTGGATGGGAACAGTCAGCACTGCCCTGTTAACTGGCTTCTTGGCTACCCTGTCAGGCTGTCATGAGGTTACAGCACAGCTCAGCACAGATATGCCATACAAGGGAGGAGAAAAAGGCCTACATCAGGGAGCCAAGGGCCTGCACCAGGGCGGGTCAACTACGTGTAGCCCGTCACAGCGCTATGCACCCACTTAAAACCATAGTGAGCTAAGGCAGCGTCTCACAGGTGTCCCACTGACAGAATCTCTGTCACTGAGGTTGTGTTTTGTCCCATTTAAATTGTTCACAGCCCGTACGGTAGGTCACAGTCTCAGCCATAGATGGCCCAGTGGCCTACTTCCCTCCCTAGAGTGGAAAGCAAACCACTGGCTGGGCACAGATGGGGAGCAGACATACTTACTGCCTTGGGCCGGGCATGGTGTGCGCAGAAGAGGCTGATGATGCCGGTGCCGCAGCCCACATCCAGGATGACCTTGTCCTTCAGGGACTCCTTGTTCTGCAGGATGACGCTGTGGTACTTGGTGGTCCGAGGCTGGTCAGCCAACATTTCCAGGTGAAGTTTCTAAAACCGGCACACAAAGAATCACACCGCGGCAAGGGCGAGTCCGGGAGCCACAGATGACAGGGAGCGCGGCTCACGCACCCATCCCAAAATGATTAGCCACTCACGGGCTTATAAAGCCAAAGGTCAACGATGCTCAGAGATAAAAGCAAGAACGGACAGTGTAAGGAAGCGAGGCTTCTGGACCTGCCCCAGATCAGTCCAGGATCACCTCTCTACCTTCAACAGACTCTTCCCCAAGTCAGTCAGATGAGCAGGAAATGGATGTGGACCATACAGAAGAGAAGAGTGACTAGCCCCATGCACACTTCCCAAGGCTGAAAGGACTCTGCATCTTCACCAGGTATCCATCAAGAGGAAACCCTGGACATCCTGCAGCAGGTATCAGTGAGGCAGCAGGGTCTTCCCAACAAGCTTAGTGCTGCTCAGTTCCTTGCAAGACCATAATGGGGGTCGGGGTGGGGCACCAATGCTCTGGCCAACCCTATTACACTTCAAGGTGAGAAAAATATCTGATCTCGGAGAAGCAGAGAAAGGCCCCTTCGGGGGCTAGCAGAACCATGGCTGAAGACGGGGCTGCAACACCATAGCTTACTCAAATTATAAAAGCAACCTTGAGGTACCACTGGAGGGAGACAAGCTACGGTATGCACACAGCACTGCAGCTGCTGCCTCCTGGGTGTCACCCAGATGACGCTCAGGTGGCACCAACAGTAGGTCTGGATGGGGCCTTCGGAGTCCCCAAGGCTGCTCCCAATAACATGACCCCAAATGAAAACAAAGTCTGTCCTCCCTCGGGAAGCTGTCTGTGTGAACTGAAAAAGTCAAAACTCACTATTCTGTCTACAAGCAACTTGCTTTAAATATACCAACTGGGCTAGAAAGGAGAAGATGGAGAGAGAACGTGATGTGCTCAGGTGGAGCTGCCGTGGGGTCTGCAATGACATCACACAGGGCACTTCAGACCGAATGATGTCCCAAGAACACTGAGGTTGGTACACAACCACATGGGAGCCCATCCATCAAACAGGCATCAAGTTCTAACTACATCTAGAGATGATAACAGAACTTGGAGAGATGCAGGCCAGCCAAAGGGAGCAGAAGAAGCAGTGTAGCTGGAGATCCCAGGGCCTTCCTTTCATCATCTGGGCAAAATGGACAGGGCAGTAGACGGTCATGAAGACCCAACAGTGACAGTGAACCAGACGTACCCAAGGGTGAACACACCCACACACACAAAAAGCACCTTAAAACTGCAACAGAGAACGAGATTTACAACCACAGGGAAGAGGAGGCCAATGTAAGCGCCACTGCTTCTTTCTAATCATGTACCCACCCTCATGGTACCACATTTGCTGTGGAAAAAGGGCACAAGATGGTAATAACTACAACACCGCCAACACCTAAGACTTCAAGGAGAATGCTAAAGATTGGACCTGACAGAGCTGTGGTTATTTAGAGGACAAACTAAGACACAATGTCTTATTCTTAATAGCAAGTAAAATCCGCATGAGGTTTTCATAGTTTAGCACAGAATCCTGGCTGTTCTAACAGAGCACTGTGCTGCTGAGGGAAGCTGAACAGCCGCCATGGTGTGCACAAAGCTGCCTTTGTCTTTCTTTCACCAAGTACCTTTCCTGAGGGACTAAAAGCTGTCTTGTTTCATTTTGTTTAGGGGAGGGATGTTTTTTCTTAATTTATATTATTTTATGTATATGGGTGTTGTGTCTGCATGCATGCCTGTACCCGGTACCCATGGAGGCTAGAACTGGGTGTCAGAGTCCCGGGAACTAGAATTACAGATGGTTGGGGACCACCATGTAGACACTGGGAATCAAACTTGGGTGTTCTGGAAGAGCAGGCAATACTCATATCTGCTGAGCCATCTCTGGAGCCCATGGACTAAGAGCTTTAATCATATACACACATCAGTGGCTTTTAGATTTAATCTTGACATATAACGTGTCCAGGCGAGCCCCTTGATTAGATGCTTGCCTTTGTAAGAGCTGCCTCAGTCATGGTGTCTCGTCCAGCACTGAGGACAGGGACCGAGGCAACTGTGCAGCTCTCCCTTTTGCCACTTGGCCTCAAATCTATAACAACACTGACCTTACAAGCAGCTCATTTTTACCTCATTTTAAGCAAGGCTGTACCTTGAGCCATAGGTTTACTGACCTCCACAGTGGGAGGATTAAAAAGACTATAGGTTGGTCAAATTATATAACTTTTCTACTTCAATTTTAAAATAAAACATAGTGCTTAAAAAAAAGTAGAGGGAAGTAAAATTAGGAATTTCTTGCTCTAATATTTAGCAAGGGTCAGCAGCCCACCAAAGGGGCTTTCACATTTTTAAATGTTCTTATTTTTAAGGAAAAGAAAACCATATAGAGATATATGAGAGGCATATGAATTTCAGATTCCTGAGTCTACGCGTAGAGCTCTGTGGTACTGCAAGCACACTCATGTCAGGTGTCACACGCCACTCCTGTCACTACATAGTGACAAAACAGAACATCCTACTAAGACCCAGGTGCCTCTGAGTCCACATGAAGGTCTGCATCTCCACCCTGAATACTAGGAGCAGTCCCACCCCCACCTCCACCCCTCCCCCACCCTATCCCCAGCTGAACAGAGGATCCGGAAGGCAGTACCAGAGTTCCATAGCTGTCGAAGTACTCCTCATCCTGCCAGGTGTCCTCCGGGTCGTATTCCTCCAGCTGCTTGCCTAGGTGGTTCGCAGGGATGTACCCACAGCAGCCTGCGCGCTCGCCCCACCACCAGTCCGCCGTGGTTTGTCTCAGGATAAGAATTTTTTCTCCTCTCAAAAAGCTGAGCTGGAAGACAGTCACCAAAACACAGGAAGGTTCAGTTGGACAGAGTCCAGTCGCCTGGCATCTAACCAATAACTGGGTAGTTAAGTCCCCACTGTTGGTGACCAAATCGCAATGACCCTCAGTGAGCACAAACAACCTGAAAAAAATAAAAAAATAAAAGCAATAGCAAGATAAAAGAGTTGTGTGGGGCCAGCCATCAGAAGAACACAGCCTAACTAACATTCTTTTCTTATAATTATGCATTCGGTGTGCATGCGTGTGTGTGTGTGTGTGTGTGTGTGTGTGTGTGTGTGTGAACATGTACATTTGACACAGTATATGTACTGAGGTCAGAGTGTTCCCTCTACCATGTAGGCTCCAGGGATCCCACTCGGGCTGCTAACCAGTACCTTTACCCACTGAGCTATCTTGCCAGACCTTACCTAATACTTAAATACAAAAGCAGGCAGCTATGTGTGGCTGCTTCACTTAGGAGACTCCACAGATGTGTTCCTACCAGACTCAAGAACATAGTGATGGTTTGATAGCCTCGCTGTTCTGTGACCAGGAGGGTTCTATACCAAGTCTTCCAAGCAGGGAGGTGCTTCCCCATCTTCCTGCAGGCATCTCTATATCCTGATGGGGAAGTCCGTTAGGCTAAGAAGTGAGCAGATCTTGCTTAATCTTGTGAAAGTGGATTCCGCCGTAAGTCACAGCCTGGGGAGCAATCACGGGTACCTGTGTCTCATCGGTGGCCGTATAGTCTGCAATGGCCACGAACTCCTCGGGTTGCAGCTGCAGCTGTAACTGTGCCCCATCCTGCAGGAGCTGCATCTCACAGCCATAGTCCACGGGGTCTTCCTCCTACCACCATCAAGGACAGACAGACAGAAGGACAACCCTGTGAGCTTTGTTGTCTGCACACGCCTCCCTCTCTCTCTACCAAGTGACTGCTTCAGACATCCACGTGAGCAAGCATTTGTCATTCAAACAATCTGAGCTACCTTCACCAGCATCCTTGGGGCTGTCACCTTCAGTCTATCACCTTCTGTCTGTCTTTGTATCTCCAAGGCAGGGTGACTTAGAGAGAATGTCCACCGAAGCAGGAAGAAGGAGGCGCTAGTCTTTTGCTTTATCAGCTTCCTTCCCAAGAGTGATACTCCGTTGGTGACAGAGACACCACTGCTTGTTGGACTCTAGAAACCTCTTCAGACCTAAGGACAGTGACACTAGGCAGATATACCAGGGCCTATGGAAGGCACTGGAAACTGGTAGAGCTCAAGCCACCCAGCTAGGATCTACGCTGCTGAGACTTAGCAAGCCCATGGCCTGTGCCCTACAGCCACTGTCTATTAAACATGTCTTAAAGACATACTGGGGGCTGAAGAGATGGCTCAGTGATTAAGAGCCCTGATGTTCTCCCAGAGGGTTCAAATTCAATTCCTAGCACCCACGTGACAGCTCACAACCGCCTGAAACTCCGGTCCCAAGAGATCTGACACCTTCTAGCCTCTGCAGGCACTGTATGCATGTGGTGCGTACACATACATGCAAGCAAAACATATGCATAAAATAAATAGATTTTTTTAAAGACAAAACAGTAACTTCAATACAACCAACAAACTCAAAATTGAGAGAGAATGTTTATCTTCTCTAAGATACCTCAAACAATGACACTAAAAACAGCAAACTATGCTTCTGTAGGACCTGAGGGGTCCTGGCCTCCAGACTTTACCATACTGATGCACTTCTGCCAAGCCTCAGTATAAGCAGTGTGGGTACCTCATAAGGCCACCTAGGACTGCAGTCACAAGAGCTCTTTTAAGAAAAAGAAGCCAAGAGGCTCATGTCTTTTTTTTTTTAACTCCACTTAATTGTTAAACCGCTTAATATCTAAACTTCCCTGTAAGTTATCACTTTAAACAACATAACTTCAAAAGCTCCGATGATCACATCTCCCCTCTCAAGAGGCTAGTGCTTTATCTAGCGTTTGAGTGCTTAGAAGATGCACCAACTTGGCTCTGCTCTGACTCATCCAAACATTCTTTTCTGCCTCAGCCAAGGATCTAGCTTTGCCTGAGTGGATGTTTGTCATGGAGAACAAAAATGTCACATTTCTAGGCTGGGAAGATGGCTTGGCAGTTAAGAGCACGGGCTGCTCTTTCAGAGGTCCTGAGTTGAATTCACAGCTACCACATGGCTGTCGTAACTGTCCGTAACTCCCCTTCCAAGGGAGCTGACAAACGTCACATAGATATATATGCAGGCAAACACAAATGCACAGGATAAAAAAAAATCCCATTTCTGGTACCTGTGTAATACTCTAGTGTATGAAGTATCTGGATTTACTTGTCCAATCTCCTTCATTTGAATATACAGACTACTCTCAGTTTCTCCTGTTGCCAATTATTCATTTTCTTGAACACAAATCATCTTCCGTGTGCCTGAGAAATTCCTGCAGATAAATCCTGAAGTGGAAAGCTGGCCAAGACGACCATCTCTACTTGTCTGAGGGTGTTAATTTGAGACAGGGGTTCGAAGTGTAGTTCTGGCTGGCCTAAAACTCACGATGTAGACCAAGCTACCCTCAAGTGCCGGCCTTTGCCTCCAAAGTGCCAGCAGTGTGGTGAGTACCCAGGACCTTCACTTCTATGTCTTTCATTACACCATGAAATGCACCCAGGACTGTACTACAACTCAGTGAGACCGAGACTTGTCCCACTGAGCATAAGTACGAGGAAGTCGTGTCCCCCATTAACAGCAGACGCTGATGACTTTATCTGTGCCTATCTGATGGGTGACGATTACTGTCCTGCATTTCCACCTGCTTGCCTTAGTGTGGCCATTCACGATTCTCCAAGCATTAATTGGGCCTACTATAACTTTGCTACGTGCCCATTTGCACTCCCAGCATTTCCCCTATTGCAGTAACTCGACTTACCTTAGTGTAGTGTGTTTGCCTTTGGCTTGCCCTCCACCCACTATGTCACTTTCCCTATGACGTAAGCCCTTTAGACCCACTCCAGGCTACCACAGCACATGTGTCTTCCCCCTCCCCCCGCCGCCTCCTTTTCTCAGTCTCTCCCTCCATCTTTCTCTCCCTCTCTCCTCTTTTTCTAAGTAGACTTTTCCCTTCTAACACAGCTTTTTTTTGGTGAATAATACCTGGCATAGCCCCCTTTTTACAGTTAAATTTTCTTATACAACTTGTAGAAAATGCTAATGTTTTCATAAACTACTGAATTCTGCTTGAGTCTTCAGCCAGCCTCTGAGTTTCTCCTGACATCATTTTCTATCACCATTAAAAAAAAAAAAAAAAGTCACAGAAAGCTTGTGCATGTGTACCCTTATACAAAGACTTTATTCCTGAGGGACAAACTGCCAGCTCAATGGGTAAATCGTTTCCAAAGATACATCATGCTCTTCCAACTCAGGGCCACCACAGCCTACTCTGCCACCAAGGGTACCCTTTGCCTCAACACTTGGCACCCACAGCCCTCACCGATGCTTCAACTCGTGCTGGAGACTAGTATAAAGGTTGTCTCGGGTATTCACTTCTTCAATCATCACGGTATCACCTTTATATATCAAGGCGGGATATCAAACCTCCGTGGGGTTGAAAGAACTCTTTCCACACTACAGATCTGCTCTGAGATCTCCAACAAACGTCTTTCCGAATATACTGTTCTCCTACTTACTTGTTTAGAATTTGTAAACAGTATGGTTTCCAGCCTCCACCAGCCCCGTAGCCCCAGCACTGTGGTTTTCAGCCTCCACCCCACCCCCAGCCCCATAACCCCAGCATCACCGGGAGAGAAGAGAGCGGGCACTGGAGCTTCCTGGCTGCCAGCTTAACCCTCAGTCCATCAAGAGATGGTGTCTTAAAGGAAGAGAACAAGAGAGGAGCAACCCCAACATAATGGGCAAAAAACGAGGAGACAATGGAAGAGAATTCACACCTAAAACCATCTTCGGAAATTAATGTAAAGACTGAGCCATGTCACTCGGGAGGCAGAGCAGGCAGGTCTGTGTGAACTCAAGGTTCCAGGCCAGGCTACAGTGCGTGTCAGTCCCCACACCAAAGAAATGAAAGCAAAATGGATTTCCATTCAAACCAACGTTGCCATAGCATATCACAAGAAACTCACGCTGCTAACCACAGAAAGGAGTTGTTGAGGCTGAAGAGACTGAGAATACATGGAAAATAAGAATGCAAGGAAGGGGCTGGAGGGGTGGCTCAGCAGTTAAGGACACTGGCTGTTCTTCCACAGGTTCTGGGTTCAATTCCTAGCATGATCATCTATAAAGGGATCTGGTGCCCTCTTCTGGCCTATAGATGTACAAGCACACAGAGCACTTCAACATTTAAGTAAATAACTTAAATTTATTTTCAAAGGTTGAAGAATGCAAGAAAAGACAGAGGAGGAACCACCTCTCATACTTCACTAAAAACCTTGGCTCCAGAGGGAGATTGCAACCCCACAGGAAGAACAACATTGGCTGGCCAGACCACCCAGTGCTCCCAGGGACTAAATTACCAACCAAGGAGTGTACAGGGAGGGATCCATGGCTCCAGATATATATGTAGCATAGGATACCCTTGTCTGACATCAATGGGAGGTGAAGCCCTTGGTCCTGTGGTGGTCTGATGCCCTAGTATAGGGGGATGCTGGAGGGGTAGGGCGGGTGAGTGGAGGAGCACCCTCATAGAGGCAAAGGGAAGGGAGGAGAGGGCACATGTGGGATGGGAGATTTGTGGAAGGGTAACCAGGAAGTGAGATGTAATTTTAGATGTAAACCAATGGAATGATTAATAAAAAAATACATGTTATAAAAACAAAACAAAACAAAACCTTTGCTCCATGTAAAGGCAGATGTGATCATCTCTCCCTGAGTTCATAGCACATGTGAATGAATGTTATAATTAACTGAAACTTGGAAATAAAAATAACTCGACTTTTACACGGTGAAGTAGAAAGTCTAAAATAGTCAGAGGATCAGAGGTGAGGAGGACTCAACATCTGTTCCCAACACCGGGAGTAACTGGGACCAGCGGGAACCAGGCACACAGGAACTCAGACAGACCAGTGGCACAGGTTCCTTCTGGTCTGTCTGGGCCTGTGCCCTGAGCAGACCTTGAGTGCTAACTCTGCAGCCAGCCCCATAACACCCAGACATAGCTCCACTCCCAGGCGCTCTAACATGCCCAGGATCCCAGGATCCCAGGAGCTTGGTCACACCAGGATCTCAAGGTCCCAAAAACAGCTTGACCAGGAGCTTGGACACAACCAGGATCTCAGGATTGCAGGATCCCAGAATCACAGGATCACACAGACAGCTTGACTCGGAGGAGTTCTGACACAACCAGGATCACAGGAAGGACAGGCTCCAGTCAGACATAGCCAGGGTAGGTAGTGCTAGACATAACCAATGGTGAGAGGATGCATAAGAACATAAGCATCAGAAACCAAGGTTACTTGGCATCATCAGAACCCAATTCTCCCACCATAGCAAGTCCTGGATACCCCAACATACCGGAAAAACAAGATTCAGGTCTAAAATCACTTCTCATGATGATGATAGAGGACATTAAGAAGGACATAAATAACTCCCTTAAAGAAATACTGGAGAACACAAGTAAACAGATAAAAGCCCTTAAAAAGGAAACACAAAAATCCCTTAAAGAATTACAGGAAAACACAATCAAACAGGCAAAGGGAAGAAACAAAACCATCCAGGATTTAAAAATGGAACTAGAAACAATAAAGAAATCACAAAGGGAGACAACCCTGGTGATAGAAAACCTAGGAAAGAGATCAGGAGTCATAGATGCAAGCATCACCAACAAAATACAAGAGATAGAAGAGAGAATCTCAGGTGCAGAAAATAACCATAGAAAACATTGACACACAGTGAAAGAAAATGCAAAAAGCAAAAAGCTCCTAACCCAAAACATCCAGGAAATCCAGAACACAATGAGAAGACCAAACCTAAGGATAATAGGTATAGAACAGAGTGAAGATTTCCCAACTTAAAGGGTCAGTAAATATCTTCAACAAAATTATAGAAGAAAACTTCCCTAATGTAAAGAAAGAGATGCCCATGAACATACAAGAAGCCTACAGAACTACAAATAGACTTGACCAGAAAAGACATTCCTCCTGTCACAGAATAATCAGAACACCAAATGCACTAAACACAGAAAGAATATTAAAAGCAGTAAGGGAAAAAGGTCAAGTAACATATAAAGGCAGACCCATCAGAATTACACCAGACTTCTCACCAGAGACCATGAAAGCTAAAAGATCCTGGGCAGATGTCAAACAGACCCTAAGAGAACACAAAGCCAGCCCAGGCTACTATACCCAACAAAACTCTCAATCACCATAGATGGAGAAAACAAGATATTCCATGACAAAACCAATTTTGCACAATATCTTTCCACAAATCCAGCCCTACAAAGGATAACAGATGGAAACCACCAACACAAGGAGTGAAACTACACCCTAGAAGAAGCAAGAAAATCATCTTTCAACAAACCCACACAAACACAATTCCACCTCTAACAAGAAAATTAACAGGAAGTAATAATCACTTTTCCTTAATATCTCTTGATGTGAAAATCAATATTACCAACAAACCCTAATCTATTGACATTCAAAAATATGAGGAATTAGAAATCTGTCAGCTGTCATCTCGTGGTCTCTCTAATTTGGTAATGGGAGAAACAGGTCCAATATTGTACAATCCATATACACTCTCTGCTTGTTTGTACATGACAGGGTCTTGCTATGTGCCACGTAATGGTCTTGAAATCGTGCGTCTCCTATCTTAGCCTCTCTATTAGTAGGATTGTTTATTTGATGTTTTTATACTACACTATGTACAATACTACATATACTACATATACAACAATATGTTAGCACAGCTAACATATTTCAAAATTTTTTTATACAGCCAAAAGAAATGTAGGCAGTTAATTTTGGAGGTGGCTTGTAAGAGAACAGCAAAGGGTGACACTGAAGGCTTTGCTTCATATTTATAATTGCTGTATCAATTTTGAAGAAGAGGACTTTATAAGTTACTCTTATTCTGAGATGAATGCTTTTCAAAATCATCACAGCCAATGAACCAGAATCTTACCCTCACCTAACATCTGTGCCACCCTCCAAGCAGAACCATTGTTCATTGAAACAGTTGATAAATGACTTCATGGATAGACCATCTTAATACACACACCATTTCTTAAATGAATGTAACCTGTTCCATGCGGGCTGAGTATGACGACAACCACTAAAGACAAAAAGCTTTGACCATAGCAGGAAATCTGTATCCAAAAATCATGCCCACAATTCATTCCTTGGCCCAGCAGAACCGTCAACTCTTAGCTTAGCTACTATGGAGGTAAAATCCTTTGGTGATGTGAGGGACATTCAAGAACAGCCTTATTACAATGAACTCCAATATCCCAAAACTGTTCTTATTTTGTGTTTGTACCACAGTAAGAGCCAAGATTTTAAGCTCTACTAAAAATAAAACAAACAAACAAACAAACAAAAAGACTTTATTTATGTTCATTAAAAAACTAATAGTGATAGATTATTTTAAAATATCACAGTTATTTGAAGTTATTTAAAATTTATATTGAGAAAAACTTATGTATTTTCAGTATTGCTGTAGACAAACATCTACATAAGACTGTTCAATTGATTGTTTTTTTTATATCAAACAACTTTTATTTTTTAATTATTTATTTTATGTATGTAAGTATACTGTTTGTTGTGAGCCTTCATGTGGTTGTTGGGAATTGAATTTTTAGGACCTCTGTTTGCTCCAGTCGTTCCGGCTCCCTCTAGCCAACTCCACTCCCTCCAGCCCAAAGATTTATTATTTTACATAAGTACACTGTAGTTGTCTTCAGACACACCAGAAGAAGGTGTCAGATCTCATTATGGGTGGTTGTGAGCCATGATGTGGTTACTGGGATTTGAACTCAGAACCTTCAGAAGAGCAGTCAGTGCTCTTACACGCTAAGCCATCTCCCCAGACCCTCAAACAACTTTTATAATACTCATTTTTATTGTTACAATATTTTGTAAATTTTAAAGAATATGGTAAAAAAATGAAAGGTATTGCAGGTTTTGAAGGGGTTATCTCTGGGAGGAGTTGGGGTACAAAAGGGAAAGAAGAATGTGATGTAAGTCTATTTGCTCAAAATATGTTTTTAAATGTTAACAAATTCAGATAAATTGAAATTATGTA